>NC_141699.1:846390174-847007674 GCF_964263255.1 Lissotriton vulgaris | reverse complement strand
AGCTAGATAGATAGCTAGATAACTAGATAGCTAGCTAGATAGCTAGATAGCTAAATAGCAAGATAGCTAGATAGATAGCTAGATACCTAGATAGCTAGATAGCTAGACAGATTAATAGATAGCTGGATAGCTAGATAGCTAGATTGATAGATAGCTAGATTGATAGATAGCTAGATAGCTAGATAGCTAGATAGCTAGCTAGATAGTTAGATAGCTAGATAGCTAGATAGCTAGCTAGATAGTTAGCTAGATAGCTAGATAGCTAGATAGCTAGATTGATAGATAGCTAGCTAAATAGCTAGATTGATAGATAGATAGATCGCTAGATAGCTAGATAGATAGCTAGATAGCTAGATAGCTAGACAGCTAGATAGCTAGCTAGATAGATAGATAGATAGATAGATAGATATATAGATAGATAGATAGATAGATATCTAGATAGCTAGACTGATAGATAGCTAGATAGATAGCTAGATTGATAGATAGCTAGATAATCTAGCTATCGAGCTGATAGATAGCTAGATTGATAGATAGCTAGATAGCTAGATAGATAGCTAGATAGCTAGATTGATAGATAGCTAGATTGATAGATAGCTAGATAGCTAGATAGCTAGATAGATAGCTAGATAGCTAGCTAGATTGTTAGCTAGATAGCTAGATAGCTAGATTGATAGATAGCTAGCTAGATAGCTAGATTGATAGATTGATAGATCGCTAGATAGCTAGCTAGACAGCTAGACAGCTAGACAGCTAGACAGCTAGACAGCTAGACAGCTAGACAGCTAGACAGCTAGACAGACAGACAGACAGACAGACAGACAGACAGACAGACAGACAGACAGACAGACAGACAGACAGACAGACAGACAGACAGACAGACAGACAGACAGACAGATAGATAGATAGATAGATAGATAGATAGATAGATAGATAGATAGATAGATATCTAGATTGATAGATAGCTAGATAGATAGCCAGATAGATAGCTAGATTGATAGATAGCTAGATAATCTAGCTATCTAGCTGATAGATAGCTAGATTGATAGATAGCTAGATAGCTAGATAGATAGCTAGATAGCTAGATAGCTAGATAGCTAGATTGATAGATAGCTAGATTGATAGATAGCTAGCTAGCTAGCTAGATAGCTAGCTAGATTGTTAGCTAGATAGCTAGATAGCTAGATTGATAGATAGCTAGCTAGATAGCTAGATTGATAGATAGCTAGATTGATAGATCGCTAGATAGCTAGATAGATAGCTAGATAGCTAGATAGCTAGACAGCTAGCTAGCTAGCTAGATAGATGGATAGATATCTAGATAGCTAGATTGATAGATAGCCAGATAGCTAGATAGCTAGATAGATAGCTAGATTGATAGATAGCCAGATGGCTAGATAGCTAGATAGATAGCTAGATAGATAGGTAGATTGATAGATTGATAGATAGCTAGATAGATAGCTAGATAGCTAGCTGGATGGATAGCCAGATAGATAGCTAGACAGACAGACAGACAGACAGACAGACAGACAGACAGACAGACAGACAGACAGACAGACAGACAGACAGACAGACAGATAGATAGATAGATAGATAGATAGATAGATAGATAGATAGATAGATAGATAGATAGATATCTAGATTAATACATAGCTAGATAGCTAGCTAGATAGCTAGATAGCTAGCTAGATAGCTAGCTGGATTGATAGATAGCTGGATAGATAGCTGGATAGATTGATAGATAGATTGATAGATAGATAGATAGATAGATAGATAGATAGATAGATAGATAGATAGATAGATAGATAGATAGATAGATAGATAGATAGATAGATAGATAGATAGATAGATAGATAGATAGATAGATAGATAGATAGATAGATAGATAGATAGATAGATAGATAGATAGATAGATAGATAGATAGATAGATAGATAGATTGATAGATAGCTAGATAGCCAGATAGATAGCTAGATAGATAGCTAGATAGCTAGATAAGTAGCTAGCTAGCTAGATAGCCGAGCTAGATAGCTAGATAGATAGCCAGCTAGATAGCTAGATAGATAGTTAGATAGATAGCTAGATAGATAGATAGATAGCTAGATAGCTAGCTAGATTGATAGATAGCTAGATTGATAGATAGCTAGATTGATAGATAGCTAGATTGATAGATAGCTAGATAGCTAGCTAGATAGATAGCTAGCTAGATAGCTAGATTGGTAGGTAGCTAGATAGCTAGATTGATAGATAGATAGATAGATAGCTAGATAGATTGATAGATAGCTCGATAATCTAGCTAGATAGCTAGATAGATAGCTAGAAAGATTGATAGATAGCTAGATAGCCAGATTGATAGATAGCTAGATAGATAGCTAGCTAGATTGATAGATAGCTAGATTGATAGATAGCTAGATAGCTAGCTAGATTGATAGATTGATAGATAGCTAGATAGATTGATAGTTAGCTAGATAGATAGATAGATAGATAGATAGATAGATAGATAGATAGATAGATAGATAGATAGATAGATAGATAGATAGATAGATAGATAGATAGATAGATAGATAGATTGATTGATAGCTAGATTGATAGATAGATAGATAGCTAGATTGATAGAAAGCTAGATAGCTAGATTGATAGATAGCTAGATAGCTAGATAGCTAGTTTGATAGATAGCTAGAAAGCTAGATAATCTTGCTATCTAGATGATAGATATCTAGATTGATAGATAGCTAGATAGCTAGATAGATATCTATCTGGCTTGATAGATTGATAGATAGATAGATAGATAGATAGATAGATAGATAGATAGATAGATAGATAGATAGATAGATAGATAGATAGATAGATAGATAGATAGATAGATAGATAGATAGATAGATAGATATATAAGATAGCTATATTGATAGATAGATAGATAGATAGATAGATAGATAGATATATATAGATAGATAGATAGATAGATAGATAGATAGATAGATAGATAGATAGATAGATAGATAGATAGATAGGTAGATAGCTAGAAGTGTGGCTCAATGGTTAGAGCGGCAGACCCTGATGCAGAGGTCTAGCCCGGGACCAGGGTTCAAGTCCCCGCCTCAGCGGGTCTTGGGCTCAAAATTCCACTGACCTGATAATTCTCGCCTCGTTGCCTATTCCACTCATGGAGTACCACTCTGCAACTCTGGGCAATAGCTTGCTTAATCTCCACAATGGCCCCCACAATGCTAAGGATGCCTGGCCTCCACCTTGGGGGTGCCCAGGAGTGGACGCCTCACAGGGAAAGCCAGGATGGGTTACACAGCTGTATTCGTACAAGTGCCTTGAGACCCATGCGGGTGAGTAGTGCGCTATACAAGTATCAATTTACATTTACATAGCTAGCTAGCTACATAGCTAGATATCTAGCTAGATATCTAGCTAGATTGATAGCTAGATTGATAGCTAGATTGATAGCTAGATTGATAGCTAGATAGATTGATAGATAGCTAGATTGATAGCTAGATTGATAGATCGCTAGATTGATAGATCGCTAGATAGCTAGAGAGCTAGATAGCTAGATTGATAGATAACTAGATAGCTAGATTGATAGATAGATAGCTAGATAGCTAGATTGATAGATAGATAGCTAGATAGATTGATAGCTAGATAATCTAGCTATCTATCTGATAGCTAGCTAGATAGCTAGATAGCTAGATTGATAGCTAGATGGCTAGATAGATAGCTAGCTAGATAGCTAGATTGATAGATAGCTAGATTGATAGATAACTAGATTGATAGATCGCTAGAGAGCTAGATAGATAGATAGATAGATAGATAGATAGATAGATAACTAGATAGCTAGCTAGATTGATAGATAGCTAGATAGCTAGCTAGATAGGTAGATAGCTAGATAGATAGCTAGATTGATAGATAGCTAGATAGCTAGCTAGATTGATAGATAGCTAGATAGATAGATAGCTAGATTGATAGATAGCTAGATAGATAGCTAGATTGATAGATAGCTAGATAGATAGCTAGATTGATAGATAGCTAGATAGCTAGATAGATAGCTAGATAGCTAGATAGATAGCTAGATAGCTAAATAGCTAGATAGCTAGATAGATAGCTACATACCTAGATAGATTAATAGATAGCTGAATAGCTAGATTGATAGATAGCTAGATAGCTAGATAGATAGCTAGATAACTAGATAGCTAGCTAGATAGCTAAATAGCAAGATAGCTAGATAGATAGCTAGATAGCTAGATAGCTAGATAGCTAGCTAGATAGTTAGATAGCTAGATAGCTAGATAGCTAGCTAGATAGTTAGCTAGATAGGTAGATAGCTAGATAGCTAGATAGCTAGATTGATAGATAGCTAGCTAAATAGCTAGATTGATAGATCGATAGATCGCTAGATAGATAAATAGATAGATAGATAGCTAGATAGCTAGACAGCTAGATAGATAGATAGATAGATAGATAGATAGATAGATAGATAGATAGATAGATAGATAGATAGATAGATAGATAGATAGATAGATAGATAGATAGATAGATAGATAGATAGATAGATAGATAGATAGATAGATAGATAGATATCTAGATAGCTAGACTGATAGATAGCTAGATAGCTAGATAGATAGCTAGATTGATAGATAGCTAGATAAGCTAGCTATCTAGCTGATAGCTAGATTGATAGATAGCTATATAGCAAGATAGATAGGTAGATTGTTAGCTAGATAGCTAGATTGATAGCTAGCTAGCTAGATAGCTAGATTGATAGATAGCTAGATTGATAGATAGCTAGATAGACAGATAGACAGATAGACAGATAGACAGATAGACAGATAGACAGATAGACAGATAGACAGATAGACAGATAGACAGATAGACAGATAGACAGATAGACAGATAGACAGATAGACAGATAGACAGAGAGACAGAGAGACAGAGAGACAGAGAGACAGATAGACAGATAGACAGATATCTAGATAGCTAGATTGATAGATAGCTAGATAGATAGCCAGATAGATAGCTAGATTGATAGATAGCTAGATAATCTAGCTATCTAGCTGATAGATAGCTAGATTGATAGATAGCTAGATAGCTATATAGATAGCTAGATAGCTAGATAGCTAGATTGATAGATAGCTAGATTGATAGATAGCTAGCTAGCTAGCTAGATAGCTAGCTAGATTGTTAGCTAGATAGCTAGATAGCTAGATTGATAGATAGCTAGCTAGATAGCTAGATTGAGAGATAGCTAGATTGATAGATCGCTAGATAGCTAGATAGATAGCTAGATAGCTAGATAGCTAGACAGCTAGCTAGCTAGCTAGATAGATGGATAGATATCTAGATAGCTAGATTGATAGATAGCTAGATAGCTAAATAGCTAGATAGCTAGATAGATAGCTACATACCTAGATAGATTAATAGATAGCTGAATAGCTAGATTGATAGATAGCTAGATAGCTAGATAGATAGCTAGATAACTAGATAGCTAGCTAGATAGCTAGATAGCTAAATAGCAAGATAGCTAGATAGATAGCTAGATACCTAGATAGCTAGATAGCTAGACAGATTAATAGATAGCTGGATAGCTAGATAGCTAGATTGATAGATAGCTAGATTGATAGATAGCTAGATAGCTAGATAGCTAGCTAGATAGTTAGATAGCTAGATAGCTAGATAGCTAGCTAGATAGTTAGCTAGATAGCTAGATAGCTAGATAGCTAGATAGCTAGATTGATAGATAGCTAGCTAAATAGCTAGATTGATAGATAGATAGATCGCTAGATAGCTAGATAGATAGCTAGATAGCTAGATAGCTAGACAGCTAGATAGCTAGCTAGATAGATAGATAGATAGATAGATAGATAGATATCTAGATAGCTAGACTGATAGATAGCTAGATAGATAGCTAGATTGATAGATAGCTAGATAATCTAGCTATCGAGCTGATAGATAGCTAGATTGATAGATAGCTAGATAGCTAGATAGATAGCTAGATAGCTAGATTGATAGATAGCTAGATTGATAGATAGCTAGATAGATAGCTAGATAGCTAGATAGATTGTTAGCTAGATAGCTAGATTGATAGATAGCTAGCTAGCTAGATTGATAGATTGATAGATCGCTAGATAGCTAGCTAGACAGCTAGACAGCTAGACAGCTAGACAGACAGCTAGACAGACAGACAGACAGACAGACAGACAGACAGACAGACAGACAGACAGACAGACAGACAGACAGATAGATAGATAGATAGATAGATAGATAGATAGATAGATAGATAGATAGATAGATATCTAGATTGATAGATAGCTAGATAGATAGCCAGATAGATAGCTAGATTGATAGATAGCTAGATAATCTAGCTATCTAGCTGATAGATAGCTAGATTGATAGATAGCTAGATAGCTAGATAGATAGCTAGATAGCTAGATAGCTAGATAGCTAGATTGATAGATAGCTAGATTGATAGATAGCTAGCTAGCTAGCTAGATAGCTAGCTAGATTGTTAGCTAGATAGCTAGATAGCTAGATTGATAGATAGCTAGCTAGATAGCTAGATTGATAGATAGCTAGATTGATAGATCGCTAGATAGCTAGATAGATAGCTAGATAGCTAGATAGCTAGACAGCTAGCTAGCTAGCTAGATAGATGGATAGATATCTAGATAGCTAGATTGATAGATAGCCAGATAGCTAGATAGCTAGATAGATAGCTAGATTGATAGATAGCCAGATGGCTAGATAGCTAGATAGATAGCTAGATAGATAGGTAGATTGATAGATTGATAGATAGCTAGATAATCTAGCTATCTAGCTGATAGATAGCTAGATTGATAGATAGCTAGATAGCTAGCTAGATAGATAGCTAGCTAGCTAGATAGCTAGATAGCTGGATTGAGAGATAGCTGGATAGATAGCTGGATTGATAGATAGATAGATAGATAGATAGATAGATAGATAGATAGATAGATAGATAGATAGATAGATAGATAGATAGATAGATAGATAGATAGATAGATAGATAGATAGATAGATAGATAGATAGATTGATAGATAGCTAGATTGATAGATAGCTAGATAGATAGCTAGATAGCTAGATAGATTGTTAGCTAGATAGCTAGATTGATAGATAGCTAGCTAGATAGCTAGATTGATAGATTGATAGATCGCTAGATAGCTAGCTAGACAGCTAGACAGCTAGACAGCTAGACAGACAGCTAGACAGACAGACAGACAGACAGACAGACAGACAGACAGACAGACAGACAGACAGACAGACAGACAGACAGACAGATAGACAGATAGATAGATAGATAGATAGATAGATAGATAGATAGATAGATAGATAGATAGATAGATAGATAGATATCTAGATTGATAGATAGCTAGATAGATAGCCAGATAGATAGCTAGATTGATAGATAGCTAGATAATCTAGCTATCTAGCTGATAGATAGCTAGATTGATAGATAGCTAGATAGCTAGATAGATAGCTAGATAGCTAGATAGCTAGATAGCTAGATTGATAGATAGCTAGATTGATAGATAGCTAGCTAGCTAGCTAGCTAGATAGCTAGCTAGATTGTTAGCTAGATAGCTAGATAGCTAGATTGATAGATAGCTAGCTAGATAGCTAGATTGATAGATAGCTAGATTGATAGATCGCTAGATAGCTAGATAGATAGCTAGATAGCTAGATAGCTAGACAGCTAGCTAGCTAGCTAGATAGATGGATAGATATCTAGATAGCTAGATTGATAGATAGCCAGATAGCTAGATAGCTAGATAGATAGCTAGATTGATAGATAGCCAGATGGCTAGATAGCTAGATAGATAGCTAGATAGATAGGTAGATTGATAGATTGATAGATAGCTAGATAATCTAGCTATCTAGCTGATAGATAGCTAGATTGATAGATAGCTAGATAGCTAGCTAGATAGATAGCTAGCTAGCTAGATAGCTAGATAGCTGGATTGAGAGATAGCTGGATAGATAGCTGGATTGATAGATAGATAGATAGATAGATAGATAGATAGATAGATAGATAGATAGATAGATAGATAGATAGATAGATAGATAGATAGATAGATAGATAGATAGATAGATAGATAGATAGATAGATAGATAGATAGATAGATAGATAGATAGATAGATAGCTGGATAGATAGATAGATAGATAGATAGATAGATAGATAGATAGATAGATAGATAGATAGATAGATAGATAGATAGATAGATAGATAGATAGATAGATAGATAGATAGATAGATAGATAGATAGATAGATAGATAGATAGATAGATAGCTGGATAGATAGATAGATAGATAGATAGATAGATAGATAGATAGATAGATAGATAGATAGATAGATAGATAGATAGATAGATAGATAGATAGATAGATAGATAGATAGATAGATAGATAGATAGATAGATAGATAGATAGACAGACAGACAGACAGACAGACAGACAGACAGACAGACAGATAGATAGATAGATAGATAGATAGATAGATAGATAGATAGATAGATAGATAGATAGATAGATAGATATCTAGATTAGTACATAGCTAGCTAGATAGCTAGCTGGATTGATAGATAGCTGGATAGATAGCTGGATAGATTGATAGATAGATAGCTGGATAGATAGATAGATAGATAGATAGATAGATAGATAGATAGATAGATAGATAGATAGATAGATAGATAGATAGATAGATAGATAGATAGATAGATAGATTGATAGATAGCTAGATAGATAGCTAGATAGCCAGATAGATAGCTAGATAGATAGCCAGCTAGATAGCTAGATATATAGTTAGATAGATAGCTAGATAGATAGATAGATAGATAGCTAGATAGCTAGCTAGATTGATAGATAGCTAGATTGATAGATAGCTAGATTGATAGATAGCTAGATTGATAGATAGCTAGATAGCTAGCTAGATAGCTAGATTGGTAGGTAGCTAGATAGCTAGATTGATAGATAGATAGATAGCTAGATAGATTGATAGATAGCTAGATAATCTAGCTAGATAGCTAGATAGATAGCTTGAAAGATTGATAGATAGCTAGATAGCCAGATTGATAGATAGCTAGATAGATAGCTAGCTAGATTGATAGATAGCTAGATTGATAGATAGCTAGATAGCTAGCTAGATTGATAGATTGATAGATAGCTAGATAGATTGATAGTTAGCAAGATAGCTAGCTAGATTGATAGATAGCTAGATAGATAGCTAGATAGCTAGATAGCTAGCTAGATTGACAGCTAGATAGCTAGATAGCTAGATTGATAGATAGCTAGATAGCTAGCTGGATTGATAGATAGCTAGATAGCTAGAATGGTAGATAGATAGCTAGATTAATAGATAGCTAGATAGCTAGATAGCTAGATTGATAGATAGCTAGAGAAGTAGCTAGATAGACAGCTAGATAGCTAGATAGATAGATAGATAGCGTAATTTTAAGCAAAGGTGCACCACAACGAAAACATGTGTAAACTAAAGTATTCTAAACATGTTTTTTTCATATGAAACAGACAAGAAAAAACAAATGTTTTCTCAAAAACAGGTTTTCTCTTTATTCACTCCAAATGTTAAAGGACACAGCCGACGCGTTTCGTCCCTTCGGGGACTTCTTCAGGGCTGTATTACAATAAGACAAAATACATATAAACACATCATTAAAAATTGTAAGGTGTTTGTAAACTCAGCCGAGCTACAAATTATTACATGGTTAAAAACACACAAGGGCATGTCAATGTAGATATGTCTTGGACATATTTACTACAAAATACTCCAAGCATTTAGAACATCAGGTTTAGAGTAATTGTTGAAAGTAACAGATGCAAAAAACCCCTAACATGATTATATACATTTTACATATTCTATCATATGATTCATCTCTTGGGTACTGTAGAATTCTAGGCATAATAGCCAAAATTGTTTTATGCATATGGAATTGGAGAGAAAATGTTATAAACCCAAATCCTAGATAGACTCAGATCATAGTTAGCAAGAGATTCCTCAAAAAATTCCTCAAAAAATTCGGTATTGAAAACAATTGAGAACAGGAAACATGTCTTTTAAAGTTACAAGACAACCCCTAAGGAAAGCAAGAGTCCTAAGGCATTTGAAAAAGTCAAAATGTAGCAGATATAACGGTTAGTGGGAAATAGTTCATGGATAACCAACAAAGTGAATATAAATGGCCTGAGACATTCATAACCCTAACTGAGGACCTACCAAAGTAGATAGTAGAACTCCTTGAGCGCGACGATGTATTGCTGGTGAAGTAAGGTGGTGAAAAAGTGACCGGGTCGTGTGTGGTCTCAGGAACACCGGTTCGAGAGCATCAAGTATATAGTTCGATTCAATAAATCTATCAAAAATAAGCACGAAAAAGGAATAATGAAGAGAGGGCCAAAGAAGACCAGTCGGACGTGTGTCAGGTGGTGCTGGTGAAGCATACTTACTGAACAATATTCTGTTACAGTTAGTCAGGGGGCCCAAAATTCATAGGACTGGCATTCATTGGTTGATTAAGAGCTATTTAAAAAGATATTTGAAAATAATTTATTTACATTGTTAATAAGAGAATTATAAAACTAAGGACTATTTACGGTCCTGTCCATAACCTATTCCTCGGTAGATTGTATCTATAACGTCTATTTTGGTGATGGTCATTTATATATACCCTTTCCAACATATAATACAATCGCAAAAAGTCATAATAATCGTCGAGAGATGTGGTCACAGAGGTATTCTCAAAAAGGCAATATGTGTGATTCACCGAAACCTAAATAGCATCGCTAGAGGGAGCCCCAATGTCCTCTGTGGGCCTAAATGTTATTAAAAGAGAATTGTAAAACTCGCACTTACATCCAGATGCGTGTTTTGTAATCAAGCATCCAAAGGAAACAATTCCTACAAGGGTTACGTCAAGTCAATAGTTGTGCTGAAATGCAAATCACGAGAAAAGAATTTAGAATCACATAACCCCTGTGTATATTCCCAAACGTAGCCATGTCAAAGCGAAAGGGGAGAACAGCTTATTAGAGAAACACACGTATTACCTTGGCCCTTTATTCAGTGGCTCCTGTCGGCAGTACTTCTATAAGTTGTTTTATATATATTTATTGCTTCTCGTTATATAATATGGCAGTCCGTATTAGCTCGAATCCAGCGGCCGACTCTAAAAGAGAAACAGATTTGTCTCGGTATCTTGCAAGATGCAGCCCCAATATAGTGTCAGTTTAAAGATAATTTAGTCTAAATACGGGGCTTGGATTTCTGACTTCCATATGTAAAGTGTCAAATATTAGAATAGATGCAACAACACACGTGGACATGCTATAATTATATTGTCCAAATCGCCCCCTCTCCTGTCCCCAGTATGTGGCTTATGCCGGGGAATATACATATATTTTAACTTGTCTCATCGTTTTTTTATTTATATATATATCCATGTCCGTCCCCCGTTTATTATGCACCCAAACACTAAGCCTGGGCGAGAGGAGTATCTGTGTACAAATCCCCCTTTTAATTAGTCTGGATTTGAGGGTGGGACTTAAGAGTTCATTATTCGCTTCCCAAATGTTGTACATACAACACTAAGCCTGGGAAGGAAGATTATTTATTTACAAAGCCCACCCCGGCTAAATAGGTCCAAGAGACTCCCAGGTACACCCGTTGTATTAGCATAATTACTTACCGTCAAGCACGAGATGTTCAAAAAGCGTCCGTGGTCCCCTTCCTGTCGTATCCAGTTCGTATAGAGCCTGGTGAGAAGTGAGTGAAGGTTCTGGCGGTTTTTATATCTTAATAGATTGGAAAAGTTAAAACACCTGTGAAAAGCGCAAAATAATTAGCCGAGTATGATGGACCGGTTCCGGATAACAGGCGGTCGCCATATTGTAACGTGTACCGCCGTCATCTGTTGCCTTATAAATTTTAGCTACAGATCGCACAATTTCTATTTAAAAAGCCATCAAGAACGAAGACTCTTGGTAGGTAGCTACAATGAAGCTACAATGAAGAAACAAAAGGTCAAATAAAAAAAAAGGTTTTTTACGTGACGAACAGATGAACGCATCTCACGAGCCACACATTCTATCCCGAAGGATAGTTGTATGGCCGCCATGTTGGAAAGGTGTCGACTCCATTAGATAAGGTGAAAGAGGGCCTCAAAGTGGTTACAAGAAGGGGATAGTTTGATAGATAGCTAGATATAGATAATCTTGCTATCTAGATGATAGATAGCTAGATTGATAGATAGCTAGATAGCTAGATAGATAGATAGACAGCTAGATATCTAGCTAGATTGATAGATAGCTAGATAGATAGCTAGATAGCTAGATAGATAGCTAGATAGCTAGATAGCTAGCTAGATTGATAGATATCTAGCTAGATTGATAGATAGCTAGATAGATAGCTAGATAGCTAGATAGCTAGATAGATTGATAGATAGCTAAATAGATAGCTAGTTTGATAGATAGCTAGATAGCTAGATAATCTTGCTATCTAGATGATAGATAGCTAGATTGATAGATAGCTAGATAGCAAGATAGCTAGATATCTAGATAGATAGATAGATAGATAGATAGATAGATAGATAGATAGATAGATAGATAGATAGATAGATAGATAGATAGATAGATAGATAGATAGATAGCTATATAGCTAGATTGATAGATAGATATCTAGATATCTAGATATCTAGATAGACAGATAGACAGATAGACAGATAGACAGATAGACAGATAGACAGATAGACAGATAGACAGACAGACAGACAGATAGATAGATAGACAACTAGCTACATAGATAGATAGCTGGATAGATAGCTAGATAGATAGCTAGATAGATAGCTAGATAGCTAGATATCTAGATTGATACATAGCTAGATAGCTAGCTAGATAGCTAGATAGCTAGATTAATAGATAGCTAGATAATCTAGGTATCTAGCTGATAGATAGCTAGATTGATAGATAGCTAGATAGATAGCTAGATAGCCAGATAGATAGCTAGATAGATAGCTAGATAGCTAGATAGATAGCTAGATAGCTAGATAAGTAGCTAGCTAGCTAGATAGCCGAGCTAGATAGGCAGATAGATAGCCAGCTAGATAGCTAGCTAGATAGTTAGATAGATAGTTAGATACATAGCTAGATAGCTAGATTGCTAGCTAAATTGATAGATAGCTAGATTGATAGATAGCTAGATTGATAGATAGCTAGATTGATAGATAGCTAGATAGCTAGCTAGATAGCTAGATAGATAGCTAGCTAGATAGCTAGATTGGTAGGTAGCTAGATAGCTAGATTGATAGATAGCTAGATAGCTAGATAGATAGCTAGATAGATTGATAGATAGCTAGATAATCTAGCTAGATAGATAGATAGATAGCTAGAAAGATTGATAGATAGCTAGATTGATAGATAGCTAGATAGATAGCTAGATAGCTAGCTAGCTAGCTAGATATCTAGCTAGATAGCTAGATAGCTAGCTAGATTGATAGCTAGATTGATAGATAGCTAGATAGCTTGCTAGATTGATAGATTGATAGATAGCTAGATAGATTGATAGTTAGCTAGATAGCTAGCTAGATTGATAGATAGCTAGATAGATAGCTAGATAGCTAGATAGCTATCTAGATAGCTAGCTAGATTGATAGCTAGATAGCTAGATTGATAGCTAGATAGCTAGCTAGATTGATAGATAGCTAGATAGCTAGAATGGTAGATAGATAGCTAGATTAATAGATAGCTAGATAGCTAGATTGATATATAGCTAGACAGATAGCTAGTTTGATAGATAGCTAGATAGCTAGATAATCTTGCTATCTAGATGATAGATAGCTAGATTGACAGATAGCTAGATAGCTAGATAGATAGCTAGATAGATAGCTAGATAGATAGATAGCTAGATAGATAGATAGATAGCTAGATAGATAGCTAGATAGATAGCTAGATAGCTAGATAGATAGCTAGATAGCTAGCTAGATTGATAGATATCTAGATAGCTAGACTGATAGCTAGAGAGCTAGATAGCTAGATTGATAGATAGCTAGATAGATAGCTAGATAGCTAGATAGATAGCTAGATAGCTAGATAGATAGCTAGATTGATAGATAGCTAGATAGCTAGCTAGCTAGTTAGCTAGCTAGATAGCTAGATAGATAGATAGCTAGATATCTAGCTAGATTGATAGATAGCTAGATATCTAGCTAGATTAATAGATAGCTAGATAGATAGCTAGATAGATAGCTAGATAGCTAGATAGCTACCTAGATAGCTAGATAGCTAGATAGATAGCTAGATAGCTAGATAGATTGATAGATAGCTAGATAGCTAGATTGATAGATAGATAGGTAGCTAGATAGCTAGCTAGATAGCTAGATTGATGGATAGCTAGATTGATGGATAGCTAGATAGCTGGATAGCTAGCTAGATTGATAGATAGCTAGCTAGATAGATAGCTAGCTAGATTGCTAGATAGCTAGTTTGATAGATAGATAGATAGATAGATAGATAGATAGATAGATAGATAGATAGATAGATAGATAGATAGATAGATAGATAGATAGATAGATAGATAGATAGATAGATAGATAGATAGATAGATAGATAGATAGCCAGCTAGATAGCTAGCTAGATAGCTAGCTAGATTGATAGATAGCTAGATAGCTAGATTGATAGATAGCTAGATAGATAGATAGATAGATAGACAGAAAGCTAGATAGCTAGATAGAAAGCTAGATAGATAGATAGCTAGATAGCTAGATAGATAACTAGATAGCTAGATATCTAGATTGATAAATAGCTAGATAGCTAGATAGCTAGATAATCTAGGTATCTAGCTGATAGCTAGATTGATAGATAGCTAGATAGCTAGATAGATAGATAGCTAGATAGCTAGATAGGTAGCTAGATAGGTAACTAGATAGCTAGATAAATAGCCAGCTAGATAGCTAGATAGATAGCTAGATAGATAGATAGATAGATAGATAGATAGATAGATAGCTCGCTAGATTGATAGATAGCTAGATTGATAGATAGCTAGATATCTTGATAGCTAGCTAGATAGCTAGATAGATATAGCTAGCTAGATAGCTAGATTGGTAGATAGCTAGATTGATATATAGCTAGATAGCTAGATAGATAGCTAGATAGATTGATAGATAGCTAGATAATCTAGCTAGATAGCTAGATAGATAGCTATATAGATTGATAGCTAGCTAGCTAGATAGCTAGATTGATAGATAGCTAGATAGATAGCTAGATAGATAGCTAGATAGATAGCTAGATAGCTAGATAGCTAGCTAGATTGATAGATAGCTAGATAGCTAGATTGATAGATAGCTAGATAGATTGATAGATTGATAGATAGCTAGATAGATTGATAGATAGCTAGATAGATAGCTAGATTGAAAGATAGCTACATAGATAGCTAGATAGCTAGATAGCTAGCTAGATAGCTAGCTAGATTGATGGATAGCTGGATAGCTAGACTGATAGATAGCTAGATAGCTAGCTAGATTGATAGATAGCTAGATAGCTAGAATGGTAGATAGCTAGATAGATAGCTAGATTAATAGATAGCTGGATAGCTAGATTGATAGATAGCTAAATATATAGCTAGACAGATAGCTAGTTTGATAGATAGCTAGATAATCTTGCTATCTAGATGATAGATAGCTAGATTGATAGATAGCTAGATAGCTAGATAGATAGCTAGATAGATAGATAGTTAGCTAGGTAGATAGCTAGATAGATAGCTAGATGTCTAGCTAGATTGATAGATAGCTAGATAGATTGCTATATAGATAGCTAGATAGATAGCTAGATATCTAGCTATCTATCTAGCTATCTGATAGATAGCTAGATAGCTAGCTAGTTAGCTAGTTGGATGGATGGATAGATAGATAGATAGATAGATAGATAGATAGATAGATAGATAGATAGATAGATAGATAGATAGATAGATAGATAGATAGATAGATAGATAGATAGATAGATAGATAGATAGATAGATAGATAGATAGATAGATAGATAGATAGATAGATAGATAGATAGATAGATAGATAGATAGATAGATAGATAGATAGATAGATAGATAGATAGATAGATAGCTAGCTAGATAGCTAGATTGATAGATAGCTAGATAATCTAGGTATCTAGCTGATAGCTAGATTTATTAGATAGCTAGATAGCTAGATAGCTAGATAGATAGCTAGATAGATAGCTAGATAGGTAGCTAGATAGGTATCTAGATAGCCGAGCTAGAGCGCTAGATAAATAGCCAGCTAGATAGCTAGATAGATAGCTAGATAGCTAGATAGATAGCTAGATAGCTAGCTAGATTGATAGATAGCAAAATTGATAGATAGCTAGATAGCTTGATAGCTAGCTAGATAGCTAGATAGATATAGCTAGCTAGATAGCTAGATTGGTAGATAGCTAGATAGATATAGCTAGCTAGATAGCTAGATTGGTAGATAGCTAGATAGCTAGATTGATAGATAGCTAGATAGCTAGATATCTAGCTATCTATCTAGCTATCTGATAGCTAGATAGATAGCTAGTTAGATAGCTAGAGAGATAGATAGATAGATAGATAGATAGATAGATAGATAGATAGATAGATAGATAGATAGATAGATAGATAGATAGATAGATAGCCAGATAGCTAGATTGCTAGATAGCTAGATAGCTAGATTGATAGATAGCTAGATAGCTAGATAGCTAGCTAGATTGATAGATAGCTAGATAGCTGGATTGATATATAGCTAGATAGCTAGATAGCTAGATAGATTGATAGATAGCTAGATAATCTAGCTATCTATCTGATAGATAGCTAGATAGAAAGCTAGATAGCTAGATAGAAAGATAGATAGATAGATAGATAGATAGATAGATAGATAGATAGATAGATAGATAGATAGATAGATAGATAGATAGATAGATAGATAGATATCTAGATTGATAAATAGCTAGATAGCTAGCTAGATAGCTAGATTGATAGATAGCTAGATAATCTAGGTATCTAGCAGATAGCTAGATAGATAGATAGCTAGATAGCTAAATAGATAGCTAGATAGATAGATAGCTAGGTAGCTAGATAGGTAGCTAGATAGCCGAGCTAGATAAATAGCTAGCTAGATAGATAGCTAGATAGCTAGATAGATAGCTAGATAGCTAGCTAGATTGATAGATAGCAAGATTGATTGATAGCTAGATAGCTTGATAGCTAGCTAGATAGCTAGATAGATATAGCTAGCTAGATAGCTAGATTGGTAGATAGCTAGATAGCTAGATTGATAGATAGCTAGATAGATAGATAGATAGATAGATTGATAGATAGCTAGATAATCTAGCTAGATACCTAGATAGATAGCTAGATAGATTGATAGATAGCTAGCTAGATAGCTAGATTGATGGATAGCTAGATTGATAGATAGCTAGATAGCTAGATTGATAGATAGCTAGAAAGCTGGCTAGATTGATAGATAGCTAGATAGATAGCTAGATAGATAGCTACATAGATAGCTAGATAGCTAGCTAGATTGATAGATAGCTAGATTGATAGATAGCTAGCTAGATTGATAGACAGCTAGATAGATTGATAGATAGCTAGATTGAAAGATAGCTAGATAGCTAGATTGATAGATAGCTAAATATATAGCTAGATAGATAGCTAGTTTGATAGATATCTAGATAATCTTGCTATCTAGATGATAGATAGCTAGATTGATAGATAGCTAGATAGCTAGATATCTAGCTAGATAGATAGATAGCTAGATAGCTAGATAGATAACTAGATATCTAGCTAGATTGATAGATAGCTAGATAGCTAGACTGATAGCTAGAGAGCTAGATAGCTAGATAGGTAGATTGATAGATAGCTAGATAGATAGCTAGATTGATAGTTAGCTAGTTAGCTAGCTAGATAGCTAGCTAGATATCTAGCTAGATTGATAGATAGCTAGATAGATAGCTATATAGATAGCTTGCTAGATAGCTAGATATCTAGCTATCTGATAGATAGCTAGATAGTTAGCTAGATAGATAGATAGATAGATAGATAGATCGATAGATAGATAGATAGATAGGTAGATAGATAGATAGATAGATAGATAGATAGATAGATAGATAGATAGATACATAGATAGATAGATAGATAGATAGATAGATAGATAGATAGATAGATAGATAGATAGATAGATAGATAGATGCAATTCACTTACTTCATTTTCTTTTTTTTATATTCATATATATTTCAACTTTTTCAACATTTAAAAAGGTAATATAATCCCTACGTCAATTGTAACTTTACTGCCAGTATTTATCCCAAACACATAAGTGAAATAACAAAAAACCTTTATACCAATTCACTAATCATTTACTGATGATTTTCAAAAGTGTTTCATATTAGCATTTCTACATACATATTCACAATTTAAATACATTGAAAATATGATTCATTTTCTGTTGGCTCAAGCCAAACTAGTGTAGATATAGCTCAGTGATTATATTGAACATCGCGACGACTCCCAATGCATTTCGATGCTTCAGCATCTTCGTCAGGGGACAAGCTATATCTAAGAAAACATTTTTTGTAATGAGATCAGACCATGATGTATATACATATTTTTCAATTACATTTTTCACACATTCTCTTGTGCTCATGCTTTACGTGAAAAGTGAACATCTCTCATAAATGATCATGCAATTATATGATTTCATAATGTTCAGGCTCACCAGTGAACCAATTGCTGCTTGTTTGCTAATGTTTTGTGGCTAAACCCTATACATGCCATCAAGAGTGGTATAGTGCTTCCAACGTGTGCATACGTGTACCGTTACCAGAAATTATAGAAGACTACGAAAGGAAAACGAAAAGGAAGACATACCCTCCAAGCGGGTGTAATATCTCTTGGTGAAATTTCGTATCGACAACAACAATATCTGCAAACCAACCAGACCATTGTAAATGCGAAGCTGAACCAACGCTATTGAGAATGAAAATACGCATGACGCGTTCATCACTTACTTACTTCGTGTTTCCAAAAAACCCGAATAGTCTTGAGTTTAAGGTTCGGCCTATAAAACAAAAGCCACCCTTAATATTTGCACATGTTTACTCTATGCCGCCTGATCTTATGGTCAAAACAGACCCGTAACATAACCTTTCTAATTCTTACCGAGCGTGCTCTCCGAACCGCTGATACCGGCTCTCTCCTTCCTGCTCCTGTGTGAGAAAATGCCGTCTCCAGGCGTTACGTGCTTGAACGTAAAATAACGTTCAACACAAACAACGGACTGTTGTCCCTCCCTCTTTCATCACGTCTATGTCAATAACACTGGTCTTAAAAGGATTCTTCATGTTTCAAAAGGCGGTTTTATAATTAAATTGTCGCTGTGACCATGAGCCGAATGCTAAGAGAAATACAAAAATAAACGCAATTGCAGACTGTAACTTAAATTACGGACTAATACTACTCAGGAACCAAGAGTTACTAGTCATCAAAGACGGACTATCGTTCTGCCTGGGATACTCCCCTCAGTTTGACCACATCAAAACAAGTCTAAAAACACAACTAAAGACCGGAGTCAAGAGTCAATTTCTAATGGTGGACATCCTATATTAATTGGTATTAATTGGCATTAAGTCCTGTTTTAAAAATAAAACGTAAAAATAATAATAATACTAATGTGAGTAATAAGATAGACGTATCTGTGTACACTAACATTGGATGCACTTTATCCAAACTTAATTCTGTATTCACAACTTATTGATACCACAATAGCAAACATTTAGAATCATCATAAATAGCAAGCAAATTCAATTTTGTCATTCAGCCCTCCCGGTTTAACGGTATTCAAGTACCTCATCCAAAATGTTTCTCTTTGAGCTATACGTATGTTGGGGTCCACATGGGGCTCAGCCAACACTTGCTCCAGTACAGTAAATCTTAGTTGGGGAATAGTGTGTTGTCTCTCCTTCCAGTGTTGCGCCAAACTTGATTTTTCATTTCCTAACCTTATGTTTGGTTTGTGCTCTGTGAGCCTGACCTTAATTTTCCTTGTGGTGCGGCCTACATAAGCCACACGGACACTTAATGGCGTATATCACTGAGCTCATGTTACAATCCGAAGTGTGCCTGAGCTTAATTTGTTTGCCTGTATGTAGATGTGTAAACGTGTCTCCCATTAATACGTTTCCACAATGTCCGCAGTTAAAACATTTGCGCATTCCTTTTGTGATCTCTTGAGATATCTTTTTTTCTTTGTGTTTTAAAAGTTCTTTGAGATTTTTGGATCTTGACAGCGCGAAGATAGGTTTGTCAACAAAAACCGTTTTAAAGTCTTCTTCCTGCTCAATTAATTCCCATCTTCGCAATATGCACTTCTTGATTTTAGGGGTGAGCGTGGATTGCTTCAGAACACATACTTCTCTTCTTGCTGGAATCTTTTCTGTCTTTTTGAGTAAAGCCTCCCGGGGTTTTGATAAAGCTTTCAATTTTGCCTCATTTAGTATTTTGTCTGGATATCTTTAATATCTTCATGACCCCTTTGGCGGCGTTGGCGGAGTCGTTTGGGGCCCGGATCGTATCCTATGCAGACGACACCCAGCTCCTCTTCTCGTGCAAGAGAGGAGGAGACTTTGATGGGGAGAGTATCCGGGATTGCCTTGGGGCTGTGTTCCAATGGTTCCAACTGAACAGCCTCAAGTGCAATTCCGATAAGTCCGAGGTACTCTTCTTTGGGTGTGACACGGAACCAGACTGGCAGGCATGGTGGCCTATTGGTATGTTCCCCCCCACTTGTTCATCCCAAATGGCTAAGAACTTGGGAGTCAAGATGGACAAGGGGTTGACTATGAAGTCCCAGATCCTGGGGTTGTCGGGCACCTGTTTCGGCCTCCTTAGGATGCTGCGGAGGTTTCTTCCCCTCCTGTCGGAGGAGCACAGGAAGCTGACTGTGCAGGCCCTGATAGGCTCTAGGTTAGATTATTCAAACGTTCTGTACCTGGGTCTGCCAGAGTACCTGCTACAGCGGCTCCAAGTTGTGCAGAATGCGGCGGCGAGAGCGATCTATGGCCTGAATAGACGTGCTAGTGCAGCGGGCTTACTGAAGACCCTGCATTGGCTCCCAATCCACAAGCGGATTGCCTTTAAGGCTTTGACCTTGACATACAAGGCCCTTCATGCGACGGGAGCTAAGTATCTACAAAAGAGACTTGCCTTCTATCGGCCGGCTCGTTCTCTGAGGTCAGAATCCCTGTTTTTAGCGACTGTCCCACGAGTGAAGAGAGCGCGCCGGGGAGGTCGCTCCTTTGGACTACTGGCGCCACAGCTTTGGAATTCTCTGCCTCTTATACTTCGGGGAGCTACCAGCTTATTAGCTTTTAGAAAAGGCCTCAAAACCTGGCTGTTCATCCAGTAGGCCTTTTTGCTTGTTCTGTTCTTTTTATCTGTGATATTTTTTTCTTTTAATGTGTTATGTTAGTAGACCGCAGCCCTCCTTTTTAAAAAGCGCCGGGACACTCTTTTTGAGTAGCCGTGCGCTCTACAAAAGCCTCTATAACATAACATAACATAACATATCCTCTGTTGCTGTATTGTTGCGCCATATCCTCTATATCCATAGCTGCCTGTGTTTCATCGCTACTGTTCCTTTTTATTCTGATGAACTGCGAGAACGGCAAATGATTCTTCAAAGACTGCAAATGAAAGCTAGAATAATGGAGAGCATTGTTTCTGTCTGTCGGTTTCTTAAATGTTCTAGTTGTAATTGAATTGCCCAATTTAGTTATGGTGATATCCAAAAAGTTTATGGTGTTCTGGTCAATATGGTGGGTGAACTTAATCATAGGATGACATCCATTTAGAGCTTCAACTGCCCTTTCCAATTGTATCTTTGTTCCTTGCCAGACTATCAGAATGTCATCTATGTAACGTACGTATAATTGTAGATGTTCCATCCAATTCAAATCTTCGAAGATGTGGCAGTGTTCAAACTTCGCCATGAAGATATTTGCGTACGTGGGCGCCCCAGTAAAACCCATGGAGGTTCCCGTCTTCTGTAGGTAAAATTTAGATTGCCAACTGAAATGTCCATGATAAAGACAAAATTGTAACATTTCCAAGAGAAAAATGTTCAATGATTCTTCGTATTCACTTTTCAACAACATCCATTCCACTGCCTCTATACCCTCCCTATGGGGGATAGACGTATACAATGCAGTCACGTCAATTGAAGCCAGCCATGTTTCACTCTCACTGGATATCGTTAAGGTGGATAGTCTGTTAAGACAGTCTGTAGTATCTTGTATGTATGATACCCACTGCTGCACCAATGGTTGTAAATAGTGATCAAGAAATTTTCCAATTGGTTCATGGATCGAACCACAACCCGCCACAATGGGGCGGAAAGGGGGTTTTGGGGATCCTTATGCAGTTTTGGTAACATGTAAATGCGGGGTCTTTTTGGATAGTCTGTAATTAAGAGCCTGAAGATTTTGTCATTGATCCATCCTAAATCTTTGGCTTTCCTAAGAATCTCCAACAAAGTGTTCTGAAACACAACCGTGGGGTCTGCATCCAGAGCAATATAGGTGTTGGTGTCCTCCACATGTGCGGAAACTTTTTGGTTGTAATAGGTGGTGTCCATCACCACAAGGGCTCCTCCCTTGTCTGCCGCTTGAAATGTTAAATCCAAATTGTTGCTCAATGCCTTTACAGTGTTTTGTTTGTTTCTGGTCAAATTCATAATCTTGGGAACTCTTTTGTGTGTGTTCACCAAGTCTTTCTTTACCAGTAGCTCGAATAGATCCAACGTTTTGTGTGATGTGGGAGGAGTAAAAGTACTTTTAGGTTTAAACGTCTTTCCTGATATGTCGACATCAGGCGTATAAGGTACTTGATGGAAAAACCATCTTAGACGAAGCTTCCTTATAAATTTGTATAGAGCTATTTCTGTCTCCAGTGGTTTAGTATTATATGTAGGTACAAAAGACATTCCTTTGTTGAGGACTCTCAACTGACTGTTCGTGAGTTCCGTGCTTGAGATGTTTACAACCAAATCTTCTAGCGGTTTCTCCACTTCGCTTTGGGCTTTTTTTGTTGTTGTTGAGCCTTGTCCCCTTCTGACCCGTTTGTTTTGTCTTCTTCTTGTGGTGGATGGTTGCTCCTCTGGCCTGCCTCTAAAAAAGGCTCCCTGGTAGTTCCACTGGTGGATGCCCCCTCTCCGGCCACAGTTGATGTACTGGTGGTTAATACTGGTGGTCTATTCGGGAGAGTGTCCTGTTCCGTGGCCACACTTTCCTCCGAAGAAGCCTGTGTTCTCTTGAATGGGCGTCTCTGGGCATAGACTTCGGCCCACGTATAAACTTCGTCAAGTTTATAGTCTATCGTATCTCTACGAAACTTCCTTAACTTCCTTTCATGTACCTCCTTTTCATGGCAAGGAACAAACATACAATTGGAAAGGGCAGTTGAAGCTCTAAATGGATGTCATCCTATGATTAAGTTCACCCACCATATTGACCAGAACACCATAAACTTTTTGGATATCACCATAAATAAATTGGGCAATTCAATTACAACTAGAACATTTAAAGAAACCGACAGACAGAAACAATGCTCTCCATTATTCTAGCTTTCATTCGCAGTCTTTGAAGAATCATTTGCTGTTCTCGCAGTTCATTAGAATAAAAAGGATCAGTAGCGATGAAACACAGGCAGCTATGGATATAGAGGATATGGCGCAACAATACAGCAACAGAGGATATCCAGAAAAAAATACTAAATGAGGCAAAATTGAAAGCTTTATCAAAACCCCGGGAGGCTTTACTCAAAAAGACAGAACAGATTCCAGCAAGAAGAGAAGTATGCGTTCTGAAGCAATCCACGCTCACCCCTGAAATCAAGAAGTACATATTGCGAAGATGGGAATTAATAGAGCAGGAAGAAGACTTTAAAACGTTTTTTGTTGACAAACCTATCTTCGCGCTGTCAAGATCCAAAAATCTCAAAGAACTTTTAAAACACAAAGAAAAAAAGATATCTCAAGAGATCACAAAAGGAATGCGCAAATGTTTTAACTGCGGACATTGTGGAAACGTATTAATGGGAGACACATTTACACATCCACATACAGGCAAACAAATTAAGCTCAGGCACACTTCGGATTGTAACATGAGCTCAGTGATATACGCCATTAAGTGTCCGTGTGGCCTAGTTTATGTAGGCCGCACCACAAGGAAAATTAAGGTCAGGCTCACAGAGCAGAAATCAAACATAAGGTTAGGAAATGAAAAATCAAGTTTGGCGCAACACTGGAAGGAGAGACAACACACTATTCCCCAACTAAGATTTACTGTACTGGAGCAAGTGTTGGTTGAGCCCCATGTGGACCCCAACATATGTATAGCTCAAAGAGAAACATTTTGGATGAGGTACTTGAATACCGTTAAACCGGGAGGGCTGAATGACAAAATTGAATTTGCTTGCTATTTATGATGATTCTAAATGTTTGCTATTGTAGTATCAATAAGTTGTGAATACAGAATTAAGTTTAGATAGAGTGCATCCAATGTTAGTGTACACAGATACGTCTATCTTATTACTCACATTAGTATTATTATTATTTTTACGTTTTATTTTTAAAAACAGGACTTAATGCCAATTAATACCAATTAATATAGGATGTCCACCATTAGAAATTGACTCTTGACTCCGGTCTTTAGTTGTGTTTTTAGACTTGTTTTGATGTGGTCAAACTGAGGGGAGTATCCCAGGCAGAACGATAGTCCGTCTTTGATGACTAGTAACTCTTGGTTCCTGAGTAGTATTAGTCCGTAATTTAAGTTACAGTCTGCAATTGCGTTTATTTTTGTATTTCTCTTAGCATTCGGCTCATGGTCACAGCGACAATTTAATTATAAAACCGCCTTTTGAAACATGAAGAATCCTTTTAAGACCAGTGTTATTGACATAGACGTGATGAAAGAGGGAGGGACAACAGTCCGTTGTTTGTGTTGAACGTTATTTTACGTTCAAGCACGTAACGCCTGGAGACGGCATTTTCTCACACAGGAGCAGGAAGGAGAGAGCCGGTATCAGCGGTTCGGAGAGCACGCTCGGTAAGAATTAGAAAGGTTATGTTACGGGTCTGTTTTGACCATAAGATCAGGCGGCATAGAGTAAACATGTGCAAATATTAAGGGTGGCTTTTGTTTTATAGGCCGAACCTTAAACTCAAGACTATTCGGGTTTTTTGGAAACACGAAGTAAGTAAGTGATGAACGCGTCATGCGTATTTTCATTCTCAATAGCGTTGGTTCAGCTTCGCATTTACAATGGTCTGGTTGGTTTGCAGATATTGTTGTTGTCGATACGAAATTTCACCAAGAGATATTACACCCGCTTGGAGGGTATGTCTTCCTTTTCGTTTTCCTTTCGTAGTCTTCTATAATTTCTGGTAACGGTACACGTATGCACACGTTGGAAGCACTATACCACTCTTGATGGCATGTATAGGGTTTAGCCACAAAACATTAGCAAACAAGCAGCAATTGGTTCACTGGTGAGCCTGGACATTATGAAATCATATAATTGCATGATCATTTATGAGAGATGTTCACTTTTCACGTAAAGCATGAGCACAAGAGAATGTGTGAAAAATTTAATTGAAAAATATGTATATACATCATGGTCTGATCTCATTACAAAAAATGTTTTCTTAGATATAGCTTGTCCCCTGACGAAGATGCTGAAGCATCGAAATGCATTGGGAGTCGTCGCGATGTTCAATATAATCACTGTGCTATATCTACACTAGTTTGGCGTGAGCCAAAAGAAAATGAATCATATTTTCAATAAATTTAAATTGTGAGTATGTATGTAGAAATGCTAATATGAAACACTTTTGAAAATCATCAGTAAATGATTAGTGAATTGGTATAAAGGTTTTTTGTTATTTCACTTATGTGTTTGGGATAAATACTGGCAGTAAAGTTACAATTGACGTAGGGATTATATTACCTTTTTAAATGTTGAAAAAGTTGAAATATATATGAATATAAAAAGAAGAAAATGAAGTAAGTGAATTGCACCTGTGCAAGTTCGAACAGTGCATTCCTGCACAAGACACAGTTGTGTCTGAGTGTTCAGTTTAGTAGGAACCTGATAGGGTTAGTCAGGCAGCAGGTCTGCACCGATTTGTCCATAAGAGAGCACTAAGATTCAAAAAATAGGGGTGTGCAGGTCATATACACATTTTGTTCAATGGTTAGAGCTGCAGACCCTGATGAAGGTCTAGCCCGGGACCAGGGTTCAATTCCGCGCCTCGGCGGGTCTTGGGCTCAAAATTCCACTGACCTGATAATTCTCGCCTCATTGCCTATTCCACTCATGGAGTCCCACTCTGCAACTCTGGGCAATAGCTTGCTTAATCTCCACAACGGCCCCCACAACGTTAAGGATGCCTGGCCTCCACCTTGGGGGTGCCCAGGAGTGGACGCCTCACAGGGAAAGCCAGGATGGGTTACACAGCTGTATTCGTACAAGTGCCTTGAGACCCATACGATTGAGTAGTGCGCTATACAAGTATCAATTCACATTTACATAGCTAGATAGCTAGCTAGATAGCTAGATAATCTAGCTGATAGCTAGCTACATAACTAGTTAGCTAGCTACATAGCTAGATAGATAGCTAGATAGATAGCTAGATATCTAGCTAGATTGATAGATAGATAGCTAGATAGCTAGATTGATTGATAGATAGCTAGATTGATAGATAGCTAGATTGATAGATATCTAGATAGCTAGATTGATAGATAGCTAGATAGCTAGATAGCTAGATTGATAGATAGCTAGATAGCTAGATTGATAGATAGCTAGCTAGATAGATAGCTAGCTAGATAGATAGCTAGATTGATAGATAGCTAGATAGCTAGCTACCTAGCTTGATAGATTGATAGATAGCTAGATACCTAGATTAGATAGATAGCTAGATTGATAGATCGCTAGATAGGTAGAGAGCTAGATTGATAGATAGCTAGATTGATAGATAGCTAGATTGATAGATAGCTAGATAGCTAGAAAGCTGGATAGATAGCTAGATAGCTAGATACCTAGATAGCTAGATAGATTAATAATTAGCTGGATAGCTAGATAGCTAGATTGATAGATAGCTAGATTGATAGATAGCTAGATAGATTGATAGCTAGCTAGCTAGATAGCTAGATTGATAGATAGCTAGATAGATAGCTAGCTAGATAGCTAGATAGATTGATAGATAGCTAGATTGATAGATCGCTAGATAGTTAGATAGATAGCTAGATAGCTAGATAGCTAGATAGCTGGCTTGATAGATAGCTAGACAGCTAGATAGCTATACAGCTAGATAGCTAGCTAGCTAGATATATATATATCTAGATAGCTAGATTGATAGATAGCTAGATAGATAGCTAGATAGCTGGCTTGATAGATAGCTAGACAGCTAGATAGCTATACAGCTAGATAGCTAGCTAGCTAGATAGATAGATATCTAGATAGCTAGATTGATAGATAGCTAGATTGATAGCTAGCTAGATTGATAGATAGATAGCTAGATAGCTAGATAGATAGCTAGATAGATTGCTAGATAGCTAGATTGTTAGATAGCTAGATAGATAGATAGCTAGCTAGAGTGGTAGATAGCTGGATAGCTAGATAGTTAGATAGCTAGATAGTTAGATAGCTAGATTGATAGATATCTAGCTATCTATCTATCTAGCTATCTGATAGATAGCTAGATAGTTAGCTAGATAGTTAGCTAGATAGATAGATAGATAGATAGATAGATAGATAGATAGATAGGTAGGTAGGTAGGTAGGTAGGTAGGTAGGTAGGTAGGTAGGTAGGTAGGTAGGTAGGTAGGTAGGTAGGTAGGTAGATAGATAGATAGATAGATAGATAGATAGATAGATAGATAGATAGATAGATAGATAGATAGATAGATAGATAGATAGATAGATAGATAGATAGATAGATAGATAGATAGATAGATAGATAGATAGATAGATAGATAGATAGATAGATAGATAGATAGATAGATAGATAGATAGATAGATAGATAGATAGATAGATAGATAGATAGATAGATAGATTGCTAGATAGCTAGATTGCTAGATAGCTAGATAGATAGATAGCTAGATAGATAGCTAGATAGCTAGCTAGAATGGTAGATAGCTGGATAGCTAGATAGTTAGATAGCTAGATTGATAGATATCTAGCTATCTATCTATCTAGCTATCTGATAGATAGCTAGATAGTTAGCTAGAGAGCTAGGTAGATAGATAGATAGATAGATAGATAGATAGATAGATAGATAGATAGATAGATAGATAGATAGATAGATAGATAGATAGATAGATAGATAGATAGATAGATAGATAGATAGATAGATAGATAGATAGATAGATAGATAGATAGATAGATAGATAGATAGATAGATAGATAGATAGATAGATAGAAGTATGGCTCAATGGTTAGAGCAGCAGACCCTGATGCAGAGGTCTAGCCCGGGACCAGGGTTCAATTCCCCGCCTCGGCGGGTCTGGGGCTCAAAATTCCACTGACCTGATAATTCTCGCCTCATTGCCTATTCCACTCATGGAGTCCCACTCTGCAACTCTGGGCAATAGCTTGCTTAATCCCCACAACGCTAAGGATGCCTGGCCTCCACCTTGGGGGTGCCCAGGAGTGGACGCCTCACAGGGAAAGCCAGGATGGGTTACACAGCTGTATTCGTACAAGTGCCTTGAGACCCATACGGGTGAGTAGTGCGCTATACAAGTATCAATTTACATTTACATAGCTAGCTAGATAGCTATATAATCTAGCTGCTAGCTAGTTATCTAGCTACATAGCCAGATAGATAGCTAGATAGATAAACTTAGTATAAGTATAGGAACCCAGTCCCTAAGACTTTAGATTACCCTGGACGAAACTCTGAAACATAAATCTTGGACCTTCGAGATTCCATATCGACTGGAAGATGGAAGAAATCTCCCTTGGGGTCAAGGAGTGACTCCCCTGTTTAAACAGGCACAGAAGAAGCATTTTGCCAGTTTGCAATTTCGAGGCTCCCGCCAGATCCCGAGAAATGTTTGACACAGGACGTTGACTTCCAGACATCACCGAAGCCGACACGAGTCCCCAGAAAAGCTGAGACCTCTAGCCATCACTACAGATGTGGGTCCGGAACTCCTGGACACCGTGCATATTTGCAAGTGCACCTACTTCCCGAGCTTTCCTGAAGTTGTGCATTGGGCTACTTGTAGTCCAAGCCCTGAGCACCCTTTGCACCTGAAGATTGTCAGCCTACACTCCACGAGTGTTCCGTGGGCCCGCTTTTGGCATTCATTCTCGAGGCTCCTTCGCGATCCCTAGTCCGTTGACTGGTGGGTCCCCATGAAGGTAAATCCTTCGTTGCTTGGGTTTTCCTGGTTGCTCCAGACGTGCTCTGACTCCCCTCCAAAGGGTGAGTCCCCCAGACTTTGCTGGTCTGCACAGAAGCCAATCTTTACATTCTGTAGGGGTTACTGTTGCCAAGGCTTGTTGTGTCCAATCCAGATGCCGACACAGCAGCACACGACATCCTTCGTGGCACAGTTCAAATCCAGCTCCTGGTTGTTGTTGACGCCTCCTGGTCCTCGTGCTGAAGAGTCAAGCTTCACCTACATCACCTGAAATCACCCGACATCGACTGGCATCTTCTTGTCGCCTTCCTGGTCCCTGGCTAGTGACCCAAACTCTGTCCCCTATGCTTTCAGGTTCTTCAGATCTTTGATCCACCCTTGGATCCATCCGGACACTTTTCATCTGTTTGCCTGCAGCACTTCTTTGCAGCTCTCCATAGGAAACGATGATGAAACCAGACACGAAAAGACACCTATGCACCTGACTTCCCTGGGTGAGGTAACACGAGTACTTCGGTGCTCCCATGGGTCTTGACTCTCATAGTGTCCAGTACTGAAAGGGTTTTACCGTAGACCACTCCTAAGTGTCCTTATTCTCTAAAAATCTAACTGTAACTTTCATTATAGAAGTCAATGGTGATTTGTGGCTGTGTTTAGACACTGCACGCGTCCCCTGTGGGTCTCCTGCGTCCCTACCTTGGGTGGTTCCTGGTTGCCCCAGCAGTTCTACAGGCCCTATGTAGGAGAGTAGGGTCTGCTTCCTATGGTTACCCCCACTTTTTGCTGTGATTCTCTGGTTTTTCGACTTTAGACAGGCCGTGGTCCTGCTAATCAGGACCACAGCCTAGCTGTTCTCTCTCTAAATTGATAACATGTTCTTTAGGTAAATACCAGATTGGGTACTGGGTCACCTTTGTAAGCCCCTGTATAGTGTACCATAGGTACCCAGGGCATAGGTGCATCCAAGGCCTACCAGGGGCTGCAGCATGTATTATGCCACCCCTGACTGGCCATCCAAACTGACACCACAGGCTGATCACTCAGCTTGGGTAAGGTGGTGTAATCACCCCTTACTTAGATATAGTATACCTATATCTACCCATATATATATATAGACACATACACACCTATAAGTCACTCCTATGGCAGGCCTTGACAATCCTGAAGGCAGAGTGCTTGGTTTTATGTGAGAGGGTGCCCTAGCATGAGCTGAGTCCCTCTGCAGCTTTCAGAACCATCTCCTTATAGCTGTTCTATGATATAGCCATACCTTATACTCTTAAGTGCATTATAATCCTCGCGGTTAATGCTAACTTTGGTTTGGCTTTATCAAAACATGTCGTGTAAGGTGTCAAATGCTTTGGAATACTACCCCTCCGCCAGTCCTGGTGGCGGGGGTAGCATTCTACCCTGCTAGAGGGAGAAGACATGTAGTTACTGGTAAACCCGGTTAAAGTTAAACAGAGCCTCAGCATCACAAAATGGATGTTGCTGCCACAGACACGAGTCGGCCCTCCTGCTGTTGGACGAAACTCCGGCAGGGGAGGCCTGGACAATAGGTTTCCTGTCCAGGGAGGTGCGGGCACCTCCCCAGACAGGCTTTAGTGTATTGAGAGCTGCAGCGCCATTGTTTTTCCAAGCGCCAGGAGCACAGAAGGACTAGAGGGTGACTCGAAATCCCAGGAGGTAAGAGGCAGCTTCCACAAATCGCCCTCACCTGAGCCTGCAGGGGGACTTAAAGCACCTCGCCGCTCCCACTTTGTGGGAGCCGCAGCGCCATTGTTTTTCCAAGCGCCAGAAGCACAGAAGGATTAGGGGGGGACTCGAAGTCCCAGGAGGCAAGAAACAGCTTCCACAAATCGCCCTCACCTGAGCCTGCAGGGGGACTTAAAGCACCTCAGCGCTCGCGGTACGAGCGTGGGCGCGCACCGGGCGAAGTCCGGGCCCATTTGAGCCCATTCGAGCACGGAAGAGGACGGGCCGGGCCCCCCCTCTAACCTGCCAAATTTGATAAGGTTAGTCTAGACTTTCTGCTCAGTTTACAAATGGTATTTGCCTAGCTCTGGTTTTTAAAACTTTCTTGGCTCATCATTGCGGCAGTGAGGTCCTTATGATGGCTCTTGCTGGTGGGAAGGGGAAGAAACTGCCCATGAGCGAGTCTGTCGCTGGCACCCTAGACCAGTTTATAATCAGGGCAACTTCGGTTTTAGCATGCGAAATAGCAATGACCGAGCGGAGACTATCTCTGGAGACAGTACAGCCCAAACGTTCATCTTTGGGAGGGCTGATGTACGCAAGGTAAACGGAGAGACCCGTGGACAGGGTCATTGAAATTCCAGCTCGGGGGAGAGCTATTGATCAGTCCCCGTACGCTCCAACAATTACATCCGAGACTACCCCCACTCTGGAACTCCCAGTTAATTCTAATCCTGTGGCCCCAGCACAAATAGTCCCTGACTGTATCTCATTACCACGAGTATCAACAAGGTCAGCATGTGGCTTTAAGCCTCAAGCTACGGACCAGGTGCCTGAATCTGCAGTAAAGAAAAAACGGGGCGGGGGTCCACAGAGGAAGAAAAAAGCGAAAAACCATAAACCTAATCCGATCTGCGTTTCCCAGCCTCTCACATTGCCGGCCTCTCCTGAAAGGAGGTCACTCTCCACTTCCTTGGGCTCAACATCGATCGATATGGCTGGGGCCCTACCTTTCCAAGTTGATGAGACCTTTTGGAACAAGCTGGGTGTGTTACTTACCTCCTCACTGACTCCTATCATCGAGAGACTATCGCCCATTGAGGACAAATTGCTGCACCTTGACTCACTTTTTACATCAAATTATCCCAATGGGGATAAATCATTGGGTTCCCAACGGAGGCCCCCAGACTCAATCGAGAGTACTTCTTGTAATCCTCGGAGCACCATCCAGCAGCCATGCGTACCGTCCAGTCTGCCATCCATCTCTGCTACTGGGACTGTTGCGGGCGGCACCATCTTGAACCCTTGCAACATGCCAATTGGGGGGGCTCACTGAATAAGCCTTTATGTCCAGGGTCACTTCCTCCAGGGGGAGATAATGTGTCCAATCCCTCGCACAACGTTAAAGGCTATGACCTCAGACCACCCCACTCTAGCCCTAGTATAGTGACTCGTTGTCTACCATGTATTGACTTACCCCCTGCCGCGACCCCATACGTGGTTGTTTTGGTAACAGTACTGGTGCTGGATCAGGGTGTTGTGGAGACATATACCGAGCTAAAAAATAAGTGCACTCATTGGTTAAACACGAACAAACAACTACCACCACAGGTGCACAGTGAAATCCTATTTGCTCGAAGAGTTAGTTGGGTGGGTCAAGGCAGGAAATGTTTTGAGGGAGATTGTATTGTGATTAATTTTAGAGAAAGGAGGGTGGTTGACTATATAGGTAACTGGCATCCGAGGAGGGGGCCACTGGGATTCAGTCATTTCCCCTAACCTTCTTCTACCCTCATCAATTAGCTCACCCTCCACCAGATCGGAGAGTTAGACCATGAGAAAGATGGGACACCCCTGCCCAGGTGGGTAGTGTAAATTCCTGGAACCATACCTTTAATAGCTTGCCATCAGCCCTTCTCCCTGTAAGCAATAGGTTCAGTGTTTTGGACCAGGTGGATTGACTGACCCTTGGATATAACCATGGTGTCAGGTCCCACCTATCAGGACCTTGGATCGGTCATGAGGGTGCCTACCCTTGTGGTGGTGCAGTGGCTTGCCGTGAGGAGGAGGGGTGTGGGGAACCCCCCAGGGCGGTTGCTGGGGATGCACAGGTTGTTAGTACTCTCATGTTGGGTTGGGAGGGGGTCAGAATCTCTATATTTACTCAGGGACATATTGCCATTCCACGACAGGTCAATGAACCCCAGAGGTTACAGGGTGGTGAAGTTTGTGATCAGCCATTGACGATGTTCGCTCCCCCCAAGATACAGTGAATGCTGTAGGGAATGTAGTTTGCAATTCCAATGGTAATGAAGAACTTATTGGTGATGGCGAGATAGTGAATACATCTGAGGACATTGATCTAGGTCCCCCAAGTGCAGCTACGCAGAACTACAAGATGACAGCGCACCAGGGTCTAGAAATTCTGTCCTGGAATGTAGCTGGTTTAATCTCCAAGATGGATCACCCGGACTGGGGCGAATTCATCGACACCCAGGAGATCTGTCTATTCCAGGAGACGTGGACCCTGAATCCTACACATAGAGTAGGGCTCGCCACCTTTTGTAAAGCAGCCACACAGGGGCCTAGGGGAAGCCCTCTGGAGGTTTGAGCATATGGGTTGGTACACATCTTGAATGTGAAGTAAAGTCGATAGAAACCCACTCCCCAGATATTCTATGCATTATGGTCTCCCTCAATAATTTTCCACAGTTCGTCATCATCAATGTTTACTCTCGTCCTGTTAGGCATGGACAGACCTCACAGACGCTAAATTGTCTGGCGGCTTTCCTTACTACGTTGCCCGAGCAAGTTTTCCTCATCTTGGGGGGATTTTAATTGCCATTTTGAGCCTCTAACTGGCTTACCCCACCCCATTACGAGTGCAGAGGACTCAACTTGGGGAACCCCAATTTGTATTCATTACCCAATTATGGCTTGGACTCCCCTAGTTCTGCAGTTGACTACTCTCACTCTTAACCACTCTTTAAGAGCTTGTAATGGTCGCTTATCTGGTGATAACCCCAGCAAGTTTACCTTTGGGAGGATTGGTCAGAACTCAGCTATAGATTATGCCTTGGTAAATGTGGATTTTTGGCATAGGATCATAGACTTTCAGGTGCAGCCTCGCACGGAAAGTGATCATAATCCTCTGGTTATAACTTTGGACTGGTCCAAACAGGAATCAGTCCAGGCTGACAATAGTTTACCTCCCCCTGACTTGCTATTAACAGATGGGGGGTAGAAAGATTCATTGGGCAACTTTTACACAAACTCCAGAAGCAATGGCATCCTTGTATAAATCTATTACCCCCTTCCTCGAAAGGGCCTGCCTGATTACAGAAAATGCCAATGCCAGTGATTATTTTTTTTTTTTTTTAATTTTTTGAAAACCTTTATTGTGCATGAAGAGTGGTACAAATACGGGCCTACAACCGTCAGGCCGGCCACAATACTGTTTAGCACATAAGTAAGCAGTACGGTCTCCCAGCGACATCAGGCAATATGGCAACAATTAACAGTAGTTACACTGAACGGAATAGTGTCGCTAGGGAGAAGGAGCATTGAAGGTTAAGATTTTTTTTTTTAATTTTTAGTCTAAAGATAAAGCAATGAAGAATAAACCAAGGAGAATCGAGTCCGTATATTAACTACACCACATGGGCAGGCAGCATCAAGAAGTAACATCAGTAACGAGGAACCCCCCATCAAATCGGCGGTACAGTATAAATCAACAGGAGAGTCAGTTCGCATTTACGCACCACCCACAGTGCTACCCACTCCCTACTAATCCCCTATCACAGACCCAAAACAGAAAGAAGAAAAAATTATAAGAGAAGATCATACATAGGCACCATAGAAACTAACTAAAACTAAATATAACCCCCCACCCTACACACATGCAGAGACTACGGCCTGCCCCCCCTAGCAGAGTGTCTGTCGCCCCAATAAACCCGAAATTTAGAAAGAAAAGAGAAGTAAAGAAAGGAAGAGAAAGAGGAAGGAAAGAAAAATTAAGGAAGGAGAAGAGAAGGAAAGTTAAAGGAGTATAATCCAGTGATATAGGGAGTAAGAACAGAGTCTATCCTTGAACTCCCACAAAATTAGAAGAGGAGGGTCAATTCACAAGTCCCCCGGATTACCCCGATCTCAGCCCCCACTTCCCTATAATCATCATAAGCAAGCAAGGAGTATCAAACACCGAATAAATAGGGAAGAACATCAAATAACACATCGGCGCGCTGAGGAAGCACTCCAGTCCGAGTCTCAACCGGCCATTAATCACAGTTCGTTCGAGCAAGGGCACGTCTAACCCTGGCCAGATCGCAGACGCTGTCGCAAACATAGCTCCGATGGAAGCCCCGCCTCAGGTGGAACAAAGGGAGTAGATGGCCGCATTCGGTGAAGAGATGATCCCCCAGGACAAAATGGCCACTTCCAGGCACACACAGTTTTGGCAGACCAGAAGGGCAACAGTCCAAAGCCCATCTGTAGTTGTGGAGCACTGGGGGTTGGAGTAGCATAGCGAGGCGTGCAGGTATTAAATAAAGCCAGGAGCTGTGCCTGCCGGTCCACACGGGAGGATAGCGATACCGTAGCCAGAGTGGAATTCTTAGGCAGGATAGGAAACATTGTAGCGACGCCGGGACCGGCAGACGGCAGGGTTTCTGAAGCAGCAGAGTGAGAAATGTGCACAAGATCACAGGCGCGCTGCAACAATGTAGCCCGCACCCCATAGTGCGGGCGTCGGTCGGAGGGAAGATGTAAGCAGCCAGACATTACATCCTTAAGCCCAAGCGCAGCTTCATCCAGTTTCTGTCCCAGTACTCGGGAGCACTCATACAAATCCACCTTCAGGGCAGTGAGAGCGCTCATAATAGAGGCGCAGGTATATTCAGGCGGGGAGCCCGCCGTGTCCACAGTATGGAGAGTAGCACCGCGTCCACCACTCCGCCCAAGTGCCTGCAATGCAGCAGATTCCGAAGCCGAGGTAGAGCCCATAACGATCACTGAGGAGAAGTCCGCCATGTTTGCGCTGCTAGGGGTTTCGCCGATCGAGGAGGCAAGCCAACAGTGGATAGACTGGGTGGTAGCACCGGATAGCCGGGTCCGTCTCCGCTGTGCAAGACTTAACAAGAAACCCCTTCACGGAAATGCTGGCAGGAGCGAGTGAAGCGGCTAATCATGGCCGCCGGCTGCACGGACGGCAGAAAGGAGCAGCGCGTCTCACCTCTGTGTCGCATGGGAGCTGTGAAGCAGAGTGGATCCACAGTCGGGCGACATGCACTCTCCAGCGAGGCAGAGACCAGCACCCTCACAGCCCACAGTCCGCCTGGGAGCGTTCCGTACTGCACCGCTCCAACAGCCCTCCGAGTCGCATCCCCCTCCAGCGTTGCGCAGGGACACGGGGTCCCGGGTCCAGGGCGCAGTCACGGTCCGCAGAGAAGCATGCCCTTTCGTCGGATTGCAGACGGATAGAGACACCGGGGGAACACCTCCGGTGCCAGCGCGACGTCAGCTATCTCCCGCGTTGACTCTGTGTCAGGATCTGGAGCAGGATGGTGCTGCAGGTAACAAAGGATCGGGGAGCGGGGCAACTACACGTCCGTCTCCGCCGCCATCTTGGCTCCTCCCCGCCAGTGATTATTTTGAGGAGTTGGGGAAAAATCATCTGGATTTGGTTGGACATCTGGCAGGGTTCTTCTTTAACGAGTCAACCCCTAAAAGGAAAAAAGATAGATGCAACAACCCCTGGTACAAGAGGGCTTGTAGAGATGCAAAAAGCTCCCTTTTGATAAACCTTCATGAGGATCAGGAGGCAGAACTCCTTGAAGATATGCTCCCTCTCTGGTCCGCCATCATTTGAACTGCACGGTGCGTCGTGCACCCCAGCAAAAACGGCAGCATGGGCCAATCACCTTTGTTGCTTTGCTTATTATTAGGCAGCTTTTGGTTATGCAGCCCGCGTCACATACAAAGACACCCATGCGAGTACTTTAAACGTGACTTGTTTTGTAGGTTTACAGAAAGATGGAGACAATTCCAATCAACTAACAATTGCTGCGTTCGTAAAATTGTATTCTTTTAAAACATATTTACATTTGTGACCAAACGAAAATGCACCTTAAGGAATAAATGATGAGTGACTGGTCATATCTTTCCAGCTGTTAAATATGCAATGTCCCAAAGGTAGTTTTCATTATTTGTCTGGTGTCTAACGATGTACACCGCGGCATCATTCAAAGATGGCTGCGCTATTTAGCCTCCTCCATTGAAGCCGTCCCTCTTTTCTGTCTATCCTGCAGTGTCACAGCTGCATTGTTGTGGCGTGCTGAAGTGACGAACTTCCGGCGCGCAGAGTCACCGGCCATATAGAAGGGAAAAGGATGGTGAGTGAGCGGTCGGCATTTTGTAGGTTGTGACTAAGTGATTTGCTTGTGTTATGAAGGTGGCACTGTGCCGGCTAGGATACCGAGAGGGTAACACAGCGTCTGTCGGCAAGAGACAGATTTTAACTTGCTGCCTCCGGTGTAAGAGGTGTAAATTGGGGAATATGTCAACTCATGCTAGGCCCATGGGTTAGTGCTCCACGTCCTTTCTGCCCACCACTGGAAAATTAATGTGGTCACCCACTTCACTTAATTAATTGTCATATCCCTCTTTACATCTGATGTTTAGCTACCAAGTTACCATAGCTTTTCCCTCATTCTGTCCCTAACAGGTTCCCTTTCTGCTTCCGCTGAGTGTCTTATACCAATGTGAGAATAGTAAATCCCTGAATTGAACACGAGCACCCTCACGTCCACAGTGAAATGTTCGGGCTGCCTGTCCATACATCCCCAGTAACCGACCCACTTTTTAGGTTGACCTTTGTCATTAGTGAGTCGAGCTCTCCCACTGTGTAATGACTCCCTTCCTTACTTATTCGTATTGTTAGCTGAAATTGTACAGTAGAGGTGCCTTATATTTGCGGAGATTACATGAAATGAATTGCAAGAAATTTGATTTAAGGAAGACTTTCAAGTCAGTGTTTGGGAGGGAGGATGGGGAGTGAAACCTAAACAACTTCATAGTTACTGCAGATTGGTTTATTGTATTTTGAGGTTCATGGAGTTTTTGCTGACTGAGGTGCCAATTTTCACGGCCAGCTGTACTACAAAACTAGAATTGTTGCTTATTTTACACTTTCTATAAGTTAAGCACATTTGGAGGTCTCATGTTTGAGCACATAATGTATCGTTGTTGCATGCTGGGGAGTTTGCACATTGCGCTGTGTCATCTTGTTGCAGTGACGAGATGAAACAGGTTCTAGCAACCCCTTAAAAGTGTCCAGCATTCTCGGATCATGAAACATTTGCTTATTGTCAGCATCCTGTACTTTGAGGTATTAGAAAAGTAAGTGTGTTTAAGCTTTTAGGGCCACTAACATCTTTCAAGAATGAAAAGACAATTACGGCTGTAAAAACCATAAATAGTAATGGCATCGATGTGGCATGAATAGCCAGCCCCCTGCAGCGTTACTCTTCAGATTGTGGCAGGCCTGTCACTCACATATTGGAATTCGTTTTGTTTCTGAATCAACATTGAGGTAATTGTAATCAACTAACATTACTCCCCATATTTTTTATGTGTGTGTGTATATATATATATATATATATATATATATATATATATATATATATATATATATATATATATATATATATATTACCTACTGGCGGTCGCCAGTAGGTAGTTATAGTTAGGATTGTTTTCCATAGGAAATCCTCAACATTCTATTTGGAATAACTTTGGCCCTGGTGGATGAGTCTTTGCGAATTTCTCAAAGAAGATGGCTAGGTCCGCTGCACTCCTTCCCTGAAAGTTTGGGGGGATTGGTCAAGTGGGGGCTGAGATATAAGGGGGGTCCCAAAACGTGTTTTCTCCATGTTATTTTCCATAGGACCTTTAGACTCGGCTACAGTTCGAATGGGTGAATGAATTTATAAGAAATTTGCCAAAACTGTAGAGTCTTGTTCGCAGATTACGCTTTTTTTGGAATGGTGTAAATCCGTTCAGTAGTTGTTGAGAAAATTAAAGTTAAAGTCAATTATATATCTATAGGCGCGCACACGTGCGCGCACCCAAGCGGCTGCGCGTGAGCGGAATTGTTTTGGGCTGCGTGACGTCTGTTAACGTTCGATTCGAAGGAAATCAGGAAGTTTTGTCCGCCATTTTGTCACTGCGAGTAAACATATTGTTCATTTCAAAGCGTTGAAACATAGAAAGGGGAGAAGGTAGAGATTGTCTTGCTGCGTAGCTTTTCTCGGGGTGTGCAGTAAGGCCCTTAAACGCAAAAAAATATAATTTTTCCCCGAAAAAAAAATACGGGGTGCGCGCACCCGGTCGCGCACACCTATTTACAAGAGTGTGAAAATGGAGGTAAATCAGAAGTTTGAGTGCTTAGATATAAGGTGGCTCTGAAAAGAGCCCTTGTGTTAATTGAGTGTTTTCTGCATTTATAAGTAAGTACCGATGCAGAGTCTGATGTTGCAGAGGAAGATTCTGTTTCCCTCATTCGTGAAATGAACACCCTGAAGGACTGGGTTCTTTAAGACCCAGCGGTGCCAGGGGACAACACCTGAAACCTTCGTGGGTAACCTGCTCCGGCGTACGAATGACAGAGACACGGGACACTTCCTTCGGCGTCAAAGATTCAAGGTTTATTTGCTGCAGGGAAACACAGAAATCACGGAAGTACAACGAGTGTAGTTCGGGGAGACTGCTTCAAATTGGTTCTGTGGGTCGCTCCTTTTATACACGATTCTCCCAAAGGTTTGCATAGCAGACAAAGGTTTACAACCGGGTTCCCACAATTATCCACCGAGAGGGGTCACTTTGGTTGCTTGGATACACACAAGGTCCGGAACATAAGTGCGGAAACATTTGGCGGTTCCCAACTGTAAAAACCCATCTTCCCACCATTAGTACATTCCAATCAGCAGTAAAACAGATCGAAAAAGGAACAAAGACAGGTGTGGAGGAAGAAGGAAAAAGTGGGGAGATTGGAAAAGGGTGTAAAAGGGGAGGTATCAGGAAACACGAGCTACAGGCATCAAAGGGACGTGCCTAATGAGATGCACGGCTGAGACAATAAACCGGCACGGCGAGATGAGCCTCGAGCGGGGCCATCTGCCTTACAGTATCATCCCCCTCATCATAAAGACACTTACAAAGGACATGTGTCTTCCGCAAATATCTTGGGAGCCCCAGGGTCGCGAAGCGGACAACGTCCGTTCGCTGGCTACTTGAGGGCAAGAGACAAAATGGATGCCGTATCTAAGATGGAACCCGTGGGTACAGATGAAAAACCCACGTAACAAACGAACGGTTTAAGTTAGCACAGCGAAACTGCGCACACTTACTAAACTCGTCATTTGCGGTTCGTAGATACCAGACTCGACCATAGTCGTGCGAGTCGAAAACACCACTTACAATTGTCACGGAACCTCAGACGCTCCTTTTGCCCTCATGTAGGCAAGCACTAGTCGGAATCATACTCGATATTCATCAGACCATCCAGATGTTGCTGTAGCATAGCTCTGTCCAACCGAGTTCCATTGGTAACAGGCGGCTGTCTCATACACGTTGTAGCGCAGAGGCCACATAAGGCAGGACCGCACTGCACACAAAGGCAACACGTGAACAGGAACGCCACAACGACTCCGATGATCATCAGAATCTTCCAACCCCAAGTCGACATCAGGCCCCAAAACCACCCAAGTAGCGTCCAATCCCCTACATCCACGTGTATGGATTCAGAGATCTTATGCAACTTTGAGATGGCTTGATAGACAGTCGGAGCGTTATCAGGAATGAAAATACAGCAGCTCGAATGGATCACCTTACATACCCCACCTCGATCTGCTAAGATCACGTCTAAAACCATACGGTTTTGTAACGTCATAAGTCTATCCGCCTGAAGTTCTGTGGTGATATTACCAAGGGCACTGGCAGTAATATTAGCTGTCGATTCTACCACTCGAGTCAACTGTCTCAGGTTCCTACTATTAACCATAGGTCCCCAAAACGAGAGGAAACCCTTGAAAAAGTCTCCCGCCTCTTGACCGGCAGTATCCTCTTCGCTAATTACGCCTCTCACAACTCTAGTCTTGTGATAATCTGCATCTACAGTAAACGTCGGAGGCAACAAGTTTGCGATAAAACATGAGCCCATGAAGTCAGAGGGCAACCATGCAAACGCACGATCATGACAGACAAAGTAGGTACCCTTGGCAGCCAGAAAGACAGGGGACGAGATCATCGGCAGCATGTAATTTTCAGTGCAAGCACTCTCTCCAAGTCGGGCTTTCGATATTCGGCCACGACCCATGAGACAAAAATTACCAATGTGGGGTACGACCCATATCGGAGGCGAGCTTTTAAGCTGTTTATCACTCGTGAGCGCACTGTACTCAACCTTACTCAGGACCCTATAGGCTTGTACCTCTTCCACTGGAATGAGTGACGGCTCATAGATATCTCTATTTAAGTCTTCTATCGCTATGGACAAAGGCTTGTAGTACGAGCCAGGACCAAGGTAGGGAGAACGTGGCTCTCGATTGGGGTGAGAATCTAGTGCGCTTCGAAACATTGTTTGAAATGCTCGAGCAGACCCTTGGGAACTATACGGTAACACCAGATATGGAATTCCCTTATCCGTGGTATGTGGCATCAACCCACACACCCAACAATTAGTAGTATTAACCACTAACTGGTGCTGGTGAAGGAGCTGAATAAAGGAATTGTTGCGGAATTCTGCACGTCTAGCCTGCTCGTGTTCGGGTAAGAAGTGAAAGGAATGGGGAGATGCAACAGTGGTAGGTTTAGGATCAGAGGTAGGAGTAGGTATGGCAGGGGATAAGAAACAGGACATCATGTAATACACCCCACCCGCCAATAATGCAGAAACAGTCAAAAGCAATACGAGTATTTGGAACATAAAACATTTGGTACGACTAAGTTGTTGCAACTTGAACCTTTGCACCTGAGCTCCTTTCAAGTCCATCAGCTTCGAAAATGCCATCCCCTACGACCGTCCGCAACGTTTCTTGACGCACTTCGTTCTGTGTAGCAGTAGTCAATCCCTAGGAGTTCCCAGGAACCGACGGTCTTTAACCTAGCGTCAAGACCTACTAACCAGAAGGAAGTACACGCGCGGCCCTACGGCCTTTATTCACAATTATGTGTATGCAAAGTGTCTCTCAGCTGTGGAAGCAAAAATATGAGGAACAAAACTCAATGTATATATACAAGAATAATTACAATGATACGAGTGTTCAAACTGATCGTGGAAAACGGGATAATGCAATTGTCAAGGGACAAACAGGATCTTTTATTAGTCTTTAGTGCTGGATCGCAAAAAGTATCGGGTTTTCCCAGGACGTGTCTGTTCGTCAAACAAAGGATCCGTTGAAGAGACAGCGTTCTGTCGATCAGTTGAATGTTCTGGTCTTGAGTCTTTTGATGACAAATGTTCAACAGTGTCTTTCTGCTGCACTGAGGATTCTCCGACAGGTTGTGCGTCGCTGAAAGGTACAAACGCCGGCAATCCTTCGGTTTCAGTTGATGCAATGCCTCTCCTCACCCACGAGTCTGCCGGCAACGGAATAGGGACTTTTTTGGTATGGGTGGCATGCACCCAGTTTTTCCGACCCTCTAGACGAACAGCAGTTCTCGTGGCAAGGAGGACCTGGAAGGGTCCAGTGAATCTGGGCTCCAAATTCTTCTTGCGCGAAAAATTTCGCGTCACCACCCAATCTCCGGGCTGGAGCTGGTGGCCTGGACCCTCCGTCTGCGTCGGCAATGCTTCGTAAACCTGTTGGTGAATTAACCTCAGTTTAGCAGTCAAGTCATGAAGATAATCGATCAACATTGGATACTCAAGATCACAGAACACACCTGGTCTAGGGACCCCCCAAACATTTGCAGGACGACCGAACACTATTTCATAGGGACTGAGCCCTACTCGGGAGTGTACGGTTGCCCTTGTTGACAGTAATGCTAAGGGTAAAGCGTCAGGCCACGAGAGACCAGTCGTAGCCTGAATCTTCGCTAGCTTTAGTTTAAGAGTGCCGTTATACCCTTCAACCAAACCAGCTGACTGGGGATGATTGGCGCTATGGAATTTCTGATTAATTCCAAGGCCCTTACACACACTCTTCATCACACTCCCCACAAACTCACTTCCGTTATCCGACCACACAACTCTAGGCATTCCGTACCGAGGAAAGTATTCCTTCAGTAGGATTTTCGCAGTTGACAAAGCAGTGTTGTCCTTAAGAGGGTAGGCTTCAATCCATCGGGAGAATGCGCAAACCACAACTAAAACGTATTTCAGGTTATTGCATCGCTCCATATGGATGAAGTCTAATTGAATCACCTCAAAGGGACAGGAAGGGGGAGCAACACTACCAGGAGGAGTTGGGGTTCCCTTACCAGGATTGTACAACATACATACCATACAATTCTTAACCAAGCGTTCAGCACATTTCGTGATACCATCATTCTTCCACACAGGAGACAGCAACTTACAGATACCTTTCACGCTAATATGTGCTAACCCATGCGCCATTGTCACAACAGCCAGCACATACGCATCAGGCAGCATCCATCTTTTCTGGTCCGATAAATCAATCCAACAACCATTTACATCCAACTTTCCCGTACTTTCTTTCCACTTCGTTTTTTCAGTCTCGGTGGCCTCATTCTGAATTGCTTTCACACTCTCAATAGTGTCCTCACACATACTCGATTCTGTAGGCCACCTGACCGAACTTGTCACATACATTCGAGTGCTAAGATTCCGGGCAGTCTCCTTAGCAGTCTCATCCGCAAACGCATTACCACGACCAACATCATCCGTCACCTTACGATGCGCACTACATTTAACAATCGCCACCTGCTTAGGCAACGTAAGTGCATCCAAAAGATCATTCACAAGCTGGCCATGCTGAATCTTCGTGCCATGCGATGTCAGAAAACCTCTCTCTCTCCACAACCGTCCAAAGCTATGTGCGACGCCAAAAGCGTATTGGCTGTCGGTAAACACATTCACACGTTTCCCTTTCGCTAACACACACGCTCTGGTGAGAGCGATCAGTTCTGCAGCTTGGGCAGAATTCTGATTTAATCTTGCAGTCTCAACAACAGTATTCAACGTTACAACAGCATATGCAGTAGTCACATCGCCATTCGGTAATTTAAAACATGAACCATCCACATACAGCGTTCCATCTGGGTCTTCCAAAGGAGTGTTTTTAAGGTCCACTCGACCTTTTGTTTCCTCTTCTGTCCTCAAATAACAGTCGTGTTCTGTTATTTCATCTGACTCTGAGCTAATTGGTAACAAAGTCGCCGGATTCAGGACATTACAACGTTTTATCTGAATATGACTTGCCAGCAGCGTCAACTCGTACCCAGACAATCTCGCACTCGTCAAGTGCTGAGTTTTCGTACGATTTAAAAGAGTGTCAACTGCATGCGGAACCATCACCGTAAGCATATTATCCATGACCAGTCCTGCTGATTGTCGGATGGACACCGCAGCTTCCGCTGTTGCTCTCAAACAACTCGGCAATGCTCTAGCTACCGGGTCCAAGGTCGAGGAAAAATATGCACATGGACGTTGCTTACCACCAAAAGGTTGCGTTAAGACACTCAACGCACAACCTTCCCTCTCGTGAACATATAATGTAAACGGCTTGCTATAGTCAGGAGTACCTAACACAGGAGCCGAACACAGTGAGTCACGTAATTCAGAAAAACTTTTCTGACATTCTTCCGTCCATGGTAAAGGAGTTGAAACATCCTTGCACGTAAGAGCTACCAATGGTTTCGCTAGCAATAAAAAATTTGGAATCCATTGCCTGCAATACGACGTGATACCTAGAAAGGCACGCACATCTCTTTGGGTTGTTGGCACAGCCATTCGCGCAATTGCTGCAATTCTCTCTGGGGTCAACCGCCTTCCCTCCTTTGACAATAAGTGACCTAGATAGGTTACTTCTTGACAACAATATTGGAGTTTAGAAGGTGACACCTTGTGATTTAACTCGCAGAGATGTTGCAGCAGCGACACCGTAGCAATTTTGCAAATGTTCTGAGTATCTGCAGCTACCAATAAGTCGTCGACGTATTGGATTAAGGCCGCACCAGCCGGCAATGAAAACGCATCCAGTTGACCCTTCAAGGCTTGACTGTAAATCGATGGACTCTCACAGTAGCCCTGAGGAGCGCGTTTGAACCGGAAGCTGCGTCCACCAAGAGAGAAACCGAAAAGGTCTCTGCTCTCTTCTGCAATGGGAATGCTGAAAAACGCATTCTTCAAATCAATCACCGAAAACCAAGATGCAGAAGCTGGAATCAGAGTCAGTAGTGCCGTGATGTCAGGCACAACGGGGAACTGAGGAATCACAATTTTATTCACCTCCCGTAAATCGATAACAAAACGATAAACAGGTGGTTTCGAAGGATCAGTACGTTTTAGAATGGGCAGTACAGGGCTGTTGCACACGTTTCCCCGTGTTTCTTCAATTACATCTTTCTCGATCAGATCATAGATGATCGCTAACAATGCTCGTTCACCATCAAGAGAGATACGATACTGGGGAATACGTGGCAATCGCACATTAGATTTCAACTGAACAACATAAGGGGAGATGTCAAGCAGGCCCACATCATTGGGACCTGTTGCCCACAAAGATGCAGGAAGAGAACTCAATTCCGGTGGAAGCTTATCGAGAGACAAGTACATAGGAGAGACAACCCTCTCTCCTAACGTAAGCTTTACACCCGCAGGGGAACAATACAGAGTTGCATACAAACGTTTAAGCAAATCCAGACCCAAAAGATTTTCACCACAGCCCGTGGTCAAAATCAACGGAGCTTGCAGCTCACGAGGCCCAATTGTAAGGGGCAGAGGGCGCGAAACTGGATTGCTAATGGGGGCGCCAGAGAATCCAACGGAAACATTTGTTAAGCCAGACAAAGGTGCGCCAGGGAGTTTCGAATGCTTTATGGAACTTTTCGCTGCACCAGTGTCCAACAGAAAAGGCTCAACGACGCCCGATGTAGCAACTGCGACGTAAGGCCCTCTCTGATCAACCGGAACTGATACCACTCCCTCTCCTTGTCTATGGCTGTCCTAGTAATTACTGTCGTCAGTTCCCTGATCGACGTAATAATCGTCTACATTGTACTGCGCAGATCGTCCTTGCGATGATCCACGTTGATCAAAACAATTATCGGAATTTGATGAGTTATCTGAGCGATCATTTTGAGCACCACGACCCCTACCGCGTGACGTCTGCTGTGAACCACCACGACCTCCTCTAGATGAATTACCACTATTACGATCGTTTAGAACAGGACAATTGAATTTGATATGACCCTCCTGTCTACAATAGGCACATTGGTTGTACCCTAACGAAGATCTTTGGGAAGAGGAGTCATTACGAGATTGTGATTGGTTCGTTTGCGGCTGCGATCTATTTTGTTGCGAAGCATTCTGATTCGAACGTGGGGGATAGGCCTGCTGTAACAACACTTTAGTTTTGAGTTCTTTCGTCTTTTTATCAGCACGGTCGTTCTCTTCTTTCTCTCTATTCTCATAATACTGTGCCGTAGCCAATATTTGAGCTGAAGTAGAAACGGCCCACGCACTTTCTGAATTCTTTAATTTATTGCTCAAATCGGGCAATAAGTTTGAAACGAATTTGTCCACAAACAACCGTTGACCACCCTCAGTGCTCATATCCTGGCCGCTATGGTCGATGAATGCCTCCTCGAACCTCGTAAAGAAGTCGGAGACACTCTCGTCCTTCTTCTGTCTACAAGCTGACAATTTGTCCCAATTCACTCTCATAGCTGGCATGAGAGTTTTCATTAGCGTTATTATTCTTTGAGGAAGAGCAGCAATCAACTGCTCGGGTTTAGCACCACCAGTTTGCAAACCATCCGCCGCTACAATGGCAGCCCAATCACCACCTAATTCGTTTGGATGATTCTCCTGACGAATCTTAGCCCATACCGGTTGAGGCACGACATTGCCGAACAACATGTCGATATCGGCAAGATTCATTATCGTAGCGTCTACGAGCTGCGATAATTCTTTATAGTACCCTGCAGGATTTTTGCGAGGGTCAGGCAAGGATTGCTTCACCTGTAACACTTCTGATCGTTTCCATGGGAGATGAATCCACACTCTCTGGAAATGTGGCAGAATAATAGGAATAGCATTAGCATCACCTGGCATCCATACTGGTGGAACTTCACGCATAGGAAATTGACCAGAATCATCTGGCTGTCTTTCAACATCCTCAACAAACAAGGCTTGAGGTATAGGAGTGGGACGAAAAGATAGCAACCGCTCGACAGCACGTCGAACGTTGGTATCCACTATCAGTCCAGTCGAGAACTGAAGCTGCAAATCAGACAAAGCGGTCAGCACCTCGTCAGGTGCGTCGGCCGATATCTGATCACGAAGAACCTTACACATTTCTTCAAACACGAATCTTTGAGTTGGTATATTGAATTGACAAAACGTGTCGAGCACAACACGTGGTGGATTTCTAAGGGGATGCGTCATCCAACCCATCGCCATATTATATAGCGAAGCGCGTTCCCTGTTACCTGGAAGCTGACTACGTCTCTGAGGACCATCGGAACCAGCGGACCCAAGAACAGGTCCGAGCGAATGGAAGAAGCTAGCCGCAAGAGGAGAAGTACGACTACGAGTGGAGGGAGAAGTATAGGACACAGGACTAACAAGCGAAGGAGTAGAGACAGAAGCAACAGCAGGAGTTAACAGAGCAGGAGCAGTAGCGGGAGCAGGAGTATGTGGAAGCGGAGGAGCAGTGGGGATAGCAACAGACAAAGGAGCAGGAACGGTCGGAAGAACGGGTGCAGGTTGAGGAACAGGTGGAGGAAGAATAGGTGGAAGAATAGGTACAGGGGGAACCACAGAAGCTGTGGTACTCTGTACATACGGAGGTGGCGACTTCATAAGATAGGACATTGAAGGATCCTCAACTGCTTCTTCCTTCTTTTCCGACTCCGTAGGCAAAGCAGGATAGAATTTATCTATAGTCATGCGCTGTAGTCTATCAAACACTTCCTTTTCCTTAACCTCCTTATCACGCTGAAATTGCTCTGCTTTCTTTACAATGGTAGCAACACCATCTCTCTGATTACGTTTAGTCTGTCTGATTTCTTTCTGTCGGGCTTCTTTACGCCACAACCGAAAGGCATCAAACATGGCCGGCCTTGACTTTTTCTCGAACAATTTAGCCTCTAAGTTATCTAAGATCGGGGTCTCAAAGCTACCATGAGGTGGCCAACTGAGGACACCGTCCTTCTTAGTATAGCGAATCCAATAATCATTAAAAGTAATCGGGCCTAGCCCGTGTTTGCTGTACAGTTCATAAGTCGGAGTTCCAACCGGAGGTATCGGACACGAGTCCTCCAGTCGGGAATCCGCACCACAACGTCTGAAACAACTAAACAAAGTACTGCGACCAGGCATCTTGCACACTAGTCGAGTTTCACAAACTTCAAGGGTTACGGGATTTACCAAGTCCCAGCAAAAGCAAAAACCCTCGGTTTTTGGCGGCTGCAGTCGTCAAACAACACAACAAAGTACCAAGAACTACAAATGCAATGGAACCATGCAACCACTAAGCAACCACAACCAAGAACTCTGGGAGCGACCCACAAATACTTAACTCAAAGATCGATGGCGTCACCAGGAAGGCCCGTCAATCGTCTCGCTCTACCAAGGTCTACGCCAGGCGCCAAAACAGGTCTACAGTCAGGGCAGCAGTCCGTCGCAGCCGTCAGGAGGCGGGAATCTTCGCGGGAAAAGTCTTCGGGCCACTTGTTTCGACAACAGGATCGATGAAGCGGAGTGCACCTTCCCTCGGAGATTTCACACGAAGTTCCTCACGATCGTCGGGCTTGGACCGGTACCACTGATGCAGCCCCACGTTGGGCGCCAACTGAAGGACTGGGTTCTTTAAGACCCAGCGGTGCCAGGGGACAACACCTGAAACCTTCGTGGGTAACCTGCTCCGGCGTACGAATGACAGAGACACGGGACACTTCCTTCGGCGTCAAAGATTCAAGGTTTATTTGCTGCAGGGAAACACAGAAATCACGGAAGTACAACGAGTGTAGTTCGGGGAGACTGCTTCAAATTGGTTCTGTGGGTCGCTCCTTTTATACACGATTCTCCCATAGGTTTGCATAGCAGACAAAGGTTTACAACCCGGTTCCCACAATTATCCCCGAGAGGGGTCACTTTGGTCGCTTTGATACACACAAGGTCCGGAACATAAGTGCGGAAACATTTGGCGGTTCCCAACTGTAAAAACCCATCTTCCCACCATTAGTACATTCCAATCAGCAGTAAAACAGATCGAAAAAGGAACAAAGACAGGTGTGGAGGAAGATGGAAACAGTGGGGAGATTGGAAAAGGGTGTAAAAGGGGAGGTATCAGGAAACACGAGCTACAGGCATCAAAGGGACGTGCCTAATGAGATGCACGGCTGAGACAATAAACCGGCACGGCGAGATGAGCCTCGAGCGGGGCCATCTGCCTTACAGTATCATCCCCCTCATCATAAAGACACTTACAAAGGACATGTGTCTTCCGCAAATATCTTGGGAGCCCCAGGGTCGCGAAGCGGACAACGTCCGTTCGCTGGCTACTTGAGGGCAAGAGACAAAATGGATGCCGTATCTAAGATGGAACCCGTGGGTACAGATGAAAAACCCACGTAGCAAACGAACGGTTTAAGTTAGCACAGCGAAACTGCGCACACTTATTAAACTCGTCATTTGCGGTTCGTAGATACCAGACTCGACCATAGTCGTGCGAGTCGAAAACACCACTTACAATTGTCACGGAACCTCAACCCTCTCTCCTATAGACGTCTTGCATGTGGTATCGCAAGTTGTTGTGGTAAATAGAACCCATGCTATAATCTCTGAGGAACGCAGAAACAGATTTATTTACATGTCTCCTTGCTTTCTCAAATTGTGCACAATGGTGATTGGACCAATTCCATTTCTGTCTTTGGCATATATTGGAATATACCAAGGCAGATCGAGGAAAAAGTGTCATCAATTGTCGAAAGGTGTCTTTTAGAAGCATTTCCAGACCTACCCCAGTGATTGTGCCTAGATCGTTCCCACCACAGTGCACAATTATAAGGTCTGGTTCTGGGAGATGCATAAAAGTTTTCACCAATGGAATCAATTGGTGACATTTCAATCCTCTTTTGGAAATCCATGTTATGTGTACATTTGGTAAGCTGAGGTTGCAAATTCGTCTGCTTACTGCATATTTTTCAATCCAGTGAATATAACTGTGTCCTATTAGCCAGACCTTCATTTTCAAGGGATTTGTAGTCATCCTCCGATCGGTTCTGGAAGTGGAATGGTAGTTAGAAGTTGAAATTCTAAATAAAGAAAAAGGAAGAGGCTGGGTGTGGTTTGAAAAATAAAAATGATTGGTTGATTGTAACAAGTGGAGATTGAACAGGTTAATGTTTATGTTAAACGAAAAGTACTATTGGGTGTGAAAAAACAAGACATGTAACAGAGTTGTGGATTGGCAGGTGTTTCTGGAGGGAAAACAGTGTTCTTAGTTTGCTGTAGAACGTTGAGACATGAACTTTTGACCTGTGCCTTCAGCAAGGTGCAGAATGAGGTGTAACCATGGAAACAGCCGGAGATGGCAGTTGGTGATGGGTTCACTCTTTGGTGCCTCTGCATCTGAGTCTGTTCTCTGGTGGCAGGCGGACAACTGTTTGTTATTGTGGAGATGAAAGGGTGATAAGGAGAGAAATACGACATAGCGTCTGGCCTGTAGAAGCGTGGGAGCAGTGATTAACTCTGAGTGAAGCGGAACTGTGTCGGTGCTTAGTAACAGTAAAAAAAAAAATGTTAACAGTGGTATAACTGTCTTTACGGTGCGCGACCTACTAAGAAAGAGTTCACGGGCCGTATTTGGCTTGCAGGTTCTAGTATCAGTAAGTGAGGTCGAGAAAAGAAAACATTCAGGACTTTATTTATGAAGACCTTGCGCCACCGGTGCGTTACTTTTTCCCATTTTAAAAAATGAGGCACTGGCGGCGGAAGGTCTTCATAAATAAGGTCCTCAGTGACTACAGTTAAGGTTATGTGGAACCCATGAATAGTTTTTCAATATGAAATCATTTCAGTTGAGATTATGGATTAAAAGAGAAACCGTGAATATTTGAAATGTTTATTTAGAAATGTACTATTTTAAAGACAAATCATTATGTAATATGAGTACAGAAATTGCAAAAAACACAGTAATTGGTATTGTCAGTAGTACATGGAATACAAACGCTATAGTTGAAGAAAAATGAATATAGTTGGAAAAAAACATTGTACAGTCTTATAAGGAAGTATATTATATTTTAATAAATGGAAGAAGGTTTCTGGCCTTTCAGTTTAGGAACGATATATGAAAATGCAAGTGGTTATACATCATTACTTTATGAATCAGCTGTCTAATAACACGAAATCATAATGTCCACTGTTAGTAAAGCAAATAGGTCTCTTCTTCAAAAGAAAATATGGAAAATAACGTGAAGAATATAGAAAACCAAAAGGAAATGAGGACGTCAATGGCTTGTTTGAGAGTTATTGAAGCATTGTTTAGGCAAAATAGGTAGCTTCTGCTTGTAACAGGAAATCAGTTTTATCATTTGAAATTATGTCAGCTATCCAATGGAAAAGAGTAAAACAGTACTGATGATCTGTTATAATCGGAGCCTCTTTTACCATCAGAGGGCAGCTCGGTGGGTTTTCGATGTAGCTCGCTGTTAGGAAAGAGTTAACCGTCCATTGTGTAGGCAAAGTATGCAGCAAGTGCCTCTAACATGAAATCATTGTTATCATCTGAAAACATGTCAGCCATCCAATTGAGAAGATGAAAGGAGCATTCATGATCTGTCATTATTGGGGCGTCTTTTACCATCATAGGGCAGCTCGGTGGGTTTTCGATGTAGCTCTCTGTTAGGAAATCTTGCGCCGCTGCGAATATATTCCCATGACCCAGAACTCCTTGTATCGCTGCAAAGGCCATAAACCCTCCGTTGTAACAAAGCTGTTCATGATCAAGTAACGGATTCATGAGGTGATTGTAATTCGGTTCAGGAGGTACCAAATTGCAGAGACATAAATCCAGGGCCCACGTGAAATCACAGCTCAGGCAATGAAATACAGGCTGCACACAGGTGAAATACGAATATCGAAATGATAATCGATATGAAGTATTCAAAGTTGAGAGTGGTAAGGTGCCGTAGTACAGAAGCATTCTCTGTCGAAATAATTTTAAGTCGCCCGGCTCGTTTGCGAAGGCAGGAGGGACATCCATTTTGAATTTCCCAAGATGGTACAGGAAACGGCGCAGCACCGCTGGTTGTATAGCAACTCCACAGAATTAGGTTGCCGGCTATGCAGTGGAGAGGAGCAGAATGACTTGATACATTTTCTAGGAGTCTAGTCACTTATATATTGCTTAGTGGTTATTAAAGAAGTAGCTTTTTTTGAACTGGATGATGCGTTAAAAAATAAGGGAGTGATTTGAGGGAGTTGTAAAGCAAGGTCAATTTTTTTTACATCAATGCTGTTTTCTGTGAATGTTAGCTTAGTGAAAGATATGTGTGTGAGCAGATGCAACGTTCAGTTTTAAATGTGACAATGGCGGTCTTGTTCATGTCTTCCGATTCAAGGTCGGTATTCGCTGCCAAATACAAAGATTAAGAAACGCATGCGTGGGGTACATAGTGTGCATTCTTAAAGGAAAGCAAATGAAGGGTTATTTTTACCGCGTTAGAATTGTCGTTTAAAAAGTTATAGTGATTTCTATTATATGTGAAGAAAGTGTCACTGATGAAGACTGAAAATAAATCCTTATAAATGATACGGACTGGTGTATTTTAGAAAAGGTTTGTAACATTACATGAAGTGTGGAAAAAAAATAATGTAATTGAAAGTGTATGGTTTGAAAATGAAAAGTAGAGGTTTATAGTTCATGTTTTGAAAGCAGTTCTAGAGGGTCAGATGAAAGTGTATGGTTTGAAAATGAAAAGTAGAGGTTTATAGTTCACGTTTTGAAAGCAGTTCTAGAGGGTCAGATGCATGATAGATTTATTAAAAATAGAACATGTTTTTAAATAGTATTTTGGAAAAAATATGTGCCTTTATGTACTATTTACATTATGTGCCTGTTGCGTATTCTTTGAGTTTTAGTAATCCTGTGTCTTATAAGTTTTCTAGGGGCGGTTTGAGGTTCATGGTGGGTTTGGGCAGGGAGGGTAGGTTGGGGGTTTGTAATAGGGGGTTCGGCTGGGGTGGAGTGCGGAGTTTAGTGAAAAGTGAGGGGGCGGGGAGTTACGGTGTTTGGTAATGGAGCAGAGTCAGAGGACGCCACATTTGTGTTATGGGGTGCCACGGAAATATGTATTTATTCTCAGAGGTTTATTATATTAAGGATATATATTAGCATGGTGGCTCTTGTCGTTTTGTGGTTCTGTGTATGTTTATAATGCTGGCTCTGTAGTTTTTGTTTATGGACCTTATTACGACACACAGGGGACCTACGTTGCACAGTTGGAGATCAGAGACTTAGGAAATAAAACTTTATAATTGTAAGGGCTGTAAGCGATAGAAATCGCCCGTTCTCGGTGTAAAAAATATCACCGCTATTGGTGGTATTTTCTACGGTGTTAGTACTCGAAGGAGAATAGTAACATATATGTGAAATAAAATTATGTAATAGGCTCAGCATTTCACATTATCGCGTGAAAACAAAAGTTGCTTTTACATAGCAATAAGTCTCTTATAATTAAGGGACGGAGTGTATATAGTGCTATTTAGTACTCTGCTATGTGATTGATGTCGAATATTTCATAAGAGGAGGCTTTAAAAGTTTTTCGATAAACTGGTTTTCTAGGGAAGTGGGTGGAGTGTTCCGTGTAAATTGCAGAATAGAAACTAGTAAGAACCAATTGGAAGTGTTGTTTTAAAGTCACATGACTGCACATGCGTGTCTCGACGCGATAGGTGGGTGCGCGCACCCGGTCGCGCACTATAAGAAAGCGGCGAGAAAATATCAGCTAATATGCTCTTGAAGCTTGTTTTGGTACAAAGAGTTAGTTCTGAAAAGAACTTTTCTTTTTTTTTTTTTTTTTTGGAAACAAGTGTTATGATGGTTTTGATTTCTTAAAGTTGCGACAACATTTTTCAGTATGTCATACTATCCAAATAAAGTGAAGAAATTTAACTTTTCTTGGAGCATTTATGACTCTCAATTATTTGTTTAATTAGAGTAAAGCTTTGCTCTCCGTATACAAGAAGTTCGCCACAGTTCGTGCATTTCATGTGTACGTTCGCCAGATATGGTCACAAGTCCATCTCAGCAGTCGATGGAGATACAGGTCGTCCACCGGAAGATGTGCCGATTACTTCTGATGGTAATAGCGTGGCCTCCGTTTTTCTTGTCAAAGGTGGTCGCTCATTTTCATCAGATTCAGAAGATGAATGCGGAACGGTAGCCATTGTACCGAAGTGTTCGGGAAGATGTTCGACGTTGTTGTCTCTTGAGAGTAGAAAAGAAAGTGATGGTAGTGGGTGGAGTGCTGCGTGTAAATTCCAGAATAGAAACTACCAAGAACCAATTAGAAGTGTTATTTAGAAGTCACATGACTTCACATGGGAGTGTCAGGTCCTGTACGCGATAGAAGGGTGCGCGCACCGGGTCTTGCACTAAAATAAAGCAGCGAAAAAACATCTTATAATATGCTCTTCGAGCATGTTTTGGTGGAAAGAGTTAGTTCTGAAAAGAACTTTTTTTTTTTTTTTTTTGGAAACAAGTGTTTTGATGCATTTGATTTCTTAAAGTTGCTACGATATTTTTCAGTATGTCATACTATCGAAATAAAATGAAGAAATTTAACTTTTCTTGGAACATTTATGACTCTCAATTTTGTGTTTAATTAGAGTAAAGCTTTGCTCTCCGTATACAAGAAGTTCTCCACAGTTGTTGCATTTTATGTGCACCTTCGCCAGACATGGTTTCAAGTCCATTTCAGCACTCAATGGAGATACAGGTCGTCCACCGGAAGATGTGCTGATTACTTCTGATGGTAATAGCGTGGCCTCCGTTTTTCTTGTCAAAGGTGGTCGCTCATTTTCATCAGATTCGGAAGATGAATGCGGAACGGTAGCCATTGTACCAAAGTCTTCGGGAAGATGTTCGACGTTGTTGTCTCTTGAGAGTAGAAAAGAAAGTGATGGAAGTGGGTGGAGTGCTGCGTGTAAATTCCAGAATAGAAACTACCAAGAACCAATTAGAAGTGTTGTTTAGAAGTCACATGACTTCACATGCAAGTGGCAGGTACTGTACGCGATAGGAGGGTGCGCGCACCCGGTCTCGCACTAAAATAAAGCGGCGAAAAAATATCTCATAATATGCTCTTGGAGCACGTTTTGGTAGAAAGAGTTAGTTCTGAAAAGAACTTTTTTTTTTTTTTTTTTTTTGGGAAAGAAGTGTTATAATGCTTTCGATTTCTTAAAGTTGCTACTACATTTTTCAGTATGTAATAGTTTGAAAATTAAGTGAAGAAATGTATCTTTTCTTGGGGCATTTGTGACTGTCAATTTTGAGTTTAATAAGAACGAGGCTCTGCTCTCCATACAAAAGAATTTCTCCACACTTGTTGCATTTCATATGCACCTTCGCAAGATATGGTCTCAAGTCCATCTCAGCACTCGATGGAGATACAGGTCGTACACCAGAAGATGTGCTGGCCACCTCTGATGGTAATAGCGTGGCCAGGGCTCTTGTCGATGCTTTTGCATAATGCTCAGGATGCCTTTGTTTAACATGCCGCTGCATGGTGTGTGCAGAAAAGGAATATTTTTTATTTGGATTTCCCCTCGAGAGCTCCGAATTGCATATCGTGCAGGTTACTTTTGGCGCATTCACTTTCTTTTGATCTTCAGGATAAGTGAAAAATTGCCAAATGAAAGATTCCTTTTTTCTTCTTAACGGTGGTCGCTCATTTCCTTCAGATTCGGAAGATGAATCCGGTAGGGCAGCCATTTCAGCAAAGTCTTCCGGAAGATGCTCGACGTTGTTGTCTCTTGAGAGTAGAAAAGATTGTGAGGAAAGTGGGTGGAGTGCTTCGTGTATATTCCAGAACAGAAACTACTAATAACCAATTGGAAGTTTTGTTTTCAAGTCACATGACTTTACATGCGCTTCTCAGGACGTGTAGGCGGTGACACTATCTAGTTACGAACGTGATTACATACTTAGGAACTAGCATTCAAAAAAACTATGAAATTCACTGAAAAAACCATAGGTTTTACACACGTTATAGTTAGGAAGTAGCATTTGAAAAACCTATGAAATTCACTGAAAAAACCATAGGTTTGACACCAGTTATAGTTTGCTGGAAATTTTACTGACATAAAACCAATGAAATTCCACGTTATAGTTAGTTGGACTCACTATAACTTGCGCGTGTAATGCACTGCTGATGACATTACATATTACATCACTCATGACATGGTCAGTGACATCACTTATGACACCATCCAGTGAATGTGTGTCTTTCTAAAAAATAAATATGTTTTATATATGTATATGTAAAGGTCGAGGGAAGAATAAATGTTTAAAGTATTGTCTTAATAAATGTTTTTTTCAAAAAGAAATGATTGGATAACTGGCTTATATACCTTAGTGAATACATATATTAGCGAGTAATGTTTAAATATTTGAATATATGTATCAGTGTTTCACTTTGTGAATAACTGGCTGCATGGATTGATGAGTACCTACATGTGTAGGTATTTGGGTTCTTAGATGTTTTTTTAGTATCAGTATGAGTGTTTCTATGGTTTTATGGGGGTATTACTAATCACATAGATGCATGAATGACTAACTCTATCTTTGTATGTGTTTAGAAGACACCATATGTGCAGGACTGTATGGGTGGTTGAGTGTGTAAAGTTTTATATGGAAATAAATGGATGTTCAATAGTTTATTTGCATGTGTGAGTATGTGTGTGAGTAACTTTTGGATGATTGTCGGTGTGTTACAGGATGTATAGGTGTATCACTACATATGATGAGTGAGTATATGTATGAGTGACTATATAGAACTGTTGGTAAATGAGAGAATGTGTATATAGATGGTGGAATTACTGAATTGGTTGTTGTAACTGGTATGGGTATCTCCATTTTTTTGAAAATGTTAATTTCTATTTTCCAATATGTGTTTTAAGGGTTACATTACACTTAAAGGAGGTCTGTCATCAGTGATGTCATAAGTGATGTCACTGACCATATCATGAGTGATGTAATATGTAATGTCATCAGCAGTGCATTACACGCGCAAGTTATAGTGAGTCCAACTAACTACAACGTGGAATTTCATTGGTTTTATGTCAGTAAAATTTCCAGCTAACTATAACTGGTGTCAAACCTATGGTTTTTTCAGTGAATTTCATAGGTTTTTCAAATGCTACTTCCTAACTATAACGTGTGTAAAACCTATGGTTTTTTCAGTGAATATATATATATATATATATATATATACTCTCATGCATCAAAAGGTTCATATAACACGCTCTCAGGACAAAACGAGGTAGTCACTGATTCCAAACCGTGCTGTTTATTCCACAATGGAATAAACAGCACTGTTTGGAATTGGTGACTACCTCGTTTTGTCCTGAGAGCGTGTTATATGAACCTTTTGATGCATGAGAGCAAATAATTGTCGGAAGAACTCCGCCGACATACACACCACCCTTCACGGGTTGCGGGGATCCAGAAGGAGTCATTTCTGTGTGGATATATATAAATTACAGTGTAATGTTTACATTCAATTCTTTCCCTGACTAATGTGCAATACTAACGTAACAATGAATTCCATACTGGCTTTTAGACAACATAATTTTATTGTTCTAAAAATGAAATGGTTTTTATAACAGTTTTCCTTTTTCTATTTTTTTAAGGAAATTAATAATATTTATGCTGTGTATATATATCAACTTCATATTTATGACGTGTATATATATATATTTATGTCTTAAGAAAACGACTTTTTCTAGATATAGACTGTATTTATATTTATTTGTTTGCGTACTTGCACATTAATATGACCTTCGCACTTCAATTTAGTGTGGGAAGCAGGGATCCCTTTGAATGTTTTAAAATAGGGCACTATGCCCAGTATTACTTCCTGTATTGCTACTGTGACTTTAAAAATGTATGAATGTGCACTGGTCACATGACCACCCAAACTATATATGTCACCTCCTATTTTCCTTACATGACATGTGATCAAGCCTCGGCTGAGGCGAAACGCGTCATGACGACTGGTGGGCTGCATATTCACAATAAATTGCACTGAAACTGGAAACGCGCTTATCTGGTGGCTTTATTCTCCTTTTCCGAGTTGCTTTGTATGCAGTGTTTGAACTCTGGAAACTCGAAGAAATACTTTGTGCCTGGTGGCCTCCAAGGCACGAATAGAGCCCCTCCTCCTAAAGTGGCAAGAAGCGGCAGGAAGCTGAAGGTTCTGTAACCTGGAACCGGACATCGTACTCCGGTGTGGAGGAAGCCGCGAGAAGCCCCTGCGAGCCTGCATACGCCCGAATTGATTGAGGAGCCGAGTGTCTGAACGAGACTGGGACACGCCGGCAGCCGAGTCAAGGTAGGGCTGCGAGTGATTGTCGCAGTGGGGAGTGCGCGTAGCATCGCTCTCAGGAACTTTCAGTTCGAGAGCGTTTTAGTCTATTTCAGTGCGGACTAATTGGCCCAATTCACCATGTCGGCTGCCGTGATAAGGAATAGGGAACAGGCAGCCGAATCAGTATTTGTCACCCCGGCTGGGGGGGCAACGGCATCGACATCTGCAACTGCCAATGTGGGTAATACTAACCCAAATGCAAGAGAGCTTTTCCGCAAAATTGAGAAATTATCCAAAAAAGAAATGTCTAAATGGTGGGAAAACAAATCTCTTTCCATGTACCTGGAGGTCGGACGAGTTCCACGCGGCCTCCGGATCACCCTCGCACCCAGCTACGAAACGCCTGATCCCCGCATGCTAGAAGAGTGGGCCACAACAAACCTGGAGTCGTCAGCAAAATTAATGGCCATTCTAATCAAATATGCGGAAAGCGACAGAATAAAAATTCAGGCTGAGATAGAGAACGCTGAAGCTGAATTGTTAACGCTGGGTGAAGATGAAGCAATAATCAAGAAAATGAGAGAGGAGATGGAAACAAGATTAAACAAAGAGGAGGAAATTATAAAAAAACGCAAAGCTTTTAAATTTGAAAGGGATAGGCTTGATTATTTAAACGGACATATTTTTACATTTGCACGGAGGTTCGAGAAAACTAAGAACCAACAAAAAACCGCAAATGAAACTCCTTCAACTATGAGGGGAGGTGCAAGCTCGGCTTCATCTATTAGCCTGAGCTCAACAGAAGGCAGCGATATGGACCAAAGGAATACTCCATTGGGGTTTACAGCACTCATGCCAGCCCAGGAAGTAAGCCGCCTGTGCGAGGCTCGACGAGACACACTGAGGCCAAGAGTCAAATTTTCCCAAACAAACAATATGCAAATCGGAAACGCCGTGAACGGCGCCGCTGCCACAAAATCAACTGGCTCAAACAAAACAAAACCGAAAAAATGGAACAAAAAACGGGGACAACAATAGGGGCTCCCTCTGTGATCAACTTGACAGATACCCCATTGACTGCCAATGAAACCAAAATATTAAGCCTAGGCCTCTCATTTTGCCCGCCAAGAAACTTTGATTATGCGGGCACACGTATGGATACTTACCGTTTTGTAAGGAAGCTAAAACTGACAAAACATTTTCGACTACAGCCTTGTCGAAAAGATGCTGAACCCATCACTGCCAGTCCCTCTCTCTTAACACCCTCTTTTGAAGAAATTTGGGCATTGCAAAATGAAGGACAAACCTTGGCTGACAATGATTTGGCTGGTTCAACCAAGATGACTCCCTTCAAACCCAAATCCACATTCAATCCTCTCTCTCTTCATGATAACTTGGACATTTATCAGGAACTAATTGTGTAAGATCTCAAAAAACTATATACCAAAACAAATAAAAAAAGCCAAGTAATTGCACGCCAAAACCAACGCTACAACATTCTGATTAAAAAACTCAAATCAGATGAAAACCTAATAGTAAAGCAAGCGGACAAGGGTGGGAATATTGTCCTGTGGAGACGTGAACAATACATTGCTGAAGCAGAAAAACAATTGGGAGACAAAGCCTGCTATCGCAGATCTAATATTGTGACAATCAAACTGGCCTGGAAAGATATGAATGAAAAACTTATGGCCTGGCGTAGCAGTGGTCTTTTAACTATGGATGAATTTAAATTCCTTAAAACAGACTTTCCAATAATCCCGACATTTTACCTGCTACCAAAAGTCCACAAGGACCCACTTAACCCCCCTGGGAGACCCATTATATCTGCGATTGGCAGTGCAACAGAAAATGTATCACGGTACATAGATTTCTTTTTGCAGGAATGGGTAAAGAGTTTGGACTCATATATCAGGGATACAACTGATTTTATTTGTAAATTGTCCCAATTGGAATGGAAAAGTGAGTACCTGTTGATGACATTAGACATTTGCTCCCTGTATACTTCTATTAGGCATTCTGATGGGTTAAAGGCGGCACAATTTTATCTTGACAAGCGCCCTTCACAACATGCAAATCATACTAGAATGCTCATGGGAATGCTGTTCACCTGCCTAGAGCAGAATTTCTTCACATTTGATGGCCAGATTTACCAGCAACTAAGGGGTGTTGCCATGGGATCCTGCTTCTCCCCCAGCTTCGCGTGTCTACACATGGGGCTGTGGGAGGAGCGGGTTCTCATGGGGCAGCACAGAAATGCTGCCGAGCAACACATTGTACTCTATCTGAGATACATTGACGATCTCTTCCTGATATGGAAGGGCTCTCAGGATAGAGCAAGGGCCTTTATTGATAATTTAAATGTGAATGAATTGAACTTACAATTTACCTCAACCATCAGTGATGTATCTGTGAACTTTCTTGATGTTGAGGTATATGTTGAGCACGGACTTATTCAAACTAAATTGCACAGAAAATTAACAGCAGGCAATGCCGTGCTGCATGCCTCCAGTAACCACCCCTGTCACCTCATTCGTAGCATCCCTTATGGGGAAATGCTACGCCTCAAGAGAATCTGTAGCACCGAAAGAGAGTGCACCCTTGCACAGAACCTTAGCAAGAAACGATTCCTAGAGAGGGGGTATGGCAACAAAATTGTTGATGAAGCAATTAAAAAAACTGCTAAGTTCACGAGACAGAAAACTCTAGAGCATCATTCAGTTTCTACCACAGAGAAAGGAGAAACACAATGCAGGGCCATCATCACCTATAGTCAGCAGCACGCCGAAATCCGCAAAATATTCACGAAAAACTGGAACCTAATACAGGGGGATCCTGTTATAGGCGGGTTGGTACAAGGGAGACCTGAAATTACCTTTAGAAAGTCACCTTCACTAGGCAGTGCCCTGGTCAGTAACACTCTTGAGGTCCCAAAGAAGTGGTGGGAGAAAATCACAGGCTTTAAAAAATGTCAAATTTGCAAGGCCTGTAAACATGCAATAAACAAAACCCACTACCAAAGTCCTTTTCAGGAAAAGCCAACTGCCATAAAGCAAAAGTTAGGATGTAAAACTGAATTCGTAGTCTACATTTTGTTATGTCCATGTGGTCTACAGTATGTCGGCAGCACTCGGCTGCCGGCACACAAACGCATCCTACAACACCTAAGAGCCATCACGGGGAAGGACCAATCCTATCCTGTTGCTAGACACTTTGAAAGCTCACACAACAGCAATCCAGACCTTTTACAGTATTATCTGATAGATTCAGTCCTGCCCCTCAAACGAGGAGGGGACAGAGATGGCAAGTTGCGCCTCCTGGAAACACGCTATATATTAGAGCTTAATAGCAAACAGCCAGGAGGGCTCAACAGTAGTGAGGATCTCTACACATGTTTATGAAACAACATTAAGGGTCCACCACTAGGTGTGATACATATATGCATATCTTTAAATACTGATTCGAAAACCTGAAATCTAAAAATGTTTGTCTATTATGATTTTATTGATTTTTTACACTAGCACTTTATACACTATTTAAATACAACCCTATAGGAGTTTCCATATTTTGTGCATTATTCATACTTCTTGCTATGGATGATTGATAGATATTTTTCGCCCACTTTGGGCAAGATGATAAATCACAGTGTAATGTTTACATTCAATTCTTTCCCTGACTAATGTGCAATACTAACGTAACAATGAATTCCATACTGGCTTTTAGACAACATAATTTTATTGTTCTAAAAATGAAATGGTTTTTATAACAGTTTTCCTTTTTCTATTTTTTTCAGGAAATTAATAATATTTATGCTGTGTATATATATCAACTTCATATTTATGACGTGTATATATATATATTTATGTCTTTTAAGAAAACGACTTTTTCTAGATATAGACTGTATTTATATTTGTTTGCGTACTTTGCACATTAATATGACCTTCGCACTACAATTTAGTGTGGGAAGCAGGGATCCCTTTGAATGTTTTAAAATAGGGCACTATGCCCAGTATTACTTCCTGTATTGCTACTGTGACTTTAAAAATGTATGAATGTGCACTGGTCACATGACCACCCAAACTATATATGTCACCTCCTATTTTCCTTACATGACATGTGATCAAGCCTCGGCTGAGGCGAAACGCGTCATGACGACTGGTGGGCTGCATATTCACAATAAATTGCACTGAAACTGGAAACGCGCTTATCTGGTGGCTTTATTCTCCTTTTCCGAGTTGCTTTGTATGCAGTGTTTGAACTCTGGAAACTCGAAGAAATATATATATATATATATTCACTGAAAAAACCATAGGTTTCACACCAGTTATAGTTAGCTGGAAATTTTACTGATATAAAACCATTGAAATTCCCACGTTATAGTTAGATGGACTCACTATAACTTGCGCGTGCAATGCACTGCTGATGATGTCTTATTAAGCCAGTTAACCAATCAATTTTTAAAAACCATCCATTTAGACACTTATTTAAACATTTATTCTTCCATCAACTTTTACATATACATATATAAAATATATTTATTTTTCAGAAAGACACACATTCACTGGATGGTGTCATCAGTGATGTCATGAGTGATGTCACTGACCATGTCATGAGTGATGTAATATGTGATGTCATCAGCAGTGCATTGCACGCGCAAGTTATAGTGAGTCCATCTAACTATAACGTGGGAATTTCAATGGTTTTATATCAGTAAAATTTCCAGCTAACTATAACTGGTGTGAAACCTATGGTTTTTTCAGTGAATTTAATAGGTTTTTTAAATGCTAATTCCTAACTATAACTGGTGTGAAACCTATGGTTTTTTCAGTGAATATATATATATTTGTGCAATGTGCCTTGAGCATTTCGGAAAAGCAACTCAACAGCGCTGTTTATCCATCTCCGCCTGCTTCTCCCTTCACAGACAGTTAATTGCGCCAACGCGTTTCAAGGTGTGACCCTCTTCTTCATGGGCTTGTAAAAAACGGCTCTTGAATTACAAATCATTTCCTTTTCCGGTTTTATTTATTCAACCCCCAGTCAGGCGTGCATTAACTCCCACGTCATTCCACTGCATATTGGGACTTGAAGTCCGTGAGTAAAGTCAAGAGTTCATTTTTAAATTGATGCTTTCATTTTTTACCTTAGTAGGTTCTGCGCAATGTGAAGCCATTAAAAGGAGAGGACTAATCACTGCAGCGGGGCTTAGAAAACTAAAAAACACAGTTTCTGGGCCAAGCTTGCTTCCTCTCATAAAAGTAATCCAGGCAAAATTACTTCCAGCAATCACTTATGGCAGCGAAGCCATGAGGGGAAGGGACGCTCCCACACTAGATAGAACAGTAGCAAAAGCATTGCGCATGATCTTCAGCCTTCCGAGGTATGCATCGCCTGCCCAAATGAGATTAGAGTTCGGATTACAAAAAGAAGAGCTGGCGCGCAAGGGAGCCTACATAAAAACCTGGCACAAAATAAGCAGGGGAGACCCGAAGACCCTAAACGCTCTCCTGTGGAAGGAGATTCAAAATAAAGAAACATGCCCGGCAAGGAGGTATCTAGAAGCAGCTATTGAGGACCTTGGCTTACAGCAACTTTGGGAACTTTCAAGCTCCACAGCTCTCTTCAAAAAGGTGGTCAATAAAATAGTACGGAAGGAATCATTGCTGCAGGACAAAGCTGCCCTAACAGAGCGGGCTCATGGATGGCTTACAGTTCAATCATACAATATGCTCTTGCCTCAAACCTATCTGCAGATAGGATTCACCAAAAAAACAAAAGAGAAATTCTTGAAATATCGCCTAGGTCTACTGCCGTCTGCGGCTCACCTTCCTCCATGGTTACGGCCAAATCTACCTTTAACATGCCGACTCTGTGGGATTGGTAAAGAAAACATAGTTCATCTGATCTCTACCTGCACTAAGCTCACCAAAGATCGACGCCTCCTCCTGCGACCACTTTTTAACATCCGTAACATACGGACCTGCAGGCAAGCCGCGCTAGCCTGCTTCAAAGGAGATGACATTCAACTGAGCTGTCGAATGGTAAAATTTCTCGAAATAGCTGAGGCCCGCTTCAAAATTTTTTCTTTGAAAGAACAAACAACTCAAGTAGTACTGTAAAGGGCCATAATAAGGAGCTAAATGTCACCCCGGAAGCCTGTCCTCCAGAGTGACATCCTTGCCCTTCCTAAGACTGTGCAGTACTGACTGGTAATAGGGCTCCTCCGAACTGTTATCACAATTTATGTATCCTCGCCTCCTCCGTGGCATGTTCTTTTACTTTTGTCTCGTTGTCTTCCGTTGGCAGGCAAGGATGGACAATCCATTCAATAATTTTTTTTATTTTTTTTTTTATAAATTATTTTATTATTCTTCTGTTCTCAGGATAAATAGGCTGTCTAATATGATGCTAAGTTTCTTTTAAATTCTGCTGCAGTTATCTCACTACGGAATCTTGTGTCTTGTCTTAAGGACGGAATCGCTGTTTTAACATGCTAAAATTTGATTTATGTTTTACTGAATCCTGATTTATATTGTAAAGGTTTTAAATAACCATGCACAATAAACTATTCTAACTATCAAGTCCCAATATGCAGTGGAATGACGTGGGAGTTAATGCACGCCTGACTGGGGGTTGAATAAATAAAACCGGAAACGGAAATAATTTGTAATTCAAGAGCCGTTTTTTGCAAGCCCATGAAGAAGAGGGTCACACCTTGAAACGCGTTGGCGCAATTAACTGTCTGTGAAGGGAGAAGCAGGCGGAGATGGATAAACAGCGCTGTTGAGTTGCTCTTCCGAAATGCTCAAGGCACATTGCAGAAATATAACTTTACGGCAGCCTGGCCGTGGAAAATGCACCATCAACCACGGAGGAGCAGTGTTTATCTCCATGGATGAGGCCGGAGTTTTAACATCTTAAGACTCCCTGGGCACAGCGCTGTCTTGCCAAGAAACCTGCTGAAAACTCGCAGAACCTACTAAGGTAAAAAATGAAAGCATCAATTTAAAAATGAACTCTTGACTTTACTCACGGACTTCAAGTCCCAATAAGCAGTGGAATGACGTGGGAGTTAATGCACGCCTGACTGGGGGTTGAATAAATAAAACCGGAAAAGGAAATGATTTGTAATTCAAGAGCAGTTTTTTGCAAGCCCATGAAGAAGAGGGTCACACCTTGAAACGCGTTGGCGCAATTAACTGTCTGTGAAGGGAGAAGCAGGCGGAGATGGATAAACAGCGCTGTTGAGTTGCTTTTCCGAAATGCTCAAGGCACATTGCACAAATATAACTTTACGGCAGCCTGGCCGTGGAAAATGCACCATCAACCACGGAGGAGCAGTGTTTATCTCCATGGATGAGGCCGGAGTTTTAACACCTTAAGACTCCCTGGGCACAGCGCTGTCTTGCCAAGAAACCTGCTGAAAACTCGCAGAACCTACTAAGGTAAAAAATGAAAGCATCAATTTAAAAATGAACTCTTGACTTTACTCACGGACTTCAAGTCCCAATATGCAGTGGAATGACGTGGGAGTTAATGCACGCCTGACTGGGGGTTGAATAAATAAAACCGGAAAAGGAAATGATTTGTAATTCAAGAGCCGTTTTTTGCAAGCCCATGAAGAAGAGGGTCACACCTTGAAACGCGTTGGCGCAATTAACTGGCTGTGAAGGGAGAAGCAGGCGGAGATGGATAAACAGCGCTGTTGAGTTGCTTTTGCGAAATGCTCAAGGCACATTGCACAAATATATATATATTCACTGAAAAAACCATAGGTTTCACACCAGTTATAGTTAGCTGGAAATTTTACTGATATAAAACCATTGAAATTCCCACGTTATAGTTAGATGGACTCACTATAACTTGCGCGTGCAATGCACTGCTGATGATGTCTTATTAAGCCAGTTAACCAATCAATTTTTAAAAACCATCCATTTAGACACTTATTTAAACATTTATTCTTCCATCAACTTTTACATATACATATATAAAATATATTTATTTTTCAGAAAGACACACATTCACTGGATGGTGTCATCAGTGATGTCATGAGTGATGTCACTCACCATGTCATGAGTGATGTAATATGTGATGTCATCAGCAGTGCATTGCACGCGCAAGTTATAGTGAGTCCATCTAACTATAACGTGGGAATTTCAATGGTTTTATATCAGTAAAATTTCCAGCTAACTATAACTGGTGTGAAACCTATGGTTTTTTCAGTGAATATATATATATATATATATATATATATATATATTACCTACTGGCGGTCGCCAGTAGGTAGTTATAGTTAGGATTTTTTTCAATGTTAAATCTCAAAATTCTATTTGGAATAACTTTGGCGCCGGTTGACGAATCTGCCTGAAAATTTCCTGAAAATGGCCTCGCGGGGTTCCGGTCCTTCCCTGAAAGTTTGGGGGGGATACGTTAAGCGGGGGCCGAGATAAAAGGGGGGTCCCAAAACGCGTTTTCCCCATGTTAATTTCCATAGGGCGGTCGATTTCACTTTTAGCCCGAACGGCTGAATGGATTTCCACGAAACTTGGCAAAATTGTAGGGACTGGTAGCCCGATGTGCCTTTGCTATGTCTCAAGATATGTGCTCCAGTGGATTTTGAGTAATTTAGGTTCAAAAAAATATATATATCTATAGGCGCTCTCCCGTGCGCGCACCGGAGTGCGCTCCAGGCGCGACACGCGACTTGCGCGCAGGAAGCTGATTGGCTCTCAGTTGTCTGTAAACATTCTAAACAGTGCGGAGCGGCCGCCATCTTGTGTCTCGGTAAAATCGAGACACAAGGGGTTTGAAAAAAAAAGGGGCAAATGACCATAAGGGGGAAGAGTAGACCCCCTCTGACCCCCTAGGTTTGATGTAGGGACTAAAATAGGGTCCTGCAGGGCATTAAAAAAAAATTTTCGTTTTGCGCGGGGGAAGCGCATGGTACGCGCACCGGCGAAGCACGGGGAAAATCCAGGACCATATTTATGAAGGCCTTGCGCTGTTAGTTTTGCGCTTCCTGTGCGTCAATTTTTGTGACGCACCAGCGGTGTAAAAAAATGCGCATTGTTATGCAATATTTAAAAAGTGACGCATCTATCTAGATGCGTCACTTTTTAAATATAGTGCAACGAGGTACATTTTATTACACTGCTGGTGTTATGCGTCACTTTTCTGTGCGCACTCCTTATGACATTCCAGATGTGTCATATTTAATGTATGACGAATCATGTTGCAAGGAGTTACAGATACGTCAGTATTTCTGACATATCTGTAAACATAAAAGTGATGCGAGGCAGGTGCAAGATTTTGACGCAACAGCATCCTAAAAGTGACGCAGAGAAATCTTATAGATTTCAGTACGTCGTTATTACCAAGCTTTTTGCGGGGGAATGCCCCCTTTGCATACATTATACCTGACGCAGATATAATGTGGCGCAGAGTTTTAAAAAGTGACCCATGTACCTAGATGCGTCACTTTTTAAAAATAGCGTCAGGTATAATGCATGCAGAGGGGGTGTTCTCCCGCAAAAAGCTTTGTAATAGCGACGCAGTGAAATCTTTGAGATTTCACTGCGTCAGTTTTAGGATGCTGTTGCGTCAAAATCTTGTGCATGCTTTACAGCAGGTGTTAGACTGAGGCAAGACCTTTCACATGCTGCTTTCCACATTTGAAAGGACACATTACTGGAGTTGCGTCACTTTTGTGACGCACTCCAGCAATGCGTTACTTGGAATGTCATAAGGAGTGCGCACAGAAAAGTGACGCATCGCACCAGTGGTGTAAAAAAATGTGCCTCGTTGCGTTATATTTAAAAAGTGAGGTATCTAGGTAGATGGGTCACTTTTTAAAATCAAGCGCCACATTATATCTGCGTGAGGTATAATGCATGCAGAGGGGGTGTTCCCCCACTAAAAGCTTTGTAATAGCGACGCAGTGAAATGTTTGAGATTTCACTGCGTCACTTTTAGGATGCTGTTGCATCCTTTAAATATAGTGCAACGAGGCACATTTTATTACACTGCTGGTGTGATGCGTCACTTTTCTGTCCACAGTCCTTATGACATTCCAGATGTGTCATATTTAATGTATGACGAATCATGTTGCAAGGAGTTACAGATACGTCAGTATTTCTGACATATCTGTAAACATAAAAGTGATGCGAGGCCGGCGCAAGATTTTGACGCAACAGCATCCTAAAAGTGACGCAGAGAAATCTCATAGATTTCAGTACGTCGTTATTACCAAGCTTTTTGCGAGGGATTGCCCCCTCTGCATACATTATACCTGATGCAGATACAATATGGCGCAGAGTTTTAAAAAGTGACCCATGTACCTAGATGCGTCACTTTTTAAAAAATAGTGTCAGGTATAATGCATGCAGAGGGGGTGTTCCTTGCAAAAAGCTTGGTAATAATGACGCAGTGCGTCACTTTTAGGATGCAGTTGCGCCAAAATCTTGCGCCTGCTTCAAAGCAAACCTTTCACATGGTGCTTTTTCCATGTGAAAGGACACATTACTGGAGTTGCGTCACTTTTGTGACGCACTCCTGCAATGCGTTACTTTTGTGTTTACAGATATGTCAGAAATACTGACATATCTGTAACTCCTTGCGAATTGATTAGTCATATATTAAATATGACATATCTGGAATGTCATAAGGAGTGCGTCCAGAAAAGTGACGCATCGCTGTTTTCACGTAGCGATGCGTCACTTTTCAGAAATGAGGCCTCCAGTTTATTCACTGTGTCATAACTTTCTTTTCTAACACTCACCTTCTTTCATTCCTCCTACTTCACTTCCTTTCACCTCTCATACCTTTCTGTTCTTTCTTACTCATTCTCCTTTCAATTATCAATGCACTATATTTCACTTACTCTTCATTTTTTAAGATTATAGCTCTTTGATGAGAATTGGAGGTAGTTCTGAAAAGAACTTTTGGTTTTCTTCTTTTAACTGAACAGGAACAAAAACAGGGAATAGAAACTGCTCAACAGGAGCAAAAAGAAAAGAAAAAAATTAGGGGTGGGAAGGGCAGTGATGGTTCTCCAATGCCCGAACCATGAGCAGGACACTTTGCTCCCCATAGGTGAGGAGTTGATTGCAGTATCTGCATCTGACGACCCCATGGTTAAATGCAGGTTGAATGTTTGCTACCTGCCCCTGTGATTGTTCTCTTCCAGAAGAAGTTGCTCCTCCTGTTGATGTAGAGGCCCCATCTCTGGGAACCTCTTGTGCCAGAGCCCTGACACTTTCCCGGGCAAAATTCTGGGGGTGCCTCCTCTCCACATGGCGAATCATGGTGAAGTTGCCAAAAGAGTATTTTTTTGGGGGGTTACCCCGTGACAGGACCTGTTTGCAGATCCTGCACTCTACTTTTGGTGCATTCACCTTCTTCTGGTCTGCTGGAAACTTAAAAAATTTCCAGATGAAATGTTCTTTGACCTTCGGCTGAGGAGGCTCTTCATCAATGAAATCATGGGAGTCATCTTCACTGCTGGATATGGGGGCCATTAAAGGGCCCCGCGGGGCCTCAAAAAAAAAAACATTTTTTTTTGCGTTTTTCGCGGGGGGAGCGCCCGGTGCGCGCACCGGGAAGCGCTCCAAGGAGGGTACTATGGAAAAATAATCACTTTAAAAAATTGTATGTTTATTAATTGTTTTTTTTTATTTTATGAAAGTACCTACATGTAGGTACCAATGCAGAGACTTTCATTTAATGTACACCATCTCCTCTGTAGATATCTTGCATGTTGTTATTGTATGTTTTTGTGGTATATGGAATTCATAACATAGTCTGTCTGGAAAGGAGAAACAGATCTTTTAAGCACTCCCTGAGAATTTCTAGGGGATCATGAGTAGTCTATCCTGCTCACTTATGAAAATGAGGTGTAAATCTTGTGTCTCGGTAGGATCGAGACACAAGAGGTGGCCAAAACAAAGGGGGAAATGACCATAATGGGGCAGAGTAGACCCCCCTTGACCCCCTAGGTTTGATGTGGGGGCCATAAAAGGGCCCCACGGGGAAAAAGAATGACAGTTTTAAAAGTAGCTGATTAGAAAAAAAATGTTTAGTTGTTTTTTTTATACATACACATACATATATATAAATGCATATGCACATATATATATATGCATATATGTCTATATGTGTGCGTGTAGAGAGAGGTAGAGAGGTAGAGGTGTAGAGGTAGAGAGGTAGAGAGGTAGAGAGTAGAGAGTGAGTAATAGAGAGTAGAGAGTGAGTAGTAGAGAGTAGTAGAGAGCAGTAGAGAGAGTAGCAGAGTGAGTAGTAGAGAGTAGTAGAGTGAATAGTAGAGTGAGTAGTAGAGAGTAGTAGAGAGTGAGTAGTAGAGACTGAGTAGTAGAGAGTAGTAGAGAGTAAGTAGTAGAGTGAGTAGTAGAGAGCAGTAGAGAGTGAGTAGTAGAGAGTGGGAGAGAGTAAGTAGTAGAGAGTAGTGGAGAATATTCCAAAGTTTGGCACAGCACCACTTTCACAATGAGTCCAATCAAATCATATCACTTAGAGTACTTATTGAAGCGCTGATTCTTGGTGTATATTCAAATGCTTTTATTTTCCTGAAGTTTATGTACCACAGCCAGCCGAAACGTTTCGTTCTGTACAACAGAACTTCTTCAGGGCGTTCTTATTTCCTTCAAGTTATGTCGGTATCCCGTTGTCATATAACTAGATATTTCTTCCAAATGTTAGACGAGACATAAGTATATTCTTATTAAAAGTGACTAGGTATCAATTTTACCCACACAATTCGGGCAGACTTGAGTAATTTATAGCATCCTCAAAGTCAGTCTTTCAAAAATTCCAAAGTATAGGACATGATAATCCAAATCCAAATGTTTCTCAAGAAAAGTCATTTACAATCGTTCGGAATATCGGTGTTTGGGCAGATATGATCCAGGGACCCCCAGTATGCAAGGGGAATTAGTCCCCCCTCTGCAAAGGCGCCAGTGGCCTGCATTGCAGAGAGGTGTAACAAGGGTGTGGCCTCATTACACTTCTCTGCAATGCAGCTCCCTCGCGCATACTGGAGGCTCCTGGTGGACTAGTTGACCCCAGGGACCCCCAGTATGCAAGGGGAATTAGTTCCCCCTCTGCAAACGCGGCAGTGGGCTGCATTGCAGAGAGGTGTAACAAGGGGCATAGTCTCATTACACCTCTGCAATGCAGCCCCAGGCGCATACTGGAGGTTCCAGGTGGGCTAATTGGCCCCCAGGGGCCCCCAGTATGCAAGGGGAATTAGTTTCCCCTCTTCAAACATGCACGGGGGCTGCGTTGCAGAGAGGTGTAAAAAGGGTTGTGGCTTCATTACACCTCTCTGCAATGCAGTCCCCTGGCGCATACTGGAGATTCCTGGTGGGCTTTCAGGTCTTATATAGTTAGGAATTAGCATTAAAAAAACCTTTGAAATTCACTGAAAAAACAACAGGTTTCACACCAGTTATAGTTAGGAATTAGCATTTAAAAAACCTTTGAAATTCACTGAAAAAACCATAGGTTTCACACCAGTTATAGTTAGGAATTAGCATTTAAAAAACCTATTAAATTCACTGACAAAACCAGTTATAGTTAGCTGGAAATTTTACTGATATAAAACCAATGAAATTCCACGTTATAGTTAGTTGGACTCACTATAACTTGCGCGTGCAATGCACTGCTGATGACGTCACATATTACATCACTCATGACATGGTCAGTGACATCACTCATGACATCACTGATGACACCATCCTTGTGACATAGTGACAGACCTCCTTTCACTGTAATGTAACCCTTGAAACACATATTCAAAAATAGAAACTGACATTTAAAAAAAAATTGAGATACCCATATCAGTTACAACAAGCAATTCAGTAATTCCACCATCTATATGCACATCCAGTCATTCACCAACAGTTCTATATAGTCACTCATACATATACTCACTCATCATATGAAGTGATACACCTATACATCCTGTTACACACCGACAGTCATCCAAAAGTTACTCACACACATACTCACACGTGCAAATAAACTATTGAACATCCATTTATTTGAATATAGAGTTATACACACACTTCCACCTTACTTGTATTGAAAATTACACATATTTATTCTCTTAAACAATCACTTATAGAAACACATACTTATTTAAACAGGAACTCTTACAATCTCTTACTCTCACATATACTCACTTATATACATCAATATTCACATATACTAGATTAAAACATATGTAGTTACTGATAAAGACACTAGTGAGACAGTCATTCACTCACTAACAAACACATATACACACTCATCCACCCATACAGTCCTGCACATATGCTGTCTTCAAAACACATACAAACAGAGAGTCAGTCACTCATGCATCTATGTGCTAAGTAATACCCCCACCAAACCATATAGATACTCATACTGATACTAAGAGAAACATCTAATAACCCATATACATACGCATGTAGCTACTTACCAACACATGTAGCCACTTATACACAAAGTGAAACACTAATATATATATTTAAACATTTAAACATTACTCACTAATATTTATTTTTCAGAAAGACACATATTCACTGGATGGTGTCATCAGTGATGTCATGAGTGATGTCACTGACCATGTCATGAGTGATGTAATATGTGACGTCATCAGCAGTGCATTGCACGCGCAAGTTATAGTGAGTCCAACTAACTATAACGTGGAATTTCATTGGTTTTATATCAGTAAAATTTCCAGCTAACTATAACTGGTTTTGTCAGTGAATTTAATAGGTTTTTTAAATGCTAATTCCTAACTATAACTGGTGTGAAACCTATGGTTTTTTCAGTGAATATATATATATATATATTATATATATTACCTACTGGCGGTCGCCAGTAGGTATATATAGTTAGGATTTTTTCCCTATGGGACTTTTGAAAATTCTATGTCTAATAACTTTGGCGTTTGTGGACGGAATTGGCTGAAATTTTCAGGAAAATGGAACGTTTTGTGTCTGAGCAGCCCCTGAAAATTGGGGGGGGGGGTTTCGTCAAGGGGGGGCCGAGAAAAAAGGGCGGTCCCAAAACGCGTTTTTCCCATGTTAATTTCCATAGGGCGGTTGGCCTCACTTTTAGCCCGAACGGCTGAATGGATTTGCACGAAACTTGGCAAAATTGTAGGGACTGTTAGCCCGATGTGCCTTTGCTAGGTCTCAATATATGTGCTCCAGTGGATTTTGAGAAATTAACATTCAAAATAAGATATATATATGTAACAGCGCTCCGGGCAGCGATCCGGTTCGCGTACTTTTTGCGTAACGGAACTTTGCGATGCGAAGCTGATTGGCTGTCCGGTGTCTGTCAACATTCTAAACAGTCCAGAGTGGCCGCCATCTTGTCTCTCGGTAGGATCGAGAGACAAGAGGAGGCCAAAACAAAGGGGGAAATTACCATAAGGGGGCATAGTAGATCCTCGTTGACCCCCTAGGTTTTATGTGGTGGTTTTAAAAGGTCCCAGCAGGGCAAAAAAAAAAAATTATTTTTTTTTGCGTGGTGAGCGCCTAGTACGCGAACCGGAAAGCGTTCTGGGCAGCGTACTATAAGGATAAAAGAATGATAGACTTTTCTAATACTGTATGTTAATTGTTTGTTGTTTTTGTTGATTTTTTTTGTTTTCTTTATTTTTAAAGTATTTTTTTTATTTTGATTGTGTTTCATAATTCATTAAACTTTCTAACATTTCATTGTCAGAAATTTCAAAATTGTCATTGAATATATTTTGTATTCTATGAGGGTGTAACATGTCCTCATTTTTAAGCAGGTTATCCACTGCTTCAACACATTGTAGTAGTTCCTGGTCTCTACTTTGATCCATAAATTCATCAATGTTTCCTTGGCTGCTCTCTTCCAGTACAATTTTAAATTGAACTTGCTGCTCGCCTTCCATTTTGCCTGAAATTTGGATTAAAAAAATATATATTAGTAGAGATAGGGCACTGTTGGGATTAATTTTAGATAGGCAGTTTTTATCAGTCAATTTATCTTTTGGAAGTGTATAGTATCAGAGTGGAAATAGGACTATAAAAAAGTGTATGTGATTTAACCAAGACAAGCCTAACTCCATTCATAACTATAACAGAGAAGTCTATCTAAATCCATAACTACTACAGAGGGATAGTATATATCTATCAGAAAAAGTCTACCATATTAAGTTATAGTGCACAATATACTTCAGTTTTCAAAATAACAACTTACCTTCACAAACAAGTTGAAGTGTTTAGTAGCTATTGAAATGTAATGTACAACAAGAAGTAGCAGTCAAAATGGCTGTGTTTTCTTCTCTTCCTTTATATATATAACCAATCAAATGTCAGGTAATATAAGTAGAAAATGAAAGTAACATTTTTATTGGTTGTCAATTCCAACACTTCAGATGTGTTTTGTGAAGTAATTTACCTCACGGTATTTAGAGAGGTCTACAGGCTTAATGGCTAAATGGAATTTCAATCACATTTGTGAAAATGAAAGGGATTGTTATGTAGTATGAGCTAATCTATATTTGGTGAGAGTGTCTCCAGTCGTTTTTCTGTGAATTACTTTCCCACCTTTTTTTTTGGACCGCTTCCCGGGAAGCGGTCCGGTCCGCGAACTAGGAGCGTAACGGGAGTCCACCATTTTGTGTTTCGGTCAAATTAAGATATAAAATGGAGGGCAAATAATGTTCAGAATGGGTAGAAGGGGGCACGGTACAAGTATTTTGACCCCCTAGGTTTTCTGAGGGTGGCTGAGGAGGACCATATGTGCGGGGAAAAAACATTTTTTTTTTTGATTTTGCGCGGTTAGCTTCCAGTTCGCGTACCGGGTAGCGCTCTTTGAGCGTAGTTTGTTGAAAATTACAGAAAAAAGTTAGAGAAAAATAATAATTGTGAGTGATCAGATGTAGGGTAGCTCTGAGAAGAGCTTTTGGGTTTATGGTACATTTTGGTACTTATAAGTAGGTACCAATGCACAGTCTTAAATTCAAAATGAAAATTCTGTTGCCCTCATCTGAGAAGTGAACTCCATCTCCTCTGTAGATATCTTGCATGTAGTAACGCAAGTAATTGTTGTACAAGGAGCCCATTCCATGGTCTCTCATGTAAGCTGAAACAGATTTGTTTACATGCTTCCTCGCTTTCTCGATTTGTGGCCAAAATTGGTTGGACCACCTCCATTTCTGTCTTTGGCATATATTGGAATATACCAAGGCAGTTTGAGGAAAAAGTGCCATTAATTGCTCAAAGGTGTCCTTTAAAAGCATTTCCAGACCTACCCCAGTCAAAGTGCCCAAATCATTACCTCCACAGTGCACTATTAACAGGTCAGGTTTTGGCAAATGCATAAAGGTTTTCACCAATGTTATCAATTGGTGACATTTTAATCCTCTTTGGCCCAACCACTTAATTTCCACATCTTGTAAATTGAGGTTAGGTAAATTTCTGTTCTCAGCATACCTTTGAGCCCAGTAGATGTAACTATGTCCAACAATCCAGACATTAAACATGGTGAGAGAAGGTTGGGCTGCAGTCAGATGAAGTGTGGTAATGAAAGGGCAGTTGAAACAGTAGGAGTTTGTAAAGAAAAAAACTGTGGATTTCCAGTCCTAATGATTCATTAGTAGTGATTGGTGTATTTTCATTTCTGAAAACAGAAAGTTAGGGTGCATGGATGTGTTCTTTGAAAGATGTAATTTGAATGGTCAAGGAAGAAACATTTAATGAAAGATTGCACTGGATACGCAGGTGCACTGAGAGTTCAGAGTTCAATTGAAACATTGTTGTGTGAATTTGCAAACATGAGAGGTCTTTCAGGAGGTGGTTGCTAAGCAAAAAAGGCAGAGAGGGGAAGGGTTTTGATTTGAAAAAAGTGAGGGAAGAGTTATGATTGGCTAATATGAGAGATATGTGTAATGAATATCTGTATTTCTGTGCTTTCAATAGCTGCAGCCTCTGGAGTGCATCCTCTTTGTTCTGCTGAAGACAATTTGGAGTATTTCAGAGACTGTTTTGAAACTCAATAAAGTATTTGCTAAGGTGAGAAAAGATTTATTTAATTTAGATAGAGAATAGTATGATTTAAGGAGAAAATGATGAAGAAAGCTGTGTTTTTAAAATGTGGCTTTGTCTCAAGTGATATACAAATAGATTTTGTTTTTTGGGAGAAATTGTAATTGCATATTCGGTGTAGCATTCTGGCATGCAGTAACACAAGTTATTGTTGTACATGGAGCCCATTCCATGGTCTCTCATGTAAGCTGAAACAGATATGTTGTTTTTAAAAACGATTTTTGAAAACAATTACATTTCTGGATATGTACTGCTAGAGCTTCATAGGTTGTTTGGGTCATATTTATAAGGCATTTGAGTGTCTATGATGTTATTTTTCCCTTTTTAAATGGAAAGCGTTCTTCATGGGGCAAGTTTCTTGTAAATACGCTCCCACCTGTGCTTGGCATATTTAGATTTTGATTATGGGAGTTACATAGCCATGTTAATAATGTCCCAAAACTGTCTGTTTCCTTCCCTTATACTAACTGTTCTTTTTTTTTAAAAAATTTTTGGAGTCGCTCCCGGTTCGCGTACCGGAGTGCGAACTGGGAGCGAACTAAAAGAAATAGAGGTTGTCAGAGTTTCAAAAATTCTACCAATTTTTTTTATAATGGGGAGGTAGTTCTGAAAAGAACTTTTTTTTGGTTTTTGTTGTTTTAAATTTTTATTATTATTTTTCTGAACATTTTTTATATTTTTTTTGTATTTTCTGAACATTTTGTAATTTTTTTGTTTTTTGGGGGGGAGGGGGGAAACAAAAATGATTCATTGAAAAGGGCTCAACAGGAGCAACGAAAAAAAGAAGAATTTATTTTTTGGGGCGTTTCGGGCAAACATGATTTTTGATAGCTTTCATTATAAGAGTAATGCTACTTTCTCTATAGCAAATTAATTGGTTACACCGCACGCACACTTGCTTTACTTCCCCAAAGTCCATTTGAATGTTCGGGACCACCTCCCTCGCCTCTGGTCCCGATACTTCTTGGACAACAGATCTTCTCGCCATTGCCGGGGGATTTTGCTGTTCATCACGAAGCTGGGCAGCACTATAATTGATAGGGTGACACCTACTCATATGCCTGTGCATCGTGTAATTTCCAAAGCTGTATTTCTTGTCAGTCCCCTTTGAAAGTCGATCGTCGCAAATACGGCAAAACACATATCTGGCATTGACTTTTTTTTGCCCTTCAGGAAATTAAAAAAATTGCCAGATGTAGTTTTCTTTTCTATTGTACCTCCTGGGCTCCTCTGGCAAAAACTCAGGCTCTTCCTCCTCTTCTTGATCTTCCTCTTCTTCTATGATTACTTGAGCAGGTGGTCCTTTCTTCCCATGAGGAGGTGGAGGTGGTGGTGGGGGTACACTAGCTGAAGCAACTACTGCAGCCATTGCTCAACAATGAAAAAGGGTCTTTCTCTCACCAAGATGAAAGTCAGAGTGAGGAAAGAAGGAGGGGTTTTCATCATTTGGGAAAAGCAAAAGTTCTAAACCAATGAAAAGTGTTAATTTTAGACCACATGACCTAGTATTACATCATTAGGAAACCTAAAGTGAAATGAACCAATGAAAAGTGTTATTACCGAGTCACATGACCTGCTGTGTTTACGTTTCGCGCTTTGCTCCGCTTTCCGGTCCGCTTCCGGGTCCGTTAACTTGGCGCGTCCAATGACGTATTACGCGACAACGCAAAACGTCATACTAACGTAACAGTTATGCTAAAGGAACGTTTACCGGTTCGCGGACCGAGTCGCGGCTTTAAATTGAGCTAACGGGAAGCTGACCGGTTCGCGGACTGGGAGCGAAACATAAATTATTTTTTTTTAAAAATGTATAAAAAACATGTAAAATATATTTTACGATTTAAAGAAGAATACATTTTACAGCTACAGATATTGCTTTTAAAAAACCATTGAAATTCAATGAAAAAACCATAGGTTATAGACCATATATAGTTAGGAATTAGCATTTACAAAACCTTGAAAATTCACTGAAAAAACCATAGGTTATAGACCATATATAGTTAGGAATTTGCATTTAAAAAACCTTATTTTACTCACACAAAACCATTGAAATTCCATATATAGTTAGTTGCACTAACTATATATCGCGCACCCGCAATCCACTGCTGATGATGTCACATATTACATCATTCATGACATGGTCAGTGACATCACTGATGACATCACTGATGACATCTCAAATGACATCACTGATGACATCACTGATGACAACATCCAGTGACTGTATGTTTCTGTAAAGTTAAAATATGTCTTACATATTGAAGAATGAGTGGATGTATAAGTGTCTGGATGAAGGATTTAGTAGGTGCATGACTGACTGTATGAGTGAGTGATTAAATGTGTCTCACTGAGTGCATGGGTTAGTGACTAAACTGTCTTAATTTGTGCATCATTATATCTGTTGTTCTGTAAACTGTTGCATGTGTTGATAAGTAGCTATATGAGTAACTATATGGGTTATTGATTGGTTGCCCAAGTATTTGTATGGGAGACTGAGTGTGTGTGTGGGTGGCTGGGAGGTGTATGACTGTGCATAGATGAGTGAGCAGTTGATTCACTAGATGTATGGTTTCAAAAGTGCATGTGGAAACAGCTGTATGGGCGGTTGACTGTGTGCATGAGTGTATTGGTGAGTGAATGGATATCTCAGTGCTACATGTCAAAGTAAGTACATATGTAAAACACAATACATGTGAGAGTTGACATATATAAATAACTGTGCATAAGAGTCAGTGAATGTGTGAGTGGCTGTATGGATCATTGTGAACTTTTATCAGGGATTGTGTAAGAGAGTAAATATGTGTTAGTATATCTTTGAATAAGTAAAGTTTGTATAACTGTATAGTTGAGGAAATGGAGATGTGATTGATTCTTTGCATGACTGACTAGGTGTGTGAGTAACTCCATGGATGTGTGACAGTCTGTGAGTGCCTGTTTACACTGAGTGTATCTAAGGTTATATTAGAGTCTGAAGATGTATTATCACATAAATGATATCATTAGTGATGTAATCAGTAATGTCAAATGAGATGTCAGTGATGTCATCAGTGATGTCATTTGAGATGTCATCAGTGATGTCATCAGTGATGTCACTGACCATGTCATGAATGATGTAATATGTGACATCATCAGCAGTGGATTGCGGGTGCGCGATATATAGTTAGTGCAACTAACTATATATGGAATTTCAATGGTTTTGTGTGAGTAAAATAAGGTTTTTTAAATGTGAATTCCTAACTATATATGGTCTATAACCTATGGTTTTTTCAGTGAATATATATATATATATATATATATATATATATATATTCAATGAAAAAACCATAGGTTATAGACCATATATAGTTAGGGATTTGCATTTACAAAACCTTATTTTACTCGCATAAAACCATTGAAATTCCATATATAGTTAGTTGCGCTAACTATATATCGCGCACCCGCAATCCACTGCTGATGATGTCACATATTACATCATTCATGACATGGTCAGTGACATCACTGATGACATCACTGATGACATCTCAAATGACATCACTGTTGATAACTCAAATGGCATCACTGACAACATCACTGATGACATCATTCATGTGATAATACGATGAACCTCTTCAGACTCTAATATAACTTTAGGTGCACTCAGTGTAAACAGACACTCACAGACTGTCACTCATCCATGGAGTTACTCACACACCTAGTCAGTCATGCAAAGAATCAATCACACCTCCATTTCCTCAACTATACAGTTATACACACCTTACTTATTCAAACATATACTAACACATATTTACTCTTTTATAAAATCCTTGATTGAAGTTCACAATGATCCATACAGCCACTCACACATTCACTGGCTCTTATGCACAGTTATTTATATATGTCAACTCTCACATGCACTGTGTTTTACATATGTACTTACTTTCACATGTAGCACTGAGATATCCATTCACTCACCAATACACTCATGCACACAGTCAACCGCCCATACAGCTGTTTCCACATGCACTTTTGAAACCATACATCTAGTGAATCAACTGCTCACACATCTATGCACAGAGTCATACACCTCCCAGCCACCCACACACACACTCAGTCTCCCATACAAATACCTGGGCTACCAATCAATAACCCATATAGTTACTCATATAGCTACTTATCAACACATGCAGCAGTTTACAGAACAACAGACATAATAATGCACAAATTAAGACAGTTTAGTCACTAACCCATGCACTCAGTGAGACATATTTAATCACTCACTCATACAGTCAGTCATGCACCTACTAAATCCTTCATCCAAACACTTATACATCCACTCATTCTTCAATATGTAAGACATATTTACACTTTACAGAAACATACAGTCACTGGATGTTGTCATCAGTGATGTCATCAGTGATGTCACTAACCATGTCATGAATGATGTAATATGTGACATCATCAGCAGTGGATTGCGGGTGCGCGATATATAGTTAGCGCAACTAACTATATATGGAATTTCAATGGTTTTATGCGAGTAAAATAAGGTTTTGTAAATGCAAATCCCTAACTATATATGGTCTATAACCTATGGTTTTTTCATTGAATTTCAATGGTTTTTTAAATGCAAATTTCTAACTATATATGGTCTATAACCTATGGTTTTTTCTGTGAATTTCATTGGTTTTTTAAAAGCTAACATCTGTAGCTGTAAAATGTATTCTTCTTTAAATCCCAAAATATATTTAGATGTTTATTGATAATTTTTTTTAAAAAATTTTTTTTCTTCGCTTCTAGTTCGCGAACCGGGAAGCTTTCCGTTAGCTCATCTCGATGCCGCGATCTAGTCCGCGAACCGGTCAACGTTACGTTAGCGGAACTGTGACGCGTCGCGGAAGCGCGACGTATCACGTTATCGCGTAATGCGTCTAATGACGCGCCGCGTTAGCGCTCCCGGAAGTGCTCGGGACCGCGAACCGGAAGCGATCTGGGACGCGGCGCGCGCCGCGTAACGTAAGCGGAACAGGTCATGTGACTTGTTTATCAAACTTTTCATTGGTTCATTTCACTTTTGGTTTCCAAATGATGTATGACTAGGTCATGTGACCTAAAAATAACACTTTTCATTGGTTCAGAACTTTTGCTTTCCCCAAATCATGTAAACCCCTCCTTATTTCCTCACTCTGACTTTCATCTTGGTGAGAGAAAGACCATTTAGCTAGAATTGAACAATGGCTTCTGTACTTGCTGCAGCTGGTGGAACCCCACCACCACCTCCACCTCCTCATAAGAAGAGAGGACCACCTAGTCAATTTATCACTAACAGAGAGGAGGAAGAGGAGGAAGAAGAAGAAGAGGACAGAGAGGAACAACAATTTGTCCAAGAGTTGCCCCGGGTTTCAAAGCGAAAAACAAGTTTCATCTGGCAGTTTTTCTCCATCCCTCCTGGATCAAAGAAGGTGAATGCTAAATATGCCACCTGCCTCATCTGTGATTACAGATTGTCGAGAGGCACAGATAAGAAATACAGTATGGGCAACTATACGATGCATCGACACATGAGCAGGTGGCATCCCTTAAACTACAGCCGGGCTGAGTTAAGGGATCTTCAAGACAATCCCACGACAACTCCTGTGGCCAGATCGACCTCCACAATGTCTTTGACGGGAAGAGAGGCACAAGAAACTGTGCCCAACATTCAACCCAACTTCCAGCATATGAAGTTAAGTTGTATATACTGTGGTGCTATGCTGTCATATGGCAACATGAGCGTCAACCTGATGAACATGGCGTTCGAAAATCATAAATGCCCTAATGCACCCAAGAAATAATTTTTTTTTTTGCTCCAGTTGAGCCGTTTTCAATGCCTGTTTTTTGTTGTCTCCCCTCCATAAAAAACACAAAAAAAACATAAAACAGTTCTAAAAATAAAAAAAAAAAAAAAAATGTTCCAAAAAATAAATAAATAAATAAAACAACAAAAACAAAAAAAAACAGTTCTTTGCAGAACTACCTCCCCTTTCAATCAAAATTGCTAGAATGTTTATCACTCTGGCAAGCTCTATTTCTTTTGGTTCGCTTCAAGTTCGCTGACCGGTTCGCGAACTTTAAGCGAACTAAAAAAATATTTTTTAAAAAAAAAGAAGAGTTAGTATAAGGGAAGTAAACAGAGAATAATGTAAAAAGAAAGACAGCTATAGAGAGTAAATGAGAGATACTGTCAATGACATCATCAGCAGTGCATTGCGGGTAAAAAGAGTAGAAAACATTTACCTTATAATTCTTGTTACCTTTTTTTAAATATTTTTTCATACTTTCAATCTGTAAAAAAAAGAACAAACATTTCCAAAAATATTAAAACATGTATTTAAAAATTAGAAAAGACAAGGGAAAAGGTTCAAAAACAAACAGTTTTTCAACAACTTTGACATTTACAGAAGTCTCTGCTTCTCTACGTCCCCTACACAATCCTAAAGATATATATTCTAAAGAAACTGTATCTTGATGTTGATGAACTGAGCCCTATTTTGGAACATGATGTTTTTCTTGCACTGCTAATGTCTCACAATAGTGATGCAATAGCAGCGCAAAAAAGATGTAAAGCCATCATAAAATTGTGTCTAACATTGTAAATGCTTGATTTAGGATGCAAATAAGATGTGTGCTTTCAAGAGCTTTCTTTGAGGTGAGGCCTCTTTTCTTTTTTTAAAAAAAACACTACCCAGAAGTACAGCACTGAAAGCATTAAAATTGATATTTACAGAACTCAGCTTACCCATATGTACCTCACATTTCTAAATGTATATCATAAGGACAAAAAGCATAACATTAATTATACATGTTAAATGGTTTCTTTTTGCTGTTCTCAGAATGTATCAAATTTCACTTAAATCAGTGACTTGAAGGTATTCATCATGTAACAGCGGGGAAAAAAAAACACAATCAAAATGACTGTGTTTAAAAAACCCATACAACCTTCGAAATCTGATTTCAAAACTCCTTAAAATTAACTTACTTTCAATGACGTCGAACGATCTCCTATGAACAGCATCCACTCTGTTGTGCTACAAATATTTTCAGCCCACCACTTTCTGAAAGAAAACCTCCATCGATACGTAAAATATGTTACATAGAAAAAAAGACTTCTCTCATTATATCACATGTTTCCACTAGGCCAAATCATGTTGCCGCGATTCGCAAGTCTTGTTATTCTTCCAATCAAATCCCGACATTTTCTATTTTCGCAACTTTCAAAAATAAAATATTTGAGATTATTTTCACAATCCTGGACTACTAATAACTTACTCTTCTTTGTCACTCATGTTCTCCTTTTCCTATGACACTGATACTGCTTACTATGAAGCAGACTTACTTGCATTAAGTTTATATAGTTGGATTTTTAATCTAGACAGCATTGCAGACTTACATTCCCTCTACTTAAAATTTTGGTTTTAAAAACACCAGGTAAGAATTTTTAAGGTCAAACGGCAATTTGTTTTTGAACGTTACAACGGAATCATTACAGAATGACCAGCCGTTTCCAGACTTTAAGTAAGCTGTATAATGTCCTGATGTTGTTGATGGACCATCGTGATACATAATTGCTACAGTAACAAAAGTCCTCCCTGATATTGACAGCTGAGAAGCCACAAATTTTTTTATTAAAGTTGACAATTTTGATCCATCAGGCCTACAACGTTGGATCATTAAAATGACATACTGGCCATATCTACGTATAAATAATGTTGACATCATATCACATTTACATTGGCTACACTCCATGTTGTGATCCGCTGCATTTACTAGCTTATTAAAGGAGACTGATTTACTGTCTGGCAAAGTTAAATATATAAATCTTTCTGAGTCTACACTAGTAGTACTTGATACCATACAGTTCTCGCAGTCATGCTGCCATTGATAAGAAAGCCCAAACAGGTGATCTACATCTACACCCTCAACTTGCAATATATCAAGCATATACATTAAAAACTCCTGACAATCTTGCTGATTATTTTCAGAGAAGTCTGTTTGACCTGAACATTCATCTAACAGATAACGAACTTCAGACACACTTTCTACTTTTGTTCGATCAGTGCTACATTTCTCGAAAACAGAATTCAACAAACAGCATAAAATTTGTTCAGAATTCAACAGAATCTGTTCTTTTAAACTCTCTAGTGAAAAGAGAACATTAACCACTACATTTGCATAGCAGTTGACACCAGAACTGTTTTCAAATTGAAAACCGACAACATCTTCAACAGAATCCACTTTCTTTCTGCTAACAATTTTCGGTTCATTGGCTTTTAGTCTTTTTGCAACAACCTCCCTACTATTACTGCTATTTCTACGTTTGCGGCCTACCACACGTTTCTCAAACAAAGGATATTGAGGCAAATGTGGCGCATACTCTCTTCTTAACCTATTGTATTCCTTAACACAATCTAGATCCGCACAAATGTTTGTGACATCACAGTCAATCAAGTACAATCCCGATAAAGTTCTAACTCGTGACAATGCCACATATGCCATACCCTCCTTGAACACAGAACTGCCAATTTTCACCAATGCACAGTCTTCACTTAAACCTTGCGATTTATGGATTGTCACCGCATATGCCAAGCAAACAGGAAACTGTTTACGGCGAACATATAAATCTTTAACAAGCAAAAACCTAGCAGAACAACGACCAATTTGCTGTACTTCCTCAATGCCATAAAATTTAATTCTTAAAAATTCTATTCCATCTCTATTTCTGTATTTCTCAAAATCAACAACATTACCCATTGATCCATTTACCAGACCTCTTTCTACATGTAAATTCCTTCTCAAAATAATTCGGCAATTTAAACACACATTCAAAGTCTTTTCAAAACCCGCTGTTTTAGATATAGTCTTCTCTAATGAATCCAATTTTGATTTCAAATTGTCTGACAAAATAATTGTTGATCCCATATGCTCTAATTTGTCGATAGCTTCAAGTTTCACAATCTCTTGCTTTTCTAAATTCAACATTTTGTTGTTGAAGATGGCACATTCTGCAAGAGTTGGCATGAGACATATCCCGGATTTCTTCTCAGTAATTTTCTGAAAAATATTCTCAGGCACAATCTCTTGTTTGGGATATAAATTTGACAGTAATCGTGCATTTAAAGCTTCTTTCCCATGCTCGGTCACTTTTCCAATTCTAATATCTTGTAGAATATTCTTGTAATCTTCATCCTTTGCCTGACGCATATTTTGATGCAGTTCTGCATAATTGAAGTTTAACCATATATTGACGTTGCCAATGCTCCCTAGGCACTTCCTGGTATCTTCATGCGTGAGTATTTTGAACACAGGTTGACCTTTTACTGGTGTCAGCTGCAGAAGATCTCCGAAAACAATGATGTGTTTCCCACCAAATAACACATCATATTCAGTTTTAAGTACTTCTTGCATTCTCAAATGCACAAAGGCAAGCATGACATTGGAAACCATGCTTACTTCGTCAATGATAAGTAGTTTCATTTTCCTCAAGACTCTTGAAACTTCACAGCAAGCATCTCCAGATAACTTGTTGTATTGTAATTTGTTGTCATGCTCCACCGGCAGCATCAGTAGACGATGCAAAGTAATACCTTTAATGTTATGTGCTGCCAGTCCAGTAGGAGCGGTGACAACACAAGACAGCGATGACTCAGTCCTTTCCTGCAAATAACAAGAGATTGCTTTAATGAGGAAACTTTTTCCAGTTCCCGCTTCTCCACTCACGTACAGTCGGACAGGCTTCAACGATGTACATGAGCACTTGTTCTTCTCATGACTTAATCCGTGCTCAATTTCCGTGGTAACTTCATCATATATTTTCCTCTGCTCAACGTTGAGTTGTTTTTCCAAGTCTTCTAAGTTAACTGAATCCTCCTGAGCATGTGCCATGGCTCTTTCCACTTCATTCATAGCAGTGGCAGCTTCATTTTCGATAATAGGTCCTCCAAGTGGATCTTGACTCAATGAAACAGAACTCTGACTGTCCTGAGAACTGTCTCTGGCAATCTCGGCTGCAATCGTTGCTTCCTGCTCAATTTCCAAAGTTAGCATTTCTTGATATTTAGAAAAAGCAGGACATTCTATGGACTCCTTGGCTGCATTGAAAGAGTCTTCGTAACAGAGGAAATCTCCAAGCAGTTCCTCTTCTGCACGCCAAGGCTTGAAAAGTTGCAAAAGTGCTAAATAAAAAAACTCCTTTTTTTCTGGAGATTCACCACTCAATTTTCGATGGTTTACTAATTGGCATTTTCTTTGCTTGACCAGGCATCCCTCACTTCCAATTACAGCATACACTCCTTTCTCAATATCTTCTTTGATGTTCCTCTTGAATATATAATTTTGGAGAACCTCATATAGACAAACATTCTCAAGGTGACTGCTTCGATTTGGATAATATGTATCCAACATGTTGGTCTTCAAAATGTCGGTACTGTTTGGTTCCTTTTCTGCCAAATACTCAATTTCCCGGACAGGTTTTAGAACTCGATTTCGCGTTGCAGCAAGACCAAGACTCGCCCAAACGAGACTCCTGGATTTGGCATAGAGACTTGCTGAAGACAACCGGTCAGAACATTCGTAAGCTCCGATTTCTCGATGCGACAACATCTTCAGACTGAAACTGTACAACTTCTTGCTGAGGCTTTTTTCATGAGAAATGTCCTCCCACATATCCTTCAGTTCGGTCTTTTCTTTTTTGGTGATGTAAGATGTCACATACCGAGCCACAGCCATACAGTTGTCAGCCACAAACTGTATATCCATGTTAGCATTCCACATGGACAAAATCACTGGGTTGTAGTCATTGATGTACTTGGACTCTTCGTTCCTTTTCAAATTGTATGTATTCTTGGGTGATTTCCTCGTCACATTATGTCGCAGCGAAGACATCAAACTGTTCACTCTTCCTTTAGAAATCACCGGTCGTGGAAAGTTGAAACGACATTTGGTGTAGAACTTGTCCTTGTTTCTGAATTTACGACGACAGTACTTTCCACAACGATGGCTTTGGAAACGTAGAACTTGTTCTCTTAGACTTTTCTTCTCCGTTGCGTTTGGAACAGCACACGTAGAATACTGTTCTATGAAATTCATCACTAAGTCATCCGGATCTGTTCCAAATTTAGGTGCATCCTTGATCCACAACAACATATGTATATGAGGGGCACCTCTTGCTTGGTACTCCTTTCTCCAGAAGAAATCCAACACCTCTCCAAGAGGTGGATTCTTTTTATTTGTGATGAAAGACATCATAGCTTCAAATCTATGATTGAAGTACCTGCATACATTCACTGGATCCAAAGAACACAGTTCTCCAGGTGTCTTGAATTCAATGTTTTCAATATTTCCATTTGCCTCTCGTAGAAATTCAAGTAAGTCTTCCCAGCCATACTCGGCACAGCTCAGAGTGAGGAACCATGTTGGAGTTCCTAAGTTCCTCAGCATACATTTTAAATCACCATGACGACGGTACCAGTACTCATTAGTACCACGCTGACACGCCATGAGATTAATTAAGTGAGAATCCAAAATACTGTCTTGGACATTGACTTTATGCATAAAGTCACTTGCCGAGATGTTTCGCATCTGTATACCACTTTTTAAGATGTGGTTCACTGCATATGACAGTCCAGACAGATCGCTTTCAAACAGGAGATGAAACAAATAGGGAATGCATTGCCGAAACCTAGGATCTGCTGCATACAATCGTAAAGTCCGGTATTCAGACGCAGGAATTTGATGAGGTCGCTCATCATATCTTCCTCCTTGACCTGTGGGAAATAGCTGTGGGAAACACCGAGCTTCCAAACTTTCCTCCCAAACACTAATGGGACTCCCTTTGGCTTGTTTCATTTGAAACAACTCAATAGCATTCCCCATGACTTCCTTGGAATGCAAAGGATGAACACTATAATGTTCATATATTTCTTCACTTTTAGAGGCCTCTACTTTCTCAATTTGGCCAGCACACAAATCGCTATCCTCTTCATCACTTACTTCCTCTTCTGCAACATATACATTCTTATAGTACTTATTATTTTTCTTCAAATACACTGTTGCCTTTTTGACTTTCCTAACATCCACTAAATCTTGCCATATTTTCTTATTCTTTGTCGGAACCCCATTAACCAAGATAACCAGAGGTTCCTCTTCCACTTTTTCTATTCCAATTGTGTTAATGTTTTTCTTCAAATCTAGAGGCAAATAAACAACTCTTCCCTTTAATCCTCTCTGTAAATCTGCTGGAGGCAACTTCCCTGTCTTTGGCTCCATTCTTACAATAGCCTGAAAGGGATGGATACTTTGAATCAAAATAGATTCATAAGTATTTAAATCCTTCAATTCAGAAGGAATCTCAACCAATTCCAGATTATTATGAACTGCCCTAGCAGGCATCTGGTTTTGGTTTAATTTATTACAACAATAAGTACACACACGTTGATCCGATCCCAAATCAAAATAATTTTCTACCATCAAGTATGTGGCAAAATCCTTCCATTCACTATTATTTTCCCTTTCACTTTTTGCATATAAATCCACTACCTTAGTCTGATTCTTATAATAAGTGCGTCGACAACATACACAAGTGAAATTAGGCCTCTCACTTGATTTCATCTGAAACGTGGCAATTTCCTTCTGAAAATTATCTGTACTGGAAACCTGTACATTATCTTCCACATTACCCTCTACTTCAGGGTCAATTTGAACATTCTCATCTTTACTACCAAAGTAACAAAACTCAATTTCTTCACAAATATTCTTCACATCTATTTCAGAACCATGCAAAAGAGCAGCACATAATTGTTTAAGCATAATTGCTGGACTCTTAGCATAATACAACATTCTCACTAATTTTCTCACTTTATTATGATGCACTGCTAGCATCCTGAAATGATGAAAAACACTCTGGCATACTCTCCTGGAAAGACAAGCCAGTGAATGACCACGCAAACCTGTCATTTGTCTCACTCTGCAAGGATCTAAATCTTGCAACAACTTCATTTTCTGCTTCAAACTTTTCTTATTAAATGTCCGTATAAAATCACAAAGCAAATTGATGGAAACCTGTCGCACACTGCAAATAGAACTACACTTCCAAATGTACACAGGACCCTTAGGACGTCTTCCTAAAACCTCATCACTTAGCGCCTCTTCTGTCTCTGTTGTCACAAGTTGTTCTTTTTCAACTGGACAACCATCCTTCACTTCATAAGCTCGACCACTGATGTCAACTGCATGCACCAAATCATTATCCTGAAAATAAGTCTCCTCATTAAAAAATGCCTCAGAACTTGAACTATGCATCCATTCTCCGGAAAAAACTTCACAAAAGTTAGTACGATTTACTACTCTCTTCCATCTACTTTTTGTTTTGAAATCAGAAATTACCTTGCTTAGTTTCCTAATTCTATTGATTACCAAAATAAACAACTTTCGCTTAATTTCAAAAGCATGATCAATAATTTTCTCTACATTTTTCTTCTTCTTATAAAATGCCGCTTTCTGTTGGCCTTTCTTTTTAATACTTTTCAATAAATTAACTAATATCCTATTACGGAACATTCGATTTCGAATGTCCCTAAACTGTTGTTTCCTTCTACTATCATGCACAGAGTTATCTCTTCCTCTACCAGTAACATTTGTGATGGGTCTCTCCTTTCCATTTAAATTACTTTTCTTTTTGTGAACTGAAACATTTTTTTGAGCAAAACTTTTTTTACTACAAATATTTCTTAAGAATGATTTCGTGCTCTTACCCGGACCTTTCTTGGTGTTTTGACAAGTATTTGGGGAAGAGGACTGCTGCAATACAACATCATCCTGCTGTCTTTGACGTTTTCTAGCCTTTCGTATTCGACTTTTGGAAGGCATTTTCCAAACTATGAAAGAATCTGCAGTTGAATCTGTGGAAAAATATAATATAAAATGTTATTAACCACTATTACCAAACAGTAAATAAATAACAGTCATCTAAAACTTAATGCCGTACTAATTATTTAACATAGCAAATGTTTTCCACCAGCACTGCATCACAAAAATGACACTCAATGGTACAAAAAAGGCATACAACACTCATAAATCACTCCCTAATATTTTAAATCATTAATTCAGGATGACGATAAGATGTAGCCTATCTAAAGATTTGTTTAGGCCCTGATCTTTAGACTGGGGTAAATGTGTGTCATTGATCCACATTCAGTCCATCACCTGTTTTGTTTATTTGAGGTGAGGCCAACACATGGTTGCAGATAAGATTTTCACTGAAAAATATCAAAATAAAAAAACATGTGAAGGCCTACCAATGAAGTAAATCATTAAATGAAAACCAATACATTTCTGGAAATATGCACTACTAGTGCTTCATAAGATGTTTTGGGTCATATTTATAAGGCATTTGAGTATCTAGTATGCTATTTTACGTTCTTCCTGGTGCAAATTTATTGTAAATATGCTCCCACCTGCGGTTGGCAAATTTAGATTTTGATTATGGGAGTTAGATAGGCATGTTACTAATTTCCCAAAAATGGTGTATAACCCCAAACAACCTTTGAAGCAAATGCTCTTAGCCATGTTATCCACCTCCCATTGGATAACATGGCTAAGAAGTGCTTGCAAATGTGAAAAAAACGGCCGCAATGCATGAATATCGCAGAAAAGTCAGCGATATTCATGCATTTTCCAGCACATGCTCTTAGCCATGTTATCCACTTCCTATTAAATAACATGGCTAAGAACTGCTCAGGGCCCCATGAGGAACGCTTTCCATTTAAAAAGGGAAAAATAACATCAAAGACACTAAAATGCCTTCTAAATATGACCCCAAACAACCTATGAAGCTCTAACAGTACATATCCTGAAATGTAATTGATTTCAAAATTCGTTTTTAAACACAGCATATAAATCAATTGTATACCTGCATTCATGGAGAAATGACTAAAAATGTCCTTGAGACACATGAAAGTGTTTTCTGGAATGCCCTAGCACCATTTTTGGGACACTATTAACATGGCTACGTAACTCCCATAATCAAAATCTAAATTTGCCAAGCGCAAGTGGGAGCGTATTTACAAGACACTTGCCCCAAGAGGAACACTTTCCATTTAAAAAGGGAAAAATAACATCGCAGAAAAGTCAGCAATATTCATGCACTTTCCAGCAAATGCTCTTAGCCATGTTATCCACTTCCTATTAAATAACATGGCTAAGAACTGCTCAGGGCCCCATGAGGAACGCTTTCCATTTAAAAAGGGAAAAATAACATCAAAGACACTAAAATGCCTTCTAAATATGACCCCAAACAACCTATGAAGCTCTAACAGAACATATCCTGAAATGTAATTGATTTCAAAATTCGTTTTTAAACACAGCATATAAATCAATTGTATACCTGCATTCATGAAGAAATGACTAAAAATGTCCTTGAGACACATGAAAGTGTTTTCTGCAATTCACTAGCACCATTTTTGGGACACTATTAACATGGCTAGGTAACTCCCATAATCAAAATCTAAATTTGCCAAGCACAAGTGGGAGCGTATTTACAAGACACTTGCCCCATGAGGAACACTTTACATTTTAAAAGGAAAACATAACATCTTAGACACTCAAATACCTTATAAATATGGCTCAAAACAACCTATGAAGCTCTAGCAGTACATATCCAGAAATGAAATTGATTTCTTAAATCGTTTTTAAAAGCAACATCTCTGTTTCAGCTTACATAACAGACCATAAAATGGGCTCCATGTACCACAATAACTTGTGTTACTGCATGCCAGAATGTTACACCAAATATGCAATTACAATTTCTCTATGAAACTAATTCTATTAGTATATCACTAGAGACAAAACCACATTTTAAAAACACAGCTTTCTTCATCATTTTCTCCTTAAATCATACTATTCTCTATCTAAATTAAATAAATCTTTTCTCACCTTAGCAAATATTTTTTGAGTTTTGAAAACAGTCTGAGAAATACACCAAATTGTCTTCAGCAGAAGAAAAAGGATGCACTCCAAAGGCTGCAGCTATTGAAAGCACAGAAATACAGATATTCTTTTCACATATCTCTCATATTAGCCAATCATACCTCTTCCCTCACTTTTTTCAAATCAAAACCCTTCCCCCCTCTGCCCTGTCTGCCTTGTTTCCATAGCAACCACCTCCTGGAAGACCTCTCATGTTTGCAAATTCACACAACAATGTTTCAATTGAACTCTGAACTCTCAGTGCACCTGCGTATCCAGTGCAATCTTTCATTAAATGTTTCTTCCTTGACCATTCAAATTACATCTTTCAAAGAACACATCCATGCACCCTAACTTTCTGTTTTCAGAAATGGAAATGCACCAATCACTGCTAATGAATCATTAGCATTGTAAATCCACAGTTTTTTTTCTTTAGAAACTCCTACTGTTTCAACTGCCCTTTCATTACCACACTTCATCTGACTGCAGAACAACCTTCTCCCACCATGTTTAAGGTCTGGATTGTTGGACATAGTTACATCCACTGGGCTCAAAGGTATGCTGAGAGCAGAAATTTACCTAACCTCAATTTACAAGATGTGGAAATTAAGTGGTTGGGCCAAAGAGGATTAAAATGTCACCAATTGATACCATTGGTGAAAACCTTTATGCATTTGCCAAAACCTGACCTGTTAATAGTGCACTGTGGAGGTAATGATTTGGGCACTTTGACAGGGGTAGGTCTGGAAATGCTTTTAAAGGACACCTTTGAGCAATTAATGGCACTTTTTCCTCAAACTGCCTTGGTATATTCCAATATATGCCAAAGACAGAAATGGAGGTGGTCCAACCAATTTTGTCCACAAATTGAGAAAGCGAGGAAGCATGTAAACAAATCTGTTTCAGCTTACATGAGAGACCATGGAATGGGCTCTCTGTACAACAATAACTTGCGTTACTACATACAAGATATCTACAGAGGAGATGGAGTTCACTTCTCAGATGAGGGCAACAGAATTTTCATTCTGAATTTAAGACTGTGCATTGGTACCTACTTATAAGTACCTAAATGTACCATAAACCCAAAAGCTCTTCTCAGAGCTACCCTACATCTGATCACTCACAATTATTATTTTTCTCTAACTTTTTTCACTAATTTTCCACAAAATTCGCTCCCCGGAGCGCTACCCGGTTCGCTAACCGAAAGCTAACCTCGCGGAATTTTTTTAAAAAAAGTTTTTTTTTCCGCACATATAAGCCTCCTCAGCCACGCTCAGAAAACCTAGGGGGTCAAGATAAGTCTACCATGACCCCTTCTACCCATTCTAAACATTATTTGCCCTCCATCTTGTATCTTAATGCGACCGAAACACAAAATGGTGGACTTCCGTGACGCTTAAGGTTCGCTAACCGGGCCGCTTCCCGGAAAGCGGTCCTAAAAAAAGGCGGGAAAGTAATTTACAGAAAAACGACTAGAGACACTCTCACCAAATATAGATTAGCTCATACTACATAACAATCCCTTCCATTCTCACAAATTTCATTGAAATTCCATTTAGCCATTTAGCCTGTAGACCTCTCCAAATACCGTGAGGTAAATTACTTCACAAAACACATCTGAATTGTTGGAATTGACAACCAATGAAAATGTTACTTTCCTTTTCTACTTTTATTACCTGACATTTGATTGGTTATATACCTGTATATATATAAAGGGAGAGAAGGAAACACAGCCATTTTGACTACTACTTGTTGTTGTATATATCATTTAGAATATCACTAATAACATCAACTTGTTTCTAAAGGTAAGTTGTTATTTTTAAAACTGAAGTATATTGTGCACTATAAGTAAATATGGTAAACTTTTTCAGATAGTTATATACTATCCCTCTGTAAGAGTTAGACATTGAGAAAGGCTTCTTTATTATAATTATGGACTGATTTAGGTTTCTGTGGTATAATTATGAATTTACTTAGGCTTCTTCACAGGCACTTTTTAATAGTACTACTTCACGCCTGAAACCATACAGTGCCCATAGATTACTTCTCTGTTATAAACTCACAAGTGCCTGTCTGAACTTAAACCCAACAGTGCCCTATCTCTACTGATATATTTATTTTTTATGCAAATTACAGCAATAAAATGGAAGGTGAGCAGAATGTTTCCTTCGAAATTGTTCTGGAGACCAACACAGAAAAAGTTATTGCGGACAATGATGACTCAGATTTCATGGATGAATCACGGGACCATGAATTAGTTCAATGTGTAGAATCAGTGGATCATTTACTTCATTATGATGACGGTCAAATGTTTGAACTTATGTTCACTGAACAAGAACACATATCAGACAGTGAAATGCTAGACGTTGTATTAAATTTCGAAAAACAATCCGAAAAATAAAATTGTATGTAATATTAAAAAATTGTTTGAGTCTTTAATCGTTTTTATATGTAATTCATAAACTAGTTAAATGTTAGAAATGTTATTAAATTTTGAAACACAATCACAACAATAAAAAATTGCTTAAAAAATAAAAAAATTAAAAAATAATCAACAAAACCAACAAATAATTAACATACAGTATTAGAAAAGTCTTTCATTCTTTTATCCATAAAGTTCGCTGCCCAGAACGCTTTCCGGTTCGCGAACTTGGCGCTTACCACGCAAAAAAAAAATTTTTTTTTTTTTTTTTTGGACCCTCCTAGGCCCTTTTAAAACCTCCACATAAAACCTAGGGGGTCAACGAGGATCTACTATGCCCCCTTATGGTAATTTCCCCCTTTGTTTTGGCCTCCTCTTGTCTCTCGATCCTACCGAGAGACAAGATGGCGGCCGCTCCGGACTGTTTAGAATGTTGACAGACACCGGAGGGCCAATCAGCTTCGCATCGCAAAGTTCCGATACGCGAAAGGTTCGCTAACCGGATCGCTGCCCGGAGCGCTGTTACAGATATATATCTTGATTTAAACGTTAATTTCTCAAAATCCACTGAAGCACATATATTGAGACCTAGCAAAGGCACATCGGGCTAACAGTCCCTACAATTTTGCCAAGTTTCGTGAAAATCCATTCAGCCGTTCGGGCTAAAAGTGAGTCCAACCGCCCTATGGAAAACTCAATGCAAAAAACGCGTTTTGGGACCCCCCTTTTTTCTCAGCCCCCCCTTGACGAAACCCCACCAAATTTTCAGGGGCTACTCAGAAACACAATGTGCCATTTTCCTGAAAATTTCAGCCAATTCCGTCCACAAACGCAAAAGTTATTAGGCATAGAATTTTCAGAAATCCCATAGGGAAAAAATCCTAACTAATACCTACTGGCGACCGCCAGTAGGTAATATATATATATATATATATATTACCTACTGGCGGTCGCCAGTAGGTAGTTATAGTTAGGATTTTTTTCAATGTTAAATCTCAAAATTCTATTTGGAATAACTTTGGCGCCGGTTGACGAATCTGCCTGAAAATTTCCTGAAAATGGCCTCGCGGGGTTCCGGTCCTTCCCTGAAAGTTTGGGGGGGATACGTTAAGCGGGGGCCAAGATAAAAGGGGGGTCCCAAAACGCATTTTCCCCATGTTAATTTCCATAGGGCGGTCGATTTCACTTTTAGCCCGAACGGCTGAATGGATTTCCACGAAACTTGGCAAAATTGTAGGGACTGGTAGCCCGATGTGCCTTTGCTATGTCTCAAGATATGTGCTCCAGTGGATTTTGAGTAATTTAGGTTCAAAAAAATATATATATCTATAGGCGCTCTCCCGTGCGCGCACCGGAGTGCGCTCCAGGCGCGACACGCGACTTGCGCGCAGGAAGCTGATTGGCTCTCAGTTGTCTGTAAACATTCTAAACAGTGCGGAGCGGCCGCCATCTTGTGTCTCGGTAAAATCGAGACACAAGGGGTTTGAAAAAAAAAGGGGCAAATGACCATAAGGGGGAAGAGTAGACCCCCTCTGACCCCCTAGGTTTGATGTAGGGACTAAAATAGGGTCCTGCAGGGCATTAAAAAAATTTTTTCGTTTTGCGCGGGGGAAGCGCATGGTACGCGCACCGGCGAAGCACGGGGAAAATCCAGGACCATATTTATGAAGGCCTTGCGCTGTTAGTTTTGCGCTTCCTGTGCGTCAATTTTTGTGACGCACCAGCGGTGTAAAAAAATGCGCATTGTTATGCAATATTTAAAAAGTGACGCATCTATCTAGATGCGTCACTTTTTAAATATAGTGCAACGAGGTACATTTTATTACACTGCTGGTGTTATGCGTCACTTTTCTGTGCGCACTCCTTATGACATTCCAGATGTGTCATATTTAATGTATGACGAATCATGTTGCAAGGAGTTACAGATACGTCAGTATTTCTGACATATCTGTAAACATAAAAGTGATGCGAGGCAGGTGCAAGATTTTGACGCAACAGCATCCTAAAAGTGACGCAGAGAAATCTTATAGATTTCAGTACGTCGTTATTACCAAGCTTTTTGCGGGGGAATGCCCCCTTTGCATACATTATACCTGATGCAGATACAATATGGCGCAGAGTTTTAAAAAGTGACCCATGTACCTAGATGCGTCACTTTTTAAAAATAGCGTCAGGTATAATGCATGCAGAGGGGGTGTTCTCCCGCAAAAAGCTTTGTAATAGCGACGCAGTGAAATCTTTGAGATTTCACTGCGTCAGTTTTAGGATGCTGTTGCGTCAAAATCTTGTGCCTGCTTTACAGCAGGTGTTAGACTGAGGCAAGACCTTTCACATGCTGCTTTCCCCATTTGAAAGGACACATTACTGGAGTTGCGTCACTTTTGTGACGCACTCCAGCAATGCGTTACTTGGAATGTCATAAGGAGTGCGCACAGAAAAGTGACGCATTGCACCAGTAGTGTAAAAAAATGTGCCTCGTTGCGTTATATTTAAAAAGTGAGGTATCTAGGTAGATGGGTCACTTTTTAAAATCAAGCGCCACATTATATCTGCGTGAGGTATAATGCATGCAGAGGGGGTGTTCTCCCACTAAAAGCTTTGTAATAGCGACGCAGTGAAATGTTTGAGATTTCACTGCGTCACTTTTAGGATGCTGTTGCATCCTTTAAATATAGTGCAACGAGGCACATTTTATTACACTGCTGGTGTGATGCGTCACTTTTCTGTCCACAGTCCTTATGACATTCCAGATGTGTCATATTTAATGTATGACGAATCATGTTGCAAGGAGTTACAGATACGTCAGTATTTCTGACATATCTGTAAACATAAAAGTGATGCGAGGCCGGCGCAAGATTTTGACGCAATAGCATCCTAAAAGTGACGCAGAGAAATCTCATAGATTTCAGTACGTTGTTATTACCAAGCTTTTTGCGAGGGATTGCCCCCTCTGCATACATTATACCTGATGCAGATACAATATGGCGCAGAGTTTTAAAAAGTGACCCATGTACCTAGATGCGTCACTTTTTAAAAAATAGTGTCAGGTATAATGCATGCAGAGGGGGTGTTCCTTGCAAAAAGCTTGGTAATAATGACGCAGTGCGTCACTTTTAGGATGCAGTTGCGCCAAAATCTTGCGCCTGCTTCACAGCAAACCTTTCACATGGTGCTTTTTCCATGTGAAAGGACACATTACTGGAGTTGCGTCACTTTTGTGACGCACTCCTGCAATGCGTTACTTTTGTGTTTACAGATATGTCAGAAATACTGACATATCTGTAACTCCTTGCGAATTGATTAGTCATATATTAAATATGACATATCTGGAATGTCATAAGGAGTGCGTCCAGAAAAGTGACGCATCGCTATTTTCACGTAGCGATGCGTCACTTTTCAGAAATGAGGCCTCCAGTTTATTCACTGTGTCATAACTTTCTTTTCTAACACTCACCTTCTTTCATTCCTCCTACTTCACTTCCTTTCACCTCTCATACCTTTCTGTTCTTTCTTACTCATTCTCCTTTCAATTATCAATGCACTATATTTCACTTACTCTTCATTTTTTAAGATTATAGCTCTTTGATGAGAATTGGAGGTAGTTCTGAAAAGAACTTTTGGTTTTCTTCTTTTAACTGAACAGGAACAAAAACAGGGAATAGAAACTGCTCAACAGGAGCAAAAAGAAAAGAAAAAAATTAGGGGTGGGAAGGGCAGTGATGGTTCTCCAATGCCCGAACCATGAGCAGGACACTTTGCTCCCCATAGGTGAGGAGTTGATTGCAGTATCTGCATCTGACGACCCCATGGTTGAATGCAGGTTGAATGTTTGCTACCTGCCCCTGAGATTGTTCTCTTCCAGAAGAAGTTGCTCCTCCTGTTGATGTAGAGGCCCCATCTCTGGGAACCTCTTGTGCCAGAGCCCTGACACTTTCCCGGGCAAAATTCTGGGGGTGCTTCCTCTCCACATGGCGAATCATGGTGAAGTTGCCAAAAGAGTATTTTTTTTGGGGGTTACCCCGTGACAGGACCTGTTTGCAGATCCTGCACTCTACTTTTGGTGCATTCACCTTCTTCTGGCCTGCTGGAAACTTAAAAAATTTCCAGATGAAATGTTCCTTCACCTTTGGGGTAGGAGGCTCTTCATCAATGAAATCATTGGAGTCATCTTCACTGCTGGATGGTCTGGCAGCCATGATGAATCCAGGAATATGGAGCAGCAAAAAAGGCAGGTCTTTCAGTCACAAAAGTGAAAGAAGAAGTGAAGGAAATGGGTGGGGATTTCATTCATTGTAAAAAAAAACTGTTAGCAACCAATGAAAAGTGTTATTTTAGGGTCACATGACCCGACGCGTTTACGCTGCGCGCTCCGGAGCACTTCCGGGTGCGTTTACGCAGCGCGATCGTAGGCGCTTCCGGGGCGCAAACGTGGCGCGATCGTAGGCGCTTTTCCGTGCGTTTAGGCGCCGCGAACGTAGGCGCTTCCGAGGGCACTTACGTTGCGCGCCGAAGTGACGTCATCAATCTTTTATAGAAATGCATAATCATTTTCCATATTAAAAAAACAAATTTTATTTGTATGGTACGAAATGTTTTGCATTATTATTAACTTTTCATTCATATTTTTTTTTCACGAACGACAGTTGCGCTCTGGGTGCGCTTTCAGATGAGCTCTCGGAGAAGCTTACAGGAGAGCTTAGCTGAAAGCTTCCCGGAGCGCGCACCCAGAGCGCAAAAGAAAAAAATTATAAAAAAAAAATGAATACTTAAAAAAAAACAGCAAATTGTAAAAAAAAAAAAGGTTAGAAACTCGATATACAAAGGAATTAGCATTAACAAAACCTATGAAATTCACTGAAAAAACCATAGGTTTCACACCAGTTATAGTTAGGAATTAGCATTTAAAAAACCTATGAAATTCACTGAAAAAACCATAGGTTTCACACCAGTTATAGTTAGGAATTAGCATTTAAAAAACCTATTAAATTCACTGAAAAAACCATAGGTTTCACACCAGTTATAGTTAGCTGGAAATTTTACTGATATAAAACCATTGAAATTCCCACGTTATAGTTAGTCGGACTCACTATAACTTGCGCGTGCAATGCACTGCTGATGACATCACATATTACATCACTCATGACATGGTCAGTGACATCACTCATGACACCATCCTTGTGACATAGTGACAGACCTTCTTTCACTATAATGTAACCCTTGAGACACATATTCAAAAATAGAAACTGAAATTTTTAAAAAAATGGAGATACCTATATCAGTTACAACAAGCAATTCAGTAATTCCACTATCTATATACACATCCACTCATTCACCAACAGTTCTATATAGTCACTCATACATATACTCACTCATCATATGAAGTGATACACCTATACATCCTGTTACACACCGACATTCATCCAAAAGTTACTCACACACATATTCTCACGTGCAAATAAACTATTGGACATCCATTTATTTGAATATAGAGTTATACACACACTTCCACCTTACTTCTATTTAAAATTACACATATTTATTCTCTTAAACAATCACTTATAGAAACACATACTTATTTAAACAGGAACTCTTACAATCTCTTACTCTCACATATACTCACTTATATACATCAATATTCACATATACTAGATTAAAACATATGTAGTTACTGATAAAGACACTAGTGAGACAGTCATTCACTCACTAACAAACACATATAGACACTCATCCACCCATACAGTCCTGTACATATGCTGTCTTCAAAACACATACAAACAAAGAGTCAGTCACTCATGCATCTATGTGCTAAGTAATACCCCCACCAAACCATATAGACACTCATACTGATACTAATAATAATATCAAATAACCCATATACATACACATGAGTGGATGTGTATTAGATGGTGGTATTACTGAATTGGTTGTTGTAACTGGTATGGGTATATCCACTTTTTTGAAAATATTAGTTTCTATTTTTGAATATGTGTTTCATGGGTTACATTATAGTGAAAGGAGGTCTGTCACTGTGTCACAAGGATGGTGTCATCAGTGATGTCATGAGTGATGTCACTGACCATGTCATGAGTGATGTAATATGTGATGTCATCAGCAGTGCATTGCACGCGCAAGTTATAGTGAGTCCGACTAACTATAACGTGGGAATTTCAATGGTTTTATATCAGTAAAATTTCCAGCTAACTATAACTGGTGTGAAACCTATGGTTTTTTCAGTGAATTTAATAGGTTTTTTAAATGCTAATTCCTAACTATAACTGGTGTGAAACCTATGGTTTTTTCAGTGAATTTCATAGGTTTTTTAAATGCTAATTCCTAACTATAACTGGTGTGAAACCTATGGTTTTTTCAGTGAATATATATATATATATATATATATATATATATATATATTACCTACTGGCGGTCGCCAGTAGGTAGTTATAGTTAGGATTTTTTTCAATGTTAAATCTCAAAATTCTATTTTGAATAACTTTTGCGCCGGTTGACGAATCTGCCTGAAAATTTCCTGAAAATGGCCTCGCGGCGTTCCGGTCCTTCCCTGAAAGTTTGGGGGGGATACGTCAAGCGGGGGGCGAGATAAAAGGGGGGTCCCAAAACGCGTTTTCCCCATGTTAATTTCCATAGGGCGGTCGATTTCACTTTTAGCCCGAACGGCTGAATGGATTTCCACCAAACTTGGCAAAATTGTAGGGACTGGTCGCCCGATGTGCCTTTGCTATGTCTCAAGATATGTGCTCCAGTGGATTTTGAGTAATTTAGGTTCAAAAAAATATATATATCTATAGGCGCTCTCCGGTGCGCGCACCGGAGAGCGCTCCAGGCGCGACACGCGACTTGCGCGCAGAAAGCTGATTGGCTCTCAGTTGTCTGTAAACATTCTAAACAGTCCGGAGCGGCCGCCATCTTGTCTATCGGTAAAATCTAGTCATAAGAGGTGGCAAAAACAAAGGGTGGAATTGACCATAAGGGGGCAGGGTAGATCCCCCATGACCCCCTAGGTTTGATATGGGGGCCATTAAAGGGCCCCGCGGGGCCTCCCCCCAAATTTTTTTTTTTTGCGTTTTTCGCGGGGGGAGCGCCCGGTACGCGCACCGGGGAGCGCACTGGGAAGCGCTCCAAGGAGGGTACTATGAAAAAATAATCAGTTTAAAAAATTGTATGTTTATTAATTGTTTTTTTATTTTTTGTAAGTACCTACATGTAGGTACCAATGCAGAGACTTTAATTTAATGTACACCATCTCCTCTGTAGATATCTTGCATGTTGTTATTGTATTTCTTGTGGTATATGGAAGTTATAACATAGTCTGTCTGGAAAGCAGAAACAGATCTTTTAAGCACTCCCTGAGAATTTCTAGGGGATCATGAGTAGTCTATCCTGCTCCCTTATGAAAAAGAGGTGTAAAATATACATAGGAGATAATATAGTGGGAGAAAGGTAGTAACTATGAGTAAACTTACTATGTAACAGAAAAATAGTTGAACAGTATACTATAAGTCTCACTTTATATTTTAAACATTTTTGGTAATACTTTATGAATTCCATATAAAAATGATTATTGTCTCAAACAATTTGAAATTATTAAATATAAATTTATTCCTCTGATTCTTTTTCATAATTTAATAAAATTTCTAACATAATATTGTCCGGAATTTCTTCATAATTATTAGTACATGATTCCATTTGTTCCAAACATTCAATAAACTGTTCATCCAAAGAGTCATCCATGAAATCAACTTCTTTTTTTTGATCTTCTGGTTTTTCAACCTTTACTTTGATTGAAGTATCATTTGCCTGATTTTCTCCTTCCATTTTCTTTCTGAAAATTGCATACAAATTAACTATATTAGTAGAGTTAGGGTACTGTATACCAGAGAAGCGTAACTCAATCCATAACTATTACAGAGAAGTCTATCTCTATCTCTAACTATTAAAGAGGGATAGCATATAACTAACAGAATATTTTTTCAGAAATTAACTTAAAGTGTACAATATACTTCCATAATTAGAACTTACCTTAGAGAAATCAGTTGAAGTTGTCAGTGATATTTGTTTTCAAATGTACTTCTGGAAGCAGTAGTCAAAATGGCTGTGTTTCCCTCTCTTCTTTTATATATATTCTTGTACTTAACCAATCAAACGTCAGGAAAAAATCGTAGAAAATGAAAGAAACTTTTTAATTGGTTGTAAATTCTAACATTACAAGTGTGTTTTTGTCATGTAATTTACCTCAGGATATTTAGACAGGCCTGTAGCCTAAATGTCTCAATGGAATTTCACCAAATTTGGGCAAATGGTAGGGACTGCTATGTAGTAGAGCGTATTCTATATTTGATGAAAGTGTCTCCATTGGGTTTTCCGTAAATTACTTTCCCACCTTTTTTATTTTGCGCTTACTGGTGCGCGCTCCAGTACGCGCACCGGCAGCGTAACGGGAGTCATCCATTTTGTGTTTCGGTACAATCGAGACACAAGATGGAGGGCAATCAATGTTCGGTATGGCTAGAAGGGGGCACAGTAGAGACTTCTTGACCCTCTAGGTTTTCTGAGAGGGTCTTAGGAGGCTCATAAAGGTAAAAACAAAAAAAAAATTGTAATATTTTTCGCGGGGGGGGCGCCCGGTACGCGCACCGGTAAGCGTACCGGAAAGCGTATTTTGGTGAAAAATAGTGAAAAATGTTAGAAAAAAATAAACGCTTTGAATGATCAGAGGTAGGGTAGCTCTGAAAAGAGCTTTTGGGTTCTGTGGTTGATTTAGGTACCTACAAGTAGGTTCCAATACACATTCTTAAATTCAGGAGGAATATTCTATTCCCCTCATCTGAGAAGTGCACTCCATCTCCTCTGTAGATGTCTTGCATGTTGTAACGCAAGTTATTATTGTATATTGAACCCATTCCATAGTCTCTCATGTAAGCAGAAACAGATTTATTTACATGTTTCCGTGCTTTCTCAAATTGTGGACCAAATTGGTTGGACCAGTTCCATTTCTGTCTTTGGCATATATTGGAATATACCAAGGCAGTGTGGGGAAAAAGTATCATCAATTGATGAAAGGTGTCCTTTAAAAGCATTTCCAGACCTACCCCAGTCAATGTGCCTAGATCGTTTCCACCACAGTGCACAATTATAAGGTCAGGTTCTGGCAGATGCAAAAAGGTTTTCACCAATGGTATCAATTGGTGATATTTTAATCCTCTGTGGCCAATCCACTTGATTTCCACATTTGATAAATCAAGGTTATGAAAATTTCTGCTAGCTGCATACCTTTGAGCCCAGTGGATGTAGCTATGTCCAATAATCCAAACAGAGTACATGATGTGAGAAGGTTGTGGTCCAGTCAGATGAAGTGTGGGAATGAAATGGCAGTTGGAACAGTAGGAGTTTACAAAAAAATAATTGTGGAGTTTCTCTGCTCTTGAATCACAAGCAATGATTGGTGGATTCAGATAGTTGAAAACTGAAAGTTAGGGTGCATGGTTATGTTGTGTGAAAGAAGCAATTTGAATGGTTTAAAAAAAGTCACCAAAAGCAAAAATACCCTGTATAGGCTGCTGTATTGAGAGGTCAAACATCCTTGCTGAGTTAATTTGCAACATTGTAAGATAAACTTTTGAACCTTACAGTTCAGTTAGGAGGGAGTTGCTATGGTAACAGATAGAAAGGTTTGAGAGGGGGATGGGTGTTGGTTTGAAAATAGTGAGGGAAGAGTTTTCATTGGTTGAATTAAGGCATATGTGTACAAAGATAGAGATTTTCTATGCCAGTCTTGGTTTCAGTGTATTGAGAGCACACCTTTTCCTCTGCTAAAGAAAAATTGGTGTGTGTGTCTGACACTGTTTTCAATCTCCAAAAGCATTTGTAAAGGTAAGTAATGATTCATTTAATTTAGATAGAGATTTATTTGCTCTATGGAGAATATTTGGAAGCAGATAGTTATGTTTTAGAAGTGAAATTGTATGTTAGTATATAAGTCCTGCGCAGTGTTTCTTACATGTTATTCAAAAATCGATTTTTGGATGCAATTGATTGGTATATGTATTTGGCTTTTATTTATGATTGCCATGTGCAGCTGATGCATGATTTTAAACATGGGTAATAAGTGACGCACTGGTGGCGCAAGGCTTTCATAAATTAGGCCCTGACTTTGTTTCATGATATTGAGTGGTTGTACATAGGTTCTGCGCAGTGTTTCTTACATGTTATTCAAAAATCGATTTTTGGATGCAATTGATTGGTATATGTATTTGGCTTTTATTTATGATTGCCATGTGCAGCTGATGCATGACTTTAAACATGGGTAATAAGTGACGCACTGGTGGCGTAAGGCTTTCATAAATAAGGCCCTGACTTTGTTTCATGATATTGAGTGGTTGTATATAGGTTCTGTGCAGTGTTTCTTACATGTTATTCAAAAATCGATTTTTGGGTGCAATTGATTGGTATTTGCATTTGGCCCTCATTTATGAATGCCATGTGCAGCTAATGCATCACTTTAAACATGGGTAATAAGTGATGCACTGGTGGCGCAAGGCTTTCATAAATAAGGCCCTGACTTTGTTTGATGATATTGAGTGGTTGTACTTAGGTTCTGTGCAGTGTTTCTTACATGTTATTCAAAAATCGATTTTTGGGTGCAATTGATTGGTATATGTATTTGGCCCTTATTTATGATTGCTATGTGCAGCTGATGCATGACTTTAAACATGGGTAATAAGTGACGCACTGGTGGCGCAAGGCTTTCATAAATAAGGCCCTGACTTTGTTTCATGATATTGAGTGGTTGTACATAGGTTCTGCGCAGTGTTTCTTACATGTTATTCAAAAATCGATTTTTGGGTGCAATTGATTGGTATTTGCATTTGGCCCTTATTTATGAATGCCATGTGCAGCTGATGCATGACTTTAAACATGGGTAATAAGTGACGCACTGGTGGCGCAAGGCTTTCATAAATAAGGCCCTGACTTTGTTTCATGATATTGAGTGGTTGTACATAGGTTCTGCGCAGTGTTTCTTACATGTTATTCAAAAATCGATTTTTGGGTGCAATTGATTGGTATTTGCATTTGGCCCTTATTTATGAATGCCATGTGCAGCTGATGCATCACTTTAAACATGGGTAATAAGTGACGCACTGGTGGCGCAAGGCCTTTATAAATGAGACCCTGACTTTGTTTGATGATATTGAGTGGTTGTACTTAGGTTCTGTGCAGTGTTTCTTACATGTTATTCAAAAATCGATTTTTGGGTGCAATTGATTGGTATATGTATTTGGCCCTTATTTATGATTGCTATGTGCAGCTGATGCATGACTTTAAACATGGGTAATAAGTGACGCACTGGTGGCGCAAGGCTTTCATAAATAAGGCCCTGACTTTGTTTCATGATATTGAGTGGTTGTACATAGGTTCTGCGCAGTGTTTCTAACATGTTATTCAAAAATCGATTTTTGGGTGCAATTGATTGGTATTTGCATTTGGCCCTTATTTATGAATGCCATGTGCAGCTGATGCATCACTTAAAACATGGGTAATAAGTGACGCACTGGTGGCGCAAGGCTTTCATAAATAAGGCCCTGACTTTGTTTCATGATATTGAGTGGTTGTACTTAGGTTCTGAGCAGTGTTTCTTACATTTTATTCAAAAATCGATTTTTGGATGCAATTGATTGGTATATGTATTTGGCTTTTATTTATGATTGCCATGTGCAGCTGATGCATGACTTTAAACATGGGTAATAAGTGACGAACTGGTGGCGCAAGGCTTTCATAAATAAGGCCCTGACTTTGTTTCATGATATTGAGTGGTTGTACATAGGTTCTGCGCAGTGTTTCTTACATGTTATTCAAAAATCGATTTTTGGGTGCAATTGATCGGTATTTCCATTTGGCCCTTAGTTATGAATGCCATGTGCAGCTGATGCATGACTTTAAACATGGGTAATAAGTGATGCACTGGTGGCGCAAGGCTTTCATAAATAAGGCCCTGACTTTGTTTGATGATATTGAGTGGTTGTACATAGGTTCTGTGCAGTGTTTCTTACATGTTATTCAAAAATCGATTTTTGGGTGCAATTGATTGGTATTTGCATTTGGCCCTTATTTATGAATGCCATGTGCAGCTGATGCATGACTTTAAACATGGGTAATAAGTGATGCACTGGTGGCGCAAGGCCTTTATAAATGAGTCCCTGACTTTGTTTGATGATATTGAGTGGTTGTACATAGGTTCGGCGCAGTGTTTCCTACATGTTATTCAAAAATCGATTTTTGGGTGCAATTGATTGGTATTTGCATTTGGCCCTTATTTATGATTGCCATGTGCAGCTGGTGCATTACTTTAAACATGGGTAAAAAGTGACGCACTGGTGGCGCAAGGCCTTTATAAATAAAGCCATGAGTTGCTATTGTATAAACTTAAATATGTTGCAATTTATTGTATATATTGTTTGCTATTTAACATTACTTTGTTGTTTGCTAATAGTGGTCTTTCATGTGTTTTTTTAACAGAACAACAGATTCAAATCAACTTCTGAAAAGGAAGCAAAAATGCCTTCAAAGCAAAGAAATATCAAAAATAACATACGGAAAAGGAGAACATCAACAACAGAGTTTATGGAATCCTCTTCAACAAGTACTTCAAAAAACACCAGAAAAGCTTCTGGTAAGCCAATTAAGTCTTTTCTTCGCAACATATGTCGTAGAAAAAAAAATGATATTGCTAATGTGAATATACAGAAAAAGTCAACAAATCTAAAAAGGAAAGAGAAGCCCACAAAAAATGTTTCAATTGGAGCAGGAGAGAAGAGAATGGATAGCAATAGAAGGGTAAATGTTTTTAGGGACATTCGTAGGCGAATGTTTCGCAATAGGGTAGTTTTAAATTTGCTAAAAAATGATAAGAAAAGTAAACTAAAAGCTGCTTTTTACAAGAAAAAGAAAAGTGTAGAAAAGATTGTTGATCAGGCTTTTGAAGTTAAGAAAAAATTATTTATTTTAATAATCAATAGAATTAGGATACTTAATAAGGCAATTGATGTTTTCAAATCGAACAGTAGATGGAAAAGAATTATTAATCGGAGTAATTTTTGTGAAGTATTTTCTGGTGAATGGATGCATAGTTCAAGTTCTGAGCCTTTTTTCAATGAGGAGAGTTACTTTCAGGAAAATGATTTGGTGCATGCAGATGACACCAGTGGTCGTGCATATGAGGTGAAAGATAGTTGTGTGATGGAAAAAGAGAAACTTGTATCTAAAGATGCAGAAGAGGTGTTAGCTGATGAAGTTTTAGGGAGACGTACTAAGGGTCCAGTGTACACATGGAAATGCAGTAGTATTTGTAGTGTGCGACAGGAATCAATCGATTTGCTTCGAAATTTCTTACGTACATATAGTAAAAAAAGTCTCAAACAAAAAATGAAGATCCTGCAAGAGTTAGATCCTTGCAGGGTGAGAGAAAGTCGTTCCTGACACCATATGCCATCCTATGAAAGGACATTCTATCAGACTTAAAGTGAATGCCACGTGTAATTCCAATAATGTCATTTACCTGCTGAAATGTCCTTGCGGTAAATGCTATGTGGGCCACACAGAGAGAAAAATCCGCACGAGGATTTTAGAACACAAAAGTAATATCCGGACTAACAACTTAAAATCCAGTGTGGCTGCTCATTTTACAGAATTCAGACATACAGTGTCCCAACTTAAATTTCAGGTTTTGGAACAAGTCCAATTCAGTCCGAATAACAAGATCAATCTATTGAAACGAGAAAACTTCTGGATCCGATTTCTCGCCACGATGGCTCCTAACGGGTTGAATGATCGCATTGAATTTTTATGTTATTTGTAATGCATTGTATTTACTCTTCGTTTGAACATTTCAGATGTTTACATATTCTGGTTATGTAGTATTATTGTTTTCTTGTTCAACATGGCGACCATTCTCTTCACTCTCTTTTATTTTCACTCTAGTCCTTCTTTGATTGCCACTTTAGACTCACGCGCCACTCACCATCTTCGCTGTTCACTATTTAGATATTTTCACCCTGACGCGCACGCTGACTAACTACACTGCCGTCCCGCTGGTTTTCCGCGAGGCGCTTTGATCTGACTCACCGAGTAAGTAACTAACGAGGGGGTTCCCTCCCGTTTTCTCAACTGTGCACCAGATGTTTGTACTTCTTTAGATTCTCGGGATAGTAATCTATACACACGAACGCTAGGACGCTTTGAGCACATTTCGGGTTCTCTATTCAGTCTGGATGCTGAATGCACTTGGTGCCGCGTTAGATCACGTTAACATTCTCGAGTTTCGATTCCTTCACTTTGTAAACTTCACCATTGTGTTTAGTTCCATCACACTTTACTGAATGATCACGGTTTCCATGAGTATTCATATGTGTTAGACATTTTGCTTATGATTATATATTTATGTGAGGACATTACTGATTCTGGCTTCATTCCGTTTTTCATTTTAGAGTATTCCCTTGACAAAGGGCTCAGGCCCGAAATGCATCGGGATCTTTGTCGAAAATTATAATTTTGGATGTACTAAGTGTGCCATAACACTACTTTGATTTGAAACACTAAGAACCAAAAGAATATGGATATAAGAAAACATTCATGTTGAAAGATTAAAATGTGAAATCACACAAAAAACGTCTTGATGAACTGATTGATGGAATAAGACTACGGTCCTTTTGGTTGTGCTCTCGAGCGTTCCCCTCCCAGTAGGGGGACCCTTAATTTAGGGTGAGAGAAAGCACAGGTTTGCAAGGGCATTCACTAGCTTGTCTTTCTAGAAAAGTTTGTCGGAGTGTTTTTCATCATTTTAGGATGTTAGCAGTGCATCATAATAACGTAAGGAAATTAGTGAGGAAGTTGTATTATGCAAAAAGTCCTGCACTTAAGCTTAAACAGTTAAATAGTGCTCTTTTGCATGGATCTGAAGTGGATGTGAAGACTATTTGTGAAGAAATTGAGTTTTGTTATTTTGGGAACAAAGAGGACAGTGTAGAAATAGATATAGTAATGGATGGTAATGCAGAAGATAATGGACAAATTTCAAGTCTTGAAAAGTTTGATGAGGAAATTATCAAGTTTAAGGTGAAATCAAGTGAGAGGCCTAATTTAACTTGTGTGTGTTGTCGACGGACTCATTATAAAATTCAGACCAGGTTAGTTGATTTATATGCAAAAAGTGAATTGGAAAATAATAGTCAATGGGAGGGTTTTGTAAGTTATTTGTTGGTGGAGAATTCTTTTGATTTGAGTTTGGATCAGCGTATTTGTAATTATTGTTTGAAATTAAATGAAAATAGAATGCCTGCTAGAGCAGTTTATAATAATCTTCAGTTGATAGATATTCCTTCTGAATTGATGGATCTAAATACTTATGAATCTATTTTGATTCAATGTGTCCATCCTTTTCAGGCTATTGTACGCATGGAGCCTAAGACAGGGAAATTGCCTCCATCAGATTTACTGAGAGGATTAAAGGGAAGAGTTGTTTATTTGCCTCTAGATGTAAAGAAAAATATTAATACAATTGGTGTAGAAAGAGTAGAAGAAGATCCTTTAGTTATTCTAGTTAATGGGGTTCCAACAAAGAGTAAGAAAATTTGGCAAGATTTAGTGGATGTTAAAAAAGTCAAGAAGGCAACGTTGTATTTGGTCAAAAACAATGAGTACTACAAAGATGTAAGTGTTGGAGCAGAGGAAACAGCTATAGAAGAAGATAGTGATTCTTCAGTTGGTCAAATTGAAAAAGTTGATGTGTCTAGAACTGAAGAAATATATGAACAGTATACTGTTCATCCTTTGCATTCCAAAGAAGTAATGGGAAATGCAATTGACTTGTTTCAAATGAAAGCAGCAAAAGGAAGCCCCATTAGTGTATGGGAAGAAAGTTTGGAAGCTCGTTGTTTTCCACAATTATTTCCAACAGGTTGTGGTGGACGATATGATGATCGACCAGTTCAAATTCCTGCAGCTGAATACCGGACTCTAAGATTATATGCAGAAGATCCAAGGTTTCGTCAATGCATTCCATATTTATTTCATCTACTATTTGAAAGTGATTTGTCTGGGCTTTCTTATGCAGTTAATCATATATTAAAAAGTGGACCTCATTTGCAGAATGTTTGTGCAAGGGACTTTATGGAGAAAGTTAATCTGCAAGACAGTATTTTGGAATCTCAGCTAATCAATCTCATGGCATGTCAACGTGGAACCAACGAGTATTGGTTTCGTCGTCATGGAGAATTGAAATGTATGCTAAGAAACTTAGGAACTCCTACATGGTTCCTCACTCTTAGCTGTGCTGAGTATGCATGGGACGATTTACTTCAATTTCTACGAGAGGCAAATGAAAACATACCAAATATAGAATTGAAAACACCAGGAGAACTGTGTTCTTTAGATCCAGTGAATGTTTGCAGACATTTTAATCATAGATTTGAAGCTATGATGTCTTTTATTACCAACAAAAAAAATCCTCCCCTTGGAGAGGTTTTGGATTTCAGGAATATCAAGCGAGAGGTGCTCCTCATATACATATGTTGTTGTGGATTAAAGATGCACCCAAATTTGGATCAGATTCAGATGAAACAGTGATGAGTTTCATTGAAGAGTATTCAACATGTGCTGTTCCAAAATCTACTGAAGAAAACAATTTAAGGCAACAAGTTTTACGTTTTCAATCTCATCGTTGTGGAAAGTACTGTCGTCGAAAATTTAAAAACAAGGAAAAGTACTACACGAAATGTCGTTTTGCATTTCCTCGACCAGTGATTTCTAAGGGAAGAGTAAATAATTTGATGTCATCTCTACGACATACTGTGACGAGGAAATCTCCCAAAAATACATATAATTTGAAAAGAAATGAAGAATCTAAGTACATCAACGATTACAACCCAGTGATTTTGTCCATGTGGAATGCTAACATGGATATTCAGTTCGTTGCTGACAACTCTATTGCTGTGGCTCGATATGTGACATCTTACATCACGAAAAAAGAAAAGACAGAATTGAAGGAAATGTGGGAGGACATTTCACATGAAAAGAGTCTAAGCAAGAAATTATACAGTTTCAGTCTGAAGATGTTGTCACATCGAGAAATTGGAGCATATGAATGTTCTGATCGATTATCATCAGCAAGTCTCTATGCCAAATCAAGAACAATCATTTGGGTGAGTCTTGGTCTTGCTGCAACACGAAACCGAGTTTTGAAATCTGTACAAGAAATTGAATATTTGGCGGAAAAAGAACCAAACAGTACAGATATTTTGAAGACAAATATGTTGGATACATACTATCCAAATAGAAGTACTCACCTTGAGAACACATGTTTGTATGAAGTTCTTCAAAACTACAGTTATAAGAGGAACATCACAGAAGATATCAATAATGGAAAATATGCACTCATTGGCTATGAAGGATGTCTAGTGAAGCAGAAAAAAGGTCATTTGATTAATCATCGAAAATTGAGTTGTGAAGTTCCAGACAAAAGAGAATTTTACTATTTAGCTCTTTTGCAACTCTTTAAGCCATGGCGTACAGAAGAGGAACTACTTGGAGATTTTCTCTGTTATGAAGACTCTTTTAATGCAACTAAGGATACCATAGAATGTCCTATTTTTCTAAATTATCTGCAAATGTTGAATGAAGAAATGGAGCAAGAAACTACAATTGCTGAAGAGATAGCTAGAAACAGTTCTCAAGATAGTCAGAGTTCTACTTCATTGAGCCAGGATCCACTAGGAGGACCAATTATCCAAAATGAAGCTGCCACTGCCATGGATGAGGTGGAAAGAGCTATGGAACAAGCTCAAGAGGATGGAGTTAACTTAGAAGATTTAGTAAAGCAACTAAACATTGAGCAGAAAAAGATATATGATGAAGTCACAGAGCAGATTGAACATGGATTCAGACATGAGAAAAAAGAGTGCTCATGTATATTATTTGACCCTGTCCGATTGTACGTAAGTGGACAAGCGGGGACAGGAAAAAGTTTTCTAATTAAAGCCGTTGCAAGTTATCTGCAGAAAAGGACTGATTCACCACTGTCTTGTGTTGTAACTGCTCCAACTGGTCTGGCAGCACATAACATTAAAGGGATTACTCTACATCGTTTATTGATGCTGCCAGTTGAACATGATAATAAATTGCAATACAACAAGCTATCTGGAGATGCGTGTTCTGAAGTTTCAAGAGTCTTGAAGAAAATGAAACTTCTTATCATAGATGAAGTAAGCATGGTCTCAAATCTAATGCTTGCTTTTGTGCATTTGAGAATGCAAGAAATTCTTAAAACAGACTATGATGTGTTATTTGGAGGAAAACACATTATTGTTTTTGGAGATCTATTGCAGTTGACTCCAGTAAAAGGACAACCAGTGTTTAAAATGCTCATGCATGAAGATACCAGGAAGTCCCTTGGAAGCATTGGAAATGTTAATATATGGCTAAATTTTAAATATGCTGAACTGCTTCAAAATATGCGACAGGCCAAGGATGAAGATTATAAAAATATTCTACAAGATGTAAGAATTGGAAAAGTGACTGAGAAAGGGAAAAAAGCTTTGCATAGTCGATTAATTTCAAATTTGTATCCAAATGAAAACATTCTTCCAGAGAATATTTTTAAAAAAATGATTGAGAAGAAATCTGGGATATGTTTGATGCCAACTCTGCAAGAATGTTCCATCTTCAACCAAAAAATGTTAGACTTAGAAAATGAAGAGATTGTGAAACTGGAAGCAATAGATAAGATAGAGCATATGGGTGCAACAATTGTTTTATCAGAAAATTTGAAAACTAAATTGCATTCATTGGAGAAAAGTATTTCAAAAACAGCTGGTTTTGAAAAGACTCTGAATGTGTGTTTAAATTGTCGTATCATTTTGAGAAGGAATTTAAATGTTGAAAGCGGTCTGGTAAATGGAGCAATGGGTTATGTTGTTGATTTTGTGAATTACAGAAATAGAGATGGAATTGAATTTTTAAAAATAAAATTTGATGGCATTGAAGAAGTACAACAAATAAGTCGTTGTTCTGCTAGATTTTTACTTGTAAAAGACTTATATGTTCGCCGAAAACAGTTTCCTGTTTGTTTGGCGTATGCGGTGACAATTCATAAATCTCAAGGTTTAAGTGTAGATAGTGCTTTGGTGAACATTGGAAGATCTGTGTTTAAAGAGGGTATGGCATATGTGGCATTATCTCGAGTCAGAACTTTATCAGGATTGTACTTGATTGCGTGTGATGAGACAAAGATTTCTGCAGATCTAGATTGTGTTAAAGAATACAATAGGTTAAGAAGAGAGTATGCTCCACATTTGCCTCAATATCCTCTGTTTGAAAAACGTGTGGTAGGCCGAAAAAGAAGAAATGAGGATAATTGTAGTGAGGTAGTTGCAAAAAGACAAAAAGTAGAGAAAACTGTAATTGAAAACAGGAAGAAAAAGAATTGTGGAGAAAATGTTGTTGGATTTCAGTTTGAAAATAGTTCTGGTGTCAACTGCTATGCTAATGTAGTGGTTAATGTTGTTTTTTTTCTTAAAAGTTTACAAGAACAGATTGTTGAAAATCGGGATCAAAGATTGTGTGGTTTATTGAATTCTGTGTTTCAGAAATGTAGCAGTGGTACACCACAAATAGAAAGTGTAACAGAAATTCGAAATATTTTAGATTTGTGTTCTGGTCAAGATAAATTTTCACAGAACATTCAGCAGGATTGTCAGGAATTTTTAATGTATATGTTTGGTGTTTTGGAAGATGAAGGTGTAGATGTAGATAATCTTTTCAGTCTTTCTTATCAATGGCAGCATGACTGCCACAATTGTAGTTTATCAAGTACTACTAGAATAGACACTGAAAGATTTATATATTTGACTTTACCAGACTGTAAATCAGTGTCTTTTAAAAATCTAGTTAAAGCAGCTGATCATAATATGGTGTGTACCCAATGTAAATGTACAATGCTGTCCACATTATTTATACAAAGGTATGGGCAGTATATCATTTTAGTTTTCCAACGATGTAGACCTGATGGAACTAAATTGACAACTTCTATCAAAAATTTTGTGGCTTCTCAGTTATCAATTTCTGGAAGGACCTTTACAACTGAAGCAATTATTTATCATGACGGTTCTTCGACCACCTCAGGACATTATACATGCTACTTAAAATCTGAAAATGGATGGAGTTACTGCAATGATTCTCATTTAACTTATAAACAACGTTTGCCTTATGACTCTACAAATTCTTATCTAGTGTTTTTAAAACCAAGGTTTTAGTAAAGGGAATTGGCCTTTCAAGACGGGAATAGATAATAAAAGTTAGTTAGTTAGTTAGTTAATCTAATATTTTAAATTATTTATCTCATGTAGATACTTTAAGTGGATCTCAAAGTAAAAAATACTGATATATCAGACACAAATTGGCCGTGAGGATTGTGTATGGTATGATGTTTTTAGATCTTTTTTCATGGGAAGTTGATGAAATGGAACTTATAAGGCACAGCAGACTTTTTTCCACGAAAAGGACCTTCACTATCTTCTATTTGGACTCATGGAAAAGTAAGTGAATCAAACATTAGTATATATGAGATGTATGTTTGAATGGGTTTTTTTAAACATAATCTTTTAGATTGTGTTTTTTTTTCCCGCTGTTATATGATGAAGACTTTGAACTCACTAATTTAAGTGGAATTCAATATATTCTGAGAACAGCAAAAATAAATAATGTAACATATTGTAGAAGTTATTGTGTAGTTTGCATTGTGTAATTTATATTGTGTTCACATTGTTATACACTCATTTTCTTTTTCTTCCTTATTCACCTCTCTTTACTAATTTACACTCTTTTTTCATTGCTGTTTCTTTACTGCACTTCATTCACAACTTCTTCATCTAATAGGAACTATCTGCATTTCCTCTGTTCCTTCCACCACTTTTTATCTTTTTCATATTTTCTTAGTTCTACTGCTTTACTTTCCTAACCCTCTTTCTCTTTCTCCATTTTTTTTTCTTTCACACTCATTGTACTTTAGTTCAGTTAGTTCTTCATTTTGTCTTTCTTTGTACTTACTCTCTCACTCCTGTTTTATCTATCGTTCTATAATAACTTCATTTCTTTCATCCCTTCACTCTGTGACTTTACTTCACTCACTCTCAATCATCTTCTATTCCTCTATTAAAATTTATAGTTTATCAATCTGACTTCTCTCCTTTTCACTCATTTTTCTTTTACTTTCTTATCTTTACTCATTTTGTTTTGATATTTTACATTCTTTTAGTATCTTATTTACCTTTAGGAATTTGTTCTCTAACTATTTCTTTTTCCTTTTTTTTTTCTTTCTACATTACTTTCTTTCTGTTTTTGTATCCTTCACTATTGCTTCATTTCTTAGTAAACTTTTGAAGATTTTTAAACCTCATGAACTGTTTCTTCTATTTTATTATACATTTTTATGTAATTATAACATGTTTTTTCCTTTATCTTTCACAGATACAAATTTGCATAGATTATATGGTAAGTGTGTTTGTGAAATGTTTTTTGTTATCACTTTTTGTTTTATTTTCACTATTTTTCTGTCACCCTACCGCACACCTATTTCCTTACTTTGCTTTCCTCACTTATTCTTTTCTTCCATGTTTACTTCCTACCACATTCAATTTCTTTCAGTACTTCTGCCTAGGCACACTCCTTCACTTACCTTTTTTACTGGTTCACTTAGTCCCTTTGTGATAGTCCTTCTTTTACTCTCTTTCTCTTTTTTCTCTCTATTACTCCCCATGTGTTACCCTTATTCACTTACATGTACCCTCTTTCACCCCTCTTTACTTATATTCACTGCTATTTACTTTCCCTCCATCACTGCTATTCTTTTCCTCTGATTCCGTCACTACCTGTATTCCCATACTTAACTGTCCTTCTTTTTACTTTCAACATCCATTTACATTCTCCCTTAACCTCTGCTTTAGTCTTCTTCCTATGTCTTCTTTCTTTTGCTCCCTTATTCATTTTTCTTTTTCTCAGTTACTTCCTCTTACTTTTTTTCTCTGTCTTACTATCTATTACTCAGACTCTCTGTGTTCCTCCCTTTAGCTCTCTTTCTCTTAACACCACTCTCTCTGTTACCATTCCTTATGGTCACTCCTTCATTATTTTTTTTTCTTTTTTTTGGTTAGTGCGCTGACGGTACGCGCACCGGTGCGCGTACGGTCAGCGCACCAGGGTGAAATATAAAAAAAAACTATTTTAAATTAAAAATATTATCTCAATATACATTATAGTGTTCATTTTTACAAAAACTTAGTTTAGCAATTCACTAAAAAACACATAGGTATGAGTCTGTATAAAAAGTTAGGAATTAGCATTAAAAAAACCTATGAAATTCACTGAAAAAACCATAGGTTTCACACCAGTTATAGTTAGGAATTAGCATTTAAAAAACCTATGAAATTCACTGAAAAAACCATAGGTTTCACACCAGTTATAGTTAGCTGGAAATTTTACTGATATAAAACCATTGAAATTCCCACGTTATAGTTAGTCGGACTCACTATAACTTGCGCGTGCAATGCACTGCTGATGACATCACATATTACATCACTCATGACATGGTCAGTGACATCACTCATGACACCATCCTTGTGACATAGTGACAGACCTCCTTTCACTATAATGTAACCCTTGAGACACATATTCAAAAATAGAAACTGAAATTTTAAAAAAATTGAGATACCTATATCAGTTACAACAAGCAATTCAGTAATTCCACTATCTATATACACATCCACTCATTCACCAACAGTTCTATATAGTCACTCATACATATACTCACTCATCATATGAAGTGATACACCTATACATCCTGTTACACACCGACATTCATCCAAAAGTTACTCACACACATATTCACACGTGCAAATAAACTATTGAACATCCATTTATTTGAATATAGAGTTATACACACACTTCCACCTTACTTCTATTGAAAATTACACATATTTATTCTCTTAAACAATCACTTATAGAAACACATACTTATTTAAACAGGAACTCTTACAATCTCTTACTCTCACATATACTCACTTATATACATCAATATTCATATATACTAGATTAACACATATGTAGTTACTGATAAAGACACTAATGAGACAGTCATTAACTCACTAACAAACACATATAGACACTCATCCAACCATACAGTCCTGTACATATGCTGTCTTCAAAACACATACAAACAAAGAGTCAGTCACTCATGCATCTATGTGCTAAGTAATACCCCCACCAAACCATATAGACACTCATACTGATACTAATAAAAATATCTAATAACCCATATACATACGCATGTAGCTACTTACCAACACATGTAGCCACTTATACACAAAGTGAAACACTAATATATATATTTAAATATTTAAACATAACTCACTAATATTTATTTTTCAGAAAGACACATATTCACTGGATGGTGTCATCAGTGATGTCATGAGTGATGTCACTGACCATGTCATGAGTGATGTAATATTTGTATTTGTATTTGTATTTGTATGTCGATTTATAGAGCGCGATTGCTGCCCGGGGGCGTCCAAGCGCTAAAACCAACAGAACAGGAGGGGGTAGCCAAGGCGTTATCAGACGGCAGTGAAAAGGAAGGTTTTTAGCTGTTTCCTAAATGAAGTAAGATTGGGGTTCTTCCTTAGGTGGAGGGGTAGGGTGTTCCATAGCTTGGAGGCATTGTAGGTGAAAGTCCTGCCGCCAGTTCTGGATTTTTTTATTTTGGGGATAGTGGCCGTGAAGGTCTGGTTGGAACGCAGATTCCTGGTGGGTTGATAATGTGACACAAGGTTACGGGTGATGAGGGGACCCGTTTTCCAGAACGCCTGGTGCGCAATGCATAAGGCTTTAAATTGGATTCTTTGGGGAATGGGTAGCCAGTGCAGTTTTTTCAGTCCATTTTTGACTGATTGACGTCGGGGGATCTGAAGCAAGGTGCGCGCGGCGCAGTTCTGTACTGTTTGTAGCCTCCGTATTGTGTACTCTGGGGCAGCGAGGTACAAGGCGTTGTTATAGTCCAGTCGTGACAGGATAAGGCCTTGGATGGCTACTTGTTTTGCCTCCATCGGTAGAAGATGGAGTACCTTCCTTAGCACTCTGAGCAGGCCAAAGCAGGTGGCTGCTAGTTTGGTGGATTGAGTGCCAAAGGACAGAGATCCATCGAGCCACACCCCAAGGCTCTTAATACTGTCTTTTGGGGCAGGGGGGGTACCCAGACAGGGTGGCCATAAAGTGCCAAGGGAGTTGGGTTTTGCAGGGCCAAGGAGCATAAGCTCTGTCTTGTCCCCGTTCATTTTTAATGAGGAGGAGGACATCCAGTCCTTAACTTCCTCGAGGCATTTCTTGAGCCCTCCTTCCGAGGTCTGGCTGGCCTCCTGTGCCAGAGAGACCACTAGCTGAGTGTCGTCAGCGTATGAAATGATCTTAATTCCATACTGATGAACAACTTCAGCCAGTGGCCTCATATATATGTTGAAGAGCGCAGGGCTCAGTGAAGAGCCCTGCGGGACTCCGCATTTTAGAGGTCTGCTGGTAGAGGAGGATGTTCCGTCGAATACCCGAAAGGATCTGTCCTGTAAAAAGGATTCAAACCAGGACAAAGCTTTGTCTTTTATACCAATGTTTGCCATACGGTCCAGCAGTATGTCATGGCTGACCGTGTCGAAGGCCGCGCTTAGGTCAAGGAGGATCACTGCCACTGATCCTCCCTTGTCCAGGATGGTTCTGGATTCCTCGGTGACCATGAGGAGCGCGGTTTCGGTACCATGTCGTGGTCTGAAGCCCGTTTGGGTAGGGTCAAGGAGCTGGTGGTTTTCAAGAAATTTGATCAGCTGGCTATTAATATGTCTCTCTAGGATTTTGCTAATCCAGGGAAGGAGAGAGATTGGCCGGTAGTTGCTGAGGTTCGAAGGGTCCAGTTTGGGCTTTTTTAATAGTGCACGCACCATGGCTTGTTTCCATTGTAACGGGACTATGCCGGTAGAGATGGAAGCGTTGAGGAGGTCCATTATGACAGGCAGGGTGATAGCCGAGGCTGACATAATGATGTCTGGCGGGGCTGGGTCCCCCGGAGACCCGGATTTGACTTTTTTTGCCAAGGACTCAAGAGTCGAGATATTAAGAAGGGCAAAGTGGTCAAGAGTGGGGGAGGAGTTCAAGTCGGAATTGCTTGAAGTAGAGGGGGTATTGGGTAGGACAGGGAATGATTCAAAGATGGTGGTGATTTTTTGCAGGAAGAAGTCTGCCATGGTGTTGCAGTGATCTGCAGTCTTGGTCTCATCTAAACTGGGTGGTAATTTGGTGAGGCTTTTCACAATACGGAAAATTTCCCTGGGTTTAGATTTCGCCAAGATTATTTCATTGGCAAAGTAGGCTGTTTTGCTGGCCTTGATTTGTTCTTTGTACGTTTTGAGTAGTTTAAGGTATTGACTTTTGTTGTCTGGCAGAGAGTCCAAGCGCCATTTTCTTTCCGCTTGTCTACACTGGCGTTTCGTAATTCTTTTTTTTTGTAAAATTTTTATTTTGAATTGCATAGGAGAATAAACAAAGGGCTGCGGGGGACCCGCACAGTACTCACATTCAAGGCAAAATCTTTGTACGCACATCAGCAGTGACACAAACCATATCATAAGCGTATCCAGTCCCGGCTCGAGACAACATATCTATTAGGACCACTGTACACAGTGTTCTACCAGCTTGTCATGAGGTCGGTCCAGCAAAGATGACCAGCGCTGCAATGTGCCGGACCCCAGATCTCTAAGTTCATACAAGCGGTGCAGATAAACATTTCGTAGATCCTCCACAGCCCAAAAAACCAAAACAACCAACATTCCCGACCCACCCCCTCCCTACCCCCCGGTGGTGACGCCATTCACTCAACACTCAATCATATCCACATTACACCTGAAAGAGGTGCATCGACCTCAAAGAAGCTGGACATACGGCCGAGGGTAACCCCTTAGAAAGAAACGCAACCAGAGGACCCCACTGATATCGGAAATTCTTATACTGGCCTAGGAAGATGTCCGCCACTCTCTCCAGACTGAGCAACCTCCACAGTCGCGCATGCCACAATGAGACCGCCGGGGCCTCCTTCTTCTTCCAGGCCGCCGCCAGTGTGAGCTTCGCTGCGCCGAGGCAAAGCCACAAAATCTTTTTATCTGCCCTGGTCTGATAAACAAGGCCAGGGTCACGCAGCCCCAGCAGGACACAGGCCATAGATTCATCAATGGGGTAAGTCAATATGTCCTTCATGTGGGAGAGTATTTCCTCCCAGTACGGACGGATCACCGGGCAGTCCCACCAGATATGGCGGAAGTCCCCCAGAAGTCCGCAACCCCTCCAGCACTTATCTGAGGTCCCCGGAAAAATGCGGTGAAGCCTAGTCGGGCACATATACCATTGCATGACCGTTTTGAGGTGGGCTTCCCTCAAGTGCAGGGAGTGGTTAAAGGTCGTCAAGTCGCGCCATAGCGCCGACCATTCCGCGTCCGAGACATCTCGCCCCAGCATTTCTTCCCATTGCCCCATATAACGAGGTCGAGGAGCTATCGCCGATTGAAGCAACAGTTGGTAAATGAAGGAAATGGCTCCCTTCATGGCAGACGTCCGCAATATAAAGGCTTCAAACGGCGTCGGCGGTCTCGTAGCCGCTTCCACTACTCCAGGTGACGTAGCCCAGTGAAGCAGCTGAACATGCCGGAATTGTTCAGTCTGGGGGACCCCATAATCTCTCATACAGTTAGCGAAGGTGAGGGTGTCCAGACCGTGGAACAAATGGGTCAACGCCCGACACCCCCCCTCCCTCCACACCGCAAACGGCCCATCATGTAGCGCCGGTGGGAAAGCTGGGTTGTAATGCAAGGGCGTAAACGGTGAAGGGAACGTGGTCCAACGGTCATCTCCCGCTAGCGAGTCCCACACCTTCAACACCGTGCTGGTGGGAGTGCTGATATATGCATTGAGAGGGCGGTCCTTCTTCGGTTTCCAGGCTAGGTCCCAGATTGACCTACCGGCAACGCATCGGTCCATATGGAGCCAGTGTTTCTCGGAGGTCTGTTGCGACCACTCTACCAAGACTCTCAGTTGCGCCGCTTTGTAATATAACTGCAGGTCCGGGAGCCCAACCCCACCCTCTGATCTCGGTCGACGGAGAACTGCATAGGAGACCCGTGCCTGACCCCCCTGCCACACGAAACGCAATAAATAAGTCTTGAGCCGCCGAAAGAAATCGCTGCCCATGGGGATAGGCAAGGCTTGGAACAAATATAAGAATTTAGGGAGGAGGACCATCTTTATGGCATGGATTCTGCCCAGCCATGACAGAAATTTTGGTTTCCACCTGTCCAATTCCGCCCGGGATTTAGCCAGCAAAGATGGGAAATTGGCCTGGAACAGCCCGCCCACCGCCGGAGTCAGATGAACCCCCAGATAGACAAGCGAACCCGCGGCCCAGGCCAACGGAGTCAGCGGCCGCACCCGGTCCCTCTCGACCTGCGACAGGGTAAGATTCAGGATGTGCGACTTGCTATAGTTGACCTTAAAGCCTGCCACTCCCTCAAATTCCAACAAGACCTCCCTGATGCAGGGTAGCGAGCTCTCCGGATCAGTAATAGAGAACAAGACATCGTCCGCGAAGAGCGAAATCTTATGCTGTTCCCCCGCGAATGGTAAACCTCGGATCCCGCCATGCTCCCGCACCGCCACCGCCAGCGGCTCGATGCTCAGCGCGAATAGCAGGGGGGACAGAGGACAACCCTGTCTAGTGCCTCGAGTGTGAGCAAAGAACGCTGACATATGACCATTCACCGCAACCCGGGACCGGGGGCAGCAGTAATTAGCCCTCACCATAGTGATGAAGGTCTCCGAAAAACCAAAGGCAGTCATGGTATTGAATAGGAACCCCCAATCCACCCTATCGAAGGCCTTCTCGGCGTCCAGGCCCACCAGGACCGCCGGTATACGAAATCGTTCCGCTTTTTCTATGAGATGCACCACCCGACGTGTGTTATCATGCGTCTGGCGCCCCTTGATAAAGCCAGACTGGTCCGGATGGATTTGCGCCGGCATAAGGTCTTGTAGCCTACGCGCCAGGATCGCCGAATATAGTTTGGCGTCCAAATTAAGAAGCGCTATCGGGCGAAAGGAGGCGCAGTGTGCCGGATCTTTCCCCGGCTTTGGCAAGACCGTAATCATCGCCTCCGCCAGGGAGCCAGTGGAGGAACCAGAGGTGGCCACGTCATTAAAAAGGGTGACCAAGAAGTCGCAGAGCTCGGAAGCGTAGGATTTATAAAACACAGCAGTGTAACCGTCCGGGCCAGGCGCCTTGTGGAGCTTCAAGTTCTTAATAGCAGCTAGCACTTCCTCCCTGGTAATCGGCGCCCCTAAGAGCTCGTTCCATTCCTTAGACACCTGCGGAAGGGGCAGACGTCCCAGGTATTCTTTCTGGGCTGCCGCTTCCAGCTGTTCCCCCTTGTATAGGTCCGAGTAAAAGCGACCAAAGATGGCCGCCTTCGTCTCGTCCCGATGCTGCAGCTGTCCAGCTGAGTCGCGGATCCCTCCAATGTACTCACGTTCCCGCCTGTCACGAAGCTGTCGGGCCAGGTGCCTCCCCACCTTGTTACCACAAGAATAGGACTGTCGGCCCAGCCGCAGTAGGGTGAACTCCGCCCTGTTACTGTAATGGGCCCTCAGTTTCCCCCGTACCGCCGTGAGAGGCCGAAGAGTCACCCTTGAGGGGTTGAGTTTATGCGCCTGCTCGAGAGAAGCCAATTCAGCCTCCAGGGCCTCCCTCTCCTTGCGTCGCATCCTATTGAGTTGTGCGTTAAGGCCCAAGCAAGTGCCCCTGACGGACGCCTTAAAGGCATCCCACGTGTTGGTTACTGAGGTGTCAGACGGTGGATTGAGGGCAAAGAACTCCCTAATGGCCACCCGCAGCGCCTTGTCAGAAGCCTCGTCCCGAAGCACCAAAGCCGGGAAATACCATTTCCGTTGCCCGGTGCCTGCCGACGACCAGCGCAAAGTAAGTACCAGCATGCTGTGGTCCGAGACCGAGAGGGGCAGTATGGTGGAGTCAAGGACATCTCCTCTAAGAGCCTGGCTAATGAATATATGGTCCAATCGCGAATATGAGCGGTGTACATGAGAAAAAAACGTGTAATCCCTGGACGTTGGATGTAGAAACCGCCACCCATCAACCAACCCCATTTCCGCAACTTTTTGTCGTGACATCTCTGAGAACACACCAGTATCCGCCCTGCGAGCGCCAGAACAGTCCAGCGCCCCGTCCCACACCAAATTACAGTCTCCCATGAGGAACAACTGCCCTTCAACAAAATCACCCACTTTATGCAATAAGCCTTGCAAAAACTTATTCTGGCCAGTATTAGGAACATACAGCACAACAAAAGTACAGAGCCTCCCCTGAACCAGCCCCTTCACCATCAACCAGCGGCCCTCCCTGTCCGTGCGTATCGCCACAGGCTGAAATCGCAGCGAAGCATGGAAGAGGAGGGCCACCCCCTTGTGCTTTGTGGACGCAGAGGACCTGTATATTAGGGGATACGCCTTATGCTTAAGACGCAGCTCATCTGTGCGCGTAAGGTGAGTTTCCTGCAGAGCCACTATATCTAACTGGTGGTCCGTTATATATTTCCACACCCTCTGCCTTTTCTGGGGAGAGTTCAGTCCCTTAACATTCCAGGTCCCTAGGCTAACAGGCATCGTGAGACAAAAAACAAGAATCCTCTACAACTCGGGGGCATGCCCTCCACCCCTGCCGAAAGATGCCCCGGTTACAACACGTGGTAAGATCAGGCTCCCGCCAACCCTCCACCCCACTGTCCCAACCTCTAGTCCCATGCCTACCCTCCTCGCATCTCCCATACCAACAGCACCTCCCATCCACCCTTTCACCACCACACAACACTATCCACAACACGACCGCGTCACCACCAACACCCCCCCACACCCCCAACCCCAACACCCCAAACAGCCCCTCCAAGACCCTCCCCCCCCGGAAACCCCCTCACAAACCATCGAAAGTCCAAAAGAGTCCTCCACGGGATGGCGAGGAGACATCGGCCGATGTCCCCCACAAATCTCGTACCTGGGCGTCTTCTCACAAAGTACTTACGAACCCACGATACCTGCAGGGGTGCGCCCCTCCGGCGCCAGCCAGATCCTTCTACAGAAATCACGCCGCCCCGGAACCAAGCTGAGAGGCTGACAGCGTGGCGGTGGCAACCGAGGCCACCGCGTCGTCCCGTTCTTGCATGCTGGTGGTCCTGTCAGGCACCCTCCTCCCCCCCTCCCCGCCCACCCTGTGCCAGGAGGGGGACCGTCGCCGGCCCCTTGCGGAGGGACTCCTATCGCCAGGCGAAGCATCCGGTCCGTCGATCCCCAGTAGATCCATTGCCACTTGAAGGGACCTGATCTGTTCAAGCCTGTTGTTCCAACGGAATATGATGCGAAACGGGTGGCCCCAGGAGTAAGCAATGTTGCGGTCCCGCAGAAATGCAGTCACTGGTCGAAACTCACGCCGTTTCCGTAGAGTAGAAGCTGCCAAATCCTGGTACAGCTGGGGGTGGTGCCCACGAAACTGGATAGACGTAGCCTCCCGGGCCTTCTTCAGAATGCGCTCTTTCAACTGAAAATCGTGGACGCAGACCAGGATGTCCGGCGGAGGGCCCCCCCCGCGCCTAGGAAGACCAACTCTGTGGGCCCTGTCCATCTTGACATCAGTAATTTCTTCGTCGCCCAAGATCTGCTGGAACAGCGCCAGGACATAGCCTCTCAGGTCGCCGGACTCCCCGTCCCATGGTACTGACTTAATACGGACGTTGTTCCGCCTGGAGCGATTCTCCAGGACCTCCGCATGGGACTGCAGGTCCAGGTTCTGTTCCCTAAGACGCAGCACATCCTGTTGCAGCTGATGGACATCGTTGGCCAGATTAAGATCATGGTCCTCTAGGGTGGCTACCCTCTCGCCAACCCCATCCAGGTCTCTCCTCACCTCCCTAAGGTCCGACGCGAGCTGGGACCGCAGCTCTGAGATGTCATCCTTAATGGAAGCAAACAGCTCAGTCATAAATGCTTTAGTGACCGGCGCCTCACCATCCCCCGACGTGGAGGAGGAGCTCGCCCCAGGCGATGGCGGAAGTTGGGAGCCCCTGGTCAGGCCATCCTTGTTGGTCTTCCCCCTCCTCTGGTTGTTCGCCATCACAAGGCCGGTCGTGTGCGTCTCCCCAGGCCGATCACAACCTGCCGGCTACCACAACCCACTGCGTCAATCGCCGTCTGCGAGGTGAGGTGACCGAGGCTGGCCCCCCCCCCCGCTCCACACTGCGGGCCTCCCTGTGCCCTTCTTCGAGATGCTAGGGCCGCTGTAGCAGGTCCGCTCCACTTCACGGCCAGCCCTTCAGGTCTTGCGACAGCCCCCACCAGGTCTCAGTTCAGCGGTGCGCGTGCCCCCAAAGACCAGAGAGCGCCTCACGTGTCCGGGCCACTGCTCCCCGATTTTATGGCGCTCAGGTTCGCTGCTCAGCACAGGCCCTCCAAGCCGAGCCTCACTCCGGTTGTAGGCCGCAGCTGCGACTCCAGGTGCCTCTCCTCCCCCTCCACTACAGGCCGCCGCCGTCCAGGGAGTCCTGCAAGCGTAGGCTACTTGTGGCTGCAATCCTCAGTTGACCCACTCAGGGGGGGCCGCCCAACCTGCACCAGGCCGTCCTTGCACTCGGCCAAAGCTCAATGCCACCCCCTCGCAGAGTCGCAAGTCCTGCCCAGCAGCCCGGCCCAGTCGGCACCCTCCGTGCGCCAGATCGCGGCCCTGAGCCCCCTCCGGCTGCCTCCAGGCGCTCACCTCCTTCCGCTCCGCCGGGCCTCTGCTCCTCCGATCCGCACTCAGCCCCTGGCGGCAGCTCCACACACCTGACACACGTGGAGGGGGCCGCGGGGCAGATGCCGACCTCCGGGGATCCCGCCGGCTACTGAGGTCCCGCTCCCGGCATCGGGCCGACCTCCAGTCCTTTGCGGCGTCCGCTCTGCCTGCACTTCCGGTCGGCGTTCCCTCTTACGCCAGTCCGGCGTCGGACAGGCCCTCCACCTCCTCCGCTCCAAGAGCGCGCCTCTCCTCGCGGGACGCTCCGAGGGACCAGCGCCGCCACCAGAACGTAGCCACTATGCTCCGGTGCCCCTGGGCAACAGAGCCACCCGTCAAAGCACGGTCTCGGGGGTGCTATTCGGTGCTTTGTTGAAGTCGGCGCCGGAGGGAACGCAGAGAGCGACTCACTCCGTCGCCATCTTGGCCACGCCCCACCCGTTTCGTAATTCTGAGGGGTTCGGAGTACCATGGAGCTGATTTGTGACAACGTTTGGTGGTGGATTTTCGTTTAGGTAGAGAGAAGTCTAGTGACTTGGTAATCCAGTCCTCATAGGAGAGGTTAGCAATGCATGGGTAATATGTGATGTCATCAGCAGTGCATTGCACGCGCAAGTTATAGTGAGTCCGACTAACTATAACGTGGGAATTTCAATGGTTTTATATCAGTAAAATTTCCAGCTAACTATAACTGGTGTGAAACCTATGGTTTTTCAGTGAATTTAATAGGTTTTTTAAATGCTAATTCCTAACTATAACTGGTGTGAAACCTATGGTTTTTTCAGTGAATATATATATATATATATATATATACACACACACACACTTTTAGAATGTGTTTACATCTTTAAGCACATACACCTGAAATAACCAGCATTTGCAATGCAATAGGTCTCGCCCTTGTTAAAGTTAGTTGTTGACGTTAAAAATTAAAATGTTTTTTACTTTTCTTTTTATACCAATAGCAATAGAACTATGCATATATAATTCCTTTACCTGAAAATAAACAAACAAAAGAAAAACATTGTCATTTTAAACGCCAAGAGCTCTAACTTTAACAAATGCGAGACCAATGGCATTGGAAATGCTTGTTTTTTTTCCTCCATATTAACCACTGAGAGAGTGAATACATTTAAACCAGCGCAAGGGCAATAACCCAATTTTTTTATTGAAAACTGTCAAAGCAATAAAGGCTACAACCGTTAGAAATGCACAAAAAGGCTCGCAATATTAGCTTTTTTCTCGGAGGATGGGGAGTGCTCAAAGCACAGTTGTTGCATTGAGCTTCAAAAATCTTTTCACTGTTCCTGTGTCTTTGTACGTGAAAATGCATAGGTTCTAACCTTAGATGCTCAGGCAAAAGATTGTCTAAAATCCGGGAGTAAAAATGCACATCTTTTAAGGTGAGAAAATCTGCTTTATTCACATTGAGCTGTAACTAATGAGTGTAGTCAGTCAGACGTCTTAGAAAAGCAACTTTTTGCTGTCCTTACTAATTTCACCGAGTGACACATCCCTCTGACATTCCTACAAACAGTTTATGCCTGTGTCAGAATTTTACAAGGCATCCACAGTCATGAATGTGCTCTGATGATGCTGGCACTGATTTATTGAATGGTGGCAGGTAGACTATCTGACTGGCTTGCTCCCTTGCATTTGTTTTCCTGGACTTGTCTCCTCTGACCGCTGCCCCCAGAAAATCAGAACACTCTTGCTCAGTTTTCTCATTCACAACAGGACGTGTGCCCATCCCAGAAGAGTGTAAATTGATGTATTCGTTAGGACGCTATATTCTTGAATCAGCAGCCTGCTGGTTGGCGAGTCATAAGTGGCTTAACTGGCACTTTGAGTAAATCAAAGAGCTACAATTGTAAAGCAGAACATTACCGCCAAAAGTTTAGAACGAAGCAAAAAAAACAACCAACAAAAAAAGCATTTGCAGTGCAATAGATCTCGCATTTACTCGAGTTTGAATCATTGTAAATGACAATGCCTTTTATTTACGTTTTGTTTTTTAGAACATAAATAAAAGGCATTAGCATTTACAATACGAATAGCTCAAACTCTCGCGAATGCGAGACCTATTGCATTGCAAATGCTTGTTAACTTTGATATGATCAATTATTCTGATTCACAACACCCCTCGCACCTTTCGATTCTTTTTAAATTTCTTAGCTTGACTTATATAATTTTTTTAATAGGCTATTTTATAAGAAATTGATGATTAAAATGTTGCTAAGGATGCCCTCAAACGTAATACTAATGTACGTATAAAGGTTTCATGACCCATCTCTGCCCGGGTGTTTGTCGCTGCAAGAACGCCTCCTGGTTCAACGACGATCTTAAGAAATCTAAGAAACTCTGTCGCTCCCTCGAAAAGGCCTGGAAAAAAGACCCAAACACCAGCACCAGGGACGCCTTCAAAAATGCCACCCGCACACACCACCAACTAATCCGGTCTGCCAAGAAAGCCGCACTCAAAGACCGACTAGATAACAACGCCCACAACAGCAAGGAATTATTCAACATCGTCAAAGAGTTTACCAACCCTTCAGCCAACTCCAACGACATCACCCCCTCTCAAGCCCTCTGCAACTCCCTAGCTTCATTTTTCCACAACAAAATCGCAGACATCCACAACAGCTTCGACAACCGACCCGGAGACCAACCCACCCAACCCTCTGCAGGACCTTCACCCCCCTTGAACATCCTTAATGACTGGAACCCAATCTCCACTGAGGACACCATCCGCCTGATGAACTCCATCCACTCAGGATCCCCCACAGACCCATGGCCCTTGCTACTGTACCTCGCATCAACAAAACCACCATGGGAGGTAGATCCTTCTCCTACCTGGCAGCTAAAACCTGGAACTCACTTCCCACTCACATTCGCCTCACTCAGAACCACCTAGCATTCAGAAAGCAACTTAAAAGTTGGATATTCGACAAGTAATTCCCCCACCCTTCTTCAAGCGCCTTGAGACCCTCTGGGTATGTAGTGTGCTATATAAATCATTTGACTTGACTTGACTGTTGCTATGTAGCTGGGATCGTATTTGATACCTGAAATTTTTAAATTTGCTAGTGTTTTTCTTATGATTACTTAATCTTTCATATTTTGTAATTCTTCAGGCTGGTACTTTTATGATGATATATTAATATTATATTGCATTATGTACTTTTATGGCTGTAACCTGCCGAAATAAAGTGTTACTGACTGACTGACTGGCTAACTTTGGTTTGGCTTTATCAAAACATGTCGTGTAAGGTGTCAAAAACTTTGGAATACTACCCCCCACCCCAACAGTCCTGGCGGTGGGGGTAGCATTCCACCCATCTAGAGGGAGAAGACATGTAGTTACTGGTAAACCCGGTTAAAGTTAAACAGAGCCTCAGCATCACAAAATGGAGACATGAGTCTGCCCTCCTGCTGCTGGACGAAACTCCGGCAGGGGAGGCTTGAACAAAAGGTTTCCTGTCCAGGGAGGTGCTGGCACCTCCCCAGACAGGCTTTAGTGTATTGGGGCAGGGAGGGCTGCATTCAGGGAATGATTTTTCAGACACTGCCTGGGGCACACAAGGTGCTCCATGCATAGTCCAGTCCAAACCGGTTGCTGGGGCGCTCAGCCCCAGCTCTGGCGTGAAACTGGATGAAGGGAAGGGGGTGTAACCACCCCCTTCCCGAGTCCACCCATAGGACGGACCTTTCAGGTAGTCCAGCCCCCAAACTTAGTATAAGTATAGGAGCTGTGTCCTTAGGACTTTAGATTTACCCTGGACGAAACTTTGATACAGAATCCTGGACCTTCGACTTTCCATTTCGACTGGAAGACGGAAGACATCTCCCTTGTGGTCAAGGAGTACCCACCCTGTTCAAACAGGCACCAACAGCAGCTTTACCGGTCTGCAGTTTCGAGGCTCCCGCCGGATCCCGAAGAGACTGCGACTCAGGACACGGAATTCCAGACTTCTCTGACCCCGACCTTCGCTCACAGCTAATCTGAGACACGTGGCAGACAGGAGAGACGTGGGACCAGAACTCCTGGACATCCTGCATTTTGCTAACTGCATCGACTCCCGAGGTTTCTCGCAGTTGTGCATTGGGGTACTTGAAGCCACAGCCCGAGCACCATTTGCACCGAAGCAAAGGCCCCCACACTCCGCGAGTGTCCCGTGGGCCCCGCTTTTGCATTTGAGCTCGACAAGTCTTCCCGGTTCCTAGTCCGTTGGCTAGTGAGCCCCTGGAAGACTTCCTTTTAAAACTAACTTGCTTTCCTGGTTGCTCCAGGCTTGCTCCAGCTTCTCTACAAAGGAGAAGTCCCACAGACCTTGCTGGTCTGCAACAGAGCTCATATTGACATCCTGTGTGGGTTGCGGTTACCAAGACTTGTTGGGTCCAATCCAGATACCAACAACGCAGTCAACTAGATCCATCGTGGGACAGCTCGAATCCAGTGCCTGGTCATCGTCAATGCCTCCTGGACCACGTGGCTGAAGAGACAAGCTCACCTTCACCCAAAAGCACCAGACATCGCCTGGCATCTTCCTGTCGCCATCCTGGTCACTGGCAAGTGACCCAGACTCTGTCCCCTCTGCTTTCAGGTTCTTCAGATCTTCAATCCACCCTTGGATCCACCTGGACACTTTTCCTCTGGTCGCCTGCAGCACTTCTTTGCAGCTCTCCATTGAAAACGACGACGACACCCAACACCAAAAGGCACTTATGCACCCGGCTTCCCTGGGTGAGGTAACACAAGTACTCCGGTGCTCCTGTGGGTCTTGACTCTTGAAGTGTCGTAGTCTAAAAGGGTTCCATCCTAGTCCATCCGGAAGTGTTCTTAAATTATACTTTTGTAACTTCTTCGTTCACCAGAGAAAGTCAATGGTAACCCACGACTGTGTATAGACACTGCACGCGTCTCCTGTGGGCATCCTACTACCTAACCTTTGGTTGTTTAGAGTAGCCCCAGCGATTCCAACGGCCCTGGGCCTGCTTTCTATTCCTCACGTGGTTCTTATACCACTATTTTAGTGTATGGTTTGTGAGGCCCCTAGGGCAAAATGTAATCTGTGCAACTTATCGTATGCTAATTAAGATTCTTGTAATGACCTTTAACCTCTGACCTCATAAAGAGTGCAGAGGGGTTGTGTTTAGATTAAATACATATATATTTGGTATATACCTTGTGTGGTGTCCTTTCATTTGGTACTCAAGGGATTATAATTGGTAAAACAACTTCCTTAATACGCTCTCTGAAGTCTTAGCCTGATGACTGTTGGTCCATGCTACCACTAGGATAGCTTTCTAGAAGGTTGACTTTACAACCACCATCAATAATGGTCGATTAGACTGGTGCAAGGTGCCCACTAGAACTAGTGGACATCATATGCCAGGCTAACTTCTCACACCCTAGGCCTAGTTTCTATGCTCTACGTGGTTCTTATACCACTTTCTTAGTATATGGTTTGTGAGGCCCCTAGGGCAAAACGTATACTGTGCTAATTTAATGTGTGCTATTTAAGTTCCTGTATTTTACTTTTGCCTCTAGCCTCATAATGAGGCTAGAGGGGTGTGTTTAGAATAAATACATATATTTTATATATATACCTGGTGTGGTGCTCCTTTCATTTGATCATTCATGAGGTTATAGATTGGTAAAACAAGCTGCTTTACATTCCTTCAAGACTTAGCCTGAAGGCTGCTCTCCACAGCTACCACTAGGATAGCTTTCTATAAAGGTTGTCTTAAACCTACAATCAATAAGGGTCATTTGGACTGGTGCAAGGTGCCCACTAGAATAGTGAACAGCATATGCCAGGCCAACTTCTCACAGTTACTATATCCAGCAAAAAATTGGTTGTCCCCCAGGTGGCTGCAAACCTTTTGTCGGACTTTGGGGTGTAGTGGGTCTCCTGCAACAATGCAACATGTATGTTTTGCCTAGCTAGGTATGCAAAGTGGTACAAAAGGGGGTGGTGAAGCCCGGCTGAAGACGGCTGTAATGCCTGAAACCGATCCTAGGAAGCTTGAATCCGGTCCAGGGAAGGCATGGCTTGGCAGTTCGGGCTGGACTGTTCCCATGAGGCACAGGGTCAGACTGATTTGCATATGGCCATGTCTGAACTGGGGTGGCAGAGTGGGCTAAAGAACGGTGATGGATCAAACCCAGATCTGTTGACTGGGTGTGAGTGTTTGATTGGTTCAGATGCTCTGTCCGTCACCACGCGCTTTTGTACCGCTTTGTTGGCAATAAGTTTGGCAGGGTATGCTCAGACGTGAGTCCCTTGCTCACTTTGCCACTGGATTCAAGCAAGCCTGGCTGAAGACGGCTGTAATGCCAGAAACCGGTCCTAGGAAGCTTGAATCCAGTCCAGGGAAGGCATGGCTTGGCAGTTCGGGCTGGACTGTTCCCATGAAGCACAGGGTCAGACTGATTTGCATATGGCCATGCCTGAACTGGGGTGGCAGAGTGGGCTAAAGAACGGTGATGGATCCAACCCAGATCTGTTGACTTGGTGTGAGTGTTTGATTGGTTCAGATGCTCCGTCCGTCACCACCCCCTTTTGTACCGCTTTGTTCGCCATACGTTTGGCAGGGTATGCTCAGACGTGAGTCCCTTGCTCACTTATCCACTGGATTCAAGCAAGCCTGGCTGAAGACGGCTGTAATGCCTGAAACCGATCCTAGGAAGCTTGAATCCGGTCCAGGGAAGGCATGGCTTGGCAGTTCGGGCTGGACTGTTCCCATGAGGCACAGGGTCAGACTGATTTGCATATGGCCATGTCTGAACTGGGGTGGCAGAGTGGGCTAAAGAACGGTGATGGATCAAACCCAGATCTGTTGACTGGGTGTGAGTGTTTGATTGGTTCAGATGCTCTGTCCGTCACCACGCCCTTTTGTACCGCTTTGTTCGCCATAAGTTTGGCAGGGTATGCTCAGACGTGAGTCCCTTGCTCACTTTGCCACTGGATTCAAGCAAGCCTGGCGGAAGACGGCTGTAATGCCAGAAACCGGTCCTAGGAAGCTTGAATCCGGTCCAGGGAAGGCATGGCTTGGCTTTTCGGGCTGGACTGTTCCCATGAGGCACAGGGTCAGACTGATTTGCATATGGCCATGTCTGAACTGGGGTGGCAGCGTGGCTAAAGAACGGTGATGGATCAAACCAAGATCTGTTGACTGGGTGTGAGTGTTTGATTGGTTCAGATGCTCCGTCCGTCACCACCCCCTTTTGTACCGTTTAGCTAGGTATGCAAGCACCCGACTATCCTTACGCGGGTTGGATAGCCCCCTGACGTTCCATGTCATACACCGCAATTCAAGCCCTCCAGGCCACCCTCCCGCCCCCACTACTACATGCGCATTACTGTGTGGGTCGATGCAACACAATGGTTATGTTCGGATAGCCAGTTATATGCACTGTCCATGACCTGCGTATAAATAAACAGAACAAAAAAGATCAACCAAAACTCCCTCCCACCCACATAGGATATCCCCCCAACCTATATCCGGTGAATCCTGATTCATTTCAATTTGATTGAACAAACAAATCAGAAAATTAACCACGCACCAAGTACCAGTCGTAGGAGATCTCCTAGGGGGACAGCAACATCCAGAGCAAACCACAAATTATGATGTTTCATCATCAATTATATGCAACTACACCCTAGTAGAAATAGTACAATGAGTGTGTCCCTGACAAGGCATCAATTAAGCCAATTTGCTGAATATGTCCAAGTTTGTGCCAAAAACAATGTTACCTCCAAAGAGCAGGGAGAACCCAGGTACTTATCTCATATCCCCAGTCCATATGCGCATCTATTTTCCAGGGGAGGCAGGTTGACCCAACTTGTGGAGTTTCCAATGTTCTGCTGCCTCCACTGGGGAGTCAAAAATTAGGGTTTTACCTCCTAACTCTACACACAGGCGTGCAGGATAAGGCATAGCATAGCGGACATTTTCATTTCTCCAAGTTCGCTTAAGTTCTTGAAATTTGCACTTGGCCTCCTGCACCATAGGCATAAAGTCTGGGTAAAACGAGAGAGTCATTCCCTGGAATTGCGAATTTTCCATCTCCCTGGCCTTTCTCAGCGCAATATCTCTGTTGTGATAGATTAGCAGCCGCGCAATGACAAGACGGGGGTGCACTAGGTGCAGATCTGGGGGCCAGGGAACGGTGGACACGCTCCACCGCAAATGTAGTCGAGAAACTATCTCTGCTGAAGAGGTCTACCAGAACCCTCCCCACAAAGGCCTCCATGGGACCAGTATTGGTAGATTTTGCGATCCCTGAGATTCGCAAGTTATTGCTGCGCAACCTCGCTTCAAGATCCTCCGCATTTGCCGCTGTCATTTTAAGAAGGCACTCTATGAGCTCTAGGCGTTTGTTCATCGCGGTGTGGGCATCTTCAGTATCGGAAATGCGCTGCTCAGCAGCATCTATGTGGATCTCATGTTGTTCCAGGCGGCTATGCATGCCATCCATCAGCACGCCCAGCTCTTCGAAACGTGCATCTATGGCCTTAAACCCAGCACATAGTTCAGCCATGATGGCGGCTGTTCCCTCTGCCATAGCACCAACAGCTCACAGGGATCTGTTCGCTCATAAGGGTCTATGTAAACTCACACAACAGAGAAGCACTACAAGACACGCTCTCATCTGTTCAATGTCAGACAACAGACTGAGACTATAGATCCTATGGTAGTCCATAAAGGGACAGTAAATGAAATATGTACTCCTACATAAGACAAAACAAGGGAAGACACACATTTCTTAATACTGCCCTCACACACTTTGCAGTGTCATGCTTCATAATTGGGCCGCATTGTACATCCAGGTGCAGACCAACACACTGGATGGAGCGCAATCTGTTTTTTGATGAAGGTTAGTGGTGAGGGAAGAGAAAGAAAGATAAAGATGTGATAGTGCACATACAACACGTACAACAACGTGACACAACAGAAAAGAAGAAAAAGAAGGGAGGTCTATTCCCCTCTGTAGCGGGACCAAAAATGTGCAGTACTAGAATTATAAAACAACCTAGGGGTACACATTAATATTTTTATTCTGTCTGTAGATCCCTGGAAGGGGTAAAATATATATGTCGCGGTATAAAGGGAAAGCAACGATCCCTATAGCCCCACTGCAATTACCAACATGTTTCTGCCAATACTAAGCCCACACATGAGTGGTGCTGGCTTTCATCAGGGTGTTGGTCCCTATCTTTCGATCCTTGCCGTAAATGGGTGTTTTTTACCTTTATATTTGTATCTGTAGGTAATATCTCTTACTCTCTGTCCTCTCCAGAATTTCTGTGAGGGAACCAATTCACGAGTTCAAAAAAAGTTTTTCTGAACACTGGACTGTGTGGGGCTGTGCTCTCGCTGTCACTGTCACAAGATGCACCAGGTATTCTACCCCTACTGCCAGTCCTCCGAGGGTCCTCCCACAGCATGTCGTCTCAGTCATCCTTTCTAGGGGTCTTGGAAGCCGCAAGGGGGAGCTGCCTATGTTTAGAGTCACCCCGACCCATACTGCTCGATTATGTGTAGAGGCAAGACAGGGAACCAGTTGTCAGATCCAGGCAAGACCGTAAGGTATAAAGCCCAGGGCAGAGGGGCAGGGCTATAGAAATCTCCTCACATCCCAAAATCAAGATTCAGGGCATAGGCTGAGAGTGTCTCAGCCACTTCTCCATGCAAGCCACCTCAGCCACAGGTGCGACCACTCCTCGGGCACAAGTCGCCGTGCGCCATATTAATTTTTTCGACCACTAGAAGAATGGGGGCTTATGACATGTTGGACAGCCGGTCCAAGCCATGACTCTGTCAGCTCTCCACTCCTCCCTGGAGCACTTAGTGTATTGGGGGGATGATGGGGAAATGGTAGGGGGCCCCTCACCCCAGCGCAAAGCCATCCAATGCCAGGGTCCAGCAGGCCTGGCTCCCATTCGGCCGGGCCAGGCCACAAATCTACAGGCTAAATTAGTTCTCGTGCCCGCTCCTTCAGACCGTGGCCCCGCCCACAGGCTCACCCGCAACCCCTGACGTAGCGGGGCCTCCAAGGACGGTGTCTGGCCACAGCCGCGGGGGAGCCGCTGCAAGTGTCGCCAGACCTTCTCACTGTAGCTCTCCCTGCATGTCTGCTAGTCTCGGGTCGTCAATGCCGCTAATTAGGACTACGCACTTCTCACTAGTGCGCCGACATGTAGCTTTATTGATGCGGCCGCTCGGGAGCTTCACAGTCAAGCCACCATATTGGTGCTCGACCAGGCCACGCTTCCCAACTCAACTGATTGGTTGATATGAAAAGCAGAGACAACATTTGGGAGAAATGTTGGATTTGTACGAATAACTATTCTATCTTTAGGAAGTTGAAAGAAGGGTTCTTCTAAGGTTAATGATTGAAACTAACATGTCTTAAATGATAACAATTAAGAAGCCAACTTTCCATGAAAGAAATTGTAGTGAACAAATATGTAATGGTCAAAAGGTGGACCCATAAGTCCTGTAAGAACAATGTTAAGGTTCCAGACAGGTGCAGGTAGTACTCTGGGTGGTATTATTCTTTTAAGGCATTCCATAAAGGCTTTGATCACAGGCAATTTTAAATAAAGATAAACGTTGCCTGTTCTGAAGATATGAAGCTGTTCTGAAGATATGCGCTACCTGCGCGTTGTAGATGCAAAAGATAACAAATAATATTTTGTATGGATGCATCTAGCAGATCAATTGAATTATTAGGACAATATATGATAAATCGTTTCCACTTTACTGCATACCATGCTCTAGTGGTAGGTCTTCTTGCTTCTTTATGAATTGTCATACAATCTGGTGGTAAGTTTAGATAACCAAACTCTATGCCTTTAAGAGCCAAATCGTAAGGTTGAGGTCTTTGGATGTCTGATTTCTCCACGGTTCTGTGTGAGAAAATTTGATGTTATGTGAAGCTTCTGATGTGGTACCACTGACAATTCCAACAGTGTTGCGAACCATGGCTGATAAGCCCATGTAGGAGCTATGAGAATCAGTGGGAGAGATGTCTGCCTGAGTTTCCGAACCAGAAATGGAGAGGTGGAAAAGCGTAAGCATATATCCTTGACCAGTTCATCCATAGGGCAGTGCCTTTGGATAGAGAGTGTGGGAACCTGGAGATGAAGTCTGGGCATTTTGAGTTCTGTGCTGTAGCAAAAAGGTCAATTTGTAGAAATCCCCATTTTTGAAAGTACAGAAGGAGAACTTGTGGGTGATGTTCCCATTCATGTATTTGTTGTTTCTTTCCGCTTAGGAGATCTGAAAAGATGTTGTCTGTGCCTCGAAGGTGCTCTACTAGTAGATGGATTTTGGGAAGAATTGCCCAATGCCAAATGGTCTGCGAGAGGCGTGACAGTTGTAGAGTGCGTGTCCCCCCTGCTTTTGTATATAGTACATTGTTGTCATAACATTGTTTACCAGGTGAGGTAGAAATGCTTTCAACGCTAGTTAAACTGTTTGCAACTCTAGGTAGTCGATGTATCTGTGGTGTCATTTTTGGAGCCCCCTCTGTAAAAGCAGCGACAAAAGGAACCTCTATTTGACAGAGACTGAAAGGCGCCCATTGATTTTGCCACTTCCGTGTCTTATTTAATTCTTTTTAGCGATGGGTCTACCGGAGGCACAAAAACGTGTTCTTTGTCAAATGGTGCATTAGGTATAGTTTGTTGAACCTCTGGTTCGAAACCAGAAATTCGGAGCCATGCATGCCTTCTTACAAGAAGGCTGGTATTGGGTCCTCTAGCTGCAGTATCTGCAGCATCTAATTTATGAATTGGGAATAAGCTTGCCTTCTTGCACCATTTCTTGGCCTTTTTTCTGTGTTCTTCTGGAAGATATTGTAATAATTCTTCCATTTTATCCCAATGTGCCCTACCATTCCCAGCCAGCAGCCCCTGGGTGTTGGCTATTCGCCAATGATTGGCTGATTGAGCAGCTACTCTTTTTCCAGAAGCATTTGTTAATTTTGATTCCTTATCAAGAGGAGGTGCTTCTCTTGAGCTTTGTGAATTTGCTTTTACCTGTGTTTGAAACTACTAAGGAATCCAAAAGCAATTGACCCTTAATAAAGACTGGGCCATATGGTACTGACTCTAGGTGTTAAAATACGGGACCTAACAGGATCCTTAAAAATGTTGTTGGCATGCCTCATCATAACCTTGAACATAGGCAAAGACTGAGATGTTCTGTGTGTATTCCCTAAAGTTTCAAAAAGGAAATCTTGTTCTAGGTCTTTTTTTATGTAGAATAACCCCATGATAAGTGGCTCATCTAGCAATCAACTCTTGATATGTATTATTATCATCAGTAGGGGAAGGTTTGGCTGGATATAGATCAGGATCTGTGTCACCCTGTGGACCTTTTTTTGGGGTTTTTTTTAAACTTTGTTTATTAGGTTTTCATTAGCATACAGATTTAAACAGTGTGCATTTCAAAATACCTGTAGGAGAGTAGGGTCTGCTATCCTATGGTCACCCCAAATTTTTGCTTCACTGGTTTATGACTTAATGTGGCTGTGGGCCTGCTAATCAGACCCACAGCCTGCTGTTCTCTCTCTAAATTAATGCCAATGCACTCTAGGTGCATTACGAATTGGAACTGGTTCACCTTATAGGCCCCTGTAACAGTGTACTCCAGGTACCCAGGGCATAGGTGTATCCAAGGCCTACCAAGGGCTGCAGCATGTATTGTGCCACCCCTGGCCTGGCCTCCATATTTGACACAACTGGCTGATCACTCAGCTGGGGTAAGTTGGTGTAATCACCTCTTACTTAGATATAGTATCCCTATATCTAACCTTAACTGGACACATGTTAACCTATAAGCCACTCCTATGGAAGGCCTCTGCAATCCTGGAGGCAGAGTGCGTGGTTTCATGTGAGATGGTGCTCTAGCATGAGCTGAGCCTGTCTGCAGCTGTCGGTAACAACTCCCTTAGCTGTTCAGGGATATTGCCATACCATATACTCTTAAGTGCATTATAATCCTCGCGGGTATATGCCAACTTTGGTTTGGCTTTATCAAAACATGTCGAGTAAGGTGTCATACGATTTGGAATACTATCCCCTCGACAGTTCTGTCGACGGGGATAGCATTCCACCCTTCTAGAGGGACACGACATGTACATAACCTGAACCCCGGTTTAAGTTAACCAGAGCCTCAGCATCACAAAATGGATGCTGCCACCACAGACACAAGTCTGACCTCCTGCTGCTGGGAGTCCTTCCAGCGAGGGAGGCTTGGACAAAGGGTTTCCTGCTTTGAGAGGTGCGAGCACCACCCCAGACAGGATTTTGTGTATTGGGTAGGACAGGGCTGAATAGAATCAGACATGCCCGGGGCACACAAGTTGTCCTCGTGCATAAGCCAGTCCAAACCGGTACTGGGGCTTCCCAGCCCCAGCCCTGGCGCGGAGCTGGACAAAGGAAAGGGGGTGTAACCGCCCCCCTTCCTGGTCCCACCCAGAGGAGGGACCTAGCAGGTGATCCACCCCTCAGATTGGGAATAAGAGTGGGAGCAGTGCCATGGCACCTCAGATCATCCTGAATCAACTTGAAACTAAGAAGACGACTGGACTTTGACATTCTGCTGCACAGAAGACTGAAGAGCATCTCCCTTGTGGCCTAGGAGTGGCCACCCTGTGAACACAGGCACCATCCAGCAACTCAACGTCTGCTTTGCCGCCGCCTCCTGCTGGAGCCCGAGCCCAGAGCCCAACGAGACTTAGACTCCCAGACTTCTCACAGTCCGATCCACAGTCCCTGCAAAGAAGGGACCCATGGAGGCACCGAGAGACGTGGGACCGGACATCTCGAAAGACCCTCGAGAAGCTGACTGCGCAGCACCCGAGGCACCCTCGACACTGTGCTTTGGGGTTTGAGAAGCCCCACAACTGAGCAGCCCTTGCACCGAAGATCAGCCTCCCAGCATCTCCACGATCTGCGTGGGGTCCTTTTGCATCGTGCCACTTGACGCGCCATCCCGGCCACTTGCCACGTGGTCAGCGGCCATCTTAGCGACGAAACCTACAATTTACACTGCGGATCTGGTTGCTCCAGACTTGCCCTTGCTCCTGTAAAAAGGAGCACCCGCTCTGACCTTGCTGGTCCGAGTGATAAGCTTTTTCCACTTCCTGCGTGGCTTGCATTAGCCAAAGCCTGTTTGCTCCAATCAAGTTGCCGACACCGCCATCAGCTAGAGCCTTCGTGGGACAGCTCGTGACCGACTCCTGGACGTCCTCAACCTCTTCGTGTCCACGTGGCTGAGGAGACAAGCTGCACCTCATTGCCTGTTTGCACCCGACATCGCCTGGTTCCATCCTGGTTCCACGGTAGTCACTGGCTAGTGACTTTGAACATTGTCCCCTCTGCTTTCAGGTCTTCACCACTTCAGATCCACCCTTTGATCCACCGGAACTCTTCTCGTCTCGACGCCTGCAGCATCTTCAGCTCCAAGCACCATCGACCTGCGTGACGAAACCCGACACTACTTCGCACCTGTGCACCCGCTTCCTGTGGGTGAGGTAACTCAGCAACGCCGGTGTTCCTACACTGGTACACACCTCTAGTGCCTAGGTCTAAAGTTTTGTCCTTCTAGGTCAGCCGGAAGGTTCCTTAAACACTAACTTTGTAACTTTTACGCACTATTGACATTCTATTGGTGTATGCGTGCACTTTCAGCACTGCACCAGAGTCCCGCAGGCCTTTCCCGACTTCTTCATTGTTAGTCCCGAACAGCTCCAGCGATTCCCAAGGCCCTAGGCCTACTTCCTTTCAGCAAGGTGGTTCTTATACCACTATTTTAGTATATGGTTTAGGTGGCCCCTAGGGCTCATCCATATTGTGCAACTTTTGTGTATTTAAACTGTGTTTAGTTTTAACGCATTTGCTTCTGTGCTCATAAAGAATATAGGGGATTTTGTAGTAAATAAATATATATATATTTTCAATATATATCTGTGTGGTGTCCTTTCATTTGGTATTCAAGGGGATTGTGTATGGTAAAACAGCTTGCTTCACATGCCTTTACAGGGTTTAGCCTAAGACTGCTTTGTCCACGCTACTAGGATAGCTAGTCTATAAGGTTGACTTACAACCAATCATCATAAGGGTTGCTTGGCATGGTACAAGGTGATCACTAGAACTAGTGAGCATCATATATCAGGCCAACTTCTCACAATACCAAAGTAAAGATATACGATGAATCAGATATAAACCCTGTGATCGATCAGATCTGTGTTGCGTTTGCTCATAGATGAGTCCATATTAGCTGTTATACATATTAAAGTACAGTTTATACATGCTCAAAATTATCTATCTTCAGATTCAGAGATTGTTTCTTGATCTTTAGTCCGTAGATACTGCACTAGTGGTTCCCAAATGTCTCTTGGTCTAGATGATGTTGGTAACTCCTCAGTATATAGTTCAAGATTCTCCATGCAGTATACGAGGTCCTTAATCCAGTGATCCGGTAGCGGAACAGCCAAGCCCTTCCACATCACCGCCACCCTCCTTTTCGCTAGTAACAAAGCCACTCTTATAAATTTACCAAGGGCACAGTTCATTTGCGGTACAAAGCACAGTAGACATATCTGTGGAGTGCATTGTAGAGTGATATTGGTCATGACCTGGAGCCTATTTAGCACCTCGGCCCAGAAATCATCCACCCAACAACATTCCCAAGCCAAAAGCCAGAAGTCTGCTCCGGGAACTCCACATCGTTTACATGCCTCACTGTCACGGAGACCATATTTAAACAGTTTAGCTGGCGTATGGTATATTTGATGAAGGTATTTGAAATGAATTATACGTAAATTGCCATTTGATGTAAACGCACTGGTGAGTTGACAGCAATATTCCCATTCTTTTTGTGTTAGCTGAGGGTGAAGCCTAGCATTCCATCTATCAAGGCTTCTGTGGTCCGTGATTGCCTTCTCATCCCTGGCTGCCCTATATAATTTAGTGATCAGCTTTTGTCGCGTGGGGCTAACCAAAAGCAGTTGGAGAGTTTGCAGTGTTCTGTGGCTCGTCCGGATAAGTGTGGTAATTTGCTTGTATTGCCTTCTTGAGCCTATGAAACATAAATAGGAAGAGCGGTAACCTGTATCTCCTCTTCCGCTAGGAAACTGTCATTATGGGACAGGTCCTGCATACTGTCTATACCTGCCAATGCTAATGTGTGCATAGCGCCTGCTTCTTGTGTGACTGATAGTGCTGCATGATGTGCTAGTGGGAGCAAAGGGGCATACAATGGGAGTTTCGCGGCCAGACAACCTATACCCTGCCAGGCCGCAACTGTGGTGTCTGTGGTATAAATTTTTTTTGGTGGGGGGGTGCTTCTATGGGTGTGCAATAGCGTACATTTTAGTGGAACCGGGTGGGCGTCCCCATCTTCGACCGCAGCATGCGGTATGAATTTGTGTACACCAATAATATGCATATTGTGCTGTGCACAGAGATAATATAAATACATACATAATTATAATAATATAAATGCAGGCACCTAGCAACTACCCTTACTGTAATCCAGTGTCATAATGACCCAACTCACGCAGGCCTGTTTCCCTCCTCAGATCAGCCGCACCAGCAAAGAGCGCATGTTTTTGAAAAAATGTTGTGTCAACTTTATTGGTATATTACTGAACAAGTACAGGAATCGGGGCAAAACAGCCATCTAAATGAGGGCTATCCGGTCTGCCAACGACAGTGGCATCGCCGACCATCTGGCAACCTGCTGCACGAGTTTGGCACATGCAGCGCCCTAGTTCTCCCGTATAACTATGTCTGGATCACGATGAACCCACACCCCTAAGTATTTAACAAGGTCAGATGACCAACAATAGGGTGGTCCAGAGCATGAGTAGTTGTGTTCCTGGTCAGTGGGACTATCAGTGACTTCTCCAATAAATGCCAATCCCAGAGAAGAACCCAAATCGTATATATTCACGCAGTATGGGTGCCACATATTCCTGCGGTTTTCTAACAAAGAGCAGCATATCGTCGGCATACAGCGATATGCTCACAGGTCTGTGTGCGAATCGTAAAGCTACCTCTCAGTGCCTCTGCCTAATAATGCAGCCTAATGGTTCCAACATTAGAGAGAAGAGGAGCAGAGATAGAGGACACCCCTGCCTGGTACCTCTTCCGATCGTAATTGGGCTTGATGTGATCCTGCCCACTCGGATACCTGCAGTGGGGTTCGTGTATAATAATTGCACCGATTTGATGTAGCCCGCAGGTATTCCTATGCCCTGTAAGATGTGGAACATGTACTCCCATTCTAGAGAATCAAATGCTTTAGGAGCATCCAGCATAACTGCTACCGCTTGAAGATCGCGAAAATTGTGCGTAAATTGTGCGATGTGGATCTGTCTGGTATGAACCCAGATTGATCCGGTAGGACTAGGTTCGGCATTAGTGGTTGAAGTCTTGTGGCTAAGATTTTTGACAGAATTTTAGCTTCTACGTTAATGAGTGAATGGGGGTGGTACGACACACAACACAAGGGTTCATTATCTTTTTAGGTTTCGACCTGGCGAGGGGCACGCAGTGCCCCTCCCAGTTCGAAAACCTTTGTTTTCAGTAGGGATGTTTGGACCGCCTCTGTTTCCAATTGGCTAGCTCCATAAATGGAGGCTAGCCATTGGGAGACAGAGGCTGTCAATCACGCTTTCTTGCGAAAACGCGATTCGGGGGCGTTTCTCGTTCTTTTTTTAAGCCCCGCCCCTTTGTCCCGGGCCGCGCTGTGATTGGCTGCCGGCCCGGGACACCCCCGTGACGTCATTCCCCGGGCCGCGCTGTGATTGGCTGCCGGCCCGGGACCTGACTTGTTTATAATGCCCAGGTGTTAAGGTGATGGCACCCGTGTCCTGAGCTCCACTAACCAGATTCTCGGGATCGCTGACCCCCTCCATCTCCAGGTCGAAGACCCCGGCCATGGCTGTGTCAGCCGGAGCTCCCCGGGAACCCCGCCACTCTCCTGGATCAGCGTCACCTGCGGGACGGCGAAGCTCTCCGGTAGGACCAGGGGCGCCTGCGCACAGCTTCGAAGGAAGCTGCTTCCGCCTGTACTGCCTGACCCTCCATGCGTGGGTCTTCACATACGTTACATAAATGATGACGACAAAGTTGGACGTCTGCGCACCTCTTCGAAAGAAGCCACTTCCGCCCGTATGCCCTGAACCGTCCTGGGTAAGACGTCACAAATGCCACGTGAATGGATGACGACAGGTTGTACGCCTGCGCAGTAGCTGTTTCTGACCACCGGTGCTTCAGCTTCCCCCTCGTATTTGCTTAGGAAATGAGGTCTTCGTCCCGGGTTGGATCTGGCCAAGGACCGTTCGATCAGGGCTCATTGCTCAACCGTAGAAATATGTAGTATTGCCCCTGTGGGATGAAGGGGCTGGTTTCCCGCTGAGGGGGAGAAGGGCGGATCGAGTAGCATTTATGGCCGGCTTCGGCAAACTCGTTCTTAGAGGAGGGGGCTGCACAGTTGAATTTGACAGTGATTTGTGGATTTAGTAGTGCCTGAGGCGATGCTCCGGAATGAAGGGGGGGGGGGCTGGTGAGGGTGTGAGCCTACGACCGCTGGAGTCAGAGCAAGTTTTAGCGCTTGGTTGCTCACAGCTCATGCTTCTGAGCGGTCGGTGGCAGGGAGTGTTTGATATGTTGGAGGTGGTGTTTACAGACTCCCAATCCGGCTCCTGAGTGGTGTTTCCGGTTGAGTTTCTGCTCCGGCAGTCTAGGTTAATCTTCGGAGCTTCACTATGGTGGACCGGAAGTCTGTAGTCCAGATCGTACTCCTAAGTAAAGAGGCCGACATCAATGGCTTTTGTAGGGGAGCCCTGTGGCTGTCCCGCACAGTCTGGTCGCCGTGTACTTTTAAGGCCACGTATTGAAATCTAACTCCATGCTCGGTTGTGTATGGTGTATCTTTTGAGGGCTGAACGTGGAGGGGGCGTGGCTTCCATGGGTGCAGTGGCACCGCCCCCCCCTGAGCCCTCATTTCCGTGGGTGATAATTCATACAGCACCTAGAGGGGACATTTCTTTCCTGTCAATGGGGGCCCGACACAGACGTGATTGTTGCTGTCCCCTCTCTCCCCGGGGTGTTGTGGTTGCTGCTGCCCCCTCTCTTCCCCCGGGTTGCCTGGTATGCCAGGCCGTCCCGCGCTCCCTGGTCTGAGATCACCTCTCCGGGATGCCCTTTGGTAAACGCGTGCACAGACAGCGCGCTCGCAGGCAGATTACAGGGCTGAATACCCAGGCTGCTCTTGCACCAGCCTTTAAATTACATGTCTGCTGGGCAGCGCCGCAGGTCCAGGCTGCTTTTGTGGGGGAGAGTGAGCTTGCAGTCGCGACTGCCTTTGGCGCATAGCTCCCCACGCACAGAGCCAGTATCGGGGTTCGCCCCTCACACAACCTGAGCCGAGCGTGCTGGTGGCGCTAGCCTGCTCAAATAAACTAGGACATGCTGATTTTTAAAAGAGCCATTTGTTTCAGAGAACGAGCTCTTGATGTGTTTTCTTTCCAGTTAAGGCCAGCATGTCAGTAAATACATTTTTGGATAAAATCATTGATAGAATTATTCATAGCTGCATAACAAAACGTCGTTTTTGCATCCCTCAAGCGCAATCCGTGACCGGCCGTAAATGTTCATTTAAAGAGAAGACTGTTGGCTTTAAAGAGCGAGAAATCCGAGCTGTCAAACTTTCAGTGGCGCCTTGACAGCTTCCCCCTCGTATTTGCTTGGGAAATGAGGTCTTCGTCCCGGGTTGGATCTGGCCAAGGACCGTTCGATCAGGGCTCATTGCTCAACCGTAGAAATATGTAGTATTGTGTAATTGTTATTGTAGGGAAACCTACATGATCCATTACGTCGAGGGAATAACGTCATAGTTAGCCTTCCGAAACGGGAAAGGCCTGTTCTGTGGCAGTAGTGATGAGGTGTGCTTGCTTTTCTGTTTACAAACACAGCAGCCACAGATTCAAAACAAGCATTTGCAATGCAATAGGTCTCGCATTATTAAAGTTTGAGCTCTTGGCATTGCTAATAATAATGCAACACCAATAGCACAAACTTTAATAATGCGAAACCTATTGCATTGCAAATGCTTGTTTTAATAAAGTTATGATTAGCGCTTCCCTGAGGGTTGGCGGCAGAAATCCTGTTTCATAGGCTTCCGCATACATGTCCAGTATTATCTCATCCATGAATGCCATGTAGAATTTGCATGTGAGACCGTTCAGACCAGTGATTTCCTATTTGGCAGTGAGCAGATTGCCTCACGAATATCAGCAGCTTCAACCGGTTGACACAAATATTCCCGCTGACCAGAGGATAGCCAGGCCATGGTGATATTTGCCAGATAGTCACCCAGTTAGAGGGCTTGGGCTCTCCTTTAGATGTGTTCATCTCAGAATAGCAACTGCGGAATTGCTCAGCAATTGCCTGGGTGGAGTAGTGGTCCTGCCCAGCGTTATCCGTGAGTTTTGTTATTACATTGTTTTCGGTCCTGGACCTAATCTTATCAGCCAGGTTATGTCCCAGCCTGCCCCCTTCACCATATGCACGAGCTACGGGCCTCTTAGAAAGATATAGGAAACAAGGAGGGAGCCAGGCCCGGATGGACAGGTGAGGAGGCAGGGCCTTCTATAAACAAACACACAAAAGAGTGCCTCACCACCTACATTTGAATCCACACTTGAGGAGAGTTAACCACACAAATTGTCGTAATCAACTGGGTATTTTTATTTATACCAACGTTTTTTATCAATTAATCAAAGTTTGTCGAAAAAACATGAATGAGAAAACACACAAAGACAGTTATCAACAATACATATTTACACCAAAAATGAATGGACTAGTCATTAAGCAAATGAATTGTGGTCTAATAGAAAGACATTCAAGCATAAATGACAAAAATGATTTAAAAAAACAAACAGAATAATTTAAGCATGTGCCGTATAAAACAGTGAATTTACACAAGGTAGGAAATGGGTTTAATGCCCCAAGAGAGTGAGAGAAAAGGAAAAAAAATTAACAATGAAGCAAATACAGTTTGTAACTCTTTTAACAGCCAACAAAAGCTGGTGTGAGGGAACAGATCACAATAATTCTTTGCTAACTGGCCGACGCGTTTCGATTCCAGGTAGTGGTTTCCCGGAATCTCATCAGGGCGCAATGAATCTGTCTGTGGGGTGAAAGAGGGTAACCAAATTTAATTTATGGAATGGTAGACACTAGGTCCCTTTATAGTGACACCTCATTGTTTACAAAGGACCTACCAGTGTAGGCGATGAAATGAATTCGAAAAAGAGCACGTTGAGTCAGAAAGTGCAGGATTGGGCTTTTCGTTATGTGGTCGCAGTAAGGGCGGGGGCCACCTGAAAGAGCGAAAGAGCCATTAGATTACTGGCTCCAACTTACTATGGACAATCGGTGAATGGAAAAGAAAAAGCCTACCGTCAGCTGAGAAGCTTTAAGGAAGGCTGGCGTATGGCATTGTATTCAATAAATCTTCTATGGCAATATTAGGATGAGCTGTGCTGAGCGGGAACTGTAGAGGAAAGAAGGCATAAACATCAGGATAACATTTGGGGGTTACTCAATTGCGCTGTGCAACCCTCGGTTGGAAACGTACCTGAGGGAATCAGTCCCGGTAACGAGTGGCCTCGTGTTTTTTGAAAAAAAATCTCTTATCCTCGTGAAGTCAGGATAATCCCCGGCATCCACTGCAAGAAGTAGCGGAGTCGGTTAGTGAAAAGTTGACCCAAGCCGTGAATTGAATGGCACGGTTAGAATGTGGAGGAGCGTATCGTACCTGTGTCTGCCTCAGTCCTGGTGCACGCCGTTCTGCACTGGTTTCAGCGCGGAAGTAGGTGTTTGTACCTAATACAAGCCCTCAGATGGAGAGCTAAGCCTTATGGGAGATGTAGCTTTTGTGTGTCTGAACAAAGCAAGTGAATGTCTTGCATCAGTGAGGAGGGGCCCCATGTATGCAGGATTTCTGCAATACATTTTTTGAAGAGGAACGAGGCAAGGCGATCAGCGGGCGCTGCTACAGACAGCCAAGGCACTGTGGAATTAAAGTCTTGCGATTTCTGAGAGGCTATTGAGGCCTTTTTGTACACTGTTAAACTTAAGGATAAGATATGCTTCCTTTCTAAGGAGCATTCTGTCCACGTCTGCGTTGCGGTGCAAAGGTCGGAATGTGTGCAACACAGTCCATTTGAGGTCATTTTCGTTATGTTTGGCTTCCAAAAAGTGTTCAACCATCAGGGCATTCAGGATTTTGTTTTTAATCCGGGACCTATGCTGGCAGATGCGGGTGTTGACTTGTTGCCTTGTTTTCCCTCTATAGATTTTTTCACAGGGACACAAGACCAGATACACAACATTCTTTGTCTTGCAGTTGGAAAATTTGGTGTGTTTCCATCTGGTCTCTCCATATTGGAACTCGTCCCCTTCAATGGTATTAGGGCAGACTACGTAAGTACCACACTTGTGGTGCCCTGTGACTGGTTTGAGATTCCACTGGGTTAATAGGTCATTTCTCTTTTTGGGTAATGACACATCTGCCCTCATAATTTGTTGTCCCAGATTTTGATTTCTCCTGTATGAGAACAACGGACGGTGAAATGGACATACCAGGTTCCCCAGCAGGTGACAATTGTTCAGCACAGTTTTCCTCAATTTATGGGTATCTGGTCCAAAAGTAGTAGCGCAGACTAACCTGTCCAGTGCTGGTTTTGGACGCACTTGTAACAGGGTTTCTCGAGGGGTAAAGCGTGCTCTTTTGAGAGAGTGCTTCAAAAGTTGCTTGGGGTACCCCCTTTCTTTCATTTCTAGACAAAATCTTTCGGCATGGGACGAGAAGTCTTCCAAGTGCGAGCAGTTTCTCCTGATGCGCATTAACTGCCCATATGGGAGATTTGATTTTAGGTTTCGAGGGTGGGCACTCTTGTGGTGCAAGATCGTATTTCTGTCCGTGTCCTTTCTATAGAGGGATGATTTGAGCTGGCCGTTCATGCATGTTATTTCAACATCAAGGAATGTCACCCTTTCGTTGCTGTGTGCAATAGAGAATTTGATATCACCATGCCTATTGTTCAGCCAATCGTGGAACGCCAACAGATGGGTATAGCTCCCCTGCCACAGGAGCCAGACGTCATCTATATAACGAAACCACTGCATGACATGTTGTTCAAAAGGGTTGTTGTTGTAGATGAATTTTTGCTCGTATTGCGCCATGTACAATACGGCCATTTCTGGGGCATAAGGGCACCCCATCGCGGTGCCCTTGACTTGCATGAAGAATTCCCTATTGAATGAGAAGTAATTCTTCTTGAGGGCGATTTCTGCGAGCTTGAGAATGAAAGCAGTGGGTACGCGGTGCGGCCTTTCCCTCATCTCAAGGTATATCTCCATCACCTCTAACGCTTCTTCCTGAGGGATCTGCGTGTAGAGTGAGGTGACATCCATTGTCACCATGAGTTGGGTGTCTGGGTTGAATTGTGTACCCTCTACCTTAAGAAGAAAATCCGTAGTGTCTCTTAAGTAGGATTGAACCCTGGTAAGGAATGGTTTTAGAAAAAAGTCTACGTATTGAGAAAGTGGTTCAAGGCAGGAGTCTCACCCGGAAACAATGGGGCGTCCTGGGGGGTCATGGAGGCTCTTATGAATTTTGGGCAAAAGGTAGAGAACCCGAGTTCTGGTGCATTTTTTGAGGAGATAATCATGTTCCTTTTTGCCCAAAAAGCCTTCATCTAGCCCTTTTTGTAAGATGTCAGAGATGAGCCGTTGGATTTAATTCAAGGGGTCATCTTGTAGGCGTCTATACCAGACTTAAGTCAATAACCAAGTCTGGTATAGACGCCTACAAGATGACCCCTTGAATGAAACCCACGGCTCATCTCTGACATCTTACAAAAAGGGCTAGATGAAGGCTTTTTGGGCAAAAAGGAACATGATTATCTCCTCAAAAAATGCCCCAGAACTCAGGTTCTCTACCTTTTGCCCAAAATTCATAAGCGCCTCCACGACCCCCCAGGACGCCCCATTGTTTCCGGGTGCGACTCCTGCCTTGAACCACTTTCTCAATACGTAGACTTTTTTCTAAAACCATTCCTTACCAGGGTTCAATCCTACTTAAGAGACACTACGGATTTTCTTCTTAAGGTAGAGGGTACACAATTCAACCCAGACACCCAACTCATGGTGACAATGGATGTCACCTCACTCTACACGCAGATCCCTCAGGAAGAAGCGTTAGAGGTGATGGAGATATACCTTGAGATGAGGGAAAGGCCGCACCGCGTACCCACTGCTTTCATTCTCAAGCTCGCAGAAATCGCCCTCAAGAAGAATTACTTCTCATTCAATGGGGAATTCTTCATGCAAGTCAAGGGCACCGCGATGGGGTGCCCTTATGCCTCAGAAATGGCCGTAATGTACATGGCGCAATACGAGCAAAAATTCATCTACAACAACCACCCTTTTGAACAACATGTCATGCAGTGGTTTCGTTATATAGATGACGTCTGGCTCCTGTGGCAGGGGAGCCAGACCCATCTGTTGGCGTTCCACGATTGGCTGAACAATAGGCATGGTGATATCAAATTCTCTATTGCACACAGCAACGAAAGGATGACATTCCTTGATGTTGAAATAACATGCATGAACGGCCAGCTCAAATCATCCCTCTATAGAAAGGACACGGACAGAAATACGATCTTGCACCACAAGAGTGCCCACCCTCGAAACCTAGAATCAAATCTCCCATATGGGCAGTTACTGCGCATCAGGAGAAACTGCTCGCACTTGGAAGACTTCTCGTCCCATGCCGAAAGATTTTGTCTAGAAATGAAAGAAAGGGGGTACCCCAAGCAACTTTTGAAGCACTCTCTTAAAAGAGCACGCTTTACCCCTCGAGAAACCCCGTTACAAGTGCGTCCAAAACCAGCACTGGACAGGTTAGTCTGCGTTACTACTTTTGGACCAGATACCCATAAATTGAGGAAAACTGTGCTGAACAATTGTCACCTGCTGGGGAACCTGGAATGTCCATTTCCCCGTCCGTTGTTCGCATACAGGAGAAATCAAAATCTGGGAACACAAATTATGAGGGCAGATGTGTCATTACCCAAAAAGAGAAATGACCTATTAACCCAGTGGAATCTCAAACCAGTCACAGGGCACCACAAGTGTGGTACTTGCGTAGTCTGCCTTAATACCATTGAAGGGGACAAGTTCCAATATGGAGAGACCAGATGGAAACACACCGAATTTTCCAACTGCAAGACAAAGAATGTTGTGTATCTGGTCTTGTGTCCCTGTGAAAAAATCTATATAGGGAAAACAAGGCAACAAGTCAACACCCGCATCTGCCAGCATAGGTCCCAGATTAAAAACAAAATCCTGAATGCCCCGATGGTTGAACACTTTTTGGAAGCCAAACATAACGAAAATGACCTCAAATGGACTGTGTTGCACACATTCCGACCTTTGCACCGCAACGCAGACGTGGACAGAATATTCCTTAGAAAGGAAGCATATCTTATCTTTAAGTTTAACAGTGTACAAAAAGGCCTCAATAGCCTATCAGAAATCGCAAGATTTTAATTCCACAGTGCCTTGGCTGTCTGTAGCAGCGCCCGCTGTTCGCCTTGCCTCGTTCCTCTTCAAAAAATGTATTGCAGAAATCCTGCACTGATGCAAGACATTCACTTGCTTTGTTCAGACACACAAAAACAACATCTCCCATAAGGCTTAGCTCTCCATCTGAGGGCTTGTATTAGGTACACACACCTACTTCCGTGCTGAAACCAGTGCAGAACGCCGTGCACCAGGACTGAGGCAGACACAGGTACGATACGCTCCTCCACATTCTAACCGTGCCATTCAATTCACGGCTTGGGTCAACTTTTCACTAACCGACTCCGCTACTTCTTGCAGCGGATGCCGGGGATTATCCTGACTTCACGAGGACAAGAAAAAAAAATTCAAAAACCACTCGGCCACTCGTTACCGGGACTGATTCCCTCAGGTACGTTTCCAACCGAGGGTTGCACAGCGCAATTGAGTAACCCCCAAATGTGATCCTGATGTTTATGCCTTCTTGCCTCTACAGTGCCCGCTCAGCACGGCTCATCCTAATATTGCCATAGAAGATTTATTGAATACAATGCCATACGCCAGCCTTCCTTAAAGCTTCTCAGCTGACGGTAGGCTTTTTCTTTTCCATTCACCGATTGTCCATAGTAAGTTGGAGCCAGTAATCTAATGGCTCTTTCGCTCTTTCAGGTGGCCCCCGCCCTTACTGCGACCACATAACGAAAAGCCCAATCCTGCACTTTCTGACTCAACGTGCTCTTTTTCGAATTCATTTCATCGCCTACATGGGTAGGTCCTTTGTAAACAATGAGGTGTCAGTATAAAGGGACCTAGTGTCTACCATTCCATAAATTAAATTTGGTTACCCTCTTTCACCCCACAGACAGATTCATTGCGCCCTGATGAGATTCCGGGAAACCACTACCTGGAATCGAAACGCGTCGGCCAGTTAGCAAAGAATTATTGTGATCTGTTCCCTCACACCAGCTTTTGTTGGCTGTTAAAAGAGTTACAAACTGTATTTGCTTCATTGTTATTTTTTTTTTCCTTTTCTCTCACTCTCTTGGGGCATTAAACCCATTTCCTACCTTGTGTAAATTCACTGTTTTATACGGCACATGCTTAAATTATTCTGTTTGTTTTTTTAAATCATTTTTGTCATTTATGCTTGAATGTCTTTCTATTAGACCACAATTCATTTGCTTAATGACTAGTCCATTCATTTTTGGTGTAAATATGTATTGTTGATAACTGTCTTTGTGTGTTTTCTCATTCATGTTTTTTCGACAAACTTTGATTAATTCATAAAAAACGTTGGTATAAATAAAAATACCCAGTTGATTACGACAATTTGTGTGGTTAACTCTCCTCAAGTGTGGATTCAAATGTAGGTGGTGAGGCACTCTTTTGTGTGTTTGTTCTTAGAAAGATATGGCACCTCCCCGATTGCCAACTCAATATATTCAAGAATGAGCTCCTTGATTTGGGCTAACGTAATCGTGTGAGAAGCTGGCCTGGTATATGATGTCCACTATTCTAGTGAGACATCTTACACCAGTCCAATCGACCCTTATTGATGATGGTTGTAAAGTCAAACTTATGGATATCCTAGGGGTAGCAGTGACAAGCAGTCTTCAGGCTAAGACTTCAGGAGGCGAGTTTAGCTAGTTGTTTTGCCATTTATAATCACTTGAGTATCAAATGAAAGCACACCACACAAGGTATATATCAAATATATATGTATTTATTCTAAACCTGCACGCTTTATAAGGTCAGAGGTAAAAGTACATTACAAGGAACTTAATTAGCATACGATAAGTTGCACAGTATACGTTTTGCCCTAGGGGCCTCACAAACCATATACTATAATAGTGCTATAAGAACCATGTGAGGAATAAAAAGCAGGCCTAGGGCCTGTGGAATCGCTGGGGCTACTCAGAACAACCAAGGGTTGGGATGCAGGAGGCCCACAGGAGACGCGTGCGGTGTCTAAACACAGCCACGGGTTATCATTGACTCTCTATGGAAAACGAACAAGTCACCGTTTTACAATTTAAGGACACTTCCGGATAGATAACGATGGAACCGTTTTAGACTAGAACACTTCGAGAGTCAAGACCCACTGGAGCACCGGAGTACTCGTGTTACCTCACCCACGGAAGCCGGGTGCATAAGTGCCTTTTGGTGTCGGGTTTCGTTGTCGTTTTCAATGGAGATCTGCAAAGAAGTGCTGCCCATAGGAAAAGTGTCAGGGTGGATCGAAGATCTGAAGAACCTGAAAGCAGAAGGGACAGAGTATGGGTCATTTGCCAGTGACCAGGACGGCGACAGGATGATGCCAGGCGATGTCGGGTGATTTCAGGTGAAAGAGGTGAAGCTTGTCTCTTCAGTCACGTGGTCCAGGAGGCATCGACGATGACCAGAAGCTGGATTCGAGCTGTCCCACGAAGGATCTAGTTGACTGAGGTGTCAGTATCCGGATTGGACCCAACGAGCCTTGGCAAACGCAATCCACGCAGGATGTCTAGATTGGCTTCGGTGCAGACCAGCAAGGTCTGAGGAACTTCTCCTTTGCAGGGAAGTTGGAGCAAGCCTGGAGCAACCAGGAAAGCAAGTTAAATCAAAGGAAAGTCTTCGTGGGGGCTGACTAGCCAACGGACTAGGAACCGCAAAGATGTGTCGAGCGGAAATGCACAAAGCGGGCCTACGGGACACTTGTGGAGTGTGGGCCTCTGAGCTTCGGTGCAAATGGTGCTCGGTGCTGGGGCTTCAAGCACCCCAATGCACAACTTTGTGATACCTCGGGAAGTAGGTGCAGTTTGCAAAATGCAGAATGTCCAGGAGTTCCGGTCCCACGTCTCTCGTGTCCGCTACGGGTCTCAGCTTTGCTGGGAGCTCGGGTCAGCGTCAGAGATGTCTGGAAGTCCATGTCCTGTGTCACAGATTCTTCGGGATCCGGCGGGAGCCTCGAAAATGCAGACCAGCAAAGTTGCTGTAGGTGCCTGTTTGAACAGGGTGGTCACTCCTTGACCACAAGGGAGATTTCTTCCATCTTCCAGTCGATATGAAATGTCGAAGGTCCAAGATTTGTGTGTCACAGTTTCGTCCAAGGTAATCTGAAGTCCTAGTGACTGAGATTCGATACTTATAGGAAGTTTAGGGGTTGGACTAACTCAAAGGCCCCTCCTATGGGTGGACCTTGGGAGGGAGTGGTTACACCCCTTCCCCTTTGTCCAGTTTTGTGCCAGAGCTGGGGCTGAGTGCCCCAGCAACCTGTTTGCACTGGGAAATGCATGGAGCACCTTGTGTGCCACCAGGCAGTGTCTGGAAAGCATTCACTGAATGCAACCCTCCCTTCCCCAATACACTAAAGCCTGTCTGGGGAGGTGCTAGCACCTCCCTGGACAGGAAACCTATTGTCCAGGCCTCCCCTGCCAGAGTTTCGTCCAGCAGCAGGAGGGCAGGCTCGTGTCTGTGGCAGCAGCATCCATTTTGTGATGCCAGGGCTCTGTTTAACTTTAACCGGGTAACCTGTAACTACATGTCTTCTCCCTCTAGAAGGGTGGAATGCTACCCCCGCCACCAGGACTGGAGGGGGATGGGGGGGGGGTAGTATTGCAAAGTGTTTGACACCATACACAACATGTTTTGATAAAGCCAAACCAAAGTTAGCATTAACCGCGAGGATTATAATGCACTTAAGAGTATATGGTATGGCTATATTATAGAACAGCTATAAGGAGATGGTTCCGAAAGCTGCAGAGGGGCTCAGCTCATGCTCACACAAAACCAAGCAGTCTGCCTCCAGGATTGTCAACGTCTGCCATAGGAGTGACTTATAGGTTAATATGTGTCTATACATATATATGGGTATAGGTATACTATATCCCAGAAAGGGGTGATTACACCACCTTACCCAGGCTGCAGGTGCAGACCTGTGGTGTCAGTTTGGAAGGCTAACCAGGGATGGCATAATACATGCTACAGCCCTTGGTAGGCCTAGGGTGCATCTATGCCCTGGGTACCTAGGGTACACTATACATGGGCTCACAAGGGTGACCCAGTAACCAATCTGGTATGTACCTAAAGTATATGGTATCAATTTAGAGAGAGTACAGCTAGGTTGTGGGCCTGATGAGCAGGGCCACAGCCATACTAAAGTCGAAAAACCAGTGAAGCACAGAAAAAAGTGGGGGTAACCATAGGAAGCTGACCCTACTCTCCTACAAGTCGCATATGGGGTGACCGCATATTCTCGTTCCAGCTGTGCTCGTTCAGATTCCTTTCGGAACAGTTAACTGTGAATATCCTTGAGGACACCAAATGTTGTGCTTATACAAGTACCCCTGATAGTGGCCTTGAAGGCCTCCCAGAGCGTAGCAGCACTATTCACTGTCCCCTTACTTAAGTCAAAGTATTGGATTATGGCCTCTCTGATTGAGTTGGTGACAGTGGATCTAGTAGTGCCTCCGATCTGAAGCGCCAGATAAACTAACGTGGGACGCTCGTTGGGATATGTAGGTAAGCCTGGCAGGGTTGTGGTCAGAAAGTGCTATAGGCAACACAGCTACCCAGTGGATCCATGTGTTAACTTCCTCACTCACCAAGCAGTAATCCAGCCTTGACCAGCTGAAATGCCCGTAGATGCATGTGTGCCTTCCAATCGGTCCATGTTGTCTCCACGCGTCTATGAGTCCTATCTCAGTCATCCCATTATTTATGACCAGTGCCGCCTTGGGTGATTGCCCACCTTGTTTGCTCGACTTATCTGTGCTGCGGTCTAGATGTGTTTTCAGGTCACCTGCCCATATAATCTGCGCTTCAGACCACTCCCTCAGGACAGTAAATATATCCTCAAAGATTGCAGGCATGTCAGTGTTCGGTCCATAGTTATTCACTTTAGTGAAGATCAAACCAGAAAGTTTCCCATCCAGAATAGTGTACAGCCCTTCAACGTCTGTGCAGGATTTTATGACAGTAAAAGGGAGACCTCGCTTTACTAATGGGATTACCCCTCTTGCATACAATGATTATGAGGATGCCAAACAATACCCAGCCCATCATAATCCCACCCTGGCCTCTTGTCTGCTTGGTTAGATGTGTCTCTTGAAGCAAAGCAATCTTAACATCATGCCTGTCTTAATAGGCTAGTACTTGACTTATTATTCGGGGGGTTTAACTCACAGACGTTCCACATCATGCATGTAATACTATCTTTGTCACATTTTGTCATGTAAGCTTACTTGCAATGTCCCATGCGCATCTTTACAACAAGGCAATATAGGCAATCTCATACATATTCTTATCATCCGACAGTCACATTAAACAATCGTGTGGTCCCCCACCACTGATTCCTCCCGCGCCCACTGCAGCACCCGCAACTTTTCTAAAGCCATCCCAGAAACAGCAAACAACACCCCAATGCAAAACATAATCACAATCAGAGGCAGGGTACACCCACAGGGGAAAGGCCGGAGCACAGTTAGGCTCCCAGGTGAGAAGGGAGGTGGCTGAATATATATATATATATTCACTGAAAAAACCATAGGTTATAGACCATATATAGTTAGGAATTAGCATTTACAAAACCTTATTTTATTCGCACAAAACCATAGAAATTCGCATATATAGTTAGTTGCAATAACTATATATCCATTATTAAAAAAGGCCAACGCTGACCCCAACAATCCTTCCAACTTTCGCCCTATTTCGTTGCTTTCTTGCTTCTCCAAGATTTTGGAGAAACATGTTAATTCCTTACTTAGTTCCTTTGTTGAATCCACCAATTTTCTTCATGGTTGTCAATCCGGGTTCAGGGCTGGTTTCTCCACAGAAACTACTCTTCTTGGCGTGTCAGAAACCATCAGACGCCAAGTGGATAATGGTGAGACGGTGGCACTCATCTTGCTTGACTTGAGTGCCGCTTTTGACACCGTCTCCCATTCCATCTTATTGTCCACCCTGGAGGCAGTTGGTGTTGGTGGTGGTGGTACCGCCCTGGCCTGGATTGCTAACTTTCTGTCTGATCGCACGTTTCAAGTTTTTTCTTCCACATCTGTATCATCTACTCTCCCTTCCTCTCACGGTGTTCCCCAGGGCTCTATCCTCAGTCCCCTTTTCTTTAACCTGTACGTAAGGCCTCTTGCGTTCCTGGCTGAACAGGCTGGCCTCACAATTTATTCCTACGCTGATGACACCCAAGTCATCTACTCACTGTCTACTAATAAAAACCTCCCCTCTTCCTCTCTCCAAATTGGGCTGAAGCATATATCAGACTGGATGCTGAAGCACAAACTGAAGCTTAACGGGGATAAAACAGAGCTGCTCCTGTTTGGCCCTGACACCTCCCTCTGGGGCCCACACCATTGGCCTCCGGAGATGGGTCCTCTACCCACTCCATCAGTGTCTGCTCGCAATCTCGGTGTGATCTTCGACAACCAACTTACTTTCAAACATCATGTTGTGAAAGTTGCAGCCACCTGTACTACCATCATCAGGTGGCTGAAAAAGATCACATGGATGCTGCCTACAGACACCTTGAGGACCGTCGTCCAGGCCCTTGTCATCTCACGCCTGGACTATGGGAACATCCTGCTCTTAGGTGCTGCCAAAGAGGTAACCAGGAAGTACCAGGTGGTACAGAATATGGCAGTCCGCCTGATTTGTCACCTTCCTGAAAGATCCTCGGTCACTCACCATAGGCGGAACCTGCACTGGTTGCGCATTGAAAGCAGAGTGCACTTCAAAGCACTCTGCTACATGCATAAAATCATGACTGATGGAGCCCCGCGCTATCTCTCTGCTCTGGTTCAGCAATATATTCCCCCCGTACACTCAGGTCCTCGTCGCAGAACAAATTTAAAATTCCGCGCATTAACAGAGCCAAAATGGGAGGCCGTTCGTTTGCCCTGTTGGCCCCATCCTTATGGAATTCTCTTCCTCAATCTCTGCGCACGGAATCGTGCTTTCTGAAATTCCGTAAGGGCATAAAAACCTGGCTCTTCAACAACTAATGTTCCTCCCTCCTTTCACCGATCAGTTTGCTCTAGCGCCGGGAAACCTCCGGGTAGCTGCGCGCTTAATAAATGTAATAATAAATAAAAATAAAAATAAATAAATCGTGCACCCGCAATCCACTACTGATGATGTCACATATTACATCATTCATGACATGGTCAGTGACATCACTGATGACTTCACTGATGGCATCTCAAATGACATCACTGATGACATCACTGATGACATCTCAAATGACATCACTGAGGACAACTCAAATGACATCACTGATAACATCACTGATGACATCTCAAATGACATCATTGATGACATCACTGATAACATCTCATTTGACATTACTCATCACATCATTGATGATATCATTCATGTGATAAAACGATGAATCTCTTCAGACTCTAATATAACCTTAGATACAATCAGTGTAAACAGACACTCACAGACTGTCACTCATCCATGGAGTTACTCACACACCTAGTCAGTCATGCAAAGAATCAATCACACCTCCATTCCCTCAACTATACAGTTATACACACCTTACTTATTAAAACATATACTAACACATATTTACTCTCTTATACAATCCCTGATACAAGTTCACAATGATCCATACAGCCACTCACACATTCACTGGCTCTTATGCACAGTTATTTATGTATGGCAACTCTCACATGGACTGTGTTTTACATATGTACTTACTTGGACATGTAGCACTGAGATATCCATTCACTCACCAATACACTCATGCACACAGTCAACTGCCCATACAGCTGTTTCCACTTGCACTTTTGAACCCATACACCTAGTGATGCACACACATCTATGCACAGAGTCACACACCTCACAGCCACCCACACACACACTCAGCCTCCCATTCAAATACTTGGGCAACCAATCAATAACCCATATAGTTACTCATATAGCTACTGATCAACACATGCAGCAGTTTACATAACAACAGACATAATAATGCACAAATTAAGACAGTTTAGTCACTAACCCATGCACTCAGTGAGACACATTTAATCATTCTCTCATACAGTCAGTCATGCACCTACTAGATCCTTCATCCAGACACTTATACATCCACTCATTCTTCAATATGTAAGACATAATTTTACTTTACAGAAACATACAGTCACTGGATGATGTCATCAGTGATGTCATTAGTGATGTCATTTGAGATGTCATCAGTGAAGTCATCAGTGATGTCACTGACCAGGTCATGAATGATGTAATATGTGACATCATCAGTAGTGGATTGCGGGTGCACGATATATAGTTATTGCAACTAACTATATATGCGAATTTCTATGGTTTTGTGCGAATAAAATAAGGTTTTGTAAATGCTAATCCCTAACTATATGTGGTCTATAACCTATGGTTTTTTCAGTGAATTTCAATGGTTTTTTAATAGCAAATATCAAAAGCTGTAAAATGTATTCCTATTCTAATTCAAAAATATATTTTATATTTTATTTTTTAAGCAAAGGACCCAGATGCATTTACAGTTTATCACTAACAATGTTCCAGGCTAATGTATTTTCACGGGAAATTAACAACTGTCCTGCAAGTAAAATATTCCTATTTCGAGAAAAAGGGCGTTTCTTCGTCCCATGAGGGAGCCGTTGAGCAAAAGAGACTCGACCTGCTGTCTTAGTCGCTGATAGGCCTGATTATCGAATTCTTATCGATCACTTTATGTTGCAACAGTGGAAAACAAAACAGCCCTTGCCCATTTATTTTTACAGCATTCCTGCGTATTATACCCTACCCCCAAACAGTATTTTGCCTGTTACCATAGTAGTAGTTTATGGAACACTTACGTCAGCACATAGGTTAAAAGTTCACCACAATATGTTGCTAATGAGCTTCAGCATTATACTTCAAATTATAAATATCATTTCTATTGATGACTGCTACCCCCACAAAAAAACAGACGTATGTGCTTTTTTAATTAACTTTTATTAAAACAATAACTGGAACTATAACTAAAAGATAACACTACAATAAATAACTAGAACTATAAGTAACAAAACAATATAATAAACAACATATAATATGGAGTCCAAAATAAGTATTGTAGTTAATCTGCAAAACAAAAAGAAAATTAGTGTTTAAAATTAGATTGAAGTGACTAAATGAGATCAAACATCACAAGTCAAAGTAAAACTTGACAATATTTATATTTTTTTAAAATCTTCGCAGTGTGCCTGAAACGCTTCCACTGGCATTGTACATGCAGACTTTGGTCCACCCTTTTTATCAATTTTTGCAGTTTGAGATATAACGTCCTACATGTGTTATTCATCTCCTACTTTCTCCTTTCAAATTCTCTTGTAAAGACCTTAACAACAAATAAAGGGAACATTTTCTGCATATTTTTAATAAAGCATTTGACACAATGCATAGTAACACCGTATTTATTGAATGTTTTGAAATTAATTTTCACAAGTCTTAAAAAAGGTGAATGCAAGAAAAGTTACTTGCCGCATATGCAAGACTGCTTTCAAGAGGAGACCCCAATAAAAAGGACTGGTGTGGAACTGCAAGTATGCTGAAGCAGTTGCAGACTAAGAATCCGGTCAACTTTGCAAGGGAAGAGTTAAAGAGATTGAGAGCGGCTCCTTCTGCTTCATGAGAAGGCCCGAGTACCAGTGGAGCAACACCGTCAACCTCTAGAGCACAGCCTAATATTTGTCCCCAATTTGGAACCCTTTAAGAGAAAAAGTAAGAAGGTTGGGAGCTTTGTATGCCATCCTAATATCTAAGAACTCCATAGTTATACAGAGATCCGCCCTGTATCAGACTCATATGTACAAGTGTATATTGTAGATTATCTGCCACCGAAAACCTCTCAAGTACCTATATCCGTTACTTTTTAACTTCGTTGAGTAGTCATATTGTGAGTATTTACCTTAAAGTTATTAATTTTTTATTGATTATTGCTCTTTGAGATATTCCCTGTCTACAAACAGAGAAAAATAGGAATATTCTGTCTCCCTTTGCAGATAGTGAAGGATAGGTAATGCAGACTTTTGTCCCCCGTTGTAATCCGTCATGCCTGTTTTTCTCCCCACTGATTGATTGATTGGCTGGACATTTATTGTTCAAGGAATAGTTCTTTCGAGGTATTCTCTGTTTGCAAATAACGTGGAATAGAAATATTCTGTCTAGTCTTTGCAAGTAGTGAAGGGTGGGTAATGCGGACCTTTGTCCCCCGTTGTAATCTGTCATGCCCATCTACTCCCCACTGATTGAGAAACTAGTTCCACCCGGACCATTTATTAGAGGTACATCATCTGGCTCAACCGGAGAGTACCCCTAATAAAGAAGACATATGTAAAATACGAAGTAATCACTGTATCCTGTTAAACAGAAACTTTAGCATGAAACACACTTGAAAAGGAAGGGAAAGAAATCGAGCAAAATCAGTAGGCCACTGATGAGTTTTTGACTTCGCTAGAAATAAGAAACATGGAAGTGGTGAGAGAAGCCAAGCTTGACGTTACGGCAGCCACGAGGTAGCTAACCTCCGCCACCCCCCCACTGCTCCAAGCATGTCTGTCCCACCGCCCGCCACGCCCAATAACGGTAACATGAAATAGATACAAATCAGCAGATACCTACCCCCATTCCGGAAACTCCTGAAGTGCAACAGGTCCACGGTTACGCCCATCCGGAAGACGAGGCCTCGACACGTGCAGGGCGGGGCCCGACTAGCCGCCATCAGCCGGAGAAGTCGTGGGATGGTCGGCCCGGAATGTACTGGTCCTCCCATTCTCTTCTGGCGCCCTGCAGGCCACGGGGGGGGAATGTCTTGCCTCTGCCTCCGTCCCCCCCCCCCTCTTATCGCCTGGTCCGGACATCACGGATATCAGCGCCAGGTGTCGGCGTGGGGTGCGCTGGGAGGGAGAGGCGGCGCGAATGAGCCTCTCCCACCCCCATACGTGGGGGCCCATCAGCTGCACCCCCAACGCTACACTCACCCAACAAAAGGGTCGTCGCGTAAGGTGCACCAGGAGAGGAGCCGAGGCCGACGGGATCTTCTTCTTTCTTCAATAATGGCTGCGACAACACTGGGGGGGGATGTCTTGCACATGCCACCTACCCCCCCCCCTCCCCTTGTATCTCCTGGTCTGGCCCCGGCTTGGTATGAGCTCCCCGTTTGGTCCTGATGCGGCGCCCTGCAGGCCACGGGGGGGGGATGTCTTGCCTCTGCCTCCGACACCCCCCCTCTTATCGCCTGGTCCGGACATCACGGATATCAACGCCAGGTGTCGGCGTGGGGTACGCTGGGAGGGAGAGGCGGCGCGAACGAGCCTCTCCCACCCCCACAGGTGGGGGCCCCTCGGCTGCACCCCCAACGCTCCACTCACCCAACAAAAGGTCTCGTCCACTATTGCGAGGCAATGATGCTCCGCTCACCCAGCGGGGGTCTCGTCCACTGTTGCGGTGCAATGACGCTTCTGAGTTCAACTAGAAAATCAGTCCTGCGTCCAGAAACGTTCTCCTCAACTTTGAAGATTCTATAAGAGCCACGGGGGCCCCCGACCCCCGCAGACACCCCCGATGGGGAATGACTGCCATGATCACCCACGGAACAACCACGACGTAGCCGCGGGACGTCGGCGCGCTCATGCCGGCGCCGGCCTCAGTCTTGAAATGACCAAAATCCTGCAAGACTACCAACTTGATCAGTTCCGGTGGGACACCAGTATGACCCGGTAGGAGAGATTGTTGCCTCCCACCCCACTTTCACTGACGGTTCATGTCGCCAGTCCCCTCTGCTACCCTTCAACGAAAACTTTTGGACTGCCGAAAGAGGTCCCGGTCCAACCACAAGTTGGTGGAAACATTTTGACTATACTTGGACCTTCCTGACCTCACCAAAAATGGCGCCGGTACAAATGAAACTCTCAACTCCTTGTTGTGCCCCGATTGCTCAGCCTTGATATCATGAGATATGTATGCAGTTTTTAGCACATGAATTGATATGGGATAAGACTGATTATATGTTCGGACAATGAATTGATCCGGGATGGGTATTGATTATACGTTCGAACAATGAATTGACTTGGGACGGATACTGATTACACGTTCGGACAATGAATTGATATTAAGTTCTAATGCATCATTGATTACTGTATTTATTGAAGGTTCGAATTGTCGACACTTTTGGTACTTGCTCACAATGAATTATCGATATGATTTTGTTGCACTTGTCGCACTTTTTACTATGAAATCAACGACCACTGACTCTTATGTTTTCCACAAATAAATACCCCCCCCCCATTTACAGTTCCAGCCTGCTCCGTGGCCGGCCCACGGGGTTGTAGGCCCGTATTTGGGCACCAACATTTTTATTAAAGGTTTTTGAAAAATCAAACGTAGTTGTAACGCGTAGATTGGTAAGTTTCGAATAAATGGCCACCGTTTCCGATTTTTTTTTTTTTTTTTTTTAAAAAGCAGGTGAAATGAAGCAGCTCAATTAGTTAAGGGTTAAAAAGTATAGTACGCAGAAACATTGAAAATATGAATGGTCCAGGTTTGTTGTATGTGTTTTTCATTTTTGTACAGCATAAAGCAATCGATAAAGATCCTGGTATTTAGCCTCTACTTTATATGCTACCTGTATCAGGGAAGTTGTTTTAAATGCCCCTAAGCCACCCCGAAGGAATGTCACCTGGCCCCCCTAGTACGAACGAAAACGACCCCGTACCACTGTAGGTTATCTCTCTTCCTCAAAATGACAAAAATTACTTTCTAGGACGTTTTGGACATTGATGATTTTCATATGATCTATTTATTAAAGTAATACTCATCTCTCCGCATGAAATTAATTTTCCACATGCTACACAAGTCAATCTCATCTGCCCAAAGTTCTTTTGCAGATTTGGGACCGTTTCCCTTGCCTCTGACTCACTTATTGCTAAGTTATTGGTGGATGTTTTTGCCGGTCGGGGGTTATCCACCAAATCTCGAAGTTGTGCTTTAGAATAATTAAGAGGGTGCCACCTCTCCATGTGCCGATGCATGGTATGATTACCATAGCTATATTTTTTTTCGGTCCCTCTCGAGAGTTTTTTTTTTGCAGATGAGGCAGGTAACGAACCTGGCATTAACTTTCTTTTCATGAGAAGAAAAAGAAAAAAATTGCCAGATAAAATTCACTTTCACATGGGACGTTCTTGGCATTTCTTTCAGAAACTTTTACATCACTGTGTCATTTCTTTGTCTATCCTGGTTAAAGCAATGTCATGTTTAATATAAGCACTTCCACATAGGATTGGGTGCATTGTTATAAGGCATGCTTTAAAAGTGATTTAATGAAATGAGCGACATTTCACTGAGTGAGTTCAGCAACACTGATATATGAAAACATTGGTGGAAAATTATATTAAATGTTACATGGTGTTCTTTGCAGGAGTTTAAGTCCTTTGTTGCAGTGGCAATTCTGCCTCAGGATTAGGGGGCCGGGGGGCTGAGTGGTACTTGTATGATATGTAGAGTGAAATGACAGGCTCTCCTCATGAGAAATAAAACTCTGTTCTTGTGTTCCTGCTTCCGGCGCCCGTCTCTTTATTTGGTAACCGTTCAAGATGGGAACTAAGTGGCGTCTTGTGCCAGCAGCCTGGGCATCGGTTGTAATCTGGGCTGAATTTTCCTCAGCACGGGGTGTGATTCTCAGGGAAGAGCAGCGCATATGGGAGGAGGTTTATGGCCCATACATGAGAGAGAGAGCGTGGGTGACCAGTGCATGGGGGAGATGCTTGCGAGGGTGGGGAGCCATGCTGAGGATCGGCGGCGTGCAGAGAGTGGGTCTGGTCAAGGCATCTAAAATGGCTGCCATGCACGACAAAAGTGTGGCATTGGAAAAAAAGCAAGATGGCGCAGACAATGTTTATCAATACGGATTAATTTATAACAATTATTTTTAACAATATATTTACTCGCAGTGTCAAAATGGCGGTCAACACTTCCTGATTTCCTTCGAATCGAACGTTAACAGAAGTCACGCAGCAAAAAAAAAACGCTCACGCGCAACCGCTGGAAGACAAGTATCAACATATATGAGCCTCCTCAACCACCCTCAGAAAACATAGGGGGTCAGGATACGTCTCCCATACCCCCTTATACCCAATACACACTTTGCTTTTCCTCCATCTTGTAATTTAATTAAATCGAAACACAAAATGGCGAATTCCCGTTTCGCTACCAGTTTGCAACCCGGTTCGCGAACCGAGAAGCGCTTCTACCGCGAAAAATCAAATTTTTTTTATTTGCCCCACGGGACCCTTTAATAACCCCAACATCATTCCTAGGGGGTCAAGAGGAGTCTACCTTGCCCCCTTTCATTAAATTCCCCCTTCGTTTTTCTCCTCCTCTTGTCTCTCGATCCTACCGAGAGACAAGATGGCGGCCGCACCGGACTGTTTAGAATGTTGACAGACACCGGAGAGCCAATCAGCTTCGCTTCGCAAAGCTCCGTTACGCGAAAAGAACGCGACCTGGAGCGCTATCCGGGACGCTGTCACAGATATATCTGTTTTTTTAAACGTTAATTTCTCAAAATCCACTGGAGCACATATATTGAGACCCAGCAAAGGCACATCGGGCTAACAGTCCCTACAATTTTGCCAAGTTTCATGTAAATCCATTCAGCCGTTCGAGCTAAAAGTGAGGCCAAACGCCCTATGGAAAAATGAATGGGAAAAACGCATTTTGGGACCCCCCTTTTTTCTCGGCCCCCCCCCTTGACGAAACTCCCCCAAATTTTCAGGGGCTGCTCAGAAACAAAATGTGCCATTTTCCTGAAAATTTCAGCCGATTCCGTCCACAAACGCCAAAGTTATAAGAAATAGAATTTTCAAAAGTTCCATAGAGAAAAAATCCTAACTATATATACCTACTGGCGACCGCCAGTAGGTAATATATATATATTCACTAAAAAAAACATAGGTTATAGACCATATATAGTTAGGGATTAGCATTTACAAAACCTTATTTTACTCGCACAAAAGCATTGAAATTCGCATATATAGTTAGTTGCACTAACTATATATCGCGCACGCGCAATCCACTGCTGATGATGTCACATATTACATCATTCATGACATGGTCAGTGACATCACTGATGACATCACTGATGACATCTCAAATGACATCACTGATGACATCACTGATGACATCTCAAATGACATCACTGATGACATCACACATGACATCACCGATGACATCACTGATGACATCTCAAATGACATCACTGATGACATCTCATTTGACATTACTGATCACATCATTGATGACATCATTCATGTGATAATACGATGAACCTCTTCACACTCTAATATAACCTTAGATACACTCAGAGTAAACAGACACTCACAGACTGTCACTCATCCATGGAGTTACTCACACACCTAGTTAGTCATGCAAAGAATCAATCACACCTCCATTTCCTCAACTATACAGTTATACACACCTTACTTATTCAAACATATACTAACACATATTTACTCTCTTATACAATCACTGATACAAGTTCACAGTGATCCATACAGCCACTCACACATTCACTGGCTCTTATGCACAGATTTTTATATATGTCAACTCTCACATGTACTGTGTTTTACATATGTACTTACTTTGACATGTAGCACTGAGATATCCATTCACTCCCCAATACACACATGCACATAGTAAACCGCCCATACAGCTGTTTCCACATGCACTTTTGAACCCATACATCTAGTGAATCAACTGCTCACACATCTATTCACAGAGTCATACACCTCCCAGCCACCCACACACACACTCGGTCTCCCATACAAATACTTGGGCAGCCAATCAATAACCCATATAGTTACTCATATAGCTACTGATCAACACATGCAGCAGTTTACAGAACAACAGACATAATGATGCACAAATTAAGACAGTTTAGTCACTAACCCATGCACTCAGTGAGACACATTTAATCACTCTCTCATACAGTCAGTCATGCACCTACTAAATCCTTCATCCAGACACTTATACATCCACTCATTCTTCAAAATGTAAGACATATTTTAAACTTTACAGAAACATACAGTCACTGGATGATGTCATCAGTGATGTCATCAGTGATGTCACTGACCATGTCATGAATGATTTAATATGTGACATGATCAGCAGTGGATTGCGGGTGCGCGATATATAGTTAGTGCAACTAACTATATATGCGAATTTCAATGGTTTTGTGCGAGTAAAATAAGGTTTTGTAAATGCTAATCCCTAACTATATATGGTCTATAACGTATGGTTTTTTCAGTGAATTTCAATGGTTTTTTAATAGCAAATATCAAAACCTGTAAAATGTATTCTTATTCTAATTCAAAAATATATTTGATATTTTATTTTTTAAGCAAAGGACCCAGATGCATTTACAGTTTATCACTAACAATGTTCCAGACTAATGTATTTTCCCGGGAAATTTACAACTGTCCTGCAAGTAAATTATTCCTATTTCGAGAAAAAGGGCGTTTCTTCGTCCCATGAGGGAGCCGTTGAGCAAAAGAGGCTCGGCCTGCTGTCTTAGTCGCTGATAGGCCTGAATATCGGATTCTTATCGATCACTTTATGTTGCAGGAGTGGAAAACACAACAGCCCTTGACCATTTATCTTTACAGCATTCCTGCGTATTATACCTTTTAACCGTCATGTAATCGGGCTGCTTTATATCACTTGCCTTTTACTGATTCGAAAACAGTGGCTATTATTCAAAACTTTACCAATCTAGGAACTACTACCATGTTTTGTTTTAAAAACCTTTATTGTGAAAATGTCAGTATACAAATACGGGCCTATAACCACGTGGGCCGGCCACGGAGCAAACTGGAATCGTATATGAGGAGGGGACATTTACAATGTAGAAGAACGTAACGGGCGGGCCATTAGGTTGCAAGAACTAAGGTGTCTAACAGTTGCGGAATCGGTGGACGTAAATTTTATAATTAAAGTACGACAGGGCCAGTTACAATAAAATTATCTAGATATACATTTGCGGGCAAGTACCATGGGTGACGTTAATTCGAACTTTCAATAGTACACTTCAAGGAGTTGCGAGTCCCATTTATACCGGCGCCATTTTGGACGAGGCCGGGCAGGTCCAGGATATAGTCAAAATGTCTCCACCAACCAGCGGCCGGACCAGAACCCCTTTCGGCAGTCAAAAAAGGTTCAGTTAAATGACAACAGAAGAGACAGGCAACAAGAACCATCAGTCAAAAGAGGGGAGGGCAAGTTCTTCCCTACCGGGTCACGTTGGAGCTCCACCGGAACTGATCGAATTGGTAGTCTACAGTGTTTCTGGATGTTTCAGACTGAAGCTGGCGTCAGCATGAGAGCACCACCATCTCGTGGCTCCGTCGTGGCCATTCCGCAAACAATCATGGCAGCCGCTCCCCACCGGAAGCCTGCGGGAGTCTACTTTTGTAGAATCTTCAAGGCTGAGGGGACGCTTTAGGGAATGGGGCCCATGCCCTAGCAGGCAAGCGTCCGAGTTCCAAGGTGTCCCAGGGCCATTTTAGTGGACCAGGCCCAAATCCGAAGAGCCGGCCGCCATTTTGAGAGTCCTGTGGCAGCCGCCTATCGCTGCACCGCAAGAGTGGGCGCAATTCAGCTGGATGGTGGGCGAGACGCTGTAGCCGCAAGAGCGGGCGCAACTCAGCTGGATGGCGGGTGAGGCACTGTGCCGCAAGAGAGGGCGCAACTCAGCTGGATGGCAGATAAGGCACTGTGCCGCAAGAGCGGGTGCAACTCAGTTGGATGCCAAGGGGCGCCCCACTGCAGCTGAGAAGCCTCCACCTGGGGAGGCGGGGGAGGCCCGTTCGCGCCGCCTCCCCCCCCCCCCCGGGGCGCCCCACGCCGTCTTTCGGCGCAGCATTGTAGGAGGGCCAGACCAGTGCGGCAACTTGCTGGACACCACCTCGGTGCCGTCCGGATCTCGGCGCGTTGTGCTGCCTTCGGCCTATTCGCACAACGGTCCGCTACTGACGCCGCCTCTCAGGCCGACGGATTTTGTAGGCTTTTTATAGCCAAAAACCGACTAAAAGACAGCCCAAAGCAGCCCATTGTTGCTACTCCGGGAAAGGAGGGGCAGGGACAGTGTCAAGCGGACGGTGAATGCTTTGAGATGGATGTTGCAGCAGGCTGCCATGTAAATAGTTGTTTAAAATGGTTTTTTTTAACGTGTTTACTTTGTTGGAGCGTTGTATATATTTATAAGTTATTAAAGTGTTATAATCCTACTACTTTGTTGGAGTGCTATATATTTGTAATGTGGCAACAAGCACAAAGATGTTACTGTATAACCAGAAAAAGACATAGTCCAATTGTGCGTGATCTAGTCCAATCTGGTGACGCCGATAGTGGGTATCAGCAGACTTTCATCTGTATAGGGTTTGTCGGTTATTGGGCGGGGTGGGTGGTAGGGCAGGCATGCTTAGGCAGCGAGGGCGGCGGAGCCGAACTACCTCGTGGCCATCCCGACCGCGAGCTTGGCTCCTCCCCCTGGTTTCATACTTTTGCGGAGGGCTATTTCCTGGTGTTTCTTGTTTTAGCAGGGTCAGAAAGGATCCTATCAGTGGCCTACTGATTTTGTTCGATTCCTTTCGTTTTGCAATAATTTGCTAGGAAGGTACCGTGGCTAATCCGTATTTTATATATATGTCCTCTTTATTAGGGGTGCCCTCCGGTGGGGCCGGACGAGCTACCTCTAATAAATGGTCCGGGTAGAACCAATTACCAATCAGTGGGGAGAAGATAGGAATTACAGATTACAAAAGGGGGGACAAGGGTCCGCACTACCTATCTTACAGTGAGAATCACCATTGCCCCCCCCCCCCGACTTACACCCTCCTTTGCCTCAGCTTGGATCATCATTTGCTAAAGTGTTCGAAGACCCCACCGTGAGTATAACAACAACCGGGGCCTTACTGCACACCCTGAGAAAAACTACGCAGCAAGACAATCTCTACCTTCTCCCTTTTCCATGTTCCAACGCTTTGAAATGAACAATATATTTACTCGCAGTGACAAAATGGCGGTCAACACTTCCTGATTTCCTTTGAATCGAACACTAACAGACGTCACGCAGCAAAAAAAAATATTCCGCTCACGCGCAGCCGCTGGAAGACATGTATCAACATATATGAGCCTCCTCAGCCACCCTCAGAAAACCTAGGGGGTCAGGATACGTCTCCCGTGCCCCCTTATACCCATTTCCCACATTGTTTTTCATCCATCTTGTGATTTAATTAAAACGAAACACAAAATGGCGAACTCCCGTTACGTTACCGGTGAGCGACCCGGTTCGCGTACCGGGAAGAGCTTCTACCGCGAAAAATCAAAATTTTTTTTTTCCCCCCACGGGACCCTTTAATAACACCAACATCATTCCTAGAGGTTCAAGAGGGGTCTACCTTGCCCCCTTTCATTAAATTCCCCCTTCGTTTTTCTCCTCCTCTTGTCTCTCGATCCTACCGAGAGACAAGATGGCGGCCGCTCCGGACTGTTTAGAATGTTGACAGACACCGGAGAGCCAATCAGCTTCGCTTTGCAAAGTTCCGTTACGCGTCAAGTACGCGAACCAGAGCACTACCCGGAGCGCTGTCACAGATATATATATTTTTTTGAACGTTCATTTATCAAAATCCACTGGAGCACATATATTGAGACCTAGCAAAGGCACATCGGGCTAACAGCCCCTACAATTTTGCCAAGTTTCGTGCAAATCCATTCAGCCGTTCGAGCTAAAAGTGAGGCCAACCGCCCTATAGAAATTAACATGGGAAAAACGCGTTTTGGGACCCCCCTTTTTTCTCGGCCCCCCCTTGACGAACCCCCCCCCAAATTTTCAGGGGCTGCTCAGAAACAAAATGTGCCATTCTCCTGAAAATTTCAGCCAATTCCGTCCACAAACGTCAAAGTTATTAGACATAGAATTTTCAAAAATCCCATGGAGAAAAAATCCTAACTATATATACCTACTGGCGACCGCCAGTAGGTAATATATCTCTTCCCAAGTTTAGAAATCTCTAAGTAGAGAGAGATATACATGACAAATCCACTGGCTATGTCAACATATAATACATACAGTAGGGCAATGTAAGGACTGGCTCGGCGGGCGAAACCAGAACAAAGCAAAGAGAAATAACTGTGTTGCCCTCCCCTCTGCCACCGCAGAAACAGCCATACTTCATCTCTATCAAACATCTCAATACAGAGCTGTGACATTTTAGTGACTACATCACCGCGTATATTATGCAAGCTTTCAGCCCTCTTCATCCAGCGCGTCGGGTGTGTTTTGGGCTTGTCTTTTAAAGTTCTTTGGATACTCCATAGCTGATTTAAAGTTTGTGAATATTTTTTATTTGCCTTTTGGTCTGATGCGCAGGGGAGCTGGGTACAGCTTGGCGTATGGGACGTTTTCCGCTTGATATTCCCTTCTTGCCGCTTGGACTGAGATTGTAAAATTCGGATCAAACGCCAAAACATTTCCTTGGTAGGTTATGGTACCTTTTTCACGGGCCATACGTAGAATTGAATCGCGGTCTCTATAATTCAGAAGCCGGGCGATGATCGGCCTCAGCGGAGCGCCTGGACAACAAGCGGGGGCTATCTCAATTATCAATACCTGGGATAGGTGTTCCTGTCCAAACAAATCATGCAGCATCGTCTCCACATATGTTTCCAGTCTTCCAGTATTGGTTGACTCCGGCAGGCCAGTGTTTCCTATATTTTTTTTGTCTGGACCTGGCTTCCAAATCTTCATTTTTCGCCTGTATGATAGCGAGCACCTTCTCCATTTCGAGTCTTGGAGGTCATATGGTCCAATCCGTATATTTAGGGCATCTATTTTTCCGGACCACTGTCTGATCGACACCACATTCTCATCGGTTGGCCAGATCAAGGTCCCCCCACGGGAGGGTGGCACGGCTCGCAAGTGGAAGGCTGTCGATCCCTCCAAACTATTGGCTCATTTGTCCCAAACTTATCCCCTGCCACCCAATGACACTGGTACCGACGAGCTCCATGGGCTTGTGGCAGACTGGCTCACTACAGCCAGTGACATTTTTGCCCCCCCCCACTAAGTTCCCCCAATCCCGGCACAGCAATTCCCACAAATGGTTCACCCCCCACCTAAAAGCTCTCCATTTGGAACTTCGCCAGCTTGAGCGCAAGTGGAGGAGAGACTACTGCCCTTCAAGCAGAGACGCCTATGTGGCTGCCCGCAATGGGTACAAACTCGCCATTTTGGCTGCCAAAAAAACCTATGCCTCAGGTAAAATCTTATCTGCCCCTTGCCAGTCTAAGGAAATTTTCAAAGTCCTTAACGAATTTACCTCCGACCCCAGGACGCTCCCTACTCTGGCCCCTACACAGGAAGCATGTAATGCCCTCAGCACTTTTTTCATTGAAAAAATCGTATTGATTAAGGACACCATCCCTGTCACGTCTCCTGGCGCTGGATCTGTCTCCCCCCTCACAATACTTCCTCTTTCACACAATTTCCTCTTCTAGACTCCACTTCTCTGGCCACTCTTGCCACCCGCATCAAGTCGGGATCTCCAGATGACTGTTGCCCCCCCTCCATACTCCGGGACATCTGCCACTCTCTACCCGACTGCATTCTCCCCCGCTAAACTCTTCTCTTTCCTCCGGTACGGTGCCGGGCTCCTTCAAGGAGGCAGTGCTGGTGCCCCTGCTGAAGAAGCCGGGGGCTGACCCCGCCGTCCCGGCAAACTACCGCCCTATCTCTCTCTTACCTTTCTTTTCAAAAATCCTGGAAGCCCACGTCACCACCTGTCTCTCACAGTTTATCGAGAGTTCCAACTTTCTCGAGGCCAACCAGGCAGGCTTCAGACCCCGCCACTCTACGGAGACAGTGATCTTGGCCGTGCTGGACGCCCTGAGAGACGGTGTTGACAAGGGTGCCCCCCAGGCCCTGGTATTACTAGATCTGTCAGCCGCCTTCGACACAGTGGATCATAACATCCTTCTCCGCCGTGTCGAGCAGGCTGGCATCCAGGGCCTGGCGCTGGCCTGGGTCAGATCCTTCCTGACTGGCAGGTCTCAGACCCTTAGCCTGGGCGCCTTCAGGGCTCCTAGAGAGCACTCACTCTGTGGGGTCCCCCAGGGTTCTTCCTTGTCCCCTCTTCTTTTCAATCTTTATCTTCGCCCCCTTCTATTTTCTTTGAGGCAGTGGGACGTTACCGTGTTCAATTACGCGGACGACCTGCAACTCATCTTTTCTCTCAATTCCCCCTCTGCTATCCCCAATTTTCAGGCAGTCATGTCCCACATTCTCCAGTGGATGGGCCACAACCAGTTAAAGCTGAACCCCGGTAAGACGGAGCTCCTCCTTCCCGGTAGGAGCGCCACCTTCTGGGGGCCTCAATTCTGGCCGGTGGAACTGGGCCCCTCTCCCACTCCCGTGGCTTCGGTGAAGAGCCTGGGGGTCACTATTGACTCCGCTCTATCCCTAGGGCCGCAGGTGGGGACCGTGGTCTCGTCCTGTATTTACCAACTGCGCAGGATCAGGAAAGTGGCATACCTCCTCACACCTGATGCCCTCCTGCAGGTTATCATGGCCCTCGTCCTCTCCCGCCTTGATTTTTCCAACTCGATCTACCATGGTCTGCCTAAAACATCGATGGCCAGACTGCAAGCGGTCCAAAATCAGGCGGCGAGACTGGCCTTAGGGATTCCGAAGTGGCAATCCGCTAGGCCCCTCCTTGTCAAACTCCACTGGCTCCCTGTCATCTCTAGGGCAGCCCTCAAGATCGGCTGCCTTGTCTTCAAGTCATTAGCTGGCCCCTGTCCCATCTTCGTGAAATCCCTCATCAGACCCTACTGCCCATCCCGCAACTTGAGATCCTCTCACCTCCATTTCTTGACTGTTCCTTCTTACAAGCTCTGCAGATCTGGAGGCCGGAGATTTGCATACCTGGCCCCCAAGCTCTGGAACTCTTTCCCCCTTTCTCTTAAAACTTCTAACTCTTTGACCCTTTTTCGTAAGTCTCTAAAAACGTGGCTTTTCCCTCAATCTGGTTAGACTTTCTGTCCCCTCTACTTCCAACCAGCGCCAGGAAACCCATGGTGTCAGTGCGCTATACAAGCACCCCTTACGATACGATACGATACGACCAATGGACTGCAAACTGTTCAGCATGGCAAAGAGTGTTGCCTCCAACGATGGCGGGCCCTCGGAGGGGGCGTCAAGTTCCGAGTCCGATGTGGCACATTGTCTCGATTTTCCTGGCGTGCAGGCTTCAAAAGTGAGGCGAGTCTGAGTTTTATCAGATTTGCCCATGTCTGCTTTAGCATAAACTCCAGTTGTGCTTAGTAAATTGAGTCAGGCTTCTACGTTATTGGTCTGCTGGTTTGTTATCTAATAATATCACTATCAACAGCTCACATGCGCCCGGGGGGCAGTAGCACTGTTGCGAGCTGTGCACCCACAGGGTACTGTGACTTCAACTAACTATCTCCGCCTAAGATGAACCGTTGAAGGAGAAAACCCACAAGCCTCAGATCCGCGCTTGCATAATCTTAGCAGGTCAGTCCTTAAACCCTTTATGGGGAGTTTGGGGTGCTGTCAACTGACAGCAGTCCTGCCTAAGCTGTATGATCTTTGGATTTTTGGGTGGCAAAGGCCACCCGCTCGTGCCCCCGAGCTGTGAACACCCGATTAACTGGTAGGGCAGGGATGTCTCAGTATGCAGTGTGTTGTTCTCAGACCTGCCCGACCATAGCAGTGCTCGCACAGCAGAGTCCGAGGGCTGCACGCCCAGGCCCACGCAGCCGGTGCCCCCGTAGAGCACTGTCTCTGGTCTACAATCCTTCTGCTGCTGTGATGGCGCCGCAGCAAGCGCTCTTCAGAATTCTCTCTCTTTTCAGGCCCACTTTCATTCATGCTCTAGCTCACCGGGGCAAGCCAAACAGGTTCCCTGATGGTCTCGCGCACAGCAGCAAGGGGGGGGGGGGGGGGGGGAAGGGCAGTGTTTCCGCCTGATGTTGCACCCGAGGGGCGCACCACCCACCACCGCCCCTCCCAGCCGACTTCAACTGACCTCGAAAGTCCAACGCAGATCACAGATGGCGAGCGCGGGCTCTCGCACCGCGGCCAGCGGGCTCGGTTTCGCCCAAGGGGGGACGTGGCTTCCGAATGCTGTACACCTCTGCTGTTGCACATACAATCGCCATGTTGTGAAGTTAGGCCGGCAGCACGTTGGGACACCGTCCAATGCCGCCAGACCTGACTGCTGTCCGCAAACCACCTCCAGACCGGTTGCCGCGATTCCACTGCACCTCCCTCTTTTCCAGTGCTTCAGATTGCACCTGGAGAGCAGGATTACTGTCGGATTGTTTATTCAGCCAACGGAGCTGCACTACAGCGCAGTCATCTTGCTACTTGCTCACTAGCCCCCCCCCCCCCCCGCCCCCCCCCCCTCCCACAGTAGATCTATGTTATAGTCATCCCATGGGTCAGGTATCTGATCATCATTTCCCTCATTATCAGCTACATCTGGATATCTGAATCTACATCAGGAGAGCCTGGAGGTGTAATTTGTAATGGATCTGATGCTAGTATGACAGGTACTAGTAAAGAGGGTGGAGTGATTGGAGAAATATTAAATGGACGAGTAGCTATGTCCTTTTCCTACTTCAAAGGTATTCTTTAATCAGTGTCTATTTACCTTTTGGGAGGACGTTTAACTGGCGTAGTTCTAATGTGTCCAGTTTGAGGGTTAATATGGATTGTCTTCTGTTTGGGATCCAGTTTGCGCAGGATTTTCTCCAGAATCGGCTCTGGTGACTTTATAGGAGCATCTTTGTCTTTCGGTGCGGAAATTTGCAGTGCCGAGCTAGATTTGTCTTTTTTTATCTTTCAAAGCTGAATGTTTCAGAATCGATTGAGTGTCATCTCGGTTTGAGCCCGAACTCGAAAGCGTAACTTTCTGTTTCCGTACCGAGCCAGGAGGCAGGGCGTTGGAATCAGAGTATAGGTGCCTACCATGGACTAGTGGCCGTGGTGGCCCAATAGCCTTTCGCTTGGTTGTAGTGGATCTGGTGGGCAAAGGGGCTTTGTTACTCACGGCACCGTGTCCAGATAGAACATCTTGGGACTTAAGCTTGATCTCCAACGCTGAATCGGAGTCCTGGACGGAAAAGGCCTCTTCCTCTTCTGCCGCCTCCATCTCTATTTGTTCGACATCTTCGCCAAAGATATCAGGAGTTTCCGTGATAGTCTATCGCTGCATGTACCTGCGTCGAGCACGACAATCTCTACGAGTCTTTTCCGAACGGAACGAGAGACATGCGTTACAGTCATCTTCTTCATGTTCCGGAGAGAGACAAAGGTTTCAGACCTTATGAAGATCGGAGCATGGGTATTTTGGAATGGCACCTAAGACAGAACTGGAATTGCATCCGTTCCATCGGCAGAAGATTCGATGCAGGATCTTCGAGTGGAAACAGGAGAGGAGCTAGGCCTGGAGGCCGCGGTTAGAGTTTTCTGTGGAGAATGAACATTTTCAGAAGTTCTTCGACACGCAGAAGACAGTAACGCTATTGAAACAATATCAGCGAGTGAAGAGTGAATTGTGAACCAAAGGGATCCCAATTGACTGTTTCGAATCGGAGCGCAGCAATACATGTCCGAGACCCGATGGCAGAAAAAAATAATCTAACAATGGAGTCAATGCCCATGCACACTATCACCAAAAGGAGACACCACCCTGCCTTGTGACTGGAAAAGACTTCTTCAAAGAAAAACAACTTGCAAACATCCGGACCCAACACTAGATAGCAGGGGTATTGCAAAGCATGTGTATCTACAACACACATGCCTAAAACTGATTGTTTAAGTGCAGGAAGGTATTCCTTCCTGCACATAAACAATCTGAAATGGCGTTTTGAAACTTCTATATGTGCTGCTTAATGCAACACACATAGAAGTTGCAAAAAGTCATTTTTTTTAATGATTGCTTATGTGCAGGAAGGGACACCTTCCTGCACATAAACAATCAATGGCGTTTTGCTGTTTCTATGTGTGCTGCACAACGTGGCACACATAGAAACAACAAAAACGAGGAGAAATTAAACATTTCTCCTCGTTGCACCAGGGTAAGGCCAAGTTTTCCCTGGTCTTAATTTTTACCCTGCCCCCTATTTACACCACCCTTGTAAATATGGGTAAGCGTCAAAATCAATGGGTGTTGCGGTGGAACACCAACCACAACACCCATTGCCCGCCCCTTTCACGCTAAGAATAGTGTGAAACGGCCGCCCAGCTGGCAGTAGTTAATTATTGGGTGTTTGGAGACCGATCGGACGTTGCATACAGAATGGACCGCATAGCCATCGAGAGTAGAGACTACCCAATGCTTTTATATGGCAAGAGGAGAGAGAGTTGGCTCTCACCTCACACGTTGATGGTATTACAAGCTTGGAAGCAGCCAATAGATGCCTGGGGTGGGATAGGAAGCTCACAGCAGAAACCCAACTGTGGGATAGAGGTAGTCTAGGTGGGATTAAGAGTGAAAGCATACACAAAATGGCACAAGATAGGGATTGAGAAATTGGGTGATGTATGGAGGTCAGGCACCCTAGTGGCCTTCAAGACGTTACAGACTGAATATGATTTGGCACAAACAGAAATATTTCGCTACTGGCAGCTTCAACACGCCATGAAAAGTCATGTTCCGGAAGAGGAAACAATCCCAGACTACCCTCCCTTGGAGGAAAAACTGCTATTGGACCCAATGCCTTCTAAGGCAGTGTGCCTGAGGTATAAAAAGATTATGAACAATATGCCTCACTGCCTTACCCCACTTAGAAAGGTTCGGGTGGGAGACCTGGGGCCAGTGGAGGACAAAGAATGTGCCAAAGAGTTGCAGAGCCCAAAGAGATAGCGATTAGGGCTCTGTATTGCTTAGTGCAACTAAGGATACTGCACAGATCCTACCTGTCCAGGACAAGAGTGTTTAAAAAGGGCTGGACAGACTTGGTAAACTGCCCCAGGGGATGTGGCACACAGGGCTCCTTTTACCACACACTTTGGACCTGCCCATACAAACAAGCTTATTGGTCCAAAATAACTGACATAATGGGGGTGGTAACAAATGTGTCAGTGTCTCTAGAAGAAGTGGGTACTGCTTGGAGTGTCAGTTGAGGAAAAGTGGCCAAAGCATGCTAGCATCTGGCTTAGGGGCAACACCCATTACAACGATGAGAGAAAGTTAGTGACTGCCAATACACATTTACGTTTTTAGGGCAATTCGGAAGGGTTTTGCAAAGTAATTTCACATTCCTGAAGTTACTGCTGCAAGGTGCACCTCAATACTCCCATGTACGCAGCCCTTTCTATTACAGGTTAGGCAGCCGCACAGCTCCGTCGGTGCAACTCAATATTTTCATGTACGCAGCCCTTTCTATTACAGTTCTGGCAGCCGCACAGCTCCTTCGGTGCACCTCAATATTCCCATGTACGCAGCCCTTTCTATTACAATTGCAGAGCTCTGTGCACCTACATTCTTTCACGCAGAAACCCTTGCTATTCCAGTACTGAGGCACATTGCTCTGCCTCAGTAAATGCACCTTCAGTCTGACTTGCAGCAACCGCAAGTATTCCAGTACTGGCATCCAGACAGTTCTGCATATGGGCACCAGTCTTGTTTGCAGATGCTGTTTCTAGTTCTATTCGACGCCCACACATCTCTGCTGATGCACCGCTATCTTTTCCCACAGCAGCTCTTTTGATTCCAGTACTAGCACCCACATCATTTGTTTCTATGCCTGCTATGTACTGATGTCCTGTCCTGCAGCAGCCCGACCTTTTCCATCACTGGGACACAAATTATGTGTCTCAGCTGAGGGGCCCCAACCTGCTATGTACTGCAATCCTGTCCTGCAGCAGCCCGACCTTTTCCATGACTGTGACACAAATGGATGTGTCTCAGCTGAGGGGCCCCAGCCTGCTCAGCAGCAGCTCTTTCTCTTCTAGTACTGGCACCGACACAGCTTTCCTGAGGTACCTCATTGTTTCTTCATAAGTCCTTTCTCTAGTACTGGCACAGACACAGCTCTCCTGAGGTACCTCATTGTTTCTGCATCAGTCCTTGCTCTTCGGTATGTGAGCCCCTGCGTCTCTTTCGCTGCCGAATGATCTCTACCTCCATTTGGAGTGGTGTGGCTCACTGGTTAGAGGCGGCAGACCCGAGAGCAGAGGACGGCCCGGGACCAGGGTTCAATTCCCGACGCGGCAGGGTCGTGGACCAGGGTCAGCGGACTCGATAATTCTCATCTCGGTGCCTACTCTAACCAGGGATCACACTCGGCAACTCTGGGCATTAGCTTGGCTCATCTCCACCACACGCACCGGGGATGCCTGGTTTCACCTTGGAGATACCCATTAGGGACCATCTCACAGGGAAAGCCAGGACGGGTTCCCCAGCGGTCTACTGCGCAGAGATACTCCTTCGGGAGTCGATTCTAGCGCATTACAAACCCACAATTAATTAATTCATTAATTCAGCTGCCCTTGAGACTCCAGTGACAAGTGTCCCAGAGTTTTCGTAACACTGGGCCACCTACCGTCTCACACCAACGCGAGCAGGAATCGGCATAAACTGAAGGTCCCTGTGACACACGAGCAGCCGGAAGTGTCAGTAAAAGGACGTGTTACCTGTGACCAGGTCCTGTCAGCTTCTCCTGGGGGGGCAGTGGGCGGCAGAGCACCTGTCACCAAGGATGGCTTTCAGGGCTGAAGCATATTCTGCATGTAAGACCTTAATTGTATCCGGGTATCTTGGATTACACCCCAGGGCTTGTTAAAGACGATGTAGAGCCGATGTACAATTACCGTCAAATCAGCCCACCCTAGGATTTTTATTTCCGCTGACTGGTTTCGTCAATAGGCTCTCAACGATATTATTAATCTTAGTAAAATTGGCAAGCATCAATTGTGGATCAACCTCATCCCCTAAACGAACTTGTATTTCATTCTGGCATTGCATAATGACATCATACTGGATTTTGGATGGGTCCAAGCCAGCCCATTTTATCCGATACCATTCGGTCTAATGGGGGCAATACACGGGCCATAAGAGACACCGGGTGGATTTTTAAAACCCCAACATAATAAAGAGAAATACTATTATGATCACTAGTTGGTTGATCCGTTATCCAAGGCAATGAAAACAAATATACATTATTACACAAAATTATGATGTGATTAATATTGGACATTGCATTTCTGCCTGTAAATGTAGGACGTTTCACATTATGTTCATCAATGGCACAATGCAATAATTCTAAATCCAGCTTAGCAATAACAATATTTAAAGCCGTACCATATTCACAATGGGGGAAGTGCATATAACAGCCTTCGTCAGTTTCCCCCCTCCTGGGCCCGCAAACTTTAGTCAGAGATAGTGGGCATGCTTGAACATTAAAATCACTAACCCAGAGAATAATAATCGATTTTCTAATGGAACTAATCAGCTTATCAAGTTCCCTTTCCAGGGCATAGACGACTGGCCCGCGGGAAGAGTTGAACACATTAATATAAAAGTTGATCAAAATAACATCTTTACCCACGGGGGATGCCAACCACATAATCTGGGAATGGTACCAACAATAGTACACCATTTAATCTTACATTTATTCAAATTGGTGGAGATCAAGATCAGAAGACTGCCCTTTGCTCTACCCGAAGCGGCTGGGAGCCACTGGGAGGTAAAACCCTCTACATAGATTGGTTTGATACTCCACATCTCCTGTAGACATATGTCATATTGGGCCAAAATAAAGTCAGACCATGATGGTGTACCTATTTTGCTTTTAAAACCAGAGATATTCCAGGTTGTGACTTGATACCCATTACTCGTATTAACCTCAAAAGCTTCCCGAAGGGGTACTTCATGACCCGCCACTTCACTAATGAAAATTGAATCTGCTAAAATACATTCTGAATCACTAGGGGTGGTTGGTATCCATGTTACATTTGTAGGTAGCATTCCACCCTGCTCTATCACACATAGATCGGCCTTTCTAAATAAATTGTCATCGTTCTTGGTTCCCGTTTTAAATCTTTTGGGTACATATCTTTCCCGTTCTGCCTGACTAGACTGTATGGATCCCTCACGTCAATCGTTAGTATCAAGATTACTCAGGGCCTGGTATCTATTGGCTACTGGAATAGCAAAATTAGGTAAAGTAGGAAACTGGGGCGGGGGGGGGGGCGGCTGGCAGAGGTCCATTTCTAGGCCGACTACCATTTCCATGCGTCACCATTAAATGTCTATAGAAGTACCCTAGAGGAGAAGGGTAGTATTAAATTCCCAGGGAGAAGCTGGTGGTGCGTTATTAAGAGTGTTTGCCCACCTTGGAGACTGGAAATTAATAATAATACAATCACCATCAAAGCATTTTTTAAGAGGCCTGATCCAACCCAGTCTACGTATTGTCAGAATCTGACTTACCCCTTCCATTGGGTAACCACATTTATTGGTCAACCAAAAAACTACTTTTTTCATAAGTGAACCATGATTTTCTACCTGACCAAGTTGAAGTTTGGGTACATTAACCAAAATTGCGACATAGGCACTACATTCAGGGGGCAAGTTTACAGACATGGCTATTTTTCTATCACCAAAAGCTAAAGTTCTTAGACAATCAGGCTTTACGGGATCAGATGTAATACATTTACTTGACTTAATCTCTACTCTTTCATTCTGAGGTAGGACAGGTCTATAATTATTAGTTGACTTTCCAGTTACTATATTTGCGTCTTTTTCCCCATTTACCGCCTCTACGATAGGGTTCCCTTCCATAGAGTTATTACTGGGTTCACTATCCGGGGCAGTAATCAAATTAATGGGGGCTACAAAAACATCTTTCTGTTGGATCCTAATCGACTCATTTTGGAGTTTACCATTGACTTTAGCCAAGGATCCACTAATCTTATGGATTTCTCTGGCTAAATTGTCAAGTTTGTCATAGAGCGGCCTTAGGAGCTCTATCACTTTATTAGAAATGGCCGCTAATATTAAGTCAAGCTGTGGGGGGTCTGGTATAATCAAATTATCAGCAGGCGGGCCTGGTTTCCCAATATGAGTATTATTTTTGTCTTTTTTTGTCCTAGGGTTAGGATTAGAATTCCCCGTTCTAGGATATTCTTTCTACATCCCCTGGTCTTTTTCTAAGGCGGGGGGCTTTCAGGGATAGTCAAAGTAGGGGTCAAAGATATTAGAGTGCAGTCCCCATTAATACCTCCAACATTATTGGCGTCCGTGCCTGTCTCCTCAACTAGCAATTAGTGATTGATCGATTTATCAAATCTGGTCTTGCTAGAAGGACTGGTAGGGGCCCTCACCTCAGTCCCCTGTTCTGCCCCCATATAGCTAGAACCCATAGACAGACGCCTCTCAGTATGGTCTATTTCTTCTGAGAGAACATTAACCGCTTTAACCAAATATGAGTCAATCGTAGTATAGGATTTATCAATGAACGGTTTAACTGTCTTCCTCCTTGCCATGATATTACAAACAAATAAAACTGTACAAAATAGAAAGGCAAGTAATTGGCCCTAAAAGAGCACCGAAAGGGGCATAAATAACGGCTATCCAGGTTTGTAATTATCAGATTTACATATAGGTCACAAACTTCCGTTCATGAAGTTAGAGGGGGGGGGAGGAGCCTAGCCGGTGACCAAAATGGCCGCTGTTCCCTACCATTGCATCCTGCAACTAATCCTGAACCGGTGCCCCACTCCCTGACAGGGGAGCGGAAGCGACTCCCAGTGGTGCCGTCCCGGGTGAATTTCGGGACTTGTAAGCAAATCTGTGCCACCCGCAAGAATGAGGCTTAGTCCAGCAGGGGAGCCGGGGCCTTGCTTGGTCGTCTGGCCGCCTGCGAGTGTGTCAACATCGGGGTCCGCGGACCGGCTGGCATCGGTCCGGCCCGCGGTTCAAAGTTGGACCCTGAATTCATTGGTGAGCCGGTCGCGGCATTGGGGCAACAAGAATAGCTGTGGACCGGGTAACTGCCGGTCTGAGGTGCGGAGCGTCGTGCCTGGCTGGGATATGCACGGGCGGAGCAGTGGATTGCCCGACACCGGCAGCGCCATTAAGTAGACTTGCCTCTGCGACGGCGAGAACGCCCATGGTGAGCAGGGGAGAGGAGAAAAGGACGAGGTGGGGTGCGGACTCTGACCATCGAGACTGCCTGACCCCAAAGATCGCTGGATTGGACTGGCCTGGAGTGCAAAGGAGGCTGTATGGCCCCGTAGGTCCATACAGGAAGTGTGGAAGTTACGCCTGTGTGGAAGTTACGAAGTGTGTGGAAGTGGAAGTGTGGAAGTTACGCCTGTGGCCCCAAAGAGAAGGGCCCTGCCTGGGCCATTGTGGAACAGCCCCATCAATATATCCTGCACTGATAGCAGCTGGCCCAGGGCGCAGAGTTGCCGTGAGGTGCGGATTGGAGGTGCCGCTGTCGGCGGAAAAGTGTACATATCTGAGGCGGCATAAACGCTGGGTCGTGGCGTTTTCTCTTGATTGAAAGAGGGCTTCTGGGAGAACATCAGCCGGGCGCGGGCGCGGCGTGGGAGAGCCCGGCGGGGCACGCCGGTCATGGACTATGTAGGGAGATGGCAGAAGTATGCAGAGATGTGATGCGCCCTCATTAGAACCGACGGGGCTCTGTGCCCCGGGGAGGGGGGGGGGGGGGTCTTTGTTGCCGGAGTGAGTTCCTTGGACTGCTGGTCACCCTCCCGTGGGTGGGAAGTGTGTATGGCGCGACATTGACCGGGTGACTGGACATGACCTAGTGGAGACCCGGAGGGGACAGAACCACAGGAGGTACGTTGGTGGACATTAGGAGTGGGTGGCCAATCTGTGACCCCAACCTCGGGTGCTGACCGCGATCGAGCCCGGCCCCGCAGGCGGGGGTGGCCCGATGGCGACGAAACCGAAGCCTCGGTCCTCTAGGGGGTCCAAGACCATCCAATCAAGCCGACTAGATCGGTACGCCTTCCCTAAGGGGCCCCCAGTGGAATCGAAAAAGTCCCAGTCGAGGGGTGAGGAGAACACTCTCGCCCCCTCTGAGCCGACGTTGAAAGACCTTATGGCGGCCATCGGTGGGGTTCGGACGGCCCTGGGCCAGTAGATGGAGGCCCAGGATACCAAACTAAACACAGTCCCCATCGAGATGGGATTGATATGGGCGAACCTCTCAAAGGCTACTGAGAAGGTAAAGTCATTGGAGCTAAAGATGTCTAGCCTGATCGACGATGTGAACCAGCTGCAGCAAGCGGTGCGGGACCTCAGAAGGGCAGACACCGGATCTGTTTGTCGAAGAAATTGTCCTAAAACACCACAAACCCAAAGGCCTCAGCAATTTTTTCATAGGCGAACGGGCGCACAGAGTCCCGGGGGCAGGCCAAAACCGGGGGCGGCCCCCCACCCTATGATTGCACAGGTCCTGAATTTTCGTGATAGAGATGTGATTCTACAGGCGGCACAAACTGAGCCACCTTTGAAGTATGAAAACGCAACTCTCTCCTTCTTCCCGGACTTCACCCAGATGGTACAAAGGCAGTGTCAGGGCTTTTTTTTTTATCGGTGAAGAAAAAAATGAGGGACAAGGGACTCAAATATGCTATGATGTTTCCGGCCCGCCTCCGTGTGGAGCTTAATGGGAAGACCTGGTTCTTTGATAATCCTGAAGTGGCGGCGGACTGGTTGGACAGTACAGACGCGACTGGTGCGGAGAGCAGGGACAGAGGCAAAGCAGAAGAACAATAACCTGGCGCCATGAAGTCAGGGAGGCCTATCCAGTAATCTGTTCTGAACGGGGGGTGGGGCTGGTTTATAACGGACCCCCTGATTTATAACGGCGACATTGACATTATGGTGGTTAGACCTGGAGGGGTTGGCGGTGGAGGGGCGGGGGACAGGGGGGTTGGCGTGTTTGTTCGGGCCCTCCTCTATTTTCTACTTTTAGTTAGTTGTAGATCAGAGTTGGGTCGACAGGCACACTGCTAGTTGGGGATGAGCGTAAGCTACATGCAGGGGTGCAGGGTAAGGGGAGGGGGGGTCAAAGGTTGGGGAGTTTTTGGTAACTGGGATCCTCTTGAAGACGGGGGTCCTTTTGGAATCATGATTTTGATATGCGCTACATTATTTGCAGTTAGTTATTTTTTTTTACAGCATCAGGTGGTCTTGATATGATTTACCATTACAATGTCTTCTGGTAGGCAGGGACTCGGGATATCTGCGCTCAGCTGGAATGTAAATGGACTGGGGGACAAGATAAAGAGAGGGATGGTTAGCCAACTGATCAGGAGACACTCCCCGGATGTAGTGTTGTGCAAGAGACACATCTGGTCGGAAATCGCTGTACGGCGCTGCATAGGGGGGCTATAAGTTGGTAGCGCATGCTGGTTTTAATACATGGTCTAGGGGGGCGGGCATTCTAGTGAGAAATTCCTTCCCGCTGACTGTTCAGGCCACATGGGCTGATAAACAAGGTAGATATATTGGCATTTCGGGGTTGTGGGAGGGGAAAACTGTAACTTTTTTGTCTGTGTATGTCCCGCCAGGTCTTCAGACTGACACCTTTCGAGACCTGTGCGCAGTTTTTTTTTACTCTTCCCGTCGGGTTGCTGATTGTGGGCAGAGACTTTAATGCGGAAATAGATGGTGGAATAGATAGACACCCTGTTCGAACTCTGCCACCGTCCCAGAGGTGGTTGTTATACTTTGTAGAAACAACTGGGCACACGGATGGGTGGAGACTGAGGTACCCAGGTGGAATACACTACACGCATGCCTCAGCTGCGCATCACTCATTGTCAAGGATTATGTTTTAGTGCCACAGTCGCAAGCAGCATGGTTCTGAGAGGTGAGGCATATGGGAAGGGGGATCTCCGGCCACTCTCCAATCTGGTTATGGGTAGAGGTGGGGCAGAAAGATGTAGGAAGGACCGCCCCCATCAATGCCTGGCACTTGAGACCCTGACACGAAGATGGAGGTGGCACAGGCTCAGGTATTCAAGGGGGGTGCTTTTGGAGCTGGGGAGGAGGTCCTTTCCGTGTGGTGGTGGGATTCTTAACATCGAAAAGATGCATAGAAAGGGGCCCTCTGTCTGTAGGATTTGTGGCTTATGTTGTATTGGAGGAGAAGTGAGTAGCCATTTGTTTAAAATATCTAGAGAAAACCCCATTAGAATTAGCAAGCCACTACAGGGTTTTCTCATTAACACCAGGTCCCTTATTAAAAATAATGTGGGGTTCAAATACTTTGTTCTTCAACATCCCTTTGATTGGGCATTCCTAACTGAGACCTGGGCTAACCAGTCCTCTGGTCCGGACCTTGTAGAGGCCATTCCAGATGGTTTCCGATATTTTAGATTGGATAGGGAGGGTAAACGGGGGAGGGCTTAGGGATTGTGCTCAGGGACACTTTTACTTTTAGGTCAGTACCACTCTCCTCGACACTTGATCCATACCAGGCCTTATATTTCTCAATGAATTTTACCCCACTGAGAGTTTCTCAGGGGTTCTGTGTTATAGGCCCCCGGGTTCTAGGGCCCTGTTTAGTCAAGATCTATGTTGTAATAAGTTAGAACTTTATTTGGAGAGACCTAACTTTACTCTTCTTGGGGACTTTAACTTTCATTTAGAAAATAAAGTAAACTTGGTTACACAAACTTTCATGGACTACATGAATGGTTGCGGCTTTACACAATTGGTTGAACTCCCTACTCATTTGGCGGGTCATACCCTGGATGGAATTTTCTCCAATGATCAACGGGTAGTGGTGGGTGTGCCCCTCCCGTTAGCATGGTCTGATCATTATGCTATCCCATTTCAACTAAGGGGCACTGGATCAGGATCTTCTAGTTTTGCTAATGAGTGTGACAGGCGAAGGTTTAATCTGGTCTCTAACGAAGAGGTGGCCACCGCTTTCACTGACTTTCAGTCTTTGGATCACCCAAGTGCTACTGTGGCGGCTGATATCTTCTCTAAGAAGATCTCAGCGGTGATGGGCACTCTGGCCCCTATAAAAACGTACTACTCAGCAAGAAAAAAGCCTTCTGCACCCTGGTTCTCTGACCGTTTATGGATGATGAGACAAGAGTGCTGAAGAAAGGAAAGGCTTTGGCGAAGGGATTTGACACCTTGTGGCAGAGATTCGCACAAGCATGCTCTGAAAGCCTATAGAGCAGCCATCATTGAAGAAAAGGGAAGCTATTACTCTAAATTATAAGAGAGCCTGTCCTCTCCCAAAGAGCATTGTAACATATTTTACTCCATTGTCGCACCCACGGTCCATGAGGCAGTGGAGCCATCACAGGTGCTTTGCGACAGGTTAGTCTCCTTTTTCTGCTCCAAGATATCGGACATTTATGTTCAGCTGGAGGCCCTAAACGCGAACAAGAGGCCTGGAGGTTTTTTAGAAACCTCTGCTGGCGACGCCCCAAGAAAGGTGACTTCAGCAAATCTCTCTGCCTTTCCAATTCTCACTTCAGAACTAGTCGAGAAACTACTTGAGGGAGTTAAGTCGGGGTCGCCTCTGGACCCCTGCCCCCTCAAGGTCCTGAAAGTAGCCAAGGTGACTTTTATTCCCCACCTGACTGTGGTCCTGAATCTAGCCATCTCTCAGGGCCAGTACCCCCCGAGTTGGAAGGCGGCTGTGGTTAGGTCTCTCTTGAAAAAGCCTTCGTTAGACCTGTCAAACATGAAAAATTTCCGCCCCATCTCCCTTCTGCCTGTCCCAGCAAATCCTCGAAGCTCATCTGAATTCTCACCCGAGTGCCTTTCTGAGGGAAAACGAGATTTTGGAGAGTTCACAACATGGCTTTAGAAGGTTTCATAGTACCGAGACAGCCCTTACTGCAGTGGTGGATAAAATCCGAGTGCAGGTGGATGCAGGTTATACCACCCTCCTGATCCTACTTGATCTCACTGCAGCATTTGATACCCTGTCTCCCCAGAGACTGGTGGAGCGTCTCAGGGAGATAGGGGTTGGGGGTTTGGCTCTGGATCTTCTTACCTCTTTCCTGGAGGAGCGGTCCCAAACAGTTAAATTGGGAAGCTTCCACTCGGAGTCCTCCCCCTTAGTCTGTGGGGTTCCTCAGGGCTCCTCCCCGAGCCCCACTTTATTTAATATTTATGTGGCCCCTCTGGCAGGGGTGGTGAAGTCCTTTGGATTGGAAGTTCTGTCTTATGCGGACGACACCCAAATTATGGTGTCTATTACGCATAATGTTAGGGATTCTGCGCAGAACTTTAAAAACTGTATGTTAGCTGTTTCTTCCTGGATGCTGCAAAACTATCTTAAACTGAATGGAGAGAAGACAGAAGTGCTGGTCTTTGGAGACAGTCCTAACATCTGGTCCCAGGAGTGGTGGCCCGATGTCCTTGGTGCCTGTCCTATCCCGGTATCTCATGGGAAGAATCTGGGAGTTGTGGTAGATGTCTCCTTCTCCATGAATCTGCAGGTTTCCAGGTCAGTGGACACCTGCTTTGGGCTTATCCGGATCATAAGGAAAATCTCACGGTTCCCCTCTTTGGAAGCTCGGAAAAAATTGGTGGTTGCTTTAATACTGTCCAGACTGGACTACTGTAACGCCCTTTATTTAGGCATCAATAAAGGCCAGCTGCGACGTTTACAACTGGTGCAAAATGCTGCTGCCAGGTTGGTGATGGACATTCCGAAACGTCATTCGGGCGCGTCCTCCCTTAGGGCGTTACATTGGCTCCCGGTGGATCGTAGAATCATGTTTAAAACTCTTTGCCTTACCCAAAGACCATTTTTAAACAGTATGTGCCCTCCAGAAATCTGCGGTCTGCAACAAAGAATTTCCTTGTTGTCCCTCGGGTTAAAAAGATGAGATGTGGCGGGAGGGCCTTCTCATTTGCTGCTGTAGGTGCTTGGAATTCTCTTCCGAACTCTCTCTCCGGGCAACAGGAACCCTCACTGTTCCGTAAAGCCCTCAAGACATGGCTGTTTCCCCGAGGATCGGCTTGAGTTAGAATCGGTTTAGCCTGCATGATGTCTGCTCTCAGCGCCTTGATGCCCTTGGGCTAAGTTCGCGCTTTAAAAGTTGCACATTCATTCATTCATTCATACAGGCCACTCTACGGTACTTCCAATAAAATGTGGGATCAGTTGAGCCGTCACAATCCCTATGGGAAGCATACAAGACAGTTATCAGAGGGGAAGTTTTATCTCTGGTCTCAGGGAAGAGGAGGAAGGGTCGGGCGGAGGTGGACAAGATTGAGGCGGAATTGCTAGATATGGTGGGGGAAATGGCAAGAGTTGCTACTACCGAGGAGATGCACCGTTTGGATCTCCTCAGAGATGAATACAGGGGCATGGCTAGGGAGAGGGCTAAAGTGCAGCATGCAGACACCCAGAGCAGGGTCTATGAGCACGGCGACAAGGCAGGGAAATTGATTGCGTGGCTGGAGAAAGGCGAGTGGGGATCGAGGTTGGTACCTGAGTTGCAAGTAGGAGGCTTGGGTAAAGTGACGGACCCACAAATGATTGTAGATGAGTTCTCGGCTTATTATAAATCGGTATATACGTCTGCAAGCATTTATTCAGAGACAGACAATGCGGCTTTGATTCAAGATATACAAATGCCCGCCCTGTCGGAAGAGGATAGGAGCTACCTAGATTCCCCCCTCACGGACGATAAGGTGGCGCAGGCTATAAGAGGGGTTCATTCCGGGAAGGCCTCGGGTCCAAACGGAATCCCCATAGAACTGTATAAGCTCAGCCTGAACAGATTAGCAACGTTCCTCCGGGGGATGTTTGTTGAGGTCAAGGAAAAGGGCCAGCTCCCGTACAATCAACGAATCACAAATATTACAGTCATCCATAAAGAGGGCAAGCCCAGGACGTCGTGCTCTTCTTACCGGCCAATCTCGCTCCTAAACGCAGAACCTAAGGTACTGGCAAAACTGCTGCCAACCAGGTTGGGCAAGGTCATCACCAGTCTGATCCATCCAGATCAGTCTGGCTTTATGCCGCGCCGAAATACAGCCCTTAATTTACGGAGGCTGCACGGGATTCTAGGGGGCGCACCCTATATACATGAACCAGCGGGCCTGTTATCATTGGACGCAACCATGGCCTTTGATATGGTGGAGTGGCCCTATTGGTTTGCAGTTTTGAGTAAGATGGGCATTGGCCCCGAGTTCATAGGTTGGGCCGGTCTCTTGTATACGGATCCGCTGGCCAGGGTCGTGGTGAATAACCATATATCCGCTGACTTCCCTTTGGACAGGGGCACACGTCAGGGGTGTCCTCTGTCCCCATTATTGTTCGCGTTAGCGCTTGAGCCACTGGCAGCATTGGTCCGTTGGGACCGATTGATCAGGGGTTTACGTTGGACGTCAGAGTGGGAGGATAAGATCTCACTTTACGCAGACGACATTCTGCTCTATCTCACTACCCCACGGGATTCATTGATTAACTTTCTAGATGTCCTGGCCATATTCGGGAGGTACTCGGGCTTCACCATCAATTGGGCGAAGTTGGTGCTTTTCGTTCTAAGCGGGGTACCCCCGGTCCTTCCAAGTTCCTGCCCGGTGCGAGTCGAGCCGGTGGGTTTTCGGTATTTGGGTATTTACATGACCATGGACCCGAAATTGAGATGACAATAACCTGGGGCCTCCTTTGGCCAGATTCCGCCGAGATGTGTTGAGGTGAAAGTCGCTGCCGCTCTCCCTGCTGGGTCGAGCGGTGTTGTTTAAAATGGTGGCCCTTCCCCGCTTCTTATATGCGCTTCAAAACACAATGGACCCTGTACCTGCCACATATTTTTCTGAGATAGAGTCCCTTCAGCGGCAGCTTCTGTGGGAGGGCAGACCCCGCATAGCCTTTTCTAAGCTTACCCTTCCCTGGTACGATGGAGGGATCGGCTTGCCGGATCTCCGGAAATATTACTGGGCCTTCCAGCTGGCGGCGGTAAATCACGCTGTCTAAGGGTCCCCCTAGACCCTGGATATTCGATGGATCACAGTCAGATGCCTGGGGGAGACTTTACCAGAGCACTTTATGCCAAGAGCAGCCGAGTTCCCCTTGTTGGGCCGGTGGCGCATGTGGTCCACGTGTGGCATACAGTTACCCGATTCCTTAAATGGGAGGGGAAAATTACACTGGCGACCCCGTTGTGGAGTTCGGAGAAACTGGGCAGTTTGTGGAAGTCGAAGGGCTTTGACAAATGGGATCTCACAGGTCAAGGATATCTGGGGGAAGGACCGGATCCTTACATTTGAAGCCATGCAGGGTTAATACCAACTGCGGGAGAGTGTGCGTTACCGGTATCTTCAGGTCAGACATGCCCTAACTTCGAATATTCCTTGGGGCACCATGCTCCCAGAGGCCTCCCCATTGGAGGACCGAGCATTGTATGGCCATGTCCCAGGAAAAACGATCTCACTAATATACAAGAAACTGATCCATCATACAGGGGATCCGTTGGTGGCTCTTAGGGAGCAGTGGGGCGCCGATGGCCTAGTACTGGATGAGGAGGACTGGAGAGAGGCGGTTGCCTCCCTTAAGTTTGTGGCTATCCAGATGTGACTCAGATTGGTGCAACTGAAGATTCTCCACCGGTCTTACACCACAGGACCTCAGCTAGTGAGGATGGGAATGGCGGCGAATGGGGAGTGTCGGAGAGGCTGTGGAGAGATTGGGACCTTCATGCACATCTTGTGGCACTGCGTAGACATACAGGAATACTGGGGTAAAATTCAAGATAAGATTCGAGAAGTGATGAGGTGGAAGTAGCGTTGGAGACCCGACTAGGTCTCCTGAATGTCTGGGAGCCTACAGACCTGACCTCGTACGGGAAACAATGGGTGACCCTGGCGTGCATGAATGCTAAGCGTAACATTGCCCAGCTGTGGGGTGCCAGTCAGGCGCCTCAGATTGGGAAATGGATGGATGATTTAGACTGGTGCATGTTTAGGGAGAGATCAGTATATGTTGCTAGGGGGTGCCCCCGGAAGTGGGGGAAGTGCGGGCCGCCTGGAACAGTCACAGGGGGGATATATGTACCCCTCCTGTCATCAGAGTGGAATTAGCGGAGCCGGAGTCCCTGTGATCCCGAAGGGTTATTCTATGGTATTATTCTGTACTTGGTATTGTGTACTTGAACACTGTGAAACAAAGCTTGTCACCTGATGCTCTATTTTGTTTATGTTTAATAAAAAGATTTGTAAAAAAAAAAAGTTAGAGGGGGTGGCCCAGCTGGCCTCCTACGGGCAATGACGGGCCCGCCCTTGGCCCGGGCTTCACCCGGCGCCCGCCCACACGCGTCCCGTAGAATCCTGGGACCTGGAGTCCTTGCTTGCCGAAATTTGCCCCCCAAACATGTCTCCTGCTGCGAAGCGTCACCACTAAGAATAAAGTACAATGTAGGTTGGCCTTAATTAAACACGTGCTGTACAGTACAAATTAATCTGCTGCAGAAACGGATTCGCTAAGCTGAAGCTTAGTGTTTTAAGCAGCCCTAGTAGGGGTAAAGTGTGAGATGGATAGGCCTTAAATAAGGTGGCATGCACTAAACAGTACAAGTATATCACAGAATTATTCGTGGTCCCACAGTATTAAACACACAGTATTAAAAAGGGAAAAACAATTAAAACCAGTAAGATTGGCATGTAGAAGGGATAGTGAGTCCAGAAGTATTAGCAGCAAAAATGACGTTAACGTGCAAATTGCAATTAAGGATAATAATCACCAAGGTCTGGGGTGGGTCGAATAAAGTATTCTGGGTCTCAAGTCACTCACAGTTCTGGATGGACACAAGACAGTCAGACGGGATACCTTTCCCCTGGTTCCGAGTTCCGATGGAGGTCCTGGTTGGTAGATGGGGGGCCCTGCCCTGCCTCTTCCTGGCAATGACAGGCCCGCCTTTCGAAGGGGCGCCGAGAGTAGATTATGGGCATTTAAAGTCTCGCCCTAACTACCTATCATAATAACTGTGGGGGATTTTCAGGTCTTCCCAAAGTAATGGCAGAGAAAGACACTCTTTCTTTCTCTGAAGCACACATTCAGAATTTGTGTGCCTCAACTGCTTTTGATAATATCACCTTGAGCACCTCCGCTCAACAACAAAACGAGTCAGACAAACTTATCAGACTCAAGAAAAAACACATCCGAACCGAACTTCACGGACATTTTCTCCTGAAACACCTCAGGGGTGGGACCATCCCATGTGGTCTTCAGGTTAAAAACGTCCCTGTTATATTTACGGAGGATAGTGAATATAAAAAAGGTTTTAGTTGCATCAACACTAAGTGTAGCCGGGACCTGATGGTCCACACCATCGAAACGGCTCAAAGATTATGTGTAAAGGAATTGGAAGAAATTGAGGTTCTCACTAAAAGCTTTCAGGAAAGCCCGGCTGTTTCTGATGCCAAGGCATTGCTCGAAAAAATTGAGAAAGACATTCAAACTTTCAGAGATATAACTATAAACTCCAAATCTGCACAATACGAGAGGGACTCAAAGGCGTTTACACTTGAGAGAGCCTACCCTTTCCTCAAGGAGGATTATTACACCCAAACAGAATCACGTGGAGCCCTATATATCCAGGGTATGTATATATATATATATATATATATATATATATATATATATATATATATATATATATATATATATATATATATTCAATGAAAAAACCATTGGTTTTAGGCCATATATAGTTAGGAATTAGCATTTACAAAACCTTATTTTACTCGCATAAAACCATTGAAATTCCATATATAGTTAGAAGCGCTAACTATATATCGCGCACCCGCAATCCACTGCTGATGATGTCACATATTACATCATTCATGACATGGTCAGTGACATCACTGATGACATCACTGATGACATCACTGATGACATCACTGATGACATCACTGATCACAACATCCAGTGATTGTATGTGTCTGTAAAGTTTAAATATGTTTTACATATTGAAGAATGAGTGGATGTATAAGTGTCTGGATGAAGAATTTAGTAGGTGCATGACTGACTGTATGAAAGAGTGATTAAATGTGTCTCACTGAGTGCATGGGTTAGTGACTAAACTGTCTTAATTTGTGCATCAGTATGTTTGTTGTTGTGTAAGCTGCTGCATGTGTTGATCAGTAGCTATAAGAGTGGCCATATGGGTTATTGATTGGTTGCCCAAGTATTTGAATGGGAGGCTGAGTGTGTGTGTGGGTGGCTGGGAGGTGCGTGACTCTGTGCATAGATGTGTAAGCAGTTGATTCACTAGGAGTATGAGTTCAAGAGTGCATGTGGAAACAGCTATATGGGCGGTTGACTGTGCATGGCTGTGTTGGTGAGTGAATGGATTTCTCAGTGCTACATGTGCAAGTAAGTACGTATGTAAAACACAATACATGTGAGAGTTGAGATATATAAATAACTGAACATAAGAGCCAGTGAATGTGTGAGTGGCTGTATCGATCACTGTGAGCTTGTATCAGGGATTATATAAGAGAGTAAATATGTGTTATTATATGTTTGAATAAGTAAGATGTGTATAACTGTATAGTTGAGGAAATGGAGGTGTGATTGATTCTTTGCATGACTGACTAGGTGTGTGAGTAACTCCATGGATGAGTGACAGTCTGTGAGTGTCTGTTTATACTGAGTGTATGTAAGGTTATATTAGAGTCTGAAGAGGTTCATTGTATTATCACATGAGTGATGTGATCAGTGATGACAAATGAGATGTCATCAGTGATGTCATTTGAGTTGTCATCAGTGATGTCATCAGTGATGTCATTTGAGATGTCATCAGTGATGTCATTTGAGTTGTCATCAGTGATGTCATCAGTGATGTCATTTGAGATGTCATCAGTGATGTCATCAGTGATGTCACTGACCATGTCATGAATGATGTAATATGTGACATCATCAGCAGTGGATTGCGGGTGCGCGATATATAGTTAGCGCTTCTAACTATATATGGAATTTCAATGGTTTTATGCGAGTAAAATAAGGTTTTGTAAATGCTAATTCCTAACTATATATGGCCTAAAACCAATGGTTTTTTCATTGAATTTTCAAGGTTTTGTAAATGCAAATTCCTAACTATATATCCACTATAACCTATGGTTTTTTCTGTGAATTTCATTGGTTTTTTAATAGCAAATATGAAAAGCTTTAAAATGTCAAGTACGTGATAGATAAAAACATTTTCGTATTTATGCACGCTGATGTGCTTTGAACGCTGCACCCCCCCCCCCCCCTCTTTTGTCTTAGTAGTACTCTCTCTTTGCAGATACTGAAGGGTAGTTAACGCAGGCCTTTACCCCCGTTGTAATCCGTCGTGCCTACTTGTCTCTCCATTTGATTGATTGTTGTCCAAGCATTTACTGTTTTAGAATTGGTTCTCTTTGGATCATTCTCTATTTACAAACAAGCACAAAGTCGCAATACTCTGTTTAGTCTTTGCAGATAGTGAAAAATCGTGTAAAAAAATAAAACTAATCGAGCAAAATCAGTAGGCCACTAATTGGATCTCTTTTTGACCTCGTTAAAATAGAAATATTAGGAACAACCCTTCATGAGAAATACGAAAATAGTGAGATGAACTGAGCTCCACACCATGAGGGCTGCAAGACAGCTCGGCTCCATCACCCATCCCGCACAAAATAACGACAAATCCTATGCAAATATTAAAAATAGACAACACACCAGCAAAGAAACAGGGTAAAACATTTTATTAAAAAACTATTTACATAACGTTGGTTTATAAGATGATGTCAGTAGTGGACCGATGTGTGAATAGATCGAAAGCAGCACAAGGCTCCAAGATCCGGATGGCAAGCTCCTGGATGTTGGGTGCCATAGTTTAGAGTTCTGAATTTGAGCCTTTTTCAATGCCTGTGCTTTGTTCAATCAAAATGGCGGCTTGACACAAAGCTGACTCAAGCGTTGCTACTGATGCTATGCAGACCAAAACTGGTTTTCAGTTTGTACATTTTTCTAGATTTTTCAATCCAAGTTTGGTTGACTTTGTAGAACGATGGCTTCAGATTTTCAACATACGGTGTGGTGGCGCTGACTGGGAGGGGGCGCTTCGCTCCTGCCCCCTCCCCAAGTAAGATTTTCATACGTGAAAGTACGTTAATGGTTTTGGTCCCTGAGATGCTCCGATGTCACTGCCATTCTCAAATAGCATAAGTTCTGGATGTTGGGTGCCATAGTTAAGAGTTCTGAGCAGTGCTTGTAACACTGTCTGAAGCTTATTTCCACCTACTGCAGCTTCACTATTCTCAAAGTAAGTGAGTGTCGTTTGTGGACCTGACTGCATTAGAAAACAATGTGATATGTTAGCTTCCTAAACAGCTTGACGGAGGCCCCTGAGGGGCGGTGTGATGGCCATGGACTCGGAGAAGACGCTTGGCTCCGACACCCTCCCCAAGTCTTATAGCACTGGTGTAGCCTGAGATCGCCCCCGACATAGGCGGCCGGCTCCCGGCGGAACTTTTTGCCTTTTGATGACTCTTCAATTCTGGACCTTGTCCCACAATCCGTTTGACCTGAAGACAAGCTGTAGTGGGGCGCCCCTTTACCGTTTTAGTTGCCATTCCGCCCGCTTTTGCTACACTGTGCCTCTTCCGCCATTCAGCTGTTTACCGCCCGCTCTTGCGACTACAGCGTCTCGCTCACCATGTAGTTGAGTTGCTCCCGCTCTTGCGGTGCAGCGATAGGCGGCTGCCACAGGACTCTCAAAATGGCGGCCGGCTCTTCGGTTTTGGGCCTGGTCCACTAAAATGGCCCTGGGACACCTTGGAACTCGGACGCTTCCCTGATAGGGCTTGGGTCCCATTCTCGAAAAGCGTCCCCTCAGCCGTGAAGATTCTACAAAAGTCTTGGGGGCCTCCGACTCCCGCAGGCTTCTGGTGGGGAGCGGCTGCCATGATTGCTCGTGGAATGGCCACGACGGAGCTACGAGATGGTAGTGGTCTCATGCTGACGCCAGCTTTAGTCTGAAACATCCAGAAACACTATAGACTACCAATTCGATCAGTTCCGGTAGCGCCCCAACATGACCCGGAAGAGAAGAACTTGCCCTCCCCTCTTTGACTGATGGTTCTTGTTGCCTGTCCCCTCTGTTGTCATTTAACAGAACTTTTTGGACTGCTGAAAGGGGTTGTGTTCTGAACGCTGGTTGGTGGACACATTTAGACTATATTCTTGACCTACGTTGTCGCGTAATGCGTTGTATGACACGCCGCGTTAGCGCACCCGGAAGTGATCCGAGGCGCGGCGCGCAGCGCGTAACGTAAGCATAACAGGTCATGTGACTTGTTAATAAAACTTTTCATTGGTTCATTTTACTTTTGTTAATTTAATGATGAAAAGCTTGGTCATATGACCTAAAAATTACGCTTTTTATTATTTTCGAACAATATTTTTTTTTCAAACATATGTTATAATATTCCAGGCTAATGTACTTTCCCGGAAAATTTACAACTGTCTTGCAAGTAAAATATATTCCTTTTTCGAGAAAAAGGGCGTTTCTTCCTTCCATGACGGAGCCGTTGAGTAAAAGAGATTCGGCCTGCTGTCTTAGTCGCCGATACGCCTGATTATCAGATTCTTATCGATCACTTTATGTTGCAGACATGAAAAACACAACTGCCCTTGACCATTTATCTTTACTGCGTTCCTACATATTATACCTTTTATCCGTCATGTAATTGAACTGCTTTATTTCACTTGCCTTTTACTGATTCGAAAACAGTGACTAAAAGTAAAAACTTTACCAATGTAAATACTACTACCGTGTTTTGTTTTAAAAACCTTTATTGTGAAAATGTCAGTATACAAATACGGGCCTATAACCACGTGGGCCGGCCACGGAGCAAACTGAAATCGTATATGATGAGGAGACATTTACACTGTAGAGGAACGTAACGAGCGGGCCATTAGGTTGCAAGAACTAAGGTGTCTAACAGTTGCGGAATCGGTGGACATACATTTTGTAATTAAAATAGAACAGGGCCACTTACAATAACATTTTCTAGATATACATTTGCGGGCAAGGAGTTACGAGTCCCATTTATACCGGCGCCATTTTGGGCGAGGCCGGGCAGGTCCAAGATATAGTCAAAATGTCTCCACCAACCATCGGCCAGACCAGAACCCCTTTCGGCCCTTTATGCTACAAGATGGTGTCTTCCATTCAGAAAATATTGTTGGCAGCATTTTGAAAGGAAACAGAAACAGCCGTTCTCCTAGTGAGTTTCACATTGTTACATTTAGGAAGAATGTTGAAGAGTAGTATGTGGAAAATATGAAGCCATTTTTCTACAAACTCTCAATCAGACTTGGATGGAAAAAAAAAACCTGAAGAATGTACAAACTGAAAACCAATTTTTGTCTGTATAGCATCAACAGTAACGCTTGAGTCAGCTTTGTGTCAAGCCGCCATTTTCATTCAATCAATAGCGTCCCCCTGCACACATTCAGGGACCTGGTCGTGTCTTCAGATGAAACGCATTGTAGGAAAAGAAGCAGAAAGGAAAAGGCAAAAAGTTCCGCCGGACCTAGTGAAGCTGCAGCAGGTGCAAATAAGCTTCAGACAGTCTTACAAGCACTGCTCAGAACTCTCAACTGAGGCACTCAACATCCAGGACTTGCCCTTCGGATCTTGGCGCCTTGTGCTGGTTCCGACCTATTCACACATCGGTCCACTACTGACATCACCTCATAAGCCAACGGGGCACCCCACGCCGACTTTCGGCGCAGCATTGTAGGATGGCCACACCAGTGCGGCAACTTGCTGGACACAACATCGGGGCCATCCAGATCTCGGCGCGTTCGACTCACTGTACCGCAACAGTGACCGCAACTCAGCTGGACACGCCGTCTTTCGGCGCAGCATTGTAGGATGGCCACACCAGTGCGGCAATTTGCTGGACACCACCTCGGTGCCATCCGGATCTCGGCGCGTTCGAGTCACTATACCGCAACAGTGACCGCAATTCAGCTGGACACGCCGTCTTTCGGCGCAGCATTGTAGGATGGCCACACCAGTGCGGCAATTTGCTGGACACCACCTCGGTGCCATCCGGATCTCGGCGCGTTCGAGTCACTGTACCGCAACAGTGACCGCAACTCAGCTGGACACGCCGTCTTTCGGCGCAGCATTGTAGGATGGCCACACCAGTGCGGCAATTTGCTGGACACCACCTCGGTGCCATCCGGATCTCGGCGCGTTCGAGTCACTGTACCGCAACAGTGACCGCAACTCAGCTGGACACGCCGTCTTTCGGCGCAGCATTGTAGGATGGCCACACCAGTGCGGCAATTTGCTGGACACCACCTCGGTACCATCCGGATCTCGGCCCGTTGTGCTGCCTTCGGCCTATTCGCACATCGGTCCGCTACTGACGCCGCCTCACGTGCCAACGGATTTTCTACGCTTTTTGTAGCCCTATGCCGCATAACAGGTCATGTGACTTGTTTATAAAACTTTTCATTGGTTCATTTTACTTTTGGTTTCCTAAAGATGGAAGGCTTGGTCATATGACCTAAAAATAACACTTTTCATTGGTTTAGAACATTTTTTTTTCCCAAACGATGAAAGCCCCACCTTGTTTCTGGATCATTCAGACTGAAGCTGGCGTCAGCATGAGAGCACCACCATCTCGTGGCTCCGTCGTGGTCATTCCGCGAGCAATCATGGCAGCCGCTCCCCACCGGAAGCCTGCGGGAGTCGGGGGGCCCCCAAGACTTTTGTACAATCTTCACGGCTGAGGGGACGCTTTTCGAGAATGGAGCCCAAGCCCTAGCAGGCAAGCGTCCGAGTTCCAAAGTGTCCCAGGGCCATTTCAGTGGACCAGGCCCAAAACCGAGGAGCCGTCCGCCATTTTAAGAGCCATGTGGCAGCCGCCTATCGCTGCACTGCAAGAGTGGGAGCAACTCAACAACATGGTGAGCGAGACGCTGTAGCCGCAAGAGCGGGCGCAACTCAGCTAGATGGCCGCCACCTGGGGTGGCCCGTTCACGCCGCCTCCCCCACCCCCGGGCCGCCGCACGCCAATTTTCGGAGCAGCATTGTAGGATACCAAAACCAGTGCGGCAGTTTACTGGACATCACCTGGGTGCCTGTCGTACATGTTGTGTCAGCCATGTGACACTGGACACAGACCGCTACTGACGAGGCCTCCCCCCGCACCACCCGGGACGCCCCACGCTGTTTTTCTGTGCTGCATTGTAGGATCCCTAAACCAGTGCGGCACCCAGGCGACATCACCTGGGTGCCGTCCAGAACTCTGCACGTTGTGCTGCCTTGGGACTATTCGCACAAAAGACAGCTTCTAACCATTGTTGCTTTTTGTGTTGAGAAATGTTTAAATGTTTTTAGTTTTTGTTCCGTTCGTTAAAGTTAATAAAGTTTTATAACCTTACTTTGTTGGAGTGTTATCTATTTTTTTTAAAACGGGTGAATGGGGCCTTGAATCGGGTTTTTGTCATGTGTGGGCTTTGGAAGTGTGCTGCTGCAGGATCGGACATTTCAAACTCAAATGCACGTTCTTTTTCTTACCTTTCCGAAGCATGGAGCGCAATAGCAAGCAGAGAAAGGGTGATGCACGTGTTGAACACTACCTGACCTGGCAAGTTGCTGGCAGTGCCCCCCCGCCCGCTCCTGAAAGAGGGCACACACACACCGCCGCTCCGAGTACTTCACAAATCTTTAAAAGACCATGCGCTTGTTCATGAGGCTTAAATGGTTTATCACCTCTTCTAGAACCCCTGCATCGACCCTCTGACGTTTCCTGGAAAAATTACCATGTAACACAATACCAAGCCCTGTCAGCTGAAACCCCCAAGGAATCGTGGGGCATATTATCAAGGGGGTTTATCTCCGCTTTTTTGGCTTTAAAAGCCTTGAAAGCGGAGATAAAATTATCTCCCTATTACCAAGCTGTCGCTAACACCAGTTAGTGACAGCTAAAAGGAGATAGCGACCATCTTGGGCCCCGCTTTGCATGTCAGTGATACTTATCACTAATGACATGCTAAGTGGCATGCCAAGATGTTAGCGACTGGAAACAGTCCCTAACATCGCTACCTTCTATTACCAACTTTTGGAGATATTCGCGCTAAGCGCGAATATCTCCAAAGTCTAACACCTGCCCTGAGCAGTTCTTAGCCATGTTATCCAATGGGAGGTGGATAACATGGCTAAGAGCATTTGCTCGATAATACATGAATATCGCTGACTTTTCTGCGATAATAGCAAGGTTTATCTGCGATAAAAATCGCCGATGTGCGGCGATAATTTTTGTCTCTAAACAAGTTAGAGACAAAAATTATCGCTAGTTGTTCGTAATATGCCCCCGTGTTTTTGCTTGCAGAAATCGGGAGGCGGGAGACTAGCACTGAAATCAGTAGTCACACGCCTGAATCGGGAGGGTTGGCATGTCTGAATTCTCTACAGCTGGGGCCATAAACTACATCCGCAGGGGTAGGTGATAGCCTGGGACCAGCCTGGCATCTAAAATGGCTGCCGTGCACGACAAAATTGTGGCATTGGAAAAAAGGCAAGATGGCGCAGCCGCTGGAAGAGATGTATCAACATATATCAGCCTCCTCAGCCACCCTCAGGAAACATAGGGGATTAGGATACGTCTCCCGCACCCACTTATACCTAGTAATTTAATTAACGAAGCACAAAATGGCGAATTCCCGTTTCGCTACCAGTTTGCGGCCCAGTTCGCGGCCCGTGAAGCGCTTCTACCGTGAAAAATCATTTTTTTTTTATTTTCCCCACGGGACCCTTTAATAACCCCAACAACATTCCTAGGGGGTCAAGAGGGGGATACCTTGCCCCCTTTCATTAAATTCCCCTTTCGTTTTTCACCTCTTCTTCTCTCTCGATCCTACCGAGAGACAAGATGGCGGCCGCTCCGGACTGTTTAGAATGTTGACAGACACCGGAGAGCCAATCAGCTTTCTGCGCGCAAAGTTCCGATAAGCGAAAAGTAAGCGGACCGGATCGCTGCCCGGAGCGCTGTTACAGATCTATATCTTGATTTAAACGTTAATTTCTCAAAATCCACTGAATCACATATATTGAGACCTAGCAAAGGCACATCGGGCTAACAGTCCCTACAATTTTGCCAAGTTTCGTGCAAATCCATTCAGCCGTTCGAGCTAAAAGTGAGTCCAACCGCCCTATGGAAAACTCAATGCAAAAACCGCGTTTTGGGACCCCCCTTTTTTCTCAGCCCCCCCTTGACGAAACCCCACCAAATTTTCAGGGGCTGCTCAGAAACAAAATGTGCCATTTTCCTGAAAATTTCAGCCGATTCCGTCCACAAACGCAAAAGTTATTAGACATAGAATTTTCAGAAATCCCATAGGGAATTAATCCTAACTATATATACCTACTGGCGATAGCCAGTAGGTAATATATATATATATATATATATATATATATATATATATATATATATATATATATTTATCCAGGGTATATATATATCCAGGGTAGATCAAGAAATCGTTTTAAAACATTCTCTGATACATCGTCCTCATCAAACTCATCAGGAACTGAGGAGAGAGGGAATAATCCAAACAAGAAAGGGCCTTTTTTAGACAAAGGCCCCCAGGCAAAAACCCGATTCCAACCACAATGGGAAATGCGTACCCGCAGGAACTTTTACAAGTCCTAAATCCCACTCCATCGTCATAAGTGAACCTTTCCACCAAAGTGCTCACTAAAGATGAAGAAGCTGTTCTCAACCTTGGCTTAAAATTTGTCCCCAGCCAACGCACAGATTTTACTAGACTTAAACTAGACACCATTGCCTTCTGTAGGAAGATCCGGCTGCGTGCCTTTTTTGCAAATAAACCACCAAACCCGGACCCAGGGGTAACAGGCTTGAGGAACAAATCCACTTTTATCCCCTACCAAAATATCCCGAAGCAGGTGGTTGCGTTCGAACAGATAATGCTATCAGCAATCAACAAACTAGAAAAGAATAAGAAATACACTAAACCAAACATTACTAAAGGCCAACGCATAGCCATTAAAAACTTGAAATGTGACCCATCGGTCATTATTAAACCCGCGGACAAGGGTGGAGCGGTGGTGATCTGGTCCAGGGAGAAATATCTTAAGGAAGGTGCGACACAGGTTAACAACTCAGAATGGTACAGAGAGCTCCCAGATGACCCGATGCGGTCTATTCAGGGACAAATCTGTGACATAATAAAAAGTGGTGTGGAAGATGGATTTGTGGGACCAGAGGAAAGTGAATTTTTGATAAAGAAATTCCCAAGAACGCCAATCCTATATTTTTTACCCAAAATTCATAAAAATCCGGAGGAACCCCCGGGACGACCAATTGTCTCTGGATGCGAGTCGTGTTTGGAACCCCTCTCGAAATACATTGATTTCTTTCTGAAGCCCTTTATCGGTGATGTAAAATCGTATTTGAAAGATACCACCGATTTTTTGTTAAAAGTTGAGGGAACCCAATTTGACCCAATGACGGAATGTATGGTGACAATGGACGTAACGTCCTTGTACACCCAAATTCCGCAAGATGAGGCACTAGAAGTGCTAGAACTATACCTTGAGAAAAGAGACAGACCTCATCAGGTCCCTACCTCGTTCATCCTGAAACTAGCTGAACTAACGCTTAAAAAGAATTATTTCAGGTTCAATGACCAATTTTTTATGCAGATCAAAGGTACGGCCATGGGCTGTCCGTATGCGCCGGAGATGGCCATACTGTACATGGCGGAGTATGAGAATAAATGTATTCACTCCAACAACCCCTTCAGTAAACACATTAAAAATGGTGGAGATACATCGACGACGTGTGGCTCCTGTGGCAGGGGAGCCGCGCAGAGTTGGTCGACTTCCACCGTTGGATTAATGACAGACATCGCGACATCAAGTTTTCACTAGAGTCCAGCAATGAAAAAATGACATTCTTAGACCTGGAAATAAGCTGCACGGATGGACTTTTGAAGTCTTCTCTTTTTCGAAAGAAGACAGACAAAAACACTATCCTCCACCACCGAAGTGCACATCCCAGGAGTCTGAGGGACAATTTGCCCTACGGGCAGTTGCTTCGGATACGGAGGAACTGCTCGGAAGTAACAGACTATGAAAAACATGCAACTCGTTTCTGCAATGAGATGAAGAATCGGGGCTATCCTAAGAAATTACTGAGTAATTCGATGAAAAGGGCAAAATACACCCCCCGGGAGTGCTTACTTGAGAGAACGGTTAAGCAAGACATGGACCGGCTGGTCTGTGTGACAACATTTGGACCGGACACGCATAAAGTAAGACAGATGATCCTAAAAAACTGGCATTTGCTTGAAGGACTTGAATGCCCCTTCCCGCGACCGTTGTTCGCGTATAAGAAAAATAAAAGTATTGGCCAGGACGTCATTAGAGCCGACGTGACAACTCCAAAGCCCAAAAGTGATTTACTATCACTATGGGGCCTTAAACCAATTGAAGGACACCACAAGTGTGGAAACTGCATATCATGCGACTCCACAATTGAAGGGTTGGAGTTTGACCATAGAGGTATCAAATGCAAACATGCCAGTTTTTCTAATTGCAAAACACGTAACGTGGTATATGCGATCATTTGTGATTGCCAGAAGATCTATATAGGCAAAACTACCCAGCAGGTCAATAGCCGTGTGACCCAACACAGGTCAAGAATCAAAAGGAAAGTTGTAAGTGCTCCCATGGTCCAACATTTCCTGGATCAAAATCACATTGAAATGGATTTTAAATGGACTGTACTTTGGACAATAGCGCCAAGCGGTAATAAGGGCCCAATTGATATCGAAGAAACACTCCTCAGGAAAGAAGCATATCTCATTCTAAAATTTAATAGCACGCAAAATGGACTAAATTCACTTTCTGAAGTGTCCAGGCTATAATGTCATAATTGCGTGGGGCTCCACGGGGTTTGTTATGGCCCCCTTGACTGAAGGGTAGAACACCAGGCAAGTTAGAATAATGCTTCTGTTGCACTCAGCGCATTTCGAGTGAACTACATAACCCAGAAAGCCTAGGGTCCCAGATTAGCTTTTTAGTTACCTAGCAACCAGGCCGCCGCCTTCCATAGCGAGCGGAGTCTGAGTGGGAGTAAGACGCTGGAAACGAGGTGAGCTGAACTAAAGGGTGTTAGATACAACCGTTGCCCGCCACAGGGACATAAACTAATTCCCCCGTCTTTTTAAACAGTGCGCAACTAGAAGCAACACGGGAACACACACGGGACCCGTACAAAGAGAAACCGATCGAAATCAGCTGATAACGGAGCCAGCGGCTCCCGAAGCGCGCGGTGCACGCAACAAAGGTAGGAATCATTCTCATAATGCTCCTTGCCCATTGAGAGTATTACAGAAGCGCAATGATAGTAAATCTATCCCCGCCTTTCCCCTAGGTCAAAAAACTTCACCGTGCGTAGGGATGGCCCCCATACGGACCCATAAACACTGAAAGGTACGTTCAGCAGTGCTTTGACATGAGGTCACAGCAGAGCTAGCTAGCATAGAACGATGCTTGAATTTAATTTTTTAATTTAACTTCCTTCAGACGACAGTCCCATTGATGCACAAAATCCTATATGAGAACTACAGCGACAAATAAGGTACTATCACTTTTGAATGTGGTACATCACTAGCAGTGTGAAATAAGGAGGCTACATACTGACATTCACATACTGTTACCTTTCTTTCACACACATACAGACAGAAAGCAACCAGGCCCTGAAGAGAACCCAAAACTACTGTTTGGAGTTCGAAACGCGTCGGCATGAAAGGAGATGAAATTTTTGATCACTGAGAGTTTGTAGAATTACAACATTTGTGTAATGTGACATCTCCTTGTTAATGTGAATCTGTCGAATATTGTTCAAAAACTTCGTTCATTTATGGTCATTGAGGCTTGCATATTTATCTTGCACCCTTTTTTTGAACATCCTGAAATTGGTACAGTTGTTTTGTATGATTCACTTTGTGATTTTGTTCACGTTGTAAATACTGTATTGTTGTTAATGTATTTATTTGTTATATGTGTAGTGTTCCTTCTCTGCCATGAGAAGTTATGATTTTTTGATGAAAAGATTTGAAAACAAAGGTAAATAAAATACCTAACATATCCGACTGAAGCTGATGTGTTGCCTATAATCAAGGGCTAATGGAATGAGTGGGGTGGCAATTTTTGTTGTATAAAGCGGTGTGCCTGTGAGCCTTTTAATCACGGCTCCTGGCGCTCAGCGGGACACCCCCAGCAGGCGCCTCCTCAAGCTTGCCAGGAGATGTAGTTTCAAGGCTGTTTCCCTCACGGCTGAATTTAATGCAGAAAAGCTGTTTCCCTCACGGCTGCTACAAGAATGCTTTCTCCACTGGGGGTCAGCAGGATTGAGCCGTTCCCCTCACAGCAGGTCGCCAATCACCAGTTTTGTTTAGTTGTAATCAAAATAGATACTGCCATCCCTTTGTGACGTCATACATATGTCCGCAAATCTCCAATGCGTGCTCGCCAACTTCAGATTCTATATTTCCCTTTTTAGTGACATGTACTGTTTTTTGAGCTTCCTATTTGACATCTGTGTACTCCCTTTTCCTTTGTAGTTCTACCTCGCACCTCATTCTGAAGAGGTGGGTTGTATGTGAATCCAGAAAATTCTTTAAGCTGCAAAACTATCCCAACAGATAAGTAACCATTTTTTTTTGCCTCAATCTGTTCTGGATTCACAAACTGTACATAGCCGCATTCCACACACTTGGGGGTTAGGTTGAAGCAAGTGGACTTGTGAACAGGTGTCTTATTACCCTCTGCCCCACCTATGCTTCTCTGTTAGTTTGAATGTCCACACAATAGTTTTTGTGAATGTGAGTATTGATTTACATACAGCTATTTTGTGCAGATGTTTCTCCTCTATTGAACTGAATTTCCTTCCTGGACTGCCCTGTTTCTTGCAGGTAGTATATGACTGTCCTTGTCACATATACCCATTGTACAGTACTGTCTGCTTGAGCGTTTTGGCCGATTGAGAAAGGTCAGTAGTTGTATTGCTCGACTGATGTGGACGTGGGAAATGACATTTGAGAGAAAGTACAGGTTTGTACGCATGACCATCATTTGTCTATGTATTTGGATGTAGAATTCTTGTTTTGTGAAAGTCTGCAATTCTCAGACCGTTTGTCATGAAGTGATTGCAATCAAGGAGCTGTGTTGAGTGTCAAATATTTGGATCGATAGGAGGTTTCATTAGTTGTATTAATTTCAGATTCCACATTGGCATGGGTGCTTGCCTTGGTGATGCCACTCTTTTAGCACCTTTTAAGTCCCCGGTGTCCACATTCGAAGTCCTCAGGAGCCAAGCTGCTAAGCGGAGGCTGGTAGGTTCTGGGTGACCTACTTGTCTCTTTTATTGTTAACCGTCCTGTAAGGTGGGTAGTTTTATTACCCTACCTTGTGCCAATGTGGGGCTATCATTATCAGTGTTATGTTGTCTGTCTGCCCTTGCTTAACACTAGTAGTATCAGTGGGATTGGGGAAAAAGCATATGCAAATTTCCTTGACCAGTTTTCCAATTGGGATAAGTGAAGTGGATACCTTGATGCAAAGTGTTGGCACTGAAAGAGTCTTTATACTATTTCTTGTTTGAGCTCTTTAAGACATAGTCCAATAAGCCACGGGACAAAGAGGCCCCCGTGGCCACAAACAGTGAAGTTGAGGCCTTTTGCCACTGCTGTCCAGGGACTTGTCTTACCATGGCTCTGCAAACTGGGGCAAGTACAACATTGTCTACACCTGACTGTCCACGGTAGCAGGGGCGAACAATCAATCTGCACTTGACTGTCCATAGTGGTAAGGGCGAACAATCACATTGTTTCAGGGAGGAAGATGTGGGTATCACCAGACTCAGGAATCAATTAACCCCCTTACCTCAGCAACAAATTAAGGTTAATGTACAGATGTACAGCCCAGTGCTTCACTTTGTAGAAAATATAAATACTTAATTGCAAAGAAAATATAGAATTTCACTCCTACAGGTGGCTGCCTGTATATCATAGTTTGCTCCGGCGTGTACTTGACTCACAAGGTGGGTGACTCAGACACCAAGGTGAGTACTTGAAGCTTCTTTTCCAGTGCAACAGCCACTTGTTTGCAGATGATGAATCTTCGGCGTGGCACACACTGGCGCTTTCCTTGACACACAATGCCTTGAGGAGACAACCTTCATTCTTCAAGAGGCACCCTAGGAGCACCTCTATGGTCACCTGGTCTTCCAGACAGGTCCCGAACCAACAGCACACTTTGGGCAGTATCATGGTCACACAGTCCACTTGTGAGGCACAAGGGCCGCCACCAGCAGCAGCTCATGTCAGCTTTGGTTGGACCTACCACTTGGATGTACAGCTCCTGGTGCCCTGGTAGCTATGACATTGCTAAGTAATGTAGATCGCACTGCCCAGTCTGGGATTCCACTGGTGCCTTTCATAGTGTATTTCGGTTGGACAGACCCTGCACCAGGGTTAATTATGGCAGTCCCTTCAATGTTCAGCTCCTCCACGCAGTATGTCTGGGCAACCAAGACAGTCCAGTAATTCCTCCCTCGCATCAGACTCGAGATGTTCCCTTGCCTCTTGGGAGTGGACGTTCAGTCTGACCCCAAACCTTGTCTCTTCTACTGAGGAGGAAGCATTCTGCAGAGTACTCAGGCCTACCAAGTAGACAACAACAGTGATGGGTCTTGGGAACTTATTATAACAATTTTGCAGACAGGGGATGTGCATTCCAGGTTTGCTTCCTTGGAACCGGTTTGGGTTGGTTCCCTTTTTATGTCTCCTGACCAGGACACCTATAGGACTGGCTTTGTCTACCATCACAGTCTGCCTAGCAGGACAGGTGGGGTGCACACCCCAGAAGTAGAAAGAGCGGTGCGTTGCTGTACTCAGTTATTTATGACTCCTCCTCAAAGGGATCGAGAGATACGAATCTGTACTTCTTCCAAGGACTCCTTTGTTTAACAAGATACTGCAGGCAATCTCCTAATTGCAGCTGCAGTCAGTCATTAACAACCCATTGTATCAGGAATGCCCCTGGCACTTCTAAATAATGGGTCTCTCCTCCCCCTCCCATCTAAGAGATGTCAGCAATACACACATGCAGTTCAGAGAAAATAACCCTCCTTCATCTTGTACTCTGGCCCAGGCTGTAGGTTTCCAAAATGGAACCTGCAGGTCTGTATTACTTCTGCATGGCACACGATCAATCCTAGCACAGTAGTGCAACACATTGGATGTCAGCATTCAGGGTTCCGAATGTATTGTGGCAGCGAACCTTTCGGTGAATGAGCATGGTCTTCCCCATGTACATATAAAGCATTCAGTGCAAGAAAACCGTTTTTAGTTCTAGCACATTTATGTGCTTCACTGCTTCTAGGTAACTTCATTGACCCCTGATGGTCATTAATCCAATGTGTTTTCTCATCATGTGTGGAATTCATGTGAAGTAATCATCGCAGAAGGAGATGGTTGTTTGTAAGGTCTGCCTATTGTAATGCTTTCTGTCTCTCACCATTTTATTTCCATTTGAACCTTCTTTGGTACAACCACTAGATACTCCCAGCTGCTTGTGACAATTGATTCAGGAGTCTTTCCTTAATTGGTCTGGAGGAGTCTGGCTTGAGGGATTCAAACCATATGCATAAAGCCATCAAAATCCATCGGTGTCAACACTGTCCTCACTGTAAGAGACTGTCCCCTGTGGTGCAGCAGAGTTTACAGTGTAAATACTGTACAGGTAACACCTTGACTTTCCTTGATTTTAGTGTTGCTCAAAAGAACCCCTTCTCCATCTCGGGGACAAGGAAGCTTTCTCTAAATTCACTGAGAATTGCAACCTATGTAAAATTTGCATCACTGTGTGTATGCTTTTTTGACATTGCTAGAAAATTTGCCTTTCCCAATCAAGCCCACCTATCTTTTCAATTACACTGTTACATCTGAAACGCATTTCATAAACACTCTCAGTGCTGATTTTATCCCAAAGGGAAGTACCCTGTAATGGTAATATACATTGTCTACCACAAACCTAAGATATTTCTTGTGTCCGATGTCATTGTACAAGCAGATAGGAAACCATGATATCTAAGTTAGCTATGTAGTCCATTTCTTAATGAATGGGATATCTTTTTGCAATGTGGCCATCTCAACCATTTGGGTCGTAATGAACTTCAAGAATCTGAGGTCCATAACAAGCCTCAGTGGCGGGTTGTTTCTGAATTAGGAAGTACACAGCGTATAATCCCATTCTGTGTTCATTTTTTGGTACCTTCTATCAGGTTTGCCTTATTAGGAGGTCTTACACCTCATGTTGCAACTCATCTTACCTCTTTCGCTGGTTCTCGTCTATGGCTTCACCATTAGGGGTTTGTGTTGAATTTCTATGCAATAGTCATAATGTATGCTATTGAATACCCATTGGAAAGAGACTATTTGTTCTCTACTCCTGAAGGAACCATCCTATTCTTCTTGCTACATGTCGGGTCGTCTATTTGAGAGTGATTTTGATGTGGGCCTTGGTCCCGTTGGGTGTGCCGCCTTCCTCTGGAAGTGCCCTCAAAAGGCTACCTTGTGTCTAGGTGTACTGCCACTGTGTTTGCTGTGTGCACCAGTCTGTGGTGTACATCTGGTCTAAGGGGTACTTGTCTGCCCTCCTCCCTAATCACTGAGTTTCCTCCCTAAACCCCAAGGCCCTCTTAGATTTTGCTTGGTCCATTGACCTTTTCTATTTATTGAAGGGACTTGTCCACTGGCTACCCCAAACAGGGCTATTCCTAAAAAGTCATTTGATTACTGAGACTTGTCCCTTTTGCTTAAATCCGGCATGACTTCTCAGGATGGTACCCATCCTTGCTGTGTGTGTTGTGCCTAGTGAGGATTGTAGACAGCTATTAGTGAGGGTCTTTCCCTCTTATATCACTGCCCTAGCTCTTACCTGTATTGCAATGGAAGAGGTTGGATTAGGTCTTCAGTCTCCTCCCACGCCTGGTGTCCATATCTATTCAGGAGTGTCATTGAGTTAGCAATTCAACATTGTGTTGTGGCCAACCTCTAAATTTTTCAACTCACCATCTCCTCCCTTTTACTTTTCTTGTTTGATGGCAAACCAGTGGATGTCTCCGCAATGGCCCTCTTTATGGCTGTGGGTACGATTGCAAGGGTCATCTTTTTTATAAATAGGGTCCTGGGAGAATGGTCTATATTTTTTACCGCTCTGCTTGTAGCTGCCTTGAATCAGAGCGGATTCTTAAAGACTTACTTTTCCAGGCATAGTATTCTTGGCAGAATAGGCAACTACTGGTTCTATTGTGAGCAGGGTTTGAGCAGAAAACATGAATCAATTTACTCCTCTGGGTACTCTGTACGTGTGCACTGCCCTTTCATTTACCATGTTGTTCATGGCATCTGTAGTGAAGACCTTTAGGGGTAGGAGTCTATGCCTTATTTTAGTGAGTCTGGGTCCATGTCCCGTCAGCCCCCTTCTATTGGGTCTTAATAAAAAGACCTGCTCATATTACTCCTCCTCTTAGAAGAGTTTTTACTACTCTTCTTGCGGTTCAGGTGTTGCAGAAGGTTCCAGATGTTTTTTACTCCTCTGGTCTTACTCTCCTCCATTCTTGCTGGGATTATGAAGGCCGTGAGAAAATCACCAAACTCCTTCCTTTGGAGTTATGACACCATCTAGACGTTCCTCTTGACCCAATGTCTCCATTGCTCAGTGCCGAAAGTCTCTCTCTTTGGTGTCCGGGTCTCCTTGCTCTTGGACTCCTTTTCCCTCACCCTATTCATGATCCTCTTCCAGAGTCAGAGGTTTGTCCCAGACAATGTCTCTATGCTTGGACCTATGGAACTCTTGGTGTTTCAACTTCCCTTTGACTACTGATGGACTCTTGAGTCAAGGATGTCTGGGAGGACGAACCCCGAAGTATTTGACACGGTCCACTGAGACTTTGCTGGCACATACTTTTTATGCTCCATGTCTTTCAGTGCCTTTCTAGAAAACTTCTGTCTTTTAAGGTCAACAACACTGTCCACAACGTCAGATCCCTCCCCATGCACCACTTCAGTTTCTTCTGGGTTTTTCTAATTGCTCAACAGCCCTAAGTCCCTGAGAGAGGGCATGGCTTAGGGCTGCAGGGTGCGCCCACTTTTGTTTCTCCCTCACCTTATCAGTGCTGGGTAAACTCATCGTACAACTTTTACCCTTCAGATGTATGGTTCTTGGGAAAGCAGAGATTACAGACTTTGGGACTCTCCTTCCGTTCAAGTTTGTGGTGGCACTGGAGGCAAAATCTGAATAATGTATTTTTCCTCTATCCCAAAGAATCACACCCCAGTTGTACATTCTCTGACCCACGTTTGCAGGCTCATATAAAAATCTGAGATTTCATGCTCTCTCAGCTGGTTTTGTTCCTCTTGACGTCCGTTCTAGAGCCTGGTCTTTTCTCTCATCTGGTACTTTCTTTGGTGTTCTGCCATCATCTAAAATGTGATCCAGGACACTGGATTGTGCATAAATGGCCAACAGCGGAAGAAACTGTAGACCAGGAATGGGGCATTCGTGCAGATATCCGCCCAATGGTTGTTGACAACGTAAGAATAAGGGAATAGAGGAAAGATACAAATCTGGACCCGCCTACTAGATGGAGGAACAATAAACATGTTAATCTAGAAAATATTCATGTTGCAAAACCTCTCACGGAAACCTAAATAGTTAAAATAATAATAATGCTAAAAAATAAAAAAGCTTGTGGCTCGTACAGCGTTGCATGTGTGTAGTGCTTAATAGATCTCTAACTTGATGGACTACGCTGTACTGTCCACTGTTTCAATTAATATTGTATACTGACCTTCTACAAACTTCCCAGACAAGATCTCTTAGAAAACCAATTTACAAGAAGGTAGATATAGCTGATCTGAGTGCATATTGCCAGATTCTGTTCTTGACGTTGGTGGAGATATTTTTGCATGAGTCCTTTTAAGTTAGCTAGAAGTGTAGGCTACTGAAAATGTTTAAACTCCTTTGGAAGGGATGAGCAACCTCGACCTTGTGCTTGTTCGTTGGCACTTCGCACAGAGGTAAACATAAGTAAGCAAGGGTAATCTCTATGTTGGCTTTGTCAATTTCGGTGCAGCTTTTAATACAGTCAATAGGTGTCTGTTATGGTGTAACATTAAAGCACTAAGCAGTCCTGGGAGCCTGCAAGCTGGTGCATTGTTTGTTCATGTACTTTTATAAGTGGATGTCTTTGTGATCCCTAACAAGGCTAAATCAGGCTTGAAACACGATCTGGATTTATTGAATAAACATTTTTCCACCAACAGTCTGTTAGAAGTTCCAAAAACATATTTTGAGATTTAGGAAATTTAGGAAGCAGTAGTCTTGGTTTCTGGGCAGTGGAGGGCTATCTGTACGACAGCCGCAACAGACTTGTAAGGCAAAGGTAACTGCTGTAGCTCTGAATGGGTCTTCAGCAGCTACCATGGGTTCAACCCCAATTTTTGATAAGTGTTGGTTGTCAAGAGAGCTTTGGATATTTCTCCATTATCTCCCATCAACAGGATGTGATGGTGCACAGCATGAGTGGTATGGCTTGGCATTCTACAGTTATCAAGAGGCCACGACTTGATCTGAAATTAGACTGGTCTCAGATCATGAAGGAGCAGAGTAATCTGTAAACTATTGTTTAGCCACATACATCATAGTCTACGAAGACTGTGCATAACAAACTACCTATAGGCCAGCTGGTCACGAACATCCCTGGTTATAAAACAGAAACTTTGAAATTTGCTGCAAAACATATATATTTTACAAACTGTGACTACAGATAGAGACTTGAGGACTAACATGAGTCATTTAACATTATGAACATCTCAAACTTCTTTTGTTGTTTCATGGAATACAAGGCAATGTAATGGCAGAGGGAATCTGTACAGGCACAAACCAAACATGAAAACAACATTTCAAAAGAGCAGTCAATCAGATTCTCTCAAGATTTATTAATAATATTTATCATAATAATACAAGAATAAGTAGTAATAAAACCAAATACTTATACAAGTTCAACACCACAGACTTGTTTAAAAGTGTTGTGTCAGTGTGTGTGTGTGTGTGCAGATCTGTGTGGTGTACAATCATGCATAGTTTCCTGAACATTGCCATTTGTGAGGAAAGTAGCCAGACAGTTCAACTGATGCTTAGTCAATCTCTTCACGTAGAAGTTCATGTGCAAATGCGTCTAGAAGGCTGCTTGGGAGTACAAATGAAAGTTTATACAGGGTTCACAACTGTGCCTTCCTGGTAAGTTTATGACTACCCTATGTGTGGTATATGAGGTTAGGGTTGGGCGATTGCAGGACTGAGCACTAGTTTCTGGTGATAGGGTCTACACTGTGTGAGGTGGTTGTAAGGACCCTCAGGAGGATGTGTGCATGGCTAATTAGTTGCGTGCACATGGGGACTCCTGCTGGTTGACAAAGTTTAAGAAGTGCAAATTGAAACTAAGTGAATGAAATGAAGTAGGAGAGGGAAGTTGAAAGCAGGCATGGGACAGGAAGGTGACAAGGAAGCAGAAATGGCAACCGTGGCTGTGAAGGATGTTGAAGTAATGAGGTGGAGGTAATGAAGGGAAGGGAAGGATAGTGAAAAAGATGAAGATGACTGAGTGAAGTGGGTGCTATAGAGAATAAAGTAGAAGTGTTAGGGATAGAGCGCATGAATGGAAGCAGAATTAGAGGAAACACATTAGAACATCAAAGAGAAAGGACCGCAAAGATGGGTGTGGAAAAGATGACAGAAGTGGCCAGATAAAGTAGGAGGCAAAAGAACTCAGTCGGGTATGAAAGGATGGTGGCCAGGTGAAGAGTGATAGAAGGGATGGCAAGAGATGTGGAGAGAATAGTGTAAGTAACAGCGAGGACAGATTTGGAGAGGGAGTTGAAAGGCTAACAAAAGGTGGACTGGATTAATAAGAGTAAATAGAGGACTTGAGTGTGAGGTAGAAAAGATGTAAAGGAAGATGTAAAGGTAAGAGAAGCGTGGGGAAGAGGATGCATGGGCAAGGAATAGATGGATGGAGATGAAGGAGACTGGAGGGTGAGAACGAAGGTAGAGAGGGAGCAGGAAACTTATGAGGAAGTTAAAATGGTAACAATAGAGTTTACAGTGAAGGAGCTAAAGATGGTATGCAAGAAGTATGGATGAAGGTCATAGAACTGAAGTGGTGTAGATACAATAAATCATCATAATAACTTGTGTCTCCTACAGTGTCCAACAATTCTTGTAGAATTAGAAATTGCACTTTGAAGGAATCTAAAATTTCATGGCAGCTTGCCCTCAGTATCTCCCTTGCAAAGATGAAAGGTAAAGGAGCAAAAGTGGAGCCAACTTCACAGCAAATAAGTCAGAGTTCTAAAAAGACAGCCTTGGCACCGAAACAGCCTTTCGAAAACAATTTCCTCAATGTATATTAGAAGTTGTTAAGGAGGCAGAGAGCCAAAACTATATGCAAATGGCTTAGAAGCGAACAAAAGCAGCATCGATCTGTCGGACGGATGGGAGAGCCAGCATGATTTTCCGGCGGTACTGTGGATCCTTTTGCAAGGGGTTGTTCTCCAAGTACACCGTCTCTAACTTCTTAGCTCCCTTCAGCTCATCTAGGTCACTCCAGTTCTCAATAAGATTGTCATTCATCTGAAAAGCCAGCGAGAAAACAAAATGAAGCATTGACAACAGTTAATTTTTTCCTAGAGTGCTTGATAAAGGTTTTTGAGTAACAGATGGGAAATTATGAACTTGTCGTGCTTGCCTTATTCCTACTAAATATTTAGTAGAGCCGCGCAACATTACTTTCAAAATGGCCATTAAGACTAGCAGAACATCAGTTACTTTATAATGGCTTAGTAAACCTTCACATAAATGGTAGCATATTTTAGTCGGCCACACTCCTGCCACGTGAAAGGCCTATTTAAGGGACGACAGTGTTACAACAGCAATTAGTATCAACATGTAATTTCAGTGATCTCCAGTAGCGATGAAAATACTCCAAAAACCTATACTAGTAACTCAGTGGCTCCCAATATGATGCTTCACTGCATTAACAGTATATTTATCTTTGTGCATCACAATGATTAGACTGCGGACAAATAAGGGCCATCATGACCAGTGGACATTTGCAGGGCCACCATTATAGTTGGAACAAATTTGCATGCAGAAGACAACCAACCAAGCAAATAGATGTTTTATTTATGGGCTAAACACTGCTCCTAGGGGTCCATGGAGAGGGAGTAGAAGTTTTTAGAACCTTAGAATACACAACAGAACAGTCATGGAAGGATTGCAAATGCAGTGTTATTTTATCCTGAGGTTAGGTGTCATTTGGCTACACTTCTCCAGTAAAGGTCATTCCCTTTTGCAAAGCCTGGTGCTGAATCTGCCTGGCGGAGCCTACCTATTGTCACTTCCCCCAATGAAGTTTAAATGAACAGGCTTGTTAAAGAGAAAACACTGAATCCATAAGCTGTCAGCACTATACAAATTATCTGCTTTTAGGCACTTTATTTAGCTAGTTTAGTTAAACAATGCTTCCACTCTGATAGCTTAATGTAATGGAATGTAGCGCCTTTCATTAGCAAGAACACTTCATTTGGTAAAGTGAATCTGCAAGTGGGCTTAGAAAAGCAACTCTGGACAGGTCAAAATAATTGTGCAAGTCAGAGTGGTTTTATGAATGTTTCAAATTCCATAAGCCTACATAAAGCATCAGAAGTGGATGTGGGAGCGGTGTCAGCAGCGAGCGCAGAGAGCACAGCACACCCTGCTCCAGGCGAAGTTACAGATTGTATGACTGGAGCCTCTTTAGTAGGCGGGGATAGCGCCGGGGGCGGAGCAAAAGGAGCCAATGAAGGTAATGGTGTGGAAGATGGGACCTATGATGGGGACGGAGGGGACGGAGCTTGTGAGAGAAGTTGTGGAAGAAGGTAATAACGCTGGGCTGAATGCAGTGCAATACGATGACGTACGACTTGTGCAATCTACTGAAGAAAACAGTGTGCTGGCGAATGGAGAGCTCCAAGAAGGGATAGTTCCTGTGGCTAATGAAAATGAAAAATGTGTATGAAAATGAAAAAGATTCACACGTGAAAGCGTCTAAATTTGCGAATGACCAGCAAGGTGATCTGCAAGGGGATAGGCTGGCTGAAACTATAGGACATACTGAGCAGTTAAATATGCAGGTGGACTTCACAAAGGAGGGGGGGGGGAAATACCTTCTATACAAACAGGAGTTCCAGCAGGGCTCCCATATACAAGTACAAGTGCAAGTGCATATGTAAGCGAGCAGGAAGCAGAACATGACGGTCAGCAAAGTGTAGCCACTGATGTCATCATAAGCACAGGAAATGCGCTAACTACAGTACCTACAGTAAAAGTAGTAGCTAATCCAAGCAGCGGAGCTATTCCTAAGGAAAATGGTAAAATGAAGTCTAAACCGAGTAGCCCTGACTCATTACCAGATCCAAGGAAGACAGGGAGGACAAAACAGGAAAGAAATATAATTATCACCAGACAATCATCTCCCACAGGGCCGCTTAGCAATGATGATGGTCATGGTGATGGTGATAATGGTGATGACGAGGACATGGAGGAAGAGGAGGAAGACGAAACGGATCTAAGTACCACCTCATCTGCAGAGTCAGAGCATTCTTCATAGAGTGATTCCGAAGAATCAGACATCTATTCCCCACGATTAGAGACGGAACAGATCACTGTTTTAAAAAAAAAGAGATTTGAAAACCAAAACTTATAAATCTAGGGGGAGATCTTGCATGCGAAATAACAGAGTAGGAAGAACGATACAAAGAAGAGTAACCAAAAAGCTGGATCGGGATAAGACAGGTGCAGCTACATCGCAGAGTCTACAAGATGGGATTAGAGGCGGTAGTCCGCAGGAGGTGAATGAACAGGAGAAGGTTAAGGACCAACACCAAAACTTTGTAGAGCCACATAAAGATAAATTTGATCTTCTACTCTCCACAATGCAACAGATACAAGGGGAAGCCCGATTGGAGAGTCAAAGAGCCAAACGGGCTAACAAGAAAATACAGAGATCCCTCCACAAAGTACATGAAATGTATGCTGAAGTTACCGGTAGATTGACGGAGGTTGAACAGAGGACTGGTAAAATGGAAGATGAGTTGGTAAAGCTGCAGGAATCTAAACAGGGGCAGGAGAAAACAGAGGTTGACATACTCTGGAAATTGGAAGATTTTGAAAATCGGCAGAGGAGAAATAACATAAGACTGCTCGGAGTGGAGGAAGGGAAGGAAGGAGGAGATATAAGAGCCTTTGTTGTGGATTTGCTGAAAGGTGCCTTCCCAGAGATGGATAAATGGGACTGGGATAAGGAGGTGCAACGAGCGCATCGATTTCCCCTCACGAGGAAAAAGGGCAATGTGGACTCAAGAGCAAGAGCTAGAGCTATTCTCGTGTATGTGGGAAATTATTTGTTAAGAGAGGAAGTAATTATGAAGGCTAAACCTATGAAGAAACGTACATATAAGGATATAACTTTTTTTGCTCGCCCAGACTTTTGCCACACAACAGTGGAAAGAAGATGGCGTATGAGGCAACTTATAATACCATTTCAAAATGTAGGGTGTGAAGTGTATCTGCTCTTTCCTTCTCGCCTTAAAGTAGGACTAAATGGTCAGTTCAGAGTATTTTTTTCTGAAATAGTTGCGCAGGAGTATTTGACTTTTCTTCGAGAAGAGAGAAGACATAGAGAACGGAATATACAATCTGATCAGATAGAAGGCATAAGACAAATAGTCTCCATAACAAAGAAATAAAGAAGATGGGATCAAGTTCTTTAATACCTTGAATAAAGGTTCAAAGAGATGGACAATGGGGAGTGGCTGGGGGAAACTCCCCTGGGGGGGGGGGGGGGGTTCGGCTGTCACACATAGGTCAGGATTGACCTATTTGCCAGTAAGGGAGGGGGGGGGAGGGGAAGAGGGAGCTGGGGGGGAGCTAGGGGGGGCACAGGGCACGGCAGGACACACAAGAGAGAGATGTAGCTTAGAAAGGGCACCTGCAAAAATGGGGGAACAGTTAGGGCAGCGAAAATCCAAAAAATTCAAAGGAGGTAATATAAGAAACAATGCTACTGGAGAATTGCTAAGATGTTGGACAAAATTATGGTTCCAATGTATACGAGACTGTAGGTGGGAAAAGTTATATGATAAATTAAATTATGGGTGTTAGATGTGTAACATGGAATGTTTGTGGTTTAAATGATCCTCAAAAAAGAGCAAAAATTTCGGTAGCCTTGAAACAAATGAATGTGGATTTTGTATTTATTCAGGAAACACATATTATGGTAACACAAACACACTTTCTTAGTCATTTAAGATTGCATTTATTAGTGTATTCACGTCAAGGGGTTAAAAAAAGAGGGGTAGCTATCTTAGCTAGAAATAATAATACCTTGACTAGGAAGAAAGCACAGGATAAATGGGGAAGATGGGCCATGGTGGAGTGTTTTATAGATGGGGAGTGGATAACGCTTGTAACTATATATGGCTCAAAGGAGGATGACCCCGAGATTTTTCAATTCTTAGATTGTGGAGTTAGCTACCTGGGCGCCAAAAATTATACTGGCAGGTGACCTTAATATAAATGGAGCAGATGGATTAGGATTGGGTTCTTTTGGAAAATATAAAGGGCGGAAAAAGAGAGTTAATCAGGCACTACATAGTTTAGTCTTAAATAACGCTCTCTCAGATGTATGGGGGAAAAAGAGACTGGATAACAAAGGCTTTACATATTACTCAGCCCCACACCGAACATGTGCAAGATTGGATTATTTTTTTGTCTCAAGTACTACTATATCAAACTCAAAGATTGAAAGGCTGCCACGGATCCTTAGCGATCATAACCCCTTAGTACTTACAATGGTAACAAAAATAAGTGCTAGACAATATACAAATTGGACTTTCGAAAGAGGGCTGTTAAAAGAGGATAAATATATAGAACATATGAATAAATGGATTAGTGATTTCTTTTTTTTCAATAGGGATACCGCGGAATTGGGGGTGGTCTGGGATACTTTTAAAGCAGGGGTACGGGGGGAAACGAAGAGTTATAATTCTTACAAAAGGAAACAGATGCAGCTGAGGAATTTAGAGCTATCCGAGAAGGTACTCAAGGCAGAGGAGAATTTAGAAAAATGTCTTTTGACTGGGAGTCAAATTGATAAGGCTCTGATAGAACTAGTGAAAGCAAAAGGCGAGGCAGAGAGCGATATAGCTAGCAAAGCAGCGAAAATTTACAACACTAAAAGGGAGAAGTGTTACGGATTGAGTGAGTCAATAGGGAGAATCTTGGCTACCCAGACAAGGCAACAAGAAGCGGTGGGAACAGTGAGAGAAATTAGGGACACAGTAGGCAGGGTGCACTCAGAGTCGAATGAAATAAGGGAAGTATTTAGGACTTTTTATGAGAAGTTATATGATGATGAATTACCGGGGCGAGATATTCGAAGAGATAAAGAGGATATGAAGGAGTATCTTCAAGAGATCCCGGTAGATATAGTAGAGGAGGATGACGCAGAGGGTCTAGAGGAGGTCTTGCAGACAGAAGAAATTAAGGAGGCAATATGGAAACTTCCATCAGGTAAAGCAGCGGGCCCTGACCAAATACCTATAGAGTTTTATAAAGTGTTTTGGGATATGTTGGGAGAAGAGTTAATAAAAGTCATGCAACTGGCACAGTTGGGTAAATCAGCACCCAAGTCATGGGGAAGTGCTGAGGTGGTAGTAATATTTAAAAAAGGGAAAAATCCGGAGGAACCAGGATCTTACAGACCCATCACTTTAATGAATGCAGACGTGAAAGTGTTCTCCAAGGCATTGGCATCAAGACTTGCCAGAGTAATTCACAAAATAATTAGTAGTTCTCAACATGGTTTTATACCGGGGAGAGGGACTACTCACCACATACACAAAGTAATAACTATTTGATGTTACATCAGTCACAGGAGACCCAATGGCAGTAATGTTACTCGATGCAGAAAAAGCATTTGATCGGGTCTCCTGGGACTATCTCTGGTATGCTCTTGAAAGAATAGGTATTAAACAAGGATATCTTAAAGCATTACAGATTCTATATTTAAATCCGGTAGCAACTGTACGTGTGAATGGTGGGAATACGGGGCAATTTCGAATAAAAATAGGTACTAGACAGGGGTGCCCGTGCTCACCGCTTTTGTTTGCCATATATATGGATCCACTAATCCGCAGAATAGAGGCATCTGAGATGATTATACCTCTAACAACACTTATCGGGCATTGTAAAATCTTAGCCTATGCAGACGATATTGCCGTAATCACTCCAAATCCTACTGAATCTATAGAGTATCTGGAAATTGAGGCGAGGAAATTTGGAAAGATATCGGGTTATAAATTAAATACATCCAAAACGCAGATAATTAAAAACTCCTTTACTCCCTGTATAGATAACCGAGTGACGCAGCTAGGTACATATTTAGGGGATATTATTTTGGCAGACTTGGACATGTTAGTAGAAAAGAACATTATCCCCTTAATTAAGAAAATAGAGAAAGATCTGGACAGGTGGGATAACTTGCACATGTCAATTGTGGGGCGGACAAATATAATAAAAATGCTGGTCCTCCCAAAATTTTTATATTTATTTAGAGCTAAACCTTTGTTATTTGAAGTAAAAAAATTAAAAAAATTAGAGTGCATAATTAATAGATTCATCTGGGCAAAGGGGAAAACGAGAAGAGCCCTCAGATATATGACACTCCCGAGAGAGAGGGGCGGCTGGGGAGTACCAGATTTAAAACTCTATTATTGGGCAGCAGCTCTCCAAAATATGATTGGCTTGTTGGGAGGGGCAGAGTCAGAAGGTTGGAGTAAATTTGGAACATTGGCAATTTATGGACTAACTTTGGGAATAGAAGTGCAGAATGTGTTATTGAAGTTTACAGAGGCTAGCTACTACAAGAGGACAAAGTTTAAGACGCTCATAGCAGCATGTACAATTTGGAAAAGTTTCGTTAAAAGAATAGGTTTGGGGAAATATAATGTGTATACCAGATTTTCACATAACCCAAATCTTCCACAAGAGATTTTCTCGGGTTCCACATTTATTGAGTGGGAAAACAAGGGAATTAGAAGCATAGGGGATGTAATGGGGGATCAGGGGGTTTTTCAATTCTCAGAATTACAGGCTAGATTTAAGTTAGATAACAGGCAATTCTTTAAATACCTACAAATTAGGAGTTTTCTTTTGAATAAAAAGGGAGGTGCTTTGGATTTTAGGCGCGATCCTATTATGAAAGTAGTTCAAAGAGGAGAAGATTGTACTATTAAGAGGTTTTATGCTAAATTGATAAAATCAAAACAGGATGATTACGGAAAATGGAACGAAAAATGGAATGACAATCTCAATATAAGTGGGGAAAGCTTTGGTATCTCTTTAGAAAAGGGATACTCTTTGTTATGCTCAGCACCTTTGCAGGCGCAACATTATAAAACGCTGCATCATTTATACTATACCCCTGAAAAAATAGCACAATGGGGAGGTACTGTGGGTATTGAGTGTTATAGATGTGGAAGTCTGGAAGCTGATCTAAAACATGTATTTGCAACGTGCCCCCATCTATATTCACTAAAAAAAGACATTGAAGGTTTCATAAATAATATTTTAGGAACCGAAATTGTGTTAACTCCCGGAACTATATTATTAGGAGTAAATCTGGAGGATGAACAGTTATCAAACGGGAGGGAATTTTTATTTGTAGCATTATCAGTTATGAGATTATGTATAGCCTCGGCATGGATTGACCCTTTACCACCCACCTTTCATAATTGGCTGGCCAAATTAATAACAACATATAATGTGGAGAAAGAGATCTATGCACGGAAAGGAAAAAGGGGAAAGAAGCTCGGTAAGCTAATATGGGATCCCATCACGCGATGGAAGGAGGGTGTAATAGAATAAAACTTATTTGTGAGTAAAACTCGGGAGATTTAGGACAATATATAAGGTATTAATTGCTATGATGGTAATATCCAGAGAGATACAAGTGACTTTATAGAAATATTAGAGAATGGAATCTTTGCTTGGTTAGTTTTATGCTTTGGAACTGGGATTGATATTTTTGATCATTCTTTTTCTTTACTTGGATGTTGCTCATTTTATTATTATTGTTGTTGCTTTATTTGCTTTTTCTCTCAGTGTGATGCATTTTGTTAGTAATATTGCCGTGCCCTGTATGTAATAGTAAAAACTTTCAATAAAAATAAAAAAATAAAAAAATATATATAAATACTCAGTTAATACTGGCAGCAGGAATGCTTTCATATCACAGTGATAGTCTAGATTTACACTCGAATCCTGATCTAAGTCTAGTAGAAAAACATGTAGTTCCCTTCAAGGGTCTGCAACAGGTGGTTACACAGCAGCAAAATGAATCTGTGCCCCTTTAGAGATACATAATGAGTTAATCTAATGGCCCTCAAACCAAGCTGCTAATTCGGGTCAATTACCTTAAAAGTCAAGTATACTCTAAAATCGGCCCTTTCACTGAATTACTCACCATTCAGGTACACATGTTCATTGGATATGACATAGATTAGCAAGGCCTGGCACATTTCCACCACAACTGAACCAGGAATAGGTTAAATTGTGGAATGGCTTACTGTTGCAGCAGGGCATCACTGAAATACACCATGGTATGTCCGACACCTCAGACAAAGGTTTCTTTTTCCAGACAGTCTCAACTTGGTAAACACAACCAGCAGGGTTTCACGTGAACGCTCTAAACTGGCCACATCGGCAAAAGACCACAAGTGGTACGGTATGCACTTGCCCAATGGCAGACATGCACACCTACAAAACACAATAGGCTAAGCGAGGCACGTTCCTGGGACTCAACCCGATACATCCCCTAGATTCAAATAACTAAACTAAATTTCTCAACAACTGTAGACTGCTCATCCACAAAGGTTTGGATTTCTTTTTCATATGAGGTCGTGTAGTACTTGCAATGATTTACAAAAGTGCAACACAAAATGCTGAGATTTACAAAGTGAGACAAAATGTTAGAAAGTCACAATCATTGTGAGGACTATTCCTGAGGACCTGGAGCTGAAAGGAATTAGTGCAGAGCATCTTGTGTACATGATAGCGTTCACCAATTATGTTTAGGGACCCCAATACTATTGAAGAACAAAATTAACACCCAACAAGAGCAAGTTACTTACCTTCGGTAACGCCTTATCTGGTAGAGACAGGTTATTGCCTGTAGATTCATTATCTTAGAATCCTCCCCAGTCACCAGACTGAATAAGGCAATTTTTTCAGCAGTACCTCTGCGCGTCAGTAGAGGGCAATGAGCGACCAAGTAGCGACATTGTTGCTCGAATTTGACGTCAATGGAGTCCATATAAGCCCTTCCCCGATGCGCTGACGCCAGTTTCTTCTGTGACTATTTTCACGCCAACAATGTGCAGCAACTTCAATAAACAGTCTCTGGAAACCGTGTGCCAAAAGGGAAAGAACTGTAGTAGTATGAAAAGAGGGGATCTTGGAGACAACAGGGCCCTCAGTTCGCAGAGCAGGGAGAATGGGTGGGTCGATAAGGAATCCGCAGCTAGATCCAAACTCTACTAGATAAAGCATTACTGAAGGTAAGAAACTTGCTCATCTGATAGAGACATCTAGCCGCAGTTTCCTGATCTAAGAATCTGAACTGACCTTACAAAAGATCGCCAATAGGAGCAGTCAGTTCAAAAGATAGAAAGGGACCAGACGATGCCAAAAAATGATAGGTGAAGCAAAGATGCTCACCAAAAGGACTGATCTTCAAGAAGGACTATGGGAAGCCTCTAGGGAGTAGAAAGCTATAAGACGGCGAGAAACACTGTATAGAAAATCATTAAAAGAGGCAACACCAAAAAGGGATGTGAAGGTAATTATCGCTCAGAATTTACCTTGGATTTAAGTTGTCCTTAGATGAAGTGAAGAGAAAAAAAAATATTTATCACCAATCTTTTGGGTTGAGATTCTTGATGGAGATGCCGACTACGCCAGTGAAGGAGGTCAAATCATTAAACTGTACACAGGTATGCAGTTTCTTCTTAAGTTTATTCCACCAAGAATCCCATCCATCAACCAGCAGGTCTGGCAACAACTGCTCAGGTTTACTTACAAACATCCCATAGATTGTCATGACCTCGGTCAATGACTCATCCCACATTCTGTAAATGACATGTCAGGGTTCTATACTAAAACATCACATGTAGAGAAGAAGGCAGAATACCACATTATGCTACCTAAGATGGGGGTATGCAAAGGGGAAAAGGAAAATAGTCCATAGAGTCCAAGCTCAAAACCAAATGGAAGTAGCATACACAGCGTGCTCAGCCACAATGAACACATGGAACAAATAAAGAGCACCCACCGATTGTCGAGAAAACTATCCTGTGAAACATATTTCGAAAAAAGGGACCTCCAATCATAGAACGATGGAGGAAAGAGAACAATGAACTCCGAAGAGCATGGCTAGAAAAACAACAAACACGGTAAAGAAACCGCTCTTATACTGAGAACTTTGTTAGATATACAAGGCATTCTCTGGAAATATGTAATGGAGACGCTCAATGAAAAGAAGGAAGGAAACAGATAGGCACAACCAAGAAGCTTGAACCAGGTCACCAAGAAGGGTGTAGGTAAAATGCGGCGACGTACACCGTATAGAAGGCCAGACAAATATATGTGGCAAAAACATGCACAAATATATACCTCAAGTGAAAGACATCCACAAGGGATCAATTTGAGATAGGTATACACATGCAGAGACATACATCAAAGATAAATTTATATAAGGATAAATATGCATGTAAAAAACGTATATATTCTCTTAGACACACAAGTTATACAGGGTACAGCAAAAGTATACCCACTCCTCTGAAGACAAGCTGGAAAACAGCAACACAATGCCACATAAGAATAGGAACGATACCAAAGGGGATGATGGACGGAGCGTTGGAGCAAATCAAACACTCACCCCCAGTCAACTGATCTGGGTTTAATCCATCACCATTCTTTAGCTCACTCCACCACCCCAGTTCAGACATGGCCAAATGCAAATCCGTCTGCCCCTGTGCCTCTTGGAACAGTCCAGCCCGAACTGCCAAGTCATGTCTTCCCAGGACCAGAAACAAGCATCCTGGGACCGGTTTCGGGTTCATAACCCTCATCAGTCAGGCTATCTTGAATCCAGTGGCAGAGTGAGCAAGGGACTCACGTCTGAGCATACCCTGCCAACTTAGGGCGAACAAAGCGATACCAAAGGGGATGATGGACGGAAGTGGAAGTCATCGTCCACTAAAGGAAAACAAAGGGAAACCGTCCAAGAACCAAAGCAACATACTGAGGAAGGAGGCCAGCAGGAGGTAACAAGTTAAACAAAGAATAAACAGCATATAGAAAATTCACCATGATGTACAAGAAGACCGCCAGGATATAACAAAGAGCTGACGGAAACTAAGGGCAACACATAGTTGATTTTGACGATCACAAATCATCTAACCGATGGAAGCATAAGAAACAGGTAGGAAACCTGACCAACGCTCCACAGAAACTTGAGAAACAGGTAATAAGCCTAACCAAAGTGGCAGATGAAAACTGGGAGCACAAAGTATGAGGGGAACAAGCCCCCAACACTGGATAACTGTGCAGAAGCAGCAGAAATACATAGTTGGACAGGAAGGACAGGAAGGAAGGGGGGGGGGAAGGAAGATGTAGTCAGCCAAATAGAAAATCAATGCTGCGAAAGGAGAGAGTGGCATACAGAGCAGAGATGGAGGGAATAGTATCTCCACCTACGAGGAGGGAGGAAAGACACAGTGTGGAAATTAGCAATATTAATGTACATAAGCGGCGTTCATTTGCCTTCTCCCATCCCCCACCCTGTAGGCACCATGAATACCGTGAAACGTTGACCGCATCATTCCGCCAGTAAAAGCCCGTGCCCATATGTACATGACAGCCATTTTAGGCACCATGGCCTTTTTGCCCGCTCATTGGAATCCCCGGCTTCCCTCCTGCGCGCATTTGAACACCCCCCCCACTCTCACATGCATAGACCATAAAACCCTCTCCCTCTGCGCGACCCTGCTCTGAAAAGTAACCCTTCTGCTTGACCCACGCACCCCCCCATTTCCTCTTGAAGAAGCATCCTTCGCCTCAGCTGACATAACCCCCCCCCAGCTGTACCTGACTGCCCCCGCTCTCTCATGTACGGGTCATAAGACCTCTCTCTCTGTGCGACTCTGTCCCTGGGAATCACACCCCGTGCCTGACCATCACCTCCCTTCTTCCTATGAATACCCCTCCCTTGATGACCCCTCCACTGAGCCCGATTGTCCGCACGGACCACTGGTCATCTCCTTCGCCTGAGGATACAGTTTGTTGCCCACCACTGTATGCACTCGCCCCTCTTCAAAAGAGCTACTATTGATCATGACCTCCCCACCCCTCCGAGAATCGATCAGGCGCACACATTCCAAAGGAATCAGCGGAACACTCAGCTGGGTGATAGCCCCCTCCCATTGTATGGGGTGAGGACCTCTACTGTAGCCACGTGTTGGATTGCGCCAGAGCGGGGAGGGGTCGGGGATGTCTTTTCCTTGCTTCACAATGTCATTATTGTAATAAGGAATGTTTGTGATGTATAAAAGGCGATGTCTCAGAGAACTTGTTAGAGCACCTCCCGAAAGACGCTGTGTTTCGTGTCCGAAATGACAGGCTCTCCTCATGAGAAATAAAACTCTGTTCTTGTGTTCCTGCTTCCAGCGCCCGTCTCTTTATTTAGTAACTATTCAGAATGGGAATTAAGAGGCGTCTTGCGCCAGCAGCCTGGGCATCGGTTGTAAATTGGGCTAACTTTCCACAATTGGTGTCCCAACGCGGGGTCCACCAGTGACATAGTATACCTGCCTTGAGAGGGCCCTCGTCCGGCTGCCGATTGAATGAACTTCACTGATTCTGAACGGACCTCTCTCAAGTGACCTATTGTCCTGACTGGAAGCCCACAAGAATGCTGCATGGAGTAAGAGAACGATCGGGCGCTGGAAAGGGAAGACTAAGAACTGTCCACATGGTCCGGTCCGGGTAAGATTAAGTAGGGCGTTCTTCACGCCTGATTGGTAGGATGGCTTTACCCATCTGATTGATTGATTGATTGATTGTATTGGAATCGGTATTTAAATACTGATATTGTTCGCTTATTGGTTCATTTAGCTTTGGTTGCTACTTGAAATATTGGTTCTCTTCTTGAGACGAGACATTCTCTGTTCGCAAACAGCGGCGAATATGAACGTTCGTCTCTCTTTGCAGATAGAGAAGGGTAGGTAATGCAGACTTTTGTCCCTGTTGTAATCCGTCATGCCTACCTTTCTCCCCACTGATTGTTTGATATCGATTTATATCGATTGTTGCTCTTTGAGATCTTCCCTGTCTACAAACAGAGACGAATAGGAATATTCCGTCTCCCTTTGCAGAGAGCGAAGGACAGGTAATGCAGACATTTGTCCCCGTTGTAATCCGTCATGCCTGTTTTTCTCCCCACTGATTGATTGACTGGACATTTATTGTTCAAGGAATAGTTCGTTTGAGGTATTTTCTGTTTGCAAATAACGTGGAATAGAGATATTCTGTCTAGTCTTTGCAAGTAGTAAAGGGTAGGTAATGCAGACTTTTGTCCCCGTTGTAATCCGTCATGCCTACCCACTCCCCACTGATTGATAATCTAGTTCCACCCGGACCATTTATTGGAGGTAGATCATCCGGCTCAACCGGAGGGTATCCCTGATAAAAGGACATATAAAATATGAAGTGATCACCGAATCCTGTTAATAGAAACTTTAGCATGAAACACACACTAGAAAAGGAAGGAAAAAGAAGTCGAGCTAAGTCAGTAGCCCACTGATGAGTTTCCGACTTCACTAAAAATAAGAAACATTAGAAATAGTCCGTAATAAGAAATATAAAATGGCGAAAGAAGCCAAGCTTGACGCCAAGACAGCCACGAGGTAGCTAGGCCCCGCCGCCCCCTCGCTATCCAAAGTATGTCTGTCCCACCGCCCGCCACGCCCAAATAACGGTAACATGAAATGGATACAAATCAGCAGATACCTACCCCCATTCCGGAAGCTCCCGAATTGCAACAGGTCCGCGGTTACGCCCATCCGGAAGGCGAGGCCTCAACACGTGCAGAGCAGGGCCCGGCTGGCCGCCATCGGAAGGGGAGGCTGTGGGGCGGACGGCCCGAAAGTTGTAATGGTCTCCCCTTTCTCTTCTTTTGGCTGCCCTGCGGGCCACGGGGGGGGGGGGATGTCTTGCCTCTGCCACCGACCCCCCGCCCCCTCGCATCGCCTGGTCTGGCCGCTACGAAAAGTCCAGAGAAAACGGTGCCCTGCAGGCCGCGGGGGGGGGGGATGTCTTGCTGCCTCCGACCCCCCCCCCCCTCTCTTCATTGCCTGGTACGGCCATCCCAAAGTGCTGGAGTCGAGAAACGGCGTGGGGTCGCTGGAAGGTGCAGGCGGCGCGAACGAGCCTCCCCCACCTCCCCAGGTGGAGGCTTCCAGCGACACCCCAACGCTTCGATCAACAGGGTCCCAATCGAAAAACGGCTTTTGGCCAACTGGTGCACGTCCTGTGCTCTTCTCCTCGACCTTGAAGATTCTAGAAGAGCCGGGGGGGCCGACCCCTCCACGGGCGCCCCCGCCCCCGTCCCCCGATGGAAACCACGAGACGTCGGCGCACTCCAGCCGGCGCCAGCCTCAGTTTTGAAATGACTAAAATCCTGCAAAAAATAGATTTGTTCAGTTCCGGTGGAACACCAGAGTGACCCGGTAGGAGAGATTGTTGCCTCCCTCCCCACTTTTGACTGATGGTTCATATCGCCAGTCTGTTACCCTATTGCGAAAAACTCTTTGAACTGCCAAAAGAGGTTCTGGTAAACCACGAGTCAGTGTAGACAATCTGACTGTACTGGGACCTGCCTGACCTCGCCCAAAATGGCGCCGATACAAATGAAACTTTCAGCTCTTTGTTGTCCCCTGATTGCTCAAGCCTTGATGTTCTGAGATATGTATGTAGTTTTTGGACAATGAAAGTAGGTAAGATGGATATTGATAATGTGTTCAGAAAAGGAAGTGATATAAGATGGATATTGATTATGTGTTGGGACAATGAACTGGTATAGGGTGGGTACCAATTATGTGTTAAAGCAATGAATTGATATGAAATAGGTACTAATTGAGCATTCGGACAATGAATTGATATTAAGTTTTAACGCACCATGGTTATTGAAAGTTTGACTTTTCGACATTTATGATGCTTACTCCCAATGAATTTCGATACGATGTTATTGCACTTGCCGCACTTTATATTATGAAATGAATGGCCACCGACTTCGTTCCCCTCACGCCCGGCTCCAGTCTGCTCTGTGGCCGGCCCACTGGGTTGTAGGCTTGTATTTGTGCGCCAACATTTTTATTAAAGGTTTTTGAAAAAGCAAGTACAACTGTAGCGATTGCATTAATGCGTTTCGAATGTGTTACTACTGTCTCCGATATAAGAGAAAGGTAAGCAGCTTTATTAAGGTTGAAGGTTAAAAAGCCCAATACTTAAGCCGTTACATTGTATGCCACAGGCAGCAGGAAAAACGTTTTAGATGCCCTTAAGCAATACTGAAGAAACGCCACCTGACCACCACCCTTGCGCATGATCTAAAAGACCACGCTCGAGTGATTCATGCGGATACGCAGAACACCAATGATTATGTTTCTAACACTACTGGTCCCTCTGGGCTTAAACGCCGAGATGGTAGAGAATGCACCGTGTGGAGATAGGTCGAGTATGTGGTAAGTAAAAATATTTTCGGATTTATGCGCGCTGATGTGTTTTGAATGTTGCCCCCATCCCCCTTCTTTCTCCTCCCATCTGCAGGTCACGTCGGAACATCGGCTGAAGTTTGGAGGAGTGATGACCGAACGACCGACGGAAGGGGAAGTAGGGAATTTGAGCATAGTGCTTATACATGACGAGCTTTGTAAGATGTAGCACCCCCCCCTTACTTAGACATGACTGTTCCTCCCTCAGAACCTAGTGATTGGGAGGATGGACTGACGTAGATACTCGACGGGTTAGTACGATATGACAGACTATGACTCGAACCAGCACGCCAGATAATGCAACTATGACGTTTAACTAGATAGAGAAAGGACAAGGAAAGTTCCGGGGTAAGGGTAAGCACCGCCCGTCTGGAAGACTAGGAATGTTGTTAATGTTTAAAAAAAAAAAAACGTGTACCACCTCCTTCTCGCACCCTTATAGATATAGCTAAGCTGTCCGACTGTTCTCCCGATTAACGCCCTCCGTTGCCTCAGCCTGGAGAACCTTTTCGCCAAAAGGGAGAAAAGGAAAAATGATTCAAAGATCCCACCGTGAGCAGTAACCCGACCAGGTTAATTCCTGACCAACTGACCGAGGTGTAAGTATTAGTAACCGAGAACACTCGCAAAGATGGCAAACGAAAGGAAAAGGAGGAAAAAGGTAAAAAGAGCTCAGAACGTAGATAAATAGGATACTAAAGATGAGCAGCATGCAGACAGAGATCTTTTTGGCCAATAACTGTTCTATGTTTTGTCGTGAATTTTTTGTATGTAACACACGTACTGTCTTCCCTTGTCTGAGTTTGTGTGTATGTAATGTATGGGTTTATGTCTTCCCTCTGTTTGCGTTTCCGTGTTACCTGACCCCTGCCGTTCTGTGTTGTGAGCGTACTAAATGACCTATTACCGTACACGTCTCTCTCTTTCTTTCTCCCTCTCTATCTTTCTCTCTCTCTCTCTCTCTACCTTTCTACATGTCATACGTGTACCGAATGGCTCGTTTAGAATGTGGACGACTCTCACTCTCTATGAGAGCCCCCCCCCCCCCATTGCCTCTTCCTTTTTGTGGTAAAATTGTGCCCCGCCGTCACCAGCCTAATTGGATACTTATTGAACGCGAAGGTGTTCAGCAAAATTGACAGAAACTAAAATGATTGTAACTCGCCATATTACTACCTCTCCTTTCTGCAAAAATGAAAGAACTTTAATTGGCTAAGAAGGAAGGGACAGGTAAGACGGCTGATGTCCCCTAATCTGGCCCTTTTATAGGGGGACTATATGTCAATGGCATCCTATTTTTCAGTTCGTTAGAGATACAAGCGCCAATGTCCAGATTGATCCCCAATGCCCAGATTGCCCCACCCCTCTGCACTCAAGCGCGAATGTCCAAAGCGTCCCCGCCTCTCCCTGACCCCTGCTCAATATCAGCTGTCCTCGAAGAATAACTGATGACCTTGATTAACTGTCGCTCCTCGATGAAAGCCTGTTTTCCCTCCCCCTCTCTCGATGATAGCACCCCTGCCCTGTTTTTGAAAGGGTTAGCCGGAATGAACGATAAATAGACTTGGCACAAACACAGTAGGAGTGCCGACATATATACTTCATGGTGGTAGGGTTCTGACTGTGACCAATGAACGTAACCCCCAAATGCGTAGGATTGAGGGCGGAATTCAAATGCATAAATGTCTTCTCCTGCCAGTTCTCTAAAACTTGTTTTGTACCCATTCAAAGATATACGATCATCGGAGGAGAAGGGTCGGACGTGACGTACAGCCTGGCTGCAGATCTTGAGACACATGTGACCTCGACCAAAGGTGGAGCTGCAGAGCAACAAGAGACAGCAATCTCAAACGTGGAAAATGAAAGGTTGAAGGGCTGCCCTGAAGCCCTCTATCTGCTAACCCATGTGTGCCTGAAGTCTTCATCCCCTTTTTGGGCCCGATTGATGGGCCTGCCTGCTCGTTTTCCTTTGCTCCCTTGGTCCCTTGATGTGTCCAAGAAAAGATCTGACCCCACTCCGCCCTCTCTTCCCTCGACTATCCAACACCCCCTCTTTTCCACATGACTTTTTGACTCAGACGAGAAGAACAGCATTCAGATGGAAATGGGGTTTGCCACAGAAGGAAAAAGGAAATACAGGTGCCGAGCATAAGGCACCCTTAAAGAATTGGTTAGGGAACAGGACTGTGGTCTAACAGCAGAGGACTGACCGCACCCTGCAACGCGTAAGGTTAGATCCGAGCTGGACCTATAGCTCCACCGCCGGTGCTCAACAGCGCCAACGAAAGAAAACGGACTAGAGCCTACCAGTGATGGCTCACTGCTAAAAAGACACTGTGACGAAGACACCCATCAATTTGACTAAATTACTTGTGTCGAACTGAATTCCGCCCTCAACCACTTTGTATTGCTTTCAAAATGTTTTTCGGTCACTTTTAAAAGCTGTACATTGATGCCACCGAAGAGAAAGTCAGAACATTTATACTATGTAGTATGCTGAACTCTAGGCTTGTATAAGTAACCCAGCAACTGTGAATTCATATGTGCTGCATTCCACCAACCGCATCGATTGTGCCATGGTTATATGCAATTCGCTGGTATTTGACAAACGCTATCTCATCGACCACACATGTATTATATGTACGCCCATTAGTTAGGAAATGAACTCACTTATGTTAAAAGCGGCAACTGTGGAAATTAGCAATATTAATCTACATAAGCGGCGTTCATTTGCCTTCTCCCATCCCCCTCCCTGTAGGCACCATGAATACCGTGAAACGTTGACCGCATCATTCCGCCAGTAAAAGCCCGTGCCCATATGTACATGACAGCCATTTTAGGCACCATGGCCTTTTTGCCCGCTCATTGGAATCCCCGGCTTCCCTCCTGCGCGCATTTGAACACCCCCCCACTCTCACATGCATAGACCATAAAACCCTCTCCCTCTGCGCGACCCTGCTCTGAAAAGTAACCCTCCTGCTTGACCCACGCACCCCCCCATTTCCTCTTGAAGAAGCATCCTTCGCCTCAGCTGACATAACCCCCCCCCCCAGCTGTACCTGACTGCCCCCGCTCTCTCATGTACGGGTCATAAGACCTCTCTCTCTGTGTGACTCTGTCCCTGGGAATCACACCCCGTGCCTGACCATCACCTCCCTTCTTCCTATGAATACCCCTCCCTTGATGACCCCTCCACTGAGCCCGATTGTCCGCACGGACCACTGGTCATCTCCTTCGCCTGAGGATACAGTTTGTTGCCCACCACTGTATGCACTCGCCCCTCTTCAAAAGAGCTACTATTGATCATGACCTCCCCACCCCTCCGAGAATCGATCAGGCGCACACATTCCAAAGGAATCAGCGGAACACTCAGCTGGGTGATAGCCCCCTCCCATTGTATGGGGTGAGGACCTCTACTGTAGCCACGTGTTGGATTGCGCCAGAGCGGGGAGGGGTCGGGGATGTCTTTTCCTTGCTTCACAATGTCATTATTGTAATAAGGAATGTTTGTGATGTATAAAAGGCGATGTCTCAGAGAACTTGTTAGAGCACCTCCCGAAAGACACTGTGTTTCGTGTCCGAAATGACAGGCTCTCCTCATGAGAAATAAAACTCTGTTCTTGTGTTCCTGCTTCCAGCGCCCGTCTCTTTATTTGGTAACTATTCAGAATGGGAACTAAGAGGCGTCTTGCGCCAGCAGCCTGGGCATCGGTTGTAAATTGGGCTAACTTTCCACAACAGGAAGAAAGGGAAACCTAGCCTAAAGGATAACAAGACATGGATTCAAACAATCAAGACAACTGGTGTCCTAGCGGAACAGAACTGAAAAGAAACATCAGACAACAGCTACTCCACAGGTGTGATTGCAGATCTGTATACCCCCCCACCCACGCAATGCTAACTAACACGCCAAAAAGAAGCAGACACCAAAGGGGATTGGAGAACATGGATAGACAGTAAGGTGGAGGTGGATTCGTGGAACCCAGGCCTGTTCCAAAAGGAATCCAAAGATGAGTAGAAGAAAATCAGTGTGTCCCACAGAGCAAAAAACAGAACAAAGAGAAGGTCCACACCGAAGCTCGTAGACCGGAACGAAAGTTATGCAGGCCAAAGAGTCTGCCTGCCTGTGGTACCATTATTGTCCATATGGAGCAAAGAAAAGATAAAGCTGAAGTCAGTATAAAAAATACTAATACTAAGTAGCTCACAAAATTCCCCTAAGACATACAAAATAAGGTCTCTGAAAAAAGGGGAACAAGGCTATAGTGCATCCGCATAACAAACAGAATACCCGCCATAGAGTAAGTACTCATGTAGAAAAAAATCAAGTGACAAAAAAGCTGTAAGAACAGGCTCCCACAGGGCGACATCGTAAAATATGTTCCAGATGACTGGAAACTAAACTGGTCACTGACAGCATAAATCAGAAGAAAAGCACCAGCAGCAAGCAGATACACCACACCGAGTGGAACCCTGGAAGGGAGAGAAGTACTCCTCCCTATGAAGGTTGTTAAGAGTCTATACAAGGTAAAAACAAAGTGCCCCTGACATACCTAGTACCACAACAGAGTTAAGACTCAGTACCACTGTTGGAAGCCGGAGTCCCCGCCCGCACCTCTGAGACCCAGGACTCCCCACTCAAAGTTAGGCCAAGTAAGGACAATGTTTAAGATAGCCCTGCTCAGCCCCTTAGTAGCTTGGCATGAGCAGCCAGGCCTATCTCCAATGCACGAGTGTACAATATGTGCAACCACAGCATCCCACTGGTGACACCACAAATGGACTCCACACAAGTTTGATAAAATGTGTATAAACTTTACATAAAAAGATATACGATCAGGCCACACAATACAAACGTCACCATATACTAAAGGGTAATATTCATTTTGGCTGGCTGGTTGGTTCAAATCCCAACCACCGCTTTCAAAGCTATACTGGCCTTTAATGCTGTAAAGGAGAGGAGAAATAATACAATGTGTAACGATATACCCCGGTACCTTGCAATGGGAGAAATAATGCAATGCGTACCGCTACAATCATGTACTGCGCAATGAAGGAATAATGCAATGCATCACATCCCAATCATGTACTTTGCAATGAAAAAATAATGCAATGGCTGCCGCTACAATCATGTACTTTGCAATTAAGGAATAATGTAATGTGTAGCGACAATTATGTACTTTGCAATGAAGAAATAATGCAATGCGAGCCACTGCAATCCTGTACTTTGCAACGGAGAAATAATGCAATGCGTAGCGCTACAATTGTGCACTTCATTAAGCAGAAATAATGTTAGGCGTCCGAAGACAGTCCGGCAGTTCGTTAGCAGCAATATTGGCAAAGTGTATTATGATATTCAGCCTCTTCGATAACAGTTGCCCCCACACGTATCAACGATGACATTAAGTGCAGCTTCACACTCTGGCCCCAGTACTGCCACTCCGTTGGTCAGTACGGGTCCCAATTTGAGCCGAAGCAAAGGCTCAGGTCCCCAGAAGGACTGAGAGGCCGAGAGAGTGTCCCTCCGAGCCCACACGCCGCCCAGGTAGTGATCTACATTACCTGGGGGCGCAGCCCCACTCTCCTCTCCTCCTTCAGCGAACTGGGCCTTCCGTGCAGGACTTTCTCAATGGGCCTCAGCAGCTCGGCCTGGCAGCTCAGCTCCTACGGGGCTGCCGGTCCGGACCCGAGACTGTTAGGAAGGTCTCAGGCAAGGCGCACGTACCCCACGACTCTGAGATTACGTTACTACGGGTGCATGTTCACCACGGCACCCTCTGGGTCTCCTCTGGCACGAAGCCACGCACACAATGCTGATGGGACTTCACGTCGACTCAGAGTGCACGTTCACCAGGCACTCCTTCCTGCGGTCTCAGTTGGCACCAAGACACGCACATCGCACTGCAGACTGCTGGCGTTCCCGGAGAGTTCCAAATCGGGGTAATATCATTAAAATATGGAATTTTCATGAGGCGACTTCCTTGTGACCAAAGTTTTATAGCGGTCAGTAAGGTTTTCAACTTCACCTTTTAAAAAAATTTCTGATTGCCAAATTTTAGAAGAAAACCGTTGGTTTGTTGGGTTACTGCCCGTGTAAGAGCTTTAAAAAGGGGTGAAAATGCACTGTGCTCCATCATTAATTGTCGAAAGCTTTTTAGCTGGAATGCACACATATATAAATAGAGATCAGGGCTAGCAATCCCACCGTACTCTCTTTTCTTTCTGAGTTTTTTCAGGGAGATCCTGGGACTCTTATTCCCCATATATACATTTTGTCAAGAGACACTGCGCCTTCTTGAAACATTTTTTGGGAAATTCAAGGCGAATGGTATTAAATAAAAAGGTGTATTTAGGAAGAATTGTCATTTTTATTAAATTGGATTTACCCAAAAAGAAAGAGATATGATCCCCCAAGATTCTAGGAGTAAACTTACTTCTTTTGTAACCTTATCAAAATTGACTTGTGCAATTTTATCTATATTTTGGGTTACTTGTATTCCCAAATACCTTATCTCCTTTTCATAGGTACTTACTGTAGGAAGGTGGCTACCTGATTATGGTTACCCCAGATTTTTTGCCTTGTGTTTAGCTGGTTTTCGAATTAGTTGGCCTGGTTCCCTGCTAATCAGGGCCCCAGGCTATCTGCTCTCTCTGTAAAATGGATTCCATGTACCCTAGGTGCATAACTAAATTGGCTTGGGTCACCTTATCAGCCCCTGTACAGAGCACTATAGGTGCCCAGGGCATAGGTGCATCCAAGGCCTACCAGGGGCTGCAGCATATCTTTTGCCACCCCTGGCTGGCTATCCAAAATTGACGCAATTGGCTGACCACTCAGCTGGTGCAAGGTGGTGTAATCACCCCTTGCTTAGATATAGTATGCCTATATCTAAACCTATCTGGACACATACATACCTATTAGTCACTCCTATGGCAGGCCTTAACAATCCTGGAGGCAGAGTGCTTGGTTTTATGTGAGATGGTGCTCTAGCATGAGCTGAGTTTGTCTGCAGCTGTCGGGACCAATTCCCTAAGCTGTTCCGGGATAATGCCATACCATATACTATTAAGTGCATTATAATCCTCGCAGTTATATGTTAACTTTGGTTTGGCTTTATCAAAACATGTCGTGTAAGGTGTCATACGAATTGGAATACTACCCCCTCGCCAGTCCTGGCGACGGGGGTAGCATTCCACCCCTCTAGAGGGAGACGACATGTTACTTTACTGAAACGCGGTTGATTTTTAAAAGAGCCTCAGATCCACAAAATGGATGCTTCTGCCACAGACACGAGTCTGACCTCCTACTGCTGACCGAAACTCAGCAGAGGAGGCCTGGACAAAGGCTTTCCTGTCGCAGGGAGGTGTTACACCACCCCAGACAGGAGATAGTGGATTGTAGCAGGGAGGTTTGAAAGAAACCAGACACTGCCTGGGGAGCACAAGGCTTCCCCTTGCATAATCCGACCAAACCGGTTCTGGGGCAGACCAGCCCCAGTCCCAGCGCAGCCTGGATCAAAGGAAAGGGGTGTATCCACCCCCTTCCTGGGTCCCACCCATAGGAGGGGACCTAGCAGGTAATCCAGCCCCTAGATTGGTATAAGAATGGGAGCAGTGCCAACGCACTCAGATTATCCTGATGAAACATAAGAAACGAAACTCTGGACCCTTCGACATCCTACTCGACGTAGAAGACTGAAGAATCTCCCTTGTGGTCAAGGAGTGACCACCCTGTGCAAACAGGCACCATCCAGCACCTCGACGTCTGCTTTGTTGCAGTTCCCGCCGGAACTCGAGCAACAGAGATCGACGAGATCAAGCTTGCCTGCCTTCTTACAGCCCGATCCACAGTCCCTGCAGAGCTGAGACCCGTGGAGGTGACCGGAAGCATGGGGCACGCCATCTTGAAAAGACCACGAGACGCTGACTGTGCAGCCCACAAGTGACACTCGAAGCTGTACACCGGGGTTTGAGAAGCCTCAACCCTGAGCCACTTTTGCACCGAAGCTCACTCCTCTACACTCGACGAGTGCTGCGTGGGGCCCTTCTGCTTTCTTTGGCTCGACGCGTTGGCCCAGTCACTTGCCAGCTGGCTTGTGGCCACTGTGCCGGCGAAAACCTAAATACGACTTGTGATTCTGATTGCTCCAGACTTGCACCCGCTCCTCTGAAAAGGAGCACCCGCTCTGACCTCCTGGTCCGAGTGAGAAGCAATCTTCCAGTCCTGCGTGGATTGCTCTTGCCAAGTGTTGTTTGCTCCAATCTTGAAGCCGACAGCGCCGACGGCGAGACCCTTCGTGGGACAGCTCATGACCCGCTCCTGGACGTTGCAGATGCCCCAGAGCCCACGTGGCAGCGGAGAGAAGCTCCTCGACAACCACCTGATTGCGCCCGACATTGCCTGGTTCCGTCCTGGTTCCACCCTGGTCACTGCTGAGTGACCCAGACTCTGTCCCCTCTGCTTTCAGGTACTTTACGACTGTTATCCACCCTTGGATCACACCGGACACTTCCCCTTCACATCGCCTGCAGCATCTTCAGCTTCAAGCACCAACAACCTGTGTGACGAAACCCGACGCCACTTCGACCCTATGCACCCGCTTCCTGTGGATGAGGTAACTCAGCAACGCCGGTGTTCCCACACTGGTACACACCTCTAGGGTCTGTGTCTAAAGTTTTGTCCTTCTAGGTTCAGCGGAAGTATCCTTAAACTCCATTTGTGTAACTTTTACGCACCATTGACTTTGCATTGGTGCATGCGTGTACTTTAAGCACTGCACCCGAATCCCGCGGGCTTTTCCTGACTTCAGCATTGCTTGTCCTGACTGCTCCCAGCGATTCCCTAGGCCCTAGGCCTAACCACTGTTCGATTGGTATCTCTTATACCACTTTCTTAATTATGGTTTGAGTGGCCACCCGCCCTCATCCATAATTGTACAACTTTCATATGTTATAATGTGCATGTGATTTAAGTCGTGTGCCCCTTTGCTCATAAAGAGTACTGGGGATTATTTTAGAAATAAACACATATATTTTTATAATATATACTTGTGTGGTGTCCTTTCATTTGATATTACAGGATTGTGATTGGTAAAACAGCTCGCTTAACACGACCTCTTGAGTTTAGCCTTTAAGGCGGCTTAGTCTATGCTACCATTAAGATAGCTTGTCTATAAGGTTGACTTACAACCAGATACCATAAGGGATTGTTTGGACTGATACAAGGTGGTTCCAGAATAGGAAACATCATATATCGGGCCAACTTCTCACACTTACAAACTCTGAATTCCACTTCATTAACTATGTTTTTTGCTGATTTAACAGGTATCCAGAGACCTTTCCAAACCTCTCTATCTCTAACCAGATTTCTGGGTAAGATTTTTCTATGTCCCCAGTGTATACCATAAGGTCGTCAGCATACAACCCTATTTTTTTTTTACCCATCCATTGTAGCTAAAGGGAATAATTTTCTGTGATGTTCTTCAATTAATGGCTAAGGGCTCAATATACATATTAAATAATAACGGGGAAAGAGGACACCCCTGTCTTGTCCCTCTTTTGATTTTTATTTCTTTAGACAAATTCCCGTTGACCAAAATGTTCGCGGAGGGGTTTTTGTAAATATTTTTAATTGCTTCTAAGCAGTTTTATCCCAGATCAAATCACTTTATTACCTTAAATAAAAAAATCCAGTTGACTCGATCAAAAGCCTTGGCGGCATCGAATGTCATTACCGCTAGAGGGATCTTATATGTTTGTGACACATCTATAGCTCCAATAAGATCTTGAGTCAGCTCGCTTAACTGTCTCCCTTTCATAAAACCTTTTTGGTCCAGATGTATGAGTGACCCCAATACTTTACTTAATCTAGCTAGCAGCCGCCATTTTCCCCCTCTCTAGGACTCCTTGTATTAGAGGAATCGGGGGGGGGGGGGGGGGGGGTGAACAGAAGCGTATGCAGATGTTCCCTGACCAGTTTAGTAACAGGGCATTCCCTTTTAATAGGTGGTGATCGAACATGGAGGTGAAGTATTGGCATTTCTTGTTCTCTATTGTTGGGACTAGGTCTATCTCTGGGGTCCCACAGAGGTTGAAGATTTGTTGTAGGGTCCTCTATTTTATTTCCCACTTGTGCGTGCCTCTGTCCTGTCTGCTGATTTGACGTGTTTGTGTGTTGTCTTTTCCTGGTAGATGATTTGCCTGTAGGCTAATTTTCTTTCAATTGACCCACATCCAAATCTCCTGTGCTAGTTTCCTTAGAGTGAATGATTTTGTATCTCTCCGCCTGTTGAGGTAGAATATAGTTGTGGTGTTGTCTGTTTGAATTAATACAGTTTTCTTCAGTTTGTGGGCTTAGAAAGCCTTCAGTGCCAGGAATACAATCTTCATCTCTAGGAAGTTGATGTGCTTTATGGAGTCTTGATCGTTCTATTGATCCCGTATTCTCAGGTGTCGTGAATGTGCTCCCCAACCCTTGTGGGACACGTCTGTTGTGATAGTCACTAAGGGAGTGGGTGTCTTGAAAGGTCTGCCTAGTGTTATGGTTTTCGATGCCCACCATTGTATCTCAGTCTGAACTTTTTGTGTTACAACCACTAGATCTTCCAAACTCCCTGTGGCTTTTGAGCAACTGCTACAAAGCCACTCCAGAAAAGAGTGCATTTGAAGATGTGCATGAGTGATTAGGGGAATTCATGATGCTATCATGCCCATGAGTTTTATGACAGTCCTCACTGCCAGACACTGACCCTTCTGGTACAGGTGAGTTTCCGGTTTGATAGCTTGTATTCTTTTCTTTGTTGGGTACGCTCGTGCAAACGTGGAGTTTATCTTGCTCCAAATAGGGTTTTTTCTCGTTCTGGCGTTGTTGGCCATTTCTTGTGGTTTACTGAAAAACCTAACTGTTGGAGTGTGTTGATTACTTGATGGACATGTGCGTAACATGTTTGCTTTGATTTTGCCTTTATTAGCCAGTCCTCTACGTAGGTGTAAACGTGGATCCCTGACCTTATTAGGGATGCTGCAAATGCTGCTAGGCATTTTGTGAAAACTCTTGGTGCCGATTTTATCCTGAAAGGGAGGACTTTGAATTGGTAGTGAGTCTTCTTGTAGCAGAACCTAAGGTATTTCTTGTGCACTTGGTTCATGGGGATATGTAGATAGGCGTCTTTTAGATCTATTGTTGCCATGAAGTCTCCTTTTGTAGCTTTGGGATTATCTCTTGTAGTGTCATCATTTTGAAATGCTGCATGCGAATTGACTTGTTTATGAATCGGAGGTCCAAGATTGGTCTTGGTGTGAGATCCCATTTCGGGACTAAGAAGTATGGTGAATAGTTTCCTTTGTTGTGTTCTCTCTTTGGTACCTTTTCCATCGCTCGTTTCTTCAGTAGTTCCTTTATTTCTATTCCTAACTATAAGAGTTCTGATTTTAGGAACTTTATGTTGTTTGGAGGGTTGGTTTGTTAATTCTATACAATGTCCATGTTGTACCAAATTTAAAGTCCAACTGTCTGTGGTGATGTCTTCCCATTGTTGCCGGTGGTGTGCTATCCTGCCTCCCACTGGTGTTGTGCGTGGGTCTATTGTTGTGGGCAAATCACTTTGAATTTGCTCCTCCACCTCTCGAAGGCTGCCCTCTTCCTCTTCCTCAAAAAGGGCTGCTTTGGCTGTCGTTGCCAGGCTTGGTACTCAGACTGCTGGTTTGACTGCTGTCCGCCGCCTTGATTCTGTTGTTGCTGGCTTGTTGAGAAGACTCCTCTCCCTGTGTGACTTCTTACGTTAAAATCTGACCTTTTGAAGGTGCCTCTTTGTTGTAGGGCTTCCATGGTACTAGCCTTTTCATGGTCTTTCTTTATCTGTTGTAGCGACTCATCTACTTTCTTTCCAAAGCGGGTGTCTCCTGTAAAAGGTTTGTTGATAATTGAGGTTTGGACCTCTTGTTTGAAGCCTGATATTCGTAGCCAGGCATGCCTTAGTAACATTGTACCTGTGCAAATGTGTCTGCTGGCTGTATCGGCAGCATCTAGGGCTGATTTTAGACTGGCATTAGCTATGTTCTTACTCTCCTGTATGATGGATTTGACTCTTTTCTTATCTTCCTCTGGCAACTTGTTAATGAGTTCCTCACTATCATACCTGTTAAGAAGAGCATTGGAGTTTGCAATGCGCCATTGTGTTGCTGCTTCTTTAACCATTTTTCTGCCCGCCATGTCCATTCTATTGCGGTCTCTCTAAGGACGTGGGCCAGTGGATGAGTGGTTGTTGTAGGAGAGTAGGGTCTGCTTCCTAAGGTTACCCCCACTTTTTGCTGTGATTCACTGGTTTTTCGACTTTAGTATGGCTGTGGTCCTGCTAATCAGGCCCACAGCCTAGCTGTTCTCTCTCTAAATTGATACCATGTACTTTAGGTACATACCAGTTTAGTTACTGGGTCACCTTTGTGAGCCCCTGCATATGGTACCTTAGGTACCCAGGGCATAGGTGCTCCTATAGGCCTGCCAGGGGCTGCAGCATGTATTATGCCACCCCTGGTTAGCCTTCCAAACTGACACCACTGGTCTGCAATTGCAGCCTGGGTAAGGTGGTGTAATCTCCCCTTACTTAAAATAAATAAATAAATATATATATATATATATATATATATATATTACCTACTGGCGGTCGCCAGTAGGTATATATAGTTAGGATTTTTTCTCTATGGGATTTTTGAAAATTCTATGTCTAATAACTTTGGCGTTTGTGGACGGAATTGGCTGAAATTTTCAGGAAAATGGAACATTTTGTTTCTGAGCAGCCCCTGACAATTTGGGGGGGTTTCATCAAGGGGGGGCCGAGAAAAAAGGGGGGTCCCAAAACGCATTTTTCCCATGTTAATTTCCATAGGGCGGTTGGCCTCACTTTTAGCTCGAACGGCTGAATGGATTTGCACTAAACTTGGCAAAATTGTAGGGACTGTTAGCCTGATGTGCCTTTGCTAGGTCTCAATATATGTGCTCCAGTGGATTTTGAGTAATTTAGGTTAAAAAAAATATATATATCTGGGCGGAGCCTAACCACACATCTGATCTGATTGGCTGTCAGCACTTCATCCAAGAAGTGTTGGCAGCCATCTTGGGACCAATATACATGATAGCACCTCATTAAAAAGCATTGTAGTTAATAGAGGGTTTTAGGACTTTAGTTACATTATCAATCATTTGTTGATGGTACCATACTCGTTTTAGGAATTGTGGTGGGTTCTAAGGTGATTTTACCATGTGAAAAAACCTTCTGCTGTGATATCATGAATATTGTTTGAAAGAAAACTAATATCTCATGATTTTCCCACAGTGGTTTGGAAGGGGATCTATAAGCTAAACTGAAAGCATATTTTCTGTAAATTCACATTATCTTTCTCAGTCATGTGAAAATGAAGTCTGACATTCTCAGTAAAACATGTACATCCAACAAGGACAGAGACTGTCAGTTGATTCCTTTGTGTTCTACTGCAGCCTCCTAGAGTGTTCTAAAAAACAACTAGAGCGCTAACAGTCCTACTTATTACAAAGGTATGGCACACCTGAAGCCATCTTGATTGGAATAAAGTGGTAACTCTTAAAACATTTAATTTAAAAAGAAACAACATGAAGGGGTATATTTTGCCATAGAAAGTATGATTAGTGCTGCAGAATGAAAAATTAGGGCACATTTTGAGTGACTTCTCAAATCCTTTTCTATTTCATTAAAACATTCTGACATGCAGTCTCCCAAAATGGCCACCAGAGACAAAAGAGCCCAAATGTAGCCCAAATATCACCCAGATGTAGCCCAAGTATAGCCCAATGACAGAATGTCCCAGAGTGTTCTAAAGAACAACTAGAGCGCTAACAGTCCTACTTATTACAAAGGTATGGCACACCTGAAGCCATCTTGATTGGAATAAAGTGGTAACTCTTAAAACATTTAATTTAAAAAGAAACAACATGAGGGGGTATATTTTGCCATAGAAAGTATGATTAGTGCTGCAGAATGAAAAATTAGGGCACATTTTGAGTGACTTCTCAAATCCTTTTCTATTTCATTAAAACATTCTGACATGCAGTCTCCCAAAATGGCCACCAGAGACAAAAGAGCCCAAATATAGCCCAAATATCACCCAGATGTAGCCCAAGTATAGCCCAATGACAGAATGTCCCAGAGTGTTCTAAAGAACAACTAGAGCGCTAACAGTCCTACTTATTACAAAGGTATAGCACACCTGGAGCAATCGTGATGGGAATAAAGTGGTAACTCTTAAGACATTTAATTTAAAAAGGAACAAAATGAGGGGGTATATTATGCAATAGAAGGTATTATTAGTGCTGCAGAAAGAAAAATTAGGGCACAATTTGAGTGACTTTTCAAATCCTCTTCTATTTCATAAAAAAATTCTGACATGCAGTCTCCCAAAATGGCCACCAGAGACAAAAGAGCCCAAATGTAGCCCAAATATCACCCAGATGTAGCCCAAGTATAGCCCAATGACAGAATGTCCCAGAGTGTTCTAAAGAACAACTAGAGCGTTAACAGTCCTACTTATTACAAAGGTATGGCACACCTGAAGCCATCTTGATTGGAATAAAGTGGTAACTCTTAAAACATTTAATTTAAAAAGGAACAAAATGAGGGGGTATATTTTGCCATATGAATTATGATTAGTGCTGCAGAAAGAAAAATTAGGGCACATTTTGAGTGACTTCTCAAACCCTCTTCAATTTCATTAAAAGATTCTGACATAGTCTCGCAAGATGGCCACCAGAGACAAAAGAGCCTAAATGTAGCCCAAATATCACCCAGATGTACCCCAAGTATAGCCCAATGACAGAATGTCCCAGAGTGTTCTAAAGAACAACTAGAGCGCTAACAGTCTTACTTATGACAAAAGTATGGCACACCAGAAGCCATCTTGATTGGAATGAAGTGGTAAGTCTGAAAACACTCAATTTAAAAAGGAACAACATGAGGGGGTTAATTTTGCCATAGAAAGTATGATTAGTGCTTCAGAAAGAAAAATTAGGGATCATTTTGAGTGACTTCTCAAATCCTCTTCTATTTCATTAAAAAAATTCTGTCATGCAGACTGAAACATGCACTTTGAATACCAGCAGCAGACGTCCCTGGTGAGCAGTAGCTTTACTACAGTGATCTAATGTGCAACTAGAGTGCTAACATTCAGAATTTATGGCAAATGTGTGACACATCTGAATGCCTTCTTGATGGAACCAAAGTAAACAAGCATTGAAAATGCAATAGATCTCGCCCTCATTTAAGTTAAAGCCATTCTGTTTGTAATGAGGTGGCTTTTTAGCTTTGCTTTTATTAGTGTTTTTTCAACTTTCATGTAAATAACGCACCGTTTTCACCAAATCGACTTTGCCCAAGCACACCCTTCCGCCAACAAATCCCCAAAATTCGGCACACCTGCCGATCCACTCTCCCTACAGCTCACCCAAGCCCCGTCCCTCTAGCGCAACTGGAACACCCCAAATTCACCTTCTCCATGCGCACCAAAAACTCCCATTGAATAACATGACAATTCGCTACTCCGCACAAAAATTGCTCTTTAAAGCACTTCCACTGCTCCGATCCGCTTCAAACTTGGCTGGACACTAGTTCCAGCGATTCCCTAACATCTCACCAAAAATCAGCCCAATCCATCCACTGGAACGGGGACGAATTTCAACCCGAATACGCGCCCCCCGCAAACACAAAAAAAAGCCATAAAACGGCCAAATCTCGACCAAAAACCGCCAAAATCCCTCAAAACCTTGCCAACACCAATACGCACGAAACTGAACCGGCCCCTCAGCCCTAGGCTCCGGGAACCCTACTTAATTGACCCAAAAGCCCTAAAAAAGCAACATAATACACACAAAAACGCCCTAACAATCCTAAAATGCATATAAGTATATGTATGCATGCATTTATGTTTGTATTTATATGTAGATATACAGATGATATATGTTTATATATGTATGTATATATATATATTCACTGAAAAAACCATAGGCTATAGACCATATATAGTTAGGAATTAGCATTTACAAAACCTTGAAAATTCACTGAAAAAACCGTAGGTTATAGACCATATATAGTTAGGAATTAGCATTTACAAAACCTTGAAAATTCACTGAAAAAACCATAGGTTATAGACCATATATAGTTAGGAATTCGCATTTACAAAACCTTATTTTACTCACACAAAACCATTGAAATTCCATATATAGTTAGTTGCACTAACTATATATCGCGCACCCGCAATCCACTGCTGATGATGTCACATATTACATCATGCATGACATGGTCAGTGACATCACTGATGACATCACTGATGACATCTCAAATGACATCACTGATGACATCACTGATGACAACATCCAGTGACTGTATGTTTCTGTAAAGTTAAAATATGTCTTACATATTGAAGAATGAGTGGATGTATAAGTGTCTGGATGAAGGATTTAGTAGGTGCATGACTGACTGTATGAGTGAGTGATTAAATGTGTCTCACTGAGTGCATGGGTTAGTGACTAAACTGTCTTAATTTGTGCATCATTATGTCTGTTGTTCTGTAAACTGTTGCATGTGTTGATAAGTAGCTATATGAGTAACTATATGGGTTATTGATTGGTTGCCCAAGTATTTGTATGGGATACTGAGTGTGTGTGTGGGTGGCTGGGAGGTGTATGACTCTGTGCATAGATGTGTGAGCAGTTGATTCACTAGATGTATGGTTTCAAAAGTGCATGTGGAAACAGCTGTATGGGCGGTTGACTGTGTGCATGAGTGTATTGGTGAGTGAATGGATATCTCAGTGCTACATGTCAAAGTAAGTACATATGTAAAACACAGTACATGTGAGAGTTGACATATATAAATAACTGTGCATAAGAGCCAGTGAATGTGTGAGTGGCTGTATGGATCATTGTGAACTTGTATCAGGGATTGTATAAGAGAGTTAATATGTGTTAGTATATGTTTGAATAAGTAAAGTTTGTATAACTGTATAGTTGAGGAAATGGAGGTGTGATTGATTCTTTGATTGACTGACTAGGTGTGTGAGTAACTCCATGGATGAGTGACAGTCTGTGAGTGTCTGTTTACACTGATTGTATCTAAGGTTATATTAGAGTCTGAAGAGGTTCATCGTATTATCACATGAATGATATCATCAGTGATGTGATCAGTAATGTCAAATGAGATGTCATCAGTGATGTCATCAGTGATGTCATTTGAGATGTAATCAGTGATGTCATTTGAGATGTCATCAGTGATGTCATCAGTGATGTCACTGACCATGTCATGAATGATGTAATATGTGACATCATCAGCAGTGGATTGCGGGTGCGCGATATATAGTTAGTGCAACTAACTATATATGGAATTTCAATGGTTTTGTGTGAGTAAAATAAGGTTTTGTAAATGCGAATTCCTAACTATATATGGTCTATAACCTATGGTTTTTTCAGTGAATATATATATATATATTACCTACTGGCGGTCGCCAGTAGGTATATATAGTTAGGATTTTTTCTCTATGGGATTTTTGAAAATTCTAGGTCTAATAACTTTGGCGTTTGTGGACGGAATTGGCTGAAATTTTCAGGAAAATGGAACATTTTGTTTCTGAGCAGCCCCTGACAATTTGGGGGGGTTTCATCAAGGGGGGGCCGAGAAAAAAGGGGGGTCCCAAAACGCATTTTTCCCATGTTAATTTCCATAGGGCGGTTGGCCTCACTTTTAGCTCGAACGGCTGAATGGATTTGCACTAAACTTGGCAAAATTGTAGGGACTGTTAGCCTGATGTGCCTTTGCTAGGTCTCAATATATGTGCTCCAGTGGATTTTGAGTAATTTAGGTTAAAAAAAATATATATATCTGGGCGGAGCCTAACCACACATCTGATCTGATTGGCTGTCAGCACTTCATCCAAGAAGTGTTGGCAGCCATCTTGGGACCAATATACATGATAGCACCTCATTAAAAAGCATTGTAGTTAATAGAGGGTTTTAGGACTTTAGTTACATTATCAATCATTTGTTGATGGTACCATACTCGTTTTAGGAATTGTGGTGGGTTCTAAGGTGATTTTACCATGTGAAAAAACCTTCTGCTGTGATATCATGAATATTGTTTGAAAGAAAACTAATATCTCATGATTTTCCCACAGTGGTTTGGAAGGGGATCTATAAGCTAAACTGAAAGCATATTTTCTGTAAATTCACATTATCTTTCTCAGTCATGTGAAAATGAAGTCTGACATTCTCAGTAAAACATGTACATCCAACAAGGACAGAGACTGTCAGTTGATTCCTTTGTGTTCTACTGCAGCCTCCTAGAGTGTTCTAAAAAACAACTAGAGCGCTAACAGTCCTACTTATTACAAAGGTATGGCACACCTGAAGCCATCTTGATTGGAATAAAGTGGTAACTCTTAAAACATTTAATTTAAAAAGAAACAACATGAAGGGGTATATTTTGCCATAGAAAGTATGATTAGTGCTGCAGAATGAAAAATTAGGGCACATTTTGAGTGACTTCTCAAATCCTTTTCTATTTCATTAAAACATTCTGACATGCAGTCTCCCAAAATGGCCACCAGAGACAAAAGAGCCCAAATGTAGCCCAAATATCACCCAGATGTAGCCCAAGTATAGCCCAATGACAGAATGTCCCAGAGTGTTCTAAAGAACAACTAGAGCGCTAAAGTCCTACTTATTACAAAGGTATGGCACACCTGAAGCCATCTTGATTGGAATAAAGTGGTAACTCTTAAAACATTTAATTTAAAAAGAAACAACATGAGGGGGTATATTTTGCCATAGAAAGTATGATTAGTGCTGCAGAATGAAAAATTAGGGCACATTTTGAGTGACTTCTCAAATCCTTTTCTATTTCATTAAAACATTCTGACATGCAGTCTCCCAAAATGGCCACCAGAGACAAAAGAGCCCAAATATAGCCCAAATATCACCCAGATGTAGCCCAAGTATAGCCCAATGACAGAATGTCCCAGAGTGTTCTAAAGAACAACTAGAGCGCTAACAGTCCTACTTATTACAAAGGTATAGCACACCTGGAGCAATCGTGATGGGAATAAAGTGGTAACTCTTAAGACATTTAATTTAAAAAGGAACAAAATGAGGGGGTATATTATGCAATAGAAGGTATTATTAGTGCTGCAGAAAGAAACATTAGGGCACATTTTGAGTGACTTTTCAAATCCTCTTCTATTTCATTAAAAAATTCTGACATGCAGTCTCCCAAAATGGCCACCAGAGACAAAAGAGCCCAAATGTAGCCCAAATATCACCCGGATGTAGCCCAAGTATAGCCCAATGACAGAATGTCCCAGAGTGTTCTAAAGAACAACTAGAGCGTTAACAGTCCTACTTATTACAAAGGTATGGCACACCTGAAGCCATCTTGATTGGAATAAAGTGGTAACTCTTAAAACATTTAATTTAAAAAGGAACAAAATGAGGCGGTATATTTTGCCATATGAATTATGATTAGTGCTGCAGAAAGAAAAATTAGGGCACATTTTGAGTGACTTCTCAAACCCTCTTCAATTTCATTAAAAGATTCTGACATAGTCTCGCAAGATGGCCACCAGAGACAAAAGAGCCTAAATGTAGCCCAAATATCACCCAGATGTACCCCAAGTATAGCCCAATGACAGAATGTCCCAGAGTGTTCTAAAGAACAACTAGAGCGCTAACAGTCTTACTTATGACAAAAGTATGGCACACCAGAAGCCATCTTGATTGGAATGAAGTGGTAAGTCTGAAAACACTCAATTTAAAAAGGAACAACATGAGGGGGTTAATTTTGCCATAGAAAGTATGATTAGTGCTTCAGAAAGAAAAATTAGGGATCATTTTGAGTGACTTCTCAAATCCTCTTCTATTTCATTAAAAAAATTCTGACATGCAGACTGAAACATGCACTTTGAATACCAGCAGCAGACGTCCCTGGTGAGCAGTAGCTTTACTACAGTGATCTAATGTGCAACTAGAGTGCTAACATTCAGAATTTATGGCAAATGTGTGACACATCTGAATGCCTTCTTGATGGAACCAAAGTAAACAAGCATTGAAAATGCAATAGATCTCGCCCTCATTTAAGTTAAAGCCATTCTGTTTGTAATGAGGTGGCTTTTTAGCTTTGCTTTTATTAGTGTTTTTTCAACTTTCATGTAAATAACGCACCGTTTTCACCAAATCGACTTTGCCCAAGCACACCCTTCCGCCAACAAATCCCCAAAATTCGGCACACCTGCCGATCCACTCTCCCTACAGCTCACCCAAGCCCCGTCCCTCTAGCGCAACTGGAACACCCCAAATTCACCTTCTCCATGCGCACCAAAAACTCCCATTGAATAACATGACAATTCGCTACTCCGCACAAAAATTGCTCTTTAAAGCACTTCCACTGCTCCGATCCGCTTCAAACTTGGCTGGACACTAGTTCCAGCGATTCCCTAACATCTCACCAAAAATCAGCCCAATCCATCCACTGGAACGGGGACGAATTTCAACCCGAATACGCGCCCCCCGCAAACACAAAAAAAAGCCATAAAACGGCCAAATCTCGACCAAAAACCGCCAAAATCCCTCAAAACCTTGCCAACACCAATACGCACGAAACTGAACCGGCCCCTCAGCCCTAGGCTCCGGGAACCCTACTTAATTGACCCAAAAGCCCTAAAAAAGCAACATAATACACACAAAAACGCCCTAACAATCCTAAAATGCATATAAGTATATGTATGCATGCATTTATGTTTGTATTTATATGTAGATATACAGATGATATATGTTTATATATGTATGTATATATATATATTCACTGAAAAAACCATAGGCTATAGACCATATATAGTTAGGAATTAGCATTTACAAAACCTTGAAAATTCACTGAAAAAACCGTAGGTTATAGACCATATATAGTTAGGAATTAGCATTTACAAAACCTTGAAAATTCACTGAAAAAACCATAGGTTATAGACCATATATAGTTAGGAATTCGCATTTACAAAACCTTATTTTACTCACACAAAACCATTGAAATTCCATATATAGTTAGTTGCACTAACTATATATCGCGCACCCGCAATCCACTGCTGATGATGTCACATATTACATCATTCATGACATGGTCAGTGACATCACTGATGACATCACTGATGACATCTCAAATGACATCACTGATGACATCACTGATGACAACATCCAGTGACTGTATGTTTCTGTAAAGTTAAAATATGTCTTACATATTGAAGAATGAGTGGATGTATAAGTGTCTGGATGAAGGATTTAGTAGGTGCATGACTGACTGTATGAGTGAGTGATTAAATGTGTCTCACTGAGTGCATGGGTTAGTGACTAAACTGTCTTAATTTGTGCATCATTATGTCTGTTGTTCTGTAAACTGTTGCATGTGTTGATAAGTAGCTATATGAGTAACTATATGGGTTATTGATTGGTTGCCCAAGTATTTGTATGGGATACTGAGTGTGTGTGTGGGTGGCTGGGAGGTGTATGACTCTGTGCATAGATGTGTGAGCAGTTGATTCACTAGATGTATGGTTTCAAAAGTGCATGTGGAAACAGCTGTATGGGCGGTTGACTGTGTGCATGAGTGTATTGGTGAGTGAATGGATATCTCAGTGCTACATGTCAAAGTAAGTACATATGTAAAACACAGTACATGTGAGAGTTGACATATATAAATAACTGTGCATAAGAGCCAGTGAATGTGTGAGTGGCTGTATGGATCATTGTGAACTTGTATCAGGGATTGTATAAGAGAGTTAATATGTGTTAGTATATGTTTGAATAAGTAAAGTTTGTATAACTGTATAGTTGAGGAAATGGAGGTGTGATTGATTCTTTGATTGACTGACTAGGTGTGTGAGTAACTCCATGGATGAGTGACAGTCTGTGAGTGTCTGTTTACACTGATTGTATCTAAGGTTATATTAGAGTCTGAAGAGGTTCATCGTATTATCACATGAATGATATCATCAGTGATGTGATCAGTAATGTCAAATGAGATGTCATCAGTGATGTCATTTGAGATGTAATCAGTGATGTCATTTGAGATGTCATCAGTGATGTCATCAGTGATGTCACTGACCATGTCATGAATGATGTAATATGTGACATCATCAGCAGTGGATTGCGGGTGCGCGATATATAGTTAGTGCAACTAACTATATATGGAATTTCAATGGTTTTGTGTGAGTAAAATAAGGTTTTGTAAATGCGAATTCCTAACTATATATGGTCTATAACCTATGGTTTTTTCAGTGAATTTTCAAGGTTTTGTAAATGCTAATTCCTAACTATATATGGTCTATAACCTACGGTTTTTTCAGTGAATATATATATATATATATATATATATATATATATATATATATATATATATATATATATATATATATATAACCTACTGGCGATAGCCAGTAGGTATATATAGTTAGGATTTTTTTCCTATGGGACTTTTGAAAATTCTATGTCTAATAACTTTGGCGGTTGTGGACGGAATCGGCTGAAATTTTCACGAAAATGGCACATTTTGTTTCTGAGCAGCCCTTGAAAATTTGGGGGGGGGGGGGGGGTTCGTCAAGGGGGGGCCGAGAAAAAAGGGGGGTCCCAAAACGCGTTTTTCCCATGTTAATTTCCATAGGGCGTTTGGCCTCACTTTTAGCTCGAACGGCTGAATGGATTTGCACGAAACTTGGCAAAATTGTAGGGACTGTTAGCCCGATGTGCCTTTGCTGGGTCTCAATATATGTGCTCCAGTGGATTTTGAGAAATTAACGTTTTAAAAAATGTATATATCTGTGACAGCGTCCCAGATAGCGCTCCAGATCGCGTACTTTTCGCGTCACGGAGCTTTGCGAAGCGATGCTGATTGGCTCTCCGGTGTCTGTCAACATTCTAAACAGTCCGGCGCGGCCGCCATCTTGTCTCTCGGTAGGATCGAGAGAAAGAAGAGGTGAAAAACGAAGGGGGAATTTAATGAAAGGGGGCAAGGTAGACCCCTCTTGACCCCCTAGGAATTATGTTGGGGTTATTAAAGGGTCCCGTGGGGAAAATTAAAAAAAATTGATTTTTCACGGTAGAAGCGCTTCCCGGTTCGCGAACTGGTAGCGAAACGGGAATTCGCCATTTTGTGTTTCAGTTTAATTAAATTACAGGGTATAAGGGGGTACGGGAGACGTATCCTGATCCCTTATGTTTTCTGAGGGTGGCTGAGGAGGCTCATATATGTTGATACATGTCTTCCAGCGGCTGTGCGTGAGCGTTTTATTTGTTTTGCTGCGTGACGTCTGTTAACGTTCGATTCGATGGAAATCAGGAAGTGTTGACCGCCATTTTGTCACTGCGAGTAAATATTTTATTTGTTATAAATAAATCATTATTGATAAACATTGTCTGCGCCATCTTGCCTTTTTTGCAATGCCACACTTTTGTCGAGCACAGCAGCCATTTTAGATGCCTTGACCAGACCCACTGTCTGCACGCCGCCGATCCTCAGCATGGCTCCCCACCCTCGCAAGCATCTCCCCCACGCACTGGTCACTCCCGCTCTCTCTCTCATGCATGGGCTAGAAACCTCCTCCCATCTGCGCTGTTCTTCTCTGAGAATCACACCCTGTGCCCGCCCGACACCTGCCGTTCACCCTATTCACTACCGCACCCTCTGACACTCCTCTTCCTCTGCGTCCGATTGTCCAGGCCCGTGAACGGGCCTCCCCAGGTGGAGGCTCGTCTGCTGTAGTGGGGCGCCCCTTTACCGTTTCAGTTGCCATTCCGCCCGCTTTTGGTACACTGTGCCAAAATCCGCCATTCAGCTGAGTTGCGCCCACTCTTGCGGTTCAGCGATAGGCGGCTGCTACAGGACTCTCAAAATGGCGGCAGGCTCTTTCCTTTTTGGGCCTGGTCCTCTAAAATGGCCCTGGGACACCTTGGAACTCGGACGCTTGTCTGCTAGGTCTTGGACCCCATTCTCGAAAGCGTCCCCTGAGCCTTGAAGATTCTACAAAAGTCTTGGGAGCCCCCAACTCCCGCAGGCTTCCAGTGGGGAGCGGCTGCCATGATTGCTCGCGGAATGACCACGACGGAGCCACGAGATGGTGGTGCTTTCATGCTGACGCCAGCTTCAGTCTGAAACATCCAGAAAGAAGGTGGGGCTTTCATCGTTTGGGAAAAAAAATGTTTTAATCCAATGAAAAGTGTTATTTTTAGGTCATATGATCAAGCCTTCCATCATTAGGAAACCAAAAGTAAAATGAACCAATGAAAAGTTTTATAAACAAGTCACATGACCTGTTATGCGGCATAGGGCTATAAAAAGCGTAGAAAATCCGTTGGCACGTGAGGCGGCATCAGTAGCGGACCGATGTGCGAATAGGCCGAAGGCAGCACAACGCGCCAAGATCCGGATGGCACCGAGGTGGTGTCCAGCAAGTTGCCGCACTGGTGTGGCCATCCTACAATGCTGCGCCGAAAATCGGTGTGGGGCGCCCCGTTGGCCTGTGAGGTCGCGTCAGTCAGTGGGGGCTGTTTGAGGATCTGACTGCATTGGAAAGCAATGTGATGCTGTTCGTCGCCCCCAAGATGGAGGCTCCTCGGCTGCAGTGGGGCGCCCCTTGGTGTTTCACTCGCTATCCAGTTGAGTTGCGTTCGCACTTGCGGCTACAGTAGGCCGAAGGCAGCACAACGCGATCTGGATGGCACCGAGGTGGTGTTTAGCAAGTTGCTGCTCTGGTGTGGCCATCCTACAATGCTGTGCCGAAAGTCGGCGTGGGGTGCCCCGTTGGCCTGTGAGGTGGTGTCAGTAGCGGACCGATGTGTGAATAGGCCGGAACCAGCACAAGGCGCCAAGATCCGGATGGCACCGAGGTGGTGTCATAGTTGAGAGTTCTGAGCAGTGCTTGTAACACTGTCTGAAGCTTATTTGCACCTGCTGCAGCTTCACTATCGCCCTGGTGTGGCCAAAGATCGCCCATGACATAGGCGGACAGCTCCCGGGGTCTGGCGGAACTTTTTTCCTTTTCCTTCCTGCATCTTGTCCCACAATCCGTTTGACCTGAAGACACGACCAGGTCCCTGAATGTGTGCAGGGGGACGCTATTGATTGAATCAAAATGGCGGTTTCACACAAAGCTGACTCAAGCGTTGCTGCTGATGCTATACAGACAAAAATTGGTTTTCAGTTTGTACATTCTTCAGGATTTTTCCATCCAAGGCTGGTTGAGAGTTTGTAGAACAATGGCTTCAGATTTTCAACATACTACTCTTCAACATTCTTCCTAAATGTAACAATGTGAGACTCACTAGGAGAACGGCTGTTTATCTTTCCTTTCAAAATGCTGCCAACAATATTTTCTGAATGGAAGACACCATCTTGTAGCATAAAGGGCTGCGTCAAGGGTGGTATTGCCCAAAATGGCGCCGGTATAAATGGGACTCGTAACTTCTTGTTGTGTACTGGTTGCACAACCTTGATATCACGAGATACGTATGCAGTTTTGAAGCACATGGCGGGCGGGGACGAGAATTGATTGAATATTTCGACATCCCTATTGATATTAAGTTCTGATGTGTTATTGATTACTGTACTATTGAAAGTTCGAATTAACGTCACCCATGGTACTTGCCCGCAAATGTATATCTAGATAATTTTATTGAAAGTGGCCCTGTTGTATTTTAATTATAAAATGTACGTCCACCGATTCCGCAACTGTTAGACACCTTAGTTCTTGCAACCTAATGGCCCGCTCGTTACGTTCCTCTACAATGTAAATGTCTCCTCATCATATACGATTCCAGTTTGCTCCGTGGCCGGCCCACGTGGTTATAGGCCCGTATTTGTATACTGACATTTTCACAATAAAGGTTTTTAAAACAAAACATGGTAGTAGTATTTACATTGGTAAAGTTTTTAATTTTAGTCACTGTTTTCGAATCAGTAAAAGGCAAGTGAAATAAAGCAGTCCAATTACAGGACGGATAAAAGGTATAATACGCAGGAACGCAGTAAAGATAAATGGTCAAGGGCAGTTGTGTTTTCCACTCCTGCAACATAAAGTGATCGATAAGAATCTGATATTCAGGCGTATCGGCGACTAAGACAGCAGGCCGAGCCTCTTTTACTCAACGGCTCCGTCATGGGACGAAGAAACGCCCTTTTTCTCGAAAAAGGAATATATTTTACTTGCAGGACAGTTGTACATTTTCCGGGAAAGTACATTAGCTTGAAACATTATAACATATATGTTTAAGAAAAAATAATGTTCGAAACCAATAAAAAGCGTAATTTTTAGGTCATATGACCAAGCCTTTCATCATTAAAATAACAAAAGTAAAATGAACCAATGAAAAGTTTTATTAACAAGTCACATGACCTGTTATGCTTACGTTACACGCTGCGCGCCGCGCCCCGGATCGCTTCCGGGAAGCTGCACTTCGCGCACCGGAGCACTTCCGGGTGCGCTAACGCGGCGTCATATAACGCATTACGCGACAACGTAGGTCCAGATTATAGTCAAAATGTCTCCACCAACCAGCGTTCGGAACACAACCCCTTTCAGCAGTCTAAAAAGTTCTGTTAAATGACAACAGAAGGGACAGGCAACAAGAACCATCAGTCAAAGAGGGGAGGGCAAGTTCTTCTCTACCGGGTCACGTTGGGGCGCTACCGGAACTGATCGAATTGGTAGTCTACAGTGTTTCTGGATATTTCAGACTGAAGCTGGCGTCAGCATGAGAGCACCACCATCTCGTAGCTCAGTCGTGGCCATTCCACGAGCAATCAAGGCAGCCGCTCCCCACCAGAAGCCTGCGGGAGTCGGGGGCCCCCAAGACTTTTGTAGAATCTTCAAGGCTGAGGGGACGCTTTCGAGAATGGGACCCAAGCCCTAGCAGACAAGCGTCCGAGTTCCAAGGTGTCCCAGGGCCATTTTAGTGGACCACGCCCAAATCGGAAGAGCCGGCCGCCATTTTGAGAGTCCTGTGGCAGCCGCCTATCGCTGCATCGCAAGAGCGGGAGCAACTCAACTACATGGTGAGCGAGACGCTGTAGTCGCAAGAGCGGGCGGTAAACAGCTGAATGGCGGAAGAGGCACAGTGTAGCAAAAGCGGGCGGAATGGCAACTGAAACGGTAAAGGGGCGCCCCACTACAGCGTGTCTTCAGGTTAAACGGATTGTGGGACAAGGTCCAGAATGGAAGAGTCATCAAAAGGCAAAAAGTTCCGCCGGACCCCGGGAGCCGGCCGCCTATGTCGGGGGCGATCTCAGGCCACACCAGGGCAACACGACTTGGGGAGGGGGCAGGAGCCAAGCGCCCCCTCCCAGTCCGCGCCATCTCACCGCCCCTCGGGGGCCTCCGTCAAGCGGTTTAGGGAGGCACCGCATCACATTGTTTTCCAATGCAGTCAGGTCCACAAACGGCCCTCACTTACTTTGAGAATAGTGAAGCTGCAGCAGGTGCGAATAAGCTTCAGACAGTGTTACAAGCGCTGCTCAGAACTCTGAACTATGGCACCCAACATCCAGGACTTATGCCATTTGAGCATGGCAGTGACATCGAAGCAACTCAGGGACCAAAACCATGAAAGTACACTCACGTATGAAAATCTTACTTGGGGAGGGGGCAGGAGCCAAGCCCCAGTCCGTGCCACCACACCGTATGTGTCTGTAAACATTCAAAACAGTCCGCAGCGGCCGCCATCTTGTACCTCGGTAGGATTGAGGTGGTAAAAATCAAAGGGGGAAATGAGCAAAAGGGGGCAGGGTACACCCCCCCTGACCCCCTATGTTTGATGTGGGGGTCATAAAAGGACCGTACGGGGCCAAAAAAAAAATGTTTTTGATTTGCGCCGGGGGAGCGCCTGGTACGCGCACCGGTGAGCGTACGACTGAGAAAAAGAATGACACTTTTTAAAAAAAAAATAGCATTTTTTTATAAATTGGAGGTAGTTCTGAAAAGAACTTTTTTTTGTTTTTGTTGTTTTATATTTTTTTATACTTTTTGAAACTATTTTATATTTTTTTTGGATTTTTTACAGGGGAAAAACAAAAACAGGGATTCAAAAAATGCTCAACAGGAGAATAAAAATGAGAAAATTTAGGGACGGGGAGAGCATTGGTGTTCCTGTTTCTTTATTGCAATGAGTTCAACGCTCTGCTCCCCGTAACAGAGTAGTTTGTCACAGTCCTTGCATAAAAATTTTATTCCTGCAAATAACGGCTGGACGTTAGGGACCATTCTTGCACGTGTTGAACCTGAAGGTGTTGCTCCACCAGTGGAGGTGCTGCTGCCATCTCTTCGTGCCTTCTCTGCCAGCTCCCTGACACTCTCCCTGGAGTAATTGTTGGGGTGTCTTCTTTTGACATGCCTAATTAAATTGGCATTTCCAAAGCTGTATTTTTTTAGAGGATTGCCTCTGGATAAAATACTTCCACATATTTTACAAGTTACTTTACTTGCATTAACTTTTTTTTGTCCTTCAGGGATGTCATAAAATTTCCAGATGAAGTGGTTCTTTGTTTTCTGGTGAGGAGGGTCCTCTTGCACAAATCCATCTGAATCACTGCTGGATGACTCCCTTGCAGTCATTGCTGTAGATCAGGAAAGTAATGAGTTGAAAATTCACAAAACACCTCTTGCTCTCTCCAAGTGCAAATCAATAGTGAGAGAAATGGGTGGGGTTCTCCAAATTTAGAAAAAAATAATTATTGAACCAATGAAAAGTGTTATTTACAGGTCACATGACCATGGGCTTCATCATTATGAACCCAAAACTGTTATGAACCAATGAAAAGTGTTATTTTCTGGTCACATGACCCGACGCGCTTACGCGTAAGCGTGTCAGACGCCTACGTTGCGCGATCGTATTCGCTCGAGTGCTTCCGGGTGCGCTTACGCCGTGCGTATCACACGGACGCGGCTACACGATACGTCACGATCATGTTTTCATTCGCGATATTGGCGCTTTCGGGACGCTCCCCGGAGCGCACCTCGGGACGCTTTATAGAAGTACGCTTTTCGGGGCGCTCCCCGGGGCGCGCATCAGGAGCGCACAAAAAAAAAAAATGGGAAATTGTAGGGACAGGTAGCCCTATTCTGAAGTGCTTTTTACGAAAATTAACTTTGGAAAAAAATGTATTGTGCTACATTGGGCTTTATATATGTTAGAGCAAAAATGTAGCCCAAATGTAGCCCAATGTAGCCCAATGTAGCCCAAAGATGGCCACCAGAGACAAAAAAAAAATATAGCTCAAATATAGCCCAACTGTAGCCCAATGACAGAATGTATCAGAGTGTTCTAAACAACTAGAGCGCTAACAGTCTTACTTATAAAGTGAGACTTATAGTTAGGAATTAGCATTTAAAAAACCTATGAAATTCACTGAAAAAACCATAGGTTTCACACCAGTTATAGTTAGGAATTAGCATTTAAAAAACCTATTAAATTCACTAAAAAAACCATAGGTTTCACATCAGTTATAGTTAGCTGGAAAATTTTACTGACATAAAACCATTGAAATTCAACATTATAGTTAGTTGGACTCACTATAACTTGCGCGTGTAATGCACTGCTGATGACGTCACATATTACATCACTCATGACATGGTCAGTGACATCACTCATGACATCACTGATGACATCATCCTTGTGACAGAGTGACAGACCTCCTTTCACTGTAATGTAACCCATGAAAACACATATTGAAAAATATAAATTAATTTTTTTTTAAAAATGGAGATACCCATACCAGTTACAACAACCAATTCAATAATTCCACCATCTATATACACATATACTCAGTCATATACATCAATACTCACATACACTAGATTAAAACATATGTACTTACTGATAAAGACACTAATGAGACAGTCATTCACTCACTAACACACGCATATGCACACTCATCCACCCATACAGTCCTGCACATATGCCGTCTTCAAAAAACATACAGTGAGTCAGTCATTGATGCATCTATGTGCTAAGTAACACTCCCACCAAACCATACAGACACTCATACTGATACTAAAAAAACATCTAATAATCTATATACACACATATGTAGCTACTCACCAACCCATACAGCCATTTATACACAAAGTGAAACACTGATACATATATTTAAATATTTAAACATTAATCGTTAATATATGTATTCACTAAGATACACTTAATAAGCCAGTTAATCAATCATTTTTTTTAAAAAAAACATCCATTTACACACTTATTTAAACATTTATTGTTCCATCGACCTTTACATATATAAAATATATTTATTTTTCAGAAAGCCACACATTCACTGGATGGTGTCATCAGTGATGTCATGAGTGATGTCACTGACCATGTCATGAGTAATGTAATATGTGACGTCATCAGCAGTGCATTACACGCGCAAGTTATAGTGAGTCCAACTAACTATAACGTTGAATTTCAATGGTTTTATGTCAGTAAAATTTTCCAGCTAACTATAACTGATGTGAAACCTATGGTTTTTTTAGTGAATTTAATAGGTTTTTTAAATGCTAATTCCTAACTATAACTGGTGTGAAACCTATGGTTTTTTCAGTGAATATATATATATATATATATATATATATATATATATATATATATATATATATATATATATATATATATAAATTACCTACTGGCGGTCGCCAGTAGGTAGTTATAGTTAGGATTTTTTTTCAATGTTAAATCTCAAAATTCTATTTGGAATAACTTTGGCGCCGGTTTACGAATCTGCCTGAAAATTTCCTCAAAATGGCCTCTCGGCGCCCCGGTCCTTCCCTGGGGGGGATTAGTCAAGCGGGGGCCGAGATAAAAGGGGGGGTCCCAAAACGTGTTTTCCCCACGTTAATTTCCATAGGGCGGTCGACCTCACTTTTAGCCCGAACGGCAGAATGGATTTCCACCAAACTTGGCAAAATTGTAGGGACTGGTAGCCCGATGTGCCTTTGCTATGTCTCAAGATATGTGCTCCAGTGGATTTTGAGTAATTTAGGTTAAAAAAAATATATATGTCTATGGCAGCGCCCCGGTACGCGCACCGGGCGCGACACGCGAGGTGCGCACGGAAAGCTGATTGGCTCTCGGGTGTCTGTAAACATTCGAAACAGTCCGGAGCGGCGCCATCTTGTGTCTCGGTAGGATCGAGACACAAGAGGTGGCAAAAATAAAGGGGGAATTGACCATAAGGGGGTAGAGTAGACCCTCCCTGACCCCCTAGGTTTGATGTGGGGGCCATAAAAGGGCCTCGCGGGGCAAAAAACCCATTTTTTTTTAATTTGCGCGGGGGGAGCGCCCGGTACGCGCACCGGGGAGCGTCCCATGGGGAAAAATGAATGATTGAGTTTTTCAAAAATGTAGCCTTTTTTTAAAAAGTGGAGGTAGTTCTAAAAAGAACTGTTTTTTTCTTCTTTTTGTTGTTTTATTTTTTTATTGTTTTTTTTAACATTTTGTACTTTTTTGGGGTTTTCTGAACAGTTTTATATTTGTTTTGTATTTTTCATGGGGAGAAACGAAAAAACAGGGAATTGAAAATGGCTCAACTGGAGCAAAACAAAAAAAGAAAAGAAATAATTAGGGTTGATTGGGGCATTTATGGTTGTCCCCAGCAAGGACGATGAGCTTTACGCTCTGTTCTCCGTAGGAGATGGTCTTCCCACAATATTTACAGATAATTCTGAAATCTGCAAATCGTGGCTGAATGCAAGGCATTGTCTCACTTTCCTCTGGTGCCGACGGAGTGGGTTGCTTCCTTTTTGAGGTGGTCCTTGTGGATTGGGGAGGGTTACAGGCCAGTTCCCTCATCTCTGCAGCAGAATAATTTATTGGATGCTTGCGCTGCATGTGGCGTATCATCGTGTTGTTCCCAAATGAATATATTTTATTTGGGTTTCCCCTGGTAAGTTCCATGCCACAGATTCTGCAACTCACCTTGGCTGCATTTACTTTTTTCTTCCCCTCTGGGATAGAAAAAAACTCCCAAATAATGTGTGGTCTTGGCTGGTATGGGGTACTTTGTTCTTGAAGCCATCATGAACTCCCCTCCTCCTCTTCCTCTTCTTGTTGACCAACAATGATATCTTGAGGTGGTTCTCTTGGTGATTGTGGTGGTGGTGCAGATGCACCAGCTGCTGCTACTACTGAAGCCATTATATTGATGAAAAAGGTAGAGAGAGGTATAAACAGGTCTTCCTAAGTCAAAGGACAAAATCAGAATAAGGAAAAAAGGTGGGGTCTTTCATACTTTTGAAAAAAAAAATGTATTGAACCAATGAAAAGTGTTATTTTTAGGTCCCATGACCAGGGGCTTTCATCATTTGGAAACCAAAACTTATGAACCAATGAAAAGTGTTATTTTCAGGTCACATGACCCGAAGCGCTTACACTACGCGCCCCGGGGCGCGCCCAGGGGTGCGTTGTGTAAGCGCGTCGGACGCCTACCTTGCGCAATCGTATTCGCTTGAGTGCTTCCTGGTGCGCTTACGCCGTGCGTATCACGCGGACGCGGCTACGCGATACGTCACAATCATGTTTTCGTTTGCGATATTGGCGCTTACGGGACGCTCCCCGGTGCGCGCACCGGGAGCGCTCCAAGGCAAAAAATTTTTTTTAAAAAAAATTGGCAAAATTGTAGGGACTGGTAGCCCGATGTGCCTTTGCTATGTCTCAAGATATATGCTCAAGTGGTTTTTACGAAAAATAACTTTGTAAAAATATATATTGGGCTATATATATGTTAGAGCCCAAATGTAGCCCAATGTAGTCCAAAGATGGCCACCAGATACAAAAAAAAATGTAGCCCAAATATCAGCCAGATGTAGTCCAACTATAGCCCAATGACAGAATGAACCAGAGTGTTCTAAAGAACAACTAGAGCGCTAACAGTCTTACTTATAAAGTGAGACTTATAGTTAGGAATTAGCATTTAAAAAACTTTTGAAATTCACTGAAAAAACCATAGGTTTCACACCAGTTATAGTTAGGAATTAGCATTTAAAAAACCTAAGAAATTCACTGAAAAAACCATAGGTTTCACACCAGTTATAGTTAGGAATTAGCATTAAAAGAACCTATTAAATTCACTGAAAAAACCATAGGTTTCACACCAGTTATAGTTAGCTGGAAATTTTACTGACATAAAACCAATGAAATTCCACGTTATAGTTAGTTGGACTTACTATAACTTGCGCGCCTGCAATGCACTGCTGAGGACGTCACATATTACATCACTCATGACATGGTCAGTGACATCACTCATGACATCACTGATGACACCATCCAGTGAATGTGTGTCTTTCTGAAAAATAAATATGTTTTATATATGTATATGTAAAGGTCAATGGAAAAATAAATGTTTAAATAAGTGTCTTAATGTATGTTTTATTTAACAAATATGTGTGTGAGTAACTTTTGGATGAATGTCGGTGTGTAACAGGATGTATAGGTGTATCACTTCATATGATGAGTGAGTATATGTATGAGTGACTATATAGAACTGTTGGTGAATGAGTGGATGTGTATATAGATAGTGGAATTACTGAATTGCTTGTTGTAACTGATATAGGTATCTCCATTTTTTTAAAATTTCAGTTTCTATTTTTGAATATGTGTCTCAAGGGTTACATTATAGTGAAAGGAGGTCTGTCACTATGTCACAAGGATGGTGTCATGAGTGATGTCACTGACCATGTCATGAGTGATGTAATATGTGATGTCATCAGCAGTGCATTGCACGCGCAAGTTATAGTGAGTCCGACTAACTATAACGTGGGAATTTCAATGGTTTTATATCAGTAAAATTTCCAGCTAACTATAACTGGTGTGAAACCTATGGTTTTTCAGTGAATTTAATAGGTTTTTTAAATGCTAATTCCTAACTATAACTGGTGTGAAACCTATGGTTTTTTCAGTGAATTTCATAGGTTTTTTAAATGCTAATTCCTAACTATAACTGGTGTGAAACCTATGGTTTTTTCAGTGAATTTCATAGGTTTTTTTAATGCTAATTCCTAACTTTTTATACAGACTCATACCTATGTGTTTTTTAGTGAATTGCTAAACTAAGTTTTTGTAAAAATGAACACTATAATGTATATTGAGATAATATTTTTTATTTAAAATAGTTTTTTTTTATATTTCACCCTGGTGCGCTGACCGTACGCGCACCGGTGCGCGTACCGTCAGCGCACTAACCAAAAAAAATAAAAAAAAATAATGAAGGAGTGACCATAAGGAATGGTAACAGAGAGAGTGGTGTTAAGAGAAAGAGAGCTAAAAAGGGAGGAACACAGAGAGTCTGAGTAATAGATAGTAAGACAGAGAAAAAATGTAAGAGGAAGTAACTGAGAAAAAGAAAAATGAATAAGGGAGCAAAAGAAAGAAGACATAGGAAGAAGACTAAAGCAGAGGTTAAGGGAGAATGTAAATGGATGTTGAAAGTAAAAAGAAGGACAGTTAAGTATGGGAATACAGGTAGTGACGGAATCAGAGGAAAATAATAGCAGTGATGGAGGGAAAGTAAATAGCAGTGAATATAAGTAAAGAGGGGTGAAAGAGGGTACATGTAAGTGAATAAGGGTAACACATGGGGAGTAATAGAGAGAAAAAAGAGAGAGAGGGACTAAGTGAACCAGTAAAAAAGGTAAGTGAAGGAGTGTGCCTAGGCAGAAGTACTGAAAGAAATTGAATGTGGTAGGAAGTAAACATGGAAGAAAAGAATAAGTGAGGAAAGCAAAGTAAGGAAATAGGTGTGCGGTAGGGTGACAGAAAAATAGTGAAAATAAAACAAAAAGTGATAACAAAAAACATTTCACAAACACACTTACCATATAATCTATGCAAATTTGTATCTGTGAAAGATAAAGGAAAAAACATGTTATAATTACATAAAAATGTATAATAAAATAGAAGAAACAGTTCATGAGGTTTAAAAATCTTCAAAAGTTTACTAAGAAATGAAGCAATAGTGAAGGATACAAAAACAGAAAGAAAGTAATGTAGAAAGAAAAAAAAAGGAAAAAGAAATAGTTAGAGAACAAATTCCTAAAGGTAAATAAGATACTAAAAGAATGTAAAATATCAAAACAAAATGAGTAAAGATAAGAAAGTAAAAGAAAAATGAGTGAAAAGGAGAGAAGTCAGATTGATAAACTATAAATTTTAATAGAGGAATAAAAGATGATTGAGAGTGAGTGAAGTAAAGTCACAGAGTGAAGGGATGAAAGAAATGAAGTTATTATAGAACGATAGATAAAACAGGAGTGAGAGAGTAAGTACAAAGAAAGACAAAATGAAGAACTAACTGAACTACAGTACAATGAGTGTGAAAGAAAAAAAAATGGAGAAAGAGAAAGAGGGTTAGGAAAGTAAAGCAGTAGAACTAAGAGAATATGAAAAAGATAAAAAGTGGTGGAAGGAACAGAGGAAATGCAGATAGTTCCTATTAGATGAAGAAGTTGTGAATGAAGTGCAGTAAAGAAACAGCAATGAAAAAAGAGTGTAAATTAGTAAAGAGAGGTGAATAAGGAAGAAAAAGAAAATGAGTGTATAACAATGTGAACACAATATAAATTACACAATGCAAACTACACAATAACTTCTACAATATGTTACATTATTTATTTTTGCTGTTCTCAGAATATATTGAATTCCACTTAAATTAGTGAGTTCAAAGTCTTCATCATATAACAGCGGGAAAAAAAAAACACAATCTAAAAGATTATGTTTAAAAAAACCCATTCAAACATACATCTCATATATGTACACTAATGTTTGATTCACTTACTTTTCCATGAGTCCAAATAGAAGATAGTGAAGGTCCTTTTCGTGGAAAAAAGTCTGCTGTGCCTTATAAGTTCCATTTCATCAACTTCCTATGAAAAAAGATCTAAAAACATCATACCATACACAATCCTCACGGCCAATTTGTGTCTGATATATCAGTATTTTTTACTTTGAGATCCACTTAAAGTATCTACATGAGATAAATCATTTAAAATATTAGATTAACTAACTAACTAACTTTTATTATCTATTCCCGTCTTGAAAGGCCAATTCCCTTTACTAAAACCTTGGTTTTAAAAACCCTAGATAAGAATTTGTAGAGTCATAAGGCAAACGTTGTTTATAAGTTAAATGAGAATCATTGCAGTAACTCCATCCATTTTCAGATTTTAAGTAGCATGTATAATGTCCTGAGGTGGTCGAAGAACCGTCATGATAAATAATTGCTTCAGTTGTAAAGGTCCTTCCAGAAATTGATAACTGAGAAGCCACAAAATTTTTGATAGAAGTTGTCAATTTAGTTCCATCAGGTCTACATCGTTGGAAAACTAAAATGATATACTGCCCATACCTTTGTATAAATAATGTGGACAGCATTGTACATTTACATTGGGTACACACCATATTATGATCAGCTGCTTTAACTAGATTTTTAAAAGACACTGATTTACAGTCTGGTAAAGTCAAATATATAAATCTTTCAGTGTCTATTCTAGTAGTACTTGATAAACTACAATTGTGGCAGTCATGCTGCCATTGATAAGAAAGACTGAAAAGATTATCTACATCTACACCTTCATCTTCCAAAACACCAAACATATACATTAAAAATTCCTGACAATCCTGCTGAATGTTCTGTGAAAATTTATCTTGACCAGAACACAAATCTAAAATATTTCGAATTTCTGTTACACTTTCTATTTGTGGTGTACCACTGCTACATTTCTGAAACACAGAATTCAATAAACCACACAATCTTTGATCCCGATTTTCAACAATCTGTTCTTGTAAACTTTTAAGAAAAAAAACAACATTAACCACTACATTAGCATAGCAGTTGACACCAGAACTATTTTCAAACTGAAATCCAACAACATTTTCTCCACAATTCTTTTTCTTCCTGTTTTCAATTACAGTTTTCTCTACTTTTTGTCTTTTTGCAACTACCTCACTACAATTATCCTCATTTCTTCTTTTTCGGCCTACCACACGTTTTTCAAACAGAGGATATTGAGGCAAATGTGGAGCATACTCTCTTCTTAACCTATTGTATTCTTTAACACAATCTAGATCTGCAGAAATCTTTGTCTCATCACACGCAATCAAGTACAATCCTGATAAAGTTCTGACTCGAGATAATGCCACATATGCCATACCCTCTTTAAACACAGATCTTCCAATGTTCACCAAAGCACTATCTACACTTAAACCTTGAGATTTATGAATTGTCACCGCATACGCCAAACAAACAGGAAACTGTTTTCGGCGAACATATAAGTCTTTTACAAGTAAAAATCTAGCAGAACAACGACTTATTTGTTGTACTTCTTCAATGCCATCAAATTTTATTTTTAAAAATTCAATTCCATCTCTATTTCTGTAATTCACAAAATCAACAACATAACCCATTGCTCCATTTACCAGACCGCTTTCAACATTTAAATTCCTTCTCAAAATGATACGACAATTTAAACACACATTCAGAGTCTTTTCAAAACCAGCTGTTTTTGAAATACTTTTCTCCAATGAATGCAATTTAGTTTTCAAATTTTCTGATAAAACAATTGTTGCACCCATATGCTCTATATTATCTATTGCTTCCAGTTTCACAATCTCTTCATTTTCTAAGTCTAACATTTTTTGGTTGAAGATGGAACATTCTTGCAGAGTTGGCATCAAACATATCCCAGATTTCTTCTCAATCATTTTTTAAAAAATATTCTCTGGAAGAATGTTTTCATTTGGATACAAATTTGAAATTAATCGACTATGCAAAGCTTTTTTCCCTTTCTCAGTCACTTTTCCAATTCTTACATCTTGTAGAATATTTTTATAATCTTCATCCTTGGCCTGTCGCATATTTTGAAGCAGTTCAGCATATTTAAAATTTAGCCATATATTAACATTTCCAATGCTTCCAAGGGACTTCCTGGTATCTTCATGCATGAGCATTTTAAACACTGGTTGTCCTTTTACTGGAGTCAACTGCAATAGATCTCCAAAAACAATAATGTGTTTTCCTCCAAATAACACATCATAGTCTGTTTTAAGAATTTCTTGCATTCTCAAATGCACAAAAGCAAGCATTAGATTTGAGACCATGCTTACTTCATCTATGATAAGAAGTTTCATTTTCTTCAAGACTCTTGAAACTTCAGAACACGCATCTCCAGATAGCTTGTTGTATTGCAATTTATTATCATGTTCAACTGGCAGCATCAATAAACGATGTAGAGTAATCCCTTTAATGTTATGTGCTGCCAGACCAGTTGGAGCAGTTACAACACAAGACAGTGGTGAATCAGTCCTTTTCTGCAGATAACTTGCAACGGCTTTAATTAGAAAACTTTTTCCTGTCCCCGCTTGTCCACTTACGTACAATCGGACAGGGTCAAATAATATACATGAGCACTCTTTTTTCTCATGTCTGAATCCATGTTCAATCTGCTCTGTGACTTCATCATATATCTTTTTCTGCTCAATGTTTAGTTGCTTTACTAAATCTTCTAAGTTAACTCCATCCTCTTGAGCTTGTTCCATAGCTCTTTCCACCTCATCCATGGCAGTGGCAGCTTCATTTTGGATAATTGGTCCTCCTAGTGGATCCTGGCTCAATGAAGTAGAACTCTGACTATCTTGAGAACTGTTTCTAGCTATCTCTTCAGCAATTGTAGTTTCTTGCTCCATTTCTTCATTCAACATTTGCAGATAATTTAGAAAAATAGGACATTCTATGGTATCCTTAGTTGCATTAAAAGAGTCTTCATAACAGAGAAAATCTCCAAGTAGTTCCTCTTCTGTACGCCATGGCTTAAAGAGTTGCAAAAGAGCTAAATAGTAAAATTCTCTTTTGTCTGGAACTTCACAACTCAATTTTCGATGATTAATCAAATGACCTTTTTTCTGCTTCACTAGACATCCTTCATAGCCAATGAGTGCATATTTTCCATTATTGATATCTTCTGTGATGTTCCTCTTATAACTGTAGTTTTGAAGAACTTCATACAAACATGTGTTCTCAAGGTGAGTACTTCTATTTGGATAGTATGTATCCAACATATTTGTCTTCAAAATATCTGTACTGTTTGGTTCTTTTTCCGCCAAATATTCAATTTCTTGTACAGATTTCAAAACTCGGGTTCGTGTTGCAGCAAGACCAAGACTCACCCAAATGATTGTTCTTGATTTGGCATAGAGACTTGCTGATGATAATCGATCAGAACATTCATATGCTCCAATTTCTCGATGTGACAACATCTTCAGACTGAAACTGTATAATTTCTTGCTTAGACTCTTTTCATGTGAAATGTCCTCCCACATTTCCTTCAATTCTGTCTTTTCTTTTTTCGTGATGTAAGATGTCACATATCGAGCCACAGCAATAGAGTTGTCAGCAACGAACTGAATATCCATGTTAGCATTCCACATGGACAAAATCACTGGGTTGTAATCGTTGATGTACTTAGATTCTTCATTTCTTTTCAAATTATATGTATTTTGGGGAGATTTCCTCGTCACAGTATGTCGTAGAGATGACATCAAATTATTTACTCTTCCCTTAGAAATCACTGGTCGAGGAAATGCAAAACGACATTTCGTGTAGTACTTTTCCTTGTTTTTAAATTTTCGACGACAGTACTTTCCACAACGATGAGATTGAAAACGTAAAACTTGTTGCCTTAAATTGTTTTCTTCAGTAGATTTTGGAACAGCACATGTTGAATACTCTTCAATGAAACTCATCACTGTTTCATCTGAATCTGATCCAAATTTGGGTGCATCTTTAATCCACAACAACATATGTATATGAGGAGCACCTCTCGCTTGATATTCCTTCCTCCAAAAGAAATCCAAAACCTCTCCAAGGGGAGGATTTTTTTTGTTGGTAATAAAAGACATCATAGCTTCAAATCTATGATTAAAATATCTGCAAACATTCACTGGATCTAAAGAACACAGTTCTCCTGGTGTTTTCAATTCTATATTTGGTATGTTTTCATTTGCCTCTCGTAGAAATTGAAGTAAATCGTCCCATGCATACTCAGCACAGCTAAGAGTGAGGAACCATGTAGGAGTTCCTAAGTTTCTTAGCATACATTTCAATTCTCCATGACGACGAAACCAATACTCGTTGGTTCCACGTTGACATGCCATGAGATTGATTAGCTGAGATTCCAAAATACTGTCTTGCAGATTAACTTTCTCCATAAAGTGCCTTGCACAAACATTCTGCAAATGAGGTCCACTTTTTAATATATGATTAACTGCATAAGAAAGCCCAGACAAATCACTTTCAAATAGTAGATGAAATAAATATGGAATGCATTGACGAAACCTTGGATCTTCTGCATATAATCTTAGAGTCCGGTATTCAGCTGCAGGAATTTGAACTGGTCGATCATCATATCGTCCACCACAACTTGTTGGAAATAATTGTGGAAAACAACGAGCTTCCAAACTTTCTTCCCATACACTAATGGGGCTTCCTTTTGCTGCTTTCATTTGAAACAAGTCAATTGCATTTCCCATTACTTCTTTGGAATGCAAAGGATGAACAGTATAGTGTTCATATATTTCTTCAGTTCTAGACACATCAACTTTTTCAATTTGACCAACTGAAGAATCACTATCTTCTTCTATAGCTGTTTCCTCTGCTCCAACACTTACATCTTTGTAGTACTCATTGTTTTTGACCAAATACAACGTTGCCTTCTTGACTTTTTTAACATCCACTAAATCTTGCCAAATTTTCTTACTCTTTGTTGGAACCCCATTAACTAGAATAACTAAAGGATCTTCTTCTACTCTTTCTACACCAATTGTATTAATATTTTTCTTTACATCTAGAGGCAAATAAACAACTCTTCCCTTTAATCCTCTCAGTAAATCTGATGGAGGCAATTTCCCTGTCTTAGGCTCCATGCGTACAATAGCCTGAAAAGGATGGACACATTGAATCAAAATAGATTCATAAGTATTTAGATCCATCAATTCAGAAGGAATATCTATCAACTGAAGATTATTATAAACTGCTCTAGCAGGCATTCTATTTTCATTTAATTTTTTCAAACAATAATTACAAATACGCTGATCCGAACTCAAATCAAAAGAATTCTCCACCAACAAATAACTTACAAAATCCTCCCATTGACTATTATTTTCCAATTCACTTTTTGCATATAAATCAACTAACCTGGTCTGAATTTTATAATGAGTCAGTCGACAACACACACAAGTTAAATTAGGCCTCTCACTTGATTTCACCTTAAACTTGATAATTTCCTCATCAAACTTTTCAAGACTTGAAATTTGTCCATTATCTTCTGCATTACCATCCATTACTATATCTATTTCTACACTGTCCTCTTTGTTCCCAAAATAACAAAACTCAATTTCTTCACAAATAGTCTTCACATCCACTTCAGATCCATGCAAAAGAGCACTATTTAACTGTTTAAGCTTAAGTGCAGGACTTTTTGCATAATACAACTTCCTCACTAATTTCCTTACGTTATTATGATGCACTGCTAACATCCTAAAATGATGAAAAACACTCCGACAAACTTTTCTAGAAAGACAAGCTAGTGAATGCCCTTGCAAACCTGTGCTTTCTCTCACCCTGCAAGGATCTAACTCTTGCAGGATCTTCATTTTTTGTTTGAGACTTTTTTTACTATATGTACGTAAGAAATTTCGAAGCAAATCGATTGATTCCTGTCGCACACTACAAATACTACTGCATTTCCATGTGTACACTGGACCCTTAGTACGTCTCCCTAAAACTTCATCAGCTAAAACCTCTTCTGCATCTTTAGATACAAGTTTCTCTTTTTCCATCACACAACTATCTTTCACCTCATATGCACGACCACTGGTGTCAACTGCATGCACCAAATCATTTTCCTGAAAGTAACTCTCCTCATTGAAAAAAGGCTCAGAACTTGAACTATGCATCCATTCACCAGAAAATACTTCACAAAAATTACTCCGATTAATAATTCTTTTCCATCTACTGTTCGATTTGAAAACATCAATTGCCTTATTAAGTATCCTAATTCTATAGATTATTAAAATAAATAATTTTTTCTTAACTTCAAAAGCCTGATCAACAATCTTTTCTACACTTTTCTTTTTCTTGTAAAAAGCAGCTTTTAGTTTACTTTTCTTATCATTTTTTAGCAAATTTAAAACTACCCTATTGCGAAACATTCGCCTACGAATGTCCCTAAAAACATTTACCCTTCTATTGCTATCCATTCTCTTCTCTCCTGCTCCAATTGAAACATTTTTTGTGGGCTTCTCTTTCCTTTTTAGATTTGTTGACTTTTTCTGTATATTCACATTAGCAATATCATTTTTTTTTTCTACGACATATGTTGCGAAGAAAAGACTTAATTGGCTTACCAGAAGCTTTTCTGGTGTTTTTTGAAGTACTTGTTGAAGAGGATTCCATAAACTCTGTTGTTGATGTTCTCCTTTTCCGTATGTTATTTTTGATATTTCTTTGCTTTGAAGGCATTTTTGCTTCCTTTTCAGAAGTTGATTTGAATCTGTTGTTCTGTTAAAAAAACACATGAAAGACCACTATTAGCAAACAACAAAGTAATGTTAAAAAGCAAACAATATACACAATAAATTGCAACATATTTAAGTTTATACAATAGCAACTCATGGCTTTATTTATAAAGGCCTTGCGCCACCAGTGCGTCACTTTTTACCCATGTTTAAAGTAATGCACCAGCTGCACATGGCAATCATAAATAAGGGCCAAATGCAAATACCAATCAATTGCACCCAAAAATCGATTTTTGAATAACATGTAGGAAACACTGCGCCGAACCTATGTACAACCACTCAATATCATCAAACAAAGTCAGGGCCTCATTTATAAAGGCCTTGCGCCACCAGTGCATCACTTATTACCCATGTTTAAAGTCATGCATCAGCTGCACATGGCATTCATAAATAAGGGCCAAATGCAAATACCAATCAATTGCACCCAAAAATCGATTTTTGAATAACATGTAAGAAACACTGCACAGAACCTATGTACAACCACTCAATATCATCAAACAAAGTCAGGGCCTTATTTATGAAAGCCTTGCGCCACCAGTGCATCACTTATTACCCATGTTTAAAGTCATGCATCAGCTGCACATGGCATTCATACCTAAGGGCCAAATGGAAATACCGATCAATTGCACCCAAAAATCGATTTTTGAATAACATGTAAGAAACACTGCGCAGAACCTATGTACAACCACTCAATATCATGAAACAAAGTCAGGGCCTTATTTATGAAAGCCTTGCGCCACCAGTGCGTCACTTATTACCCATGTTTAAAGTCATGCATCAGCTGCACATGGCAATCATAAATAAAAGCCAAATACATATACCAATCAATTGCATCCAAAAATCGATTTTTGAATAACATGTAAGAAACACTGCACAGAACCTAAGTACAACCACTCAATATCATCAAACAAAGTCAGGGTCTCATTTATAAAGGCCTTGCGCCACCAGTGCGTCACTTATTACCCATGTTTAAAGTGATGCATCAGCTGCACATGGCATTCATAAATAAGGGCCAAATCCAAATACCAATCAATTGCACCCAAAAATCGATTTTTGAATAACATGTAAGAAACACTGCGCAGAACCTATGTACAACCACTCAATATCATCAAACAAAGTCAGGGCCTCATTTATAAAGGCCTTGCGCCACCAGTGCGTCACTTATTACCCATGTTTAAAGTCATGCATCAGCTGCACATGGCAATCATAAATAAAAGCCAAATACATATACCAATCAATTGCATCCAAAAATCGATTTTTGAATAAAATGTAAGAAACACTGCACAGAACCTAAGTACAACCACTCAATATCATGAAACAAAGTCAGGGCCTTATTTATGAAAGCCTTGCGCCACCAGTGCGTCACTTATTACCCATGTTTTAAGTGATGCATCAGCTGCACATGGCATTCATAAATAAGGGCCAAATGCAAATACCAATCAATTGCACCCAAAAATCGATTTTTGAATAACATGTAAGAAACACTGCGCAGAACCTATGTACAACCACTCAATATCATGAAACAAAGTCAGGGCCTTATTTATGAAAGCCTTGCGCCACCAGTGCGTCACTTATTACCCATGTTTAAAGTCATGCATCAGCTGCACATAGCAATCATAAATAAGGGCCAAATACATATACCAATCAATTGCACCCAAAAATCGATTTTTGAATAACATGTAAGAAACACTGCACAGAACCTAAGTACAACCACTCAATATCATCAAACAAAGTCAGGGTCTCATTTATAAAGGCCTTGCGCCACCAGTGCGTCACTTATTACCCATGTTTAAAGTGATGCATCAGCTGCACATGGCATTCATAAATAAGGGCCAAATGCAAATACCAATCAATTGCACCCAAAAATCGATTTTTGAATAACATGTAAGAAACACTGTGCAGAACCTATGTACAACCACTCAATATCATCAAACAAAGTCAGGGCCTTATTTATAAAGGCCTTGCGCCACCAGTGCGTCACTTATTACCCATGTTTAAAGTCATGCATCAGCTGCACATGGCAATCATAAATAAGGGCCAAATACATATACCAATCAATTGCACCCAAAAATCGATTTTTGAATAACATGTAAGAAACACTGCGCAGAACCTATGTACAACCACTCAATATCATGAAACAAAGTCAGGGCCTTATTTATGAAAGCCTTGCGCCACCAGTGCGTCACTTATTACCCATGTTTAAAGTCATGCATCAGCTGCACATGGCAATCATAAATAAAAGCCAAATACATATACCAATCAATTGCAACCAAAAATCGATTTTTGAATAACATGTAAGAAACACTGCACAGAACCTAAGTACAACCACTCAATATCATCAAACAAAGTCAGGGCCTTATTTATGAAAGCCTTGCGCCACCAGTGCGTCACTTATTACCCATGTTTAAAGTGATGCATTAGCTGCACATGGCATTCATAAATGAGGGCCAAATGCAAATACCAATCAATTGCACCCAAAAATCGATTTTTGAATAACATGTAAGAAACACTGCACAGAACCTAAGTACAACCACTCAATATCATCAAACAAAGTCAGGGTCTCATTTATAAAGGCCTTGCGCCACCAGTGCGTCACTTATTACCCATGTTTAAAGTGATGCATCAGCTGCACATGGCATTCATAAATAAGGGCCAAATGCAAATACCAATCAATTGCACCCAAAAATCGATTTTTGAATAACATGTAAGAAACACTGTGCAGAACCTATGTACAACCACTCAATATCATCAAACAAAGTCAGGGCCTTATTTATAAAGGCCTTGCGCCACCAGTGCGTCACTTATTACCCATGTTTAAAGTCATGCATCAGCTGCACATGGCAATCATAAATAAGGGCCAAATACATATACCAATCAATTGCACCCAAAAATCGATTTTTGAATAACATGTAAGAAACACTGCGCAGAACCTATGTACAACCACTCAATATCATGAAACAAAGTCAGGGCCTTATTTATGAAAGCCTTGCGCCACCAGTGCGTCACTTATTACCCATGTTTAAAGTCATGCATCAGCTGCACATGGCAATCATAAATAAAAGCCAAATACATATACCAATCAATTGCAACCAAAAATCGATTTTTGAATAACATGTAAGAAACACTGCACAGAACCTAAGTACAACCACTCAATATCATCAAACAAAGTCAGGGCCTTATTTATGAAAGCCTTGCGCCACCAGTGCGTCACTTATTACCCATGTTTAAAGTGATGCATTAGCTGCACATGGCATTCATAAATGAGGGCCAAATGCAAATACCAATCAATTGCACCCAAAAATCGATTTTTGAATAACATGTAAGAAACACTGCGCAGGACTTATATACTAACATACAATTTCACTTCTAAAACATAACTATCTGCTTCCAAATATTCTCCATAGAGCAAATAAATCTCTATCTAAATTAAATGAATCATTACTTACCTTTACAAATGCTTTTGGAGATTGAAAACAGTGTCAGACACACACACACCAATTTTTCTTTAGCAGAGGAAAAGGTGTGCTCTCAATACACTGAAACCAAGACTGGCATAGAAAATCTCTATCTTTGTACACATATGCCTTAATTCAACCAATGAAAACTCTTCCCTCACTATTTTCAAACCAACACCCATCCCCCTCTCAAACCTTTCTATCTGTTACCATAGCAACTCCCTCCTAACTGAACTGTAAGGTTCAAAAGTTTATCTTACAATGTTGCAAATTAACTCAGCAAGGATGTTTGACCTCTCAATACAGCAGCCTATACAGGGTATTTTTGCTTTTGGTGACTTTTTTTAAACCATTCAAATTGCTTCTTTCACACAACATAACCATGCACCCTAACTTTCAGTTTTCAACTATCTGAATCCACCAATCATTGCTTGTGATTCAAGAGCAGAGAAACTCCACAATTATTTTTTTGTAAACTCCTACTGTTCCAACTGCCATTTCATTCCCACACTTCATCTGACTGGACCACAACCTTCTCACATCATGTACTCTGTTTGGATTATTGGACATAGCTACATCCACTGGGCTCAAAGGTATGCAGCTAGCAGAAATGTTCATAACCTTGATTTATCAAATGTGGAAATCAAGTGGATTGGCCACAGAGGATTAAAATGTCACCAATTGATACCATTGGTGAAAACCTTTTTGCATCTGCCAGAACCTGACCTTATAATTGTGCACTGTGGTGGAAACGATCTAGGCACATTGACTGGGGTAGGTCTGGAAATGCTTTTAAAGGACACCTTTCATCAATTGATGATACTTTTTCCCCACACTGCCTTGGTATATTCCAATATATGCCAAAGACAGAAATGGAACTGGTCCAACCAATTTGGTCCACAATTTGAGAAAGCACGGAAACATGTAAATAAATCTGTTTCTGCTTACATGAGAGACTATGGAATGGGTTCAATATACAATAATAACTTGCGTTACAACATGCAAGACATCTACAGAGGAGATGGAGTGCACTTCTCAGATGAGGGGAATAGAATATTCCTCCTGAATTTAAGAATGTGTATTGGAACCTACTTGTAGGTACCTAAATCAACCACAGAACCCAAAAGCTCTTTTCAGAGCTACCCTACCTCTGATCATTCAAAGCGTTTATTTTTTTCTAACATTTTTCACTATTTTTCACCAAAATACGCTTTCCGGTACGCTTACCGGTGCGCGTACCGGGCGCCCCCCCCGCGAAAAATATTACAATTTTTTTTTTTGTTTTTACCTTTATGAGCCTCCTAAGACCCCCTCAGAAAACCTAGAGGGTCAAGAAGTCTCTACTGTGCCCCCTTCTAGCCATACCGAACATTGATTGCCCTCCATCTTGTGTCTCGATTGTACCGAAACACAAAATGGATGACTCCCGTTACGCTGCCGGTGCGCGTACTGGAGCGCGCACCAGTAAGCGCAAAATAAAAAAGGTGGGAAAGTAATTTACGGAAAACCCAATGGAGACACTTTCATCAAATATAGAATACGCCCTACTACATAGCAGTCCCTACCATTTGCCCAAATTTGGTGAAATTCCATTGAGACATTTAGGCTACAGGCCTGTCTAAATATCCTGAGGTAAATTACATGACAAAAACACACTTGTAATGTTAGAATTTACAACCAATTAAAAAGTTTCTTTCATTTTCTACGATTTTTTCCTGACGTTTGATTGGTTAAGTACAAGAATATATATAAAAGAAGAGAGGGAAACACAGCCATTCTGACTACTGCTTCCAGAAGTACATTTGAAAACAAATATCACTGACAACTTCAACTGATTTCTCTAAGGTAAGTTCTAATTATGGAAGTATATTGTACACTTTAAGTTAATTTCTGAAAAAATATTCTGTATGCTATCCCTCTTTACTAGTTAGAGATAGAGATAGACTTCTCTGTAATAGTTATGGATTGAGTTACGCTTCTCTGGTATACAGTACCCTAACTCTACTAATATAGTTAATTTGTATGCAATTTTCAGAAAGAAAACGGAAGGAGAAAATCAGGCAAATGATACTTCAATCAAAGTAAAGGTTGAAAAACCAGAAGATCAAAAAAAAAGAAGTTGATTTCATGGATGACTCTTTGGATGAACAGTTTATTGAATGTTTGGAACAAATGGAATCATGTACTAATAATTATGAAGAAATTCCGGACAATATTATGTTAGAAATTTTATTAAATTATGAAAAAGAATCAGAGGAATAAATTTATATTTAATAATTTCAAATTGTTTGAGACAATAATCATTTTTATATGGAATTCATAAAGTATTACCAAAAATGTTTAAAATATAAAGTGAGACTTATAGTATACTGTTCAACTATTTTTCTGTTACCATAGTAAGTTTACTCATAGTTACTACCTTTCTCCCACTATATTATCTCCTATGTATATTTTACACCTCTTTTTCATAAGGGAGCAGGATAGACTACTCATGATCCCCTAGAAATTCTCAGGGAGTGCTTAAAAGATCTGTTTCTGCTTTCCAGACAGACTATGTTATAACTTCCATATACCACAAGAAATACAATAACAACATGCAAGATATCTACAGAGGAGATGGTGTACATTAAATTAAAGTCTCTGCATTGGTACCTACATGTAGGTACTTACAAAAAATAAAAAAAACAATTAATAAACATACAATTTTTTAAACTGATTATTTTTTCATAGTACCCTCCTTGGAGCGCTTCCCAGTGCGCTCCCCGGTGCGCGTACCGGGCGCTCCCCCCGCGAAAAACGCAAAAAAAAAAAAAAATTTTGGGAGGCCCCGCGGGGCCCTTTAATGGCCCCCATATCAAACCTAGGGGGTCATGGGGGATCTACCCTGCCCCCTTATGGTCAATTCCACCCTTTGTTTTTGCCACCTCTTATGACTAGATTTTACCGATAGACAAGATGGCGGCCGCTCCGGACTGTTTAGAATGTTTACAGACAACTGAGAGCCAATCAGCTTTCTGCGCGCAAGTCGCGTGTCGCGCCTGGAGCGCTCTCCGGTGCGCGCACCGGAGAGCGCCTATAGATATATATATTTTTTTGAACCTAAATTACTCAAAATCCACTGGAGCACATATCTTGAGACATAGCAAAGGCACATCGGGCGACCAGTCCCTACAATTTTGCCAAGTTTGGTGGAAATCCATTCAGCCGTTCGGGCTAAAAGTGAAATCGACCGCCCTATGGAAATTAACATGGGGAAAACGCGTTTTGGGACCCCCCTTTTATCTCGCCCCCCGCTTGACGTATCCCCCCCAAACTTTCAGGGAAGGACCGGAACGCCGCGAGGCCATTTTCAGGAAATTTTCAGGCAGATTCGTCAACCGGCGCAAAAGTTATTCAAAATAGAATTTTGAGATTTAACATTGAAAAAAATCCTAACTATAACTACCTACTGGCGACCGCCAGTAGGTAATATATATATATATATATATATATATATATATTCACAGAAAAAACCATAGGTTATAGTCCATATATAGTTAGGAATTTGCATTTACAAAACCTTGAAAATTCAATGAAAAAACCATTGGTTATAGAAGATATATAGTTAGGAATTTGCATTTACAAAACCTTGAAAATTCAATGAAAAAACCATTGGTTATAGAACATATATAGTTAGGAATTTGCATTTACAAAACCTTATTTTACTCGCATAAAACCATTGAAATTCCATATATAGTTAGATGCGCTAACTATATATCGCGCACCCGCAATCCACTGCTGATGATGTCACATATTACATCATTCATGACATGGTCAGTGACATCACTGATGACATCACTGATGACATCTCAAATGACATCACTGACAACATCTCAAATGACATCACTGATGACATCACTGATGACATCTCATTTGACATTACTGATCACATCACTGATGACATCATTCATGTGATAATACGATGAACCTCTTCAGACTCTAATATAACCTTAGATACAATCAGTGTAAACAGACACTCACAGACTGTCACTCATCCATGGAGTTACTCACACACCTAGTCAGTCATGCAAAGAATCAATCACACCTCCATTTCCTCAACTATACAGTTATACAAACTTTACTTATTCAAACATATACTAACACATATTTACTCGCTTATACAATCCCTGATACAAGTTCACAATGATCCATACAGCCACTCACACATTCACTGGCTCTTATGCACAGTTATTTATATATGTCAACTCTCACATGTACTGTGTTTTACATATGTACTTACTTTGACATGTAGCACTGAGATATCCATTCACTCACCAATACACTCATGCACACAGTCAACCGCCCATACAGCTGTTTCCACATGCACTTTTGAACCTATACATCTAGTGAATCCACTGCTCACACATCTATGCACAGAGTCACACACCCCCCAGACACCCACACACACACACTCGCTCTCCCATACAAATACTTGGGCAACCAATCAATAACCCATATAGTTACTCATATAGGTACAGAATAACACATGCAGCATCTTATACAACAACAGACATACTGATGCACACATTCAGACAGTTTAGTCACTAACCAATGCACTCAGTGAGACACATTTAATCACTCTCTCATACAGTCAGTCATGCACCTACTAAATCCTTTATCCAGACACTTATACATCCACTCATTCTTCAATATGTAAGACATATTTTAACTTTACAGAAACATACAGTCACTGGATAATGTCATCAGTGATGTCATCAGTGATGTCACTGACCATGTCATGAATGATGTAATATGTGACATCATCAGCAGTGGATTGCGGGTGCGCGATATATAGTTAGCGCATCTAACTATATATGGAATTTCAATGGTTTTATGCGAGTAAAATAAGGTTTTGTAAATGCAAATTCCTAACTATATATGTTCTATAACCAATGGTTTTTTCATTGAATTTTCAAGGTTTTGTAAATGCAAATTCCTAACTATATATCTTCTATAACCAATGGTTTTTTCATTGAATTTTCAAGGTTTTGTAAATGCAAATTCCTAACTATATATGGACTATAACCTATGGTTTTTCCTGTGAATTTCATTGGGTTTTTAAAAGCTAACATCTGTAGCTGTAAAATGTATTCTACTTTAAAACCCAAAATATATTTCAGATGTTTATTGATAATTTTAATTGAAATATTTTTTTTCTTCGCTTCCGGTAAGCGAACCGGGAAGCTTTCCGTTTGCTCATCTTGATGCCGCGATCTAGTACGCGAACCGGTAAACCTTACGTTAGCGGAACTGTGACGCGTCGCGGAAGCGCGACGTATAATTGTCGCGAATGCGTCTTATGACGCGCCGCTTTAGCGCTCCCGAAAGTGCTCGGGACCGCGAACCGGAAACGATGCGGGACGCGGCGCGCACCGCGTAACGTGAGCGGAACAAGTCATGTGAATTGTTTATCGAAGTTTTCATTGGTTCATTTCACTTTTGGTTTCCAAATGATGTATGACTAGGTCATGTGATCTAAAAATAACACTTTTCATTGGTTCCGAACTTTTGCTTTTCCAAAATCACGTAAACCCCTTCTTCTTTCCTCACTCTGACTTTCATCTTGGTGAGAGAAAGACCATTTTCCATTTTGATTACAATGGCTTCTATCTTTGCTTCAGCTGGTGGACCCCCACCACCACCTCAACCTCCTCATGACAAGAGAGGACCACCATCTCAATTCATCTCAAACAGAGAGGAAGAAGAAGACGACTTAGAAGAAGAGGACACTGATGAACCTGAATTTATTCCGGAGTTGCCCCGTGTTTCCAGAAGGAAAACAAGTTTCATTTGGCAATTTTTCTCAATTCCTCGAGGGGAGAAGAAAGTTAATGCAAAATATGCCACCTGCCTAATTTGCAAAAAAAGATTATCTCGAGGCACAGAGAAAAAGTATAGTATGGGCAACTATACTATGCATCGCCATATGGTCAGGTGGCATCCATTAAATTACAGCCGGGCAGAGTTAAGGGATCTGCAAGATAATCCCCCGACAACTCCTGTGGCCAAATCAACTTCTAATATAAATTTGACTGTAAGAGAGGCACAGGAAACTGTGCCAAACATACAGCCAAACTTCAAGCACATGAAGTTTACGTGCATACATTGTGGTGCTATGCTCTCATGTGGCAACATGAGCGTAAACTTAATAAACTTGGTGTATGATAACCATAACTGCCCTAACAGTAATTTTTTCTTTGCTCCTGTTGAGCCCTTTTCGATGCCTGTTTTTTTGTTGTTTCCCCTCCATGAAAAACACAAAAAAAACATAAAACTGTTCTAAAAATACAAAAAAACCAAAAAATGTTCAGAAAATAAAAAAAAATTAAAAAACATCAAAAACATTTAAAAAAAGTTATTTTCAGAACTACCTCCCCTTTCAAATAAAATTGCTAGAATGTTTAACACTCTAGCAAGCTCTATTTCTTTTGGTTCGCTTCAAGTTCGCTGACCGGTTCGCGAACTTGAAGCGAACCAAAAAAATATTTTTTTAAAAAAAAGAAGAGTTAGTATAAGGGAAGTAAACAGAGAATAATGTAAAAAGAAAGACAGCTATAGAGAGTAAATCAGAGATAGTGTCAGTGACATCATCAGCAGTGCATTGCGGGTAAAAAGAGTAGAAAACATTTACCTTATAATTCTTGTTACCTTTTTTAAATATTTTTTCATACTTTCAATCTGTAAAAGAGAAAACATACATTTCCAAAAATATTACTACATGTATTTAAAAATTACAAAAGAAAAGGGAAAAGGTTCAAGAAGAAACACTTTTTCAACAATTTTGACATTTACAGAAGCCTCTGCTTCTCTACGTCCCCTACACAATCCTAAAGATATATATTTTAAATAAACAGTATCTTCATGCTGATGAACTGAGACCTATTTTTCAACATGGTACTTCTTTTGCACTGCTGATGTCTCACAATAGTGATGCAATAGCAGCGCAAAAAAGATGTAAAGCCATCATAAAATTGTCTCGAATATTTTAAATGATAGTTTCAGGATGCAAATAAGATGTGTGCTTTGAAGAGCTTTCTTTGAGGTGAGACCTATTCCTTTTTTTAAAAAAAACAGTACCCGGAAATACAGCACTATAAGCATTAAAATTGACACTTACAGAAGACTCAGTTTTTCCATATCTACCTCACATTTCTAAATGTATATCATAAGTACAAACAGAAGAACATTAATTATACATGTTTTATGGTTTATTTTTGCTGTTCTCAGAATGTATCAAATTTCACTTAAATCAGTGACTTGAACGTATTCATCATGTAACAGCGGGGAAAAAAAACACAATCAAAATGACTGTGTTTAAAAAACCCATACAACCTAAGAAATCCGATTTCAAAACTCCTTAAAATTAACTTACTTTCAATGACGTCGAAGGATCTCCTATGAACAGCATCCACTCTGTTGTGCTATAAATATTTTCAGCCCGCCACTTTCTGAAATAAAACCTCCATCGATACGAAAAATATGTTACATAGAAGAAAACAGTTCTCTCATTCTATCACATGTTTCCACTAGGCCAAATCATGTTGCCGCGATTCGCTACTCTTGTAATTCTTCCAATCAAATCCCGACATTTTCTATTTTCGCAACTTTCTAAAAAAAAACATTTGAGGTTATATTCACAATCCTGGACTACTAATATCTTACCCTTCTTTGTCACTCATGTTCTCCTTTTCCTATGACACTGATACTGCTTACTATGAAGCAGACTTACTTGCATCAGGTTTATATAGTTGGATTTTTAAATTGACATTATAATTAAAAGTTTTGGACCAATAATCTAGACAGCATTGCAGACTTACATTCCCTCTACTTCATGAACCTTTTGCAATTCTTCACAAAAAATCCCGAGATTCTTTCATTAAAATTTTGGTTTTAAAAACACCAGGTAAGAATTTTTAAGGTCAAACGGCAATTTTTTTTTGAAAGTTACAACGGAATCATTGCAGAATGACCAGCCGTTTCCAGACTTTAAATAAGCTGTATAATGTCCTGATGTTGTTGAAGGACCATCGTGATAGATAATTGCTACAGTTACAAAAGTCCTTCCTGATATTGAAAGCTGAGAAGCCACAACATTTTTTATTAAAGTTGACAATTTTGATCCATCAGGCCTACATCGTTGAATCATTAAAATGACATACTGTCCATATCTACGTATAAATAATGTTGACATCATTTCAGATTTACATTGGCTACACTCCATGTTGTGATCCGCTGCATTTACTAGCTTATTAAAGGAGACTGATTTACTGTCTGGCAAAGTTAAATATATAAATCTTTCTGAGTCTACACTAGTAGTACTTGATACCCTACAATTCTCGCAGTCATGCTGCCATTGATAAGAAAGCCCAAACAGGTGATCTACATCTACACCCTCATCTTGCAATACATCAAGCATATACATTAAAAACTCCTGACAATCTTGCTGATTATTTTCAGAGAAGTCTGTTTGCCCTGAACATTCATCTAACAGATAACGAACTTCAGACACACTTTCTACTTTTGTTCGATCACTGCTACATTTCTCGAAAACAGAATTCAATAAACAGCATAAAATTTGTTCTGAATTCAACAGAATCTGTTCTTTTAAACTCTCTAGTGAAAAGAGAACATTAACCACTACATTTGCATAGCAGTTGACACCAGAACTGTTTTCAAATTGAAAACCGACAACATCTTCAACAGAATCCACTTTCTTTCTGCTAACAATTTTCGGTTCATTAACTTTTAGTCTTTTTGCAACAACCTCCCTACTATTACTGATATTTCTACGTTTCCGGCCTACCACACGTTTCTCAAACAAAGGATATTGAGGCAAATGTGGCGCATACTCTCTTCTTAACCTATTGTATTCCTTAACACAATCTAGATCCGCACAAATGTTTGTGACATCACAGTCAATCAAGTACAATCCTGATAAAGTTCTTACTCGTGACAATGCCACATATGCCATACCCTCCTTGAACACAGAACTGCCAATATTCACCAATGCACTGTCTACACTTAAACCTTGCGATTTATGAATTGTTACCGCATATGCCAAGCAAACAGGAAACTGTTTACGGCGAACATATAAGTCTTTAACAAGCAAAAACCTAGCAGAACAACGACTAATTAGCTGTACTTCCTCAATGCCATCAAATTTAATTTTTAAAAATTCTATTCCATCTCTACTTCTGTACTTCTGAAAATCAACAACATTACCCATTGATCCATTTACCAGACCTCTTTCAACATGTAAATTTCTTCTCAAAATGATTCGGCAATTTAAACACACATTCAAAGTCTTTTCAAAACCCGCTGTTTTAGATATAGTCTTCTCTAATGAATCCAATTTTGATTTCAAATTTTCTGACAAAATAATTGTTGATCCCATGTGCTCTATTTTGTCAATAGCTTCAAGTTTCACAATCTCTTGCTTTTCTAAATTCAACATTTTGTTGTTGAAGATGGCACATTCTGCAAGAGTTGGCATCAAACATATTCCGGATTTCTTCTCAGTAATTTTCTGAAAAATATTCTCAGCCACAATCTCTTGTTCGGGATATAAATTTGAAAGTAATCGTGCATTCAAAGCTTCTTTTCCATGCTCGGTCACTTTTCCAATTCTAATATCTTGTAGAATATTCTTGTAATCTTCATCTTTTGCCTGACGCATATTTTCATGCAGTTCAGCATAATTGAAGTTTAACCATATATTGACGTTGCCAATGCTCCCTAGGCACTTCCTGGTATCTTCATGCGTGAGTATTTTGAACACAGGTTCTCCTTTTACTGGTGTCAGCTGCAGAAGATCTCCGAAAACAATGATGTGTTTGCCACCAAATAACACATCATATTCAGTTTTAAGTACTTCTTGCATTCTCAAATGCACAAAGGCAAGCATGATATTGGAAACCATGCTTACTTCGTCAATGATAAGTAGTTTCATTTTCCTCAAGACTCTTGAAACTTCAAAGCAAGCATCCCCAGATAACTTGTGATATTGTAATTTGTTGTCATGCTCCACCGGCAGCATCAGTAGACGATGCAAAGTAATACCTTTAATGTTATGTGCTGCAAGTCCAGTAGGAGCGGTGACAACACAAGACAGCGATGACTCAGTCCTTTCCTGCAAATAGCATGAAATTGCTTTAATAAGGAAACTTTTTCCAGTTCCCGCTTCTCCACTCACATACAGTCGGACAGGCTTCAACGATGTACATGAGCACTCTTTCTTCTCATGACTTAATCCATGCTCAATTTGCTTGGTAACTTCTTCATATATTTTCCTCTGCTCAACATTGAGTTGTTTTTCCAAGTCTTCTAAGTTAACTGAATCCTCCTGAGCATGTGCCATGGCTCTTTCCACTTCATTCATAGCAGTGGCAGCTTCATTTTCGATAATAGGTCCTCCAAGTGGATCTTGACTCAATGAAACAGAACTCTGACTGTCCTGAGAACTGTCTCTGGCAATCTCGGCTGCAATCGTTGCTTCCTGCTCAATTTCCAAATAAGCATTTCTTGATATTTGAGAAAAGCAGGACATTCTATGCTATCCTTAGCAGCAGTGAAAGAGTCTTCGTAACAGAGGAAATCTCCAAGCAGTTCCTCTTCTGCACGCCAAGGCTTGAAAAGTTGCAAAAGTGCTAAATAGAAAAACTCCTTTGTTTCTGAAGATTCGCCACTCAATTTTCGATGGTTTACTAATTGGCATTTTCTTTGCTTGACCAGGCATCCCTCACTTCCAATTACAGCATACACTCCTTTCTCAATATCTTCTTTGATGTTCCACTTGAATATATAATTTTGTAGAACCTCATATAGACAAACATTCTCAAGGTGACTGCTTCGATTTGGATAATATGTATCCAACATGTTGGTCTTCAAAATGTCAGTACTGTTTGGTTCCTTTTCTGCCAAATATTCAATTTCCTGGACAGGTTTTAGAACCCGATTTCGCGTTGCAGCAAGACCAAGACTCGCCCAAACAATACTCCTGGATTTGGCATAGAGACTTGCTGAAGACAATCGATCTGAACATTCGTAAGCTCCGATTTCTCGATGCGACAACATCTTCAGACTGAAACTGTACAACTTCTTGCTGAGGCTCTTTTCATGGGAAATGTCCTCCCACATATCCTTCAGTTCTGTCTTTTCTTTTTTGGTGATGTAAGATGTCACATACCGAGCCACAGCCATACAGTTGTCACCCACAAACTGTATATCCATGTTAGCATTCCACATGGACAAAATCACTGGGTTGTAGTCGTTGATGTACTTGGACTCTTCGTTCCTTTTCAAATTGTATGTATTTTTGGGTGATTTCCTCGTCACATTATGTCGCAGTGAAGACATCAAACTGTTCACTTTTCCTTTAGAAATCACCGGTCGTGGAAAGTTGAAACGACATTTGGTGTAGAACTTGTCCTTGTTTCTGAATTTACGACGACAGTACTTTCCACAACGATGGCTTTGGAAACGTAAAACTTGTTCTCTTAGGCTTTTCTTCTCCGTTGCGTTTGGAACAGCACACGTAGAATACTGTTCTATGAAATTCATCACTAAGTCATCCGGATCTGTTCCAAATTTAGGTGCATCCTTGATCCACAACAACATATGTATATGAGGAGCACCTCTTGCTTGGTACTCCTTTCTCCAGAAGAAATCCAACACCTCTCCAAGAGGTGGATTCTTCTTATTTGTGATGAAAGACATCATAGCTTCAAATCTATGATTGAAGTACCTGCATACATTCACAGGATCCAAAGAACACAGTTCTCCAGGTGTCTTGAATTCAATGTTTTCAATATTTCCATTTGCCTCCCGTAGAAATTCAAGTAAGTCTTCCCAGCCATACTCGGCACAGCTCAGAGTGAGGAACCATGTCGGAGTTCCTAAGTTCCTCAGCATACATTTTAAATCACCATGACGACGGTACCAGTACTCATTAGTACCACGCTGACACGCCATGAGATTAATTAAGTGAGAATCCAAAATACTGTCTTGGACATTGACTTTATGCATAAAGTCCCTTGCCGAGATATTTCGCATCTGTATACCACTTTTTAAGATGTGGTTAACTGCATATGACAGTCCAGACAGATCGCTTTCAAACAGGAGATGAAACAAATATGGAATGCATTGACAAAACCTAAGATCGCCTGCATACAATCGTAAAGTCCGGTATTCAGACGCAGGAATTTGATGAGGTCGCTCATCATATCTTCCTCCTCGACCTGTTGGAAATAGCTGTGGGAAACACCGAGCTTCCAAACTTTCCTCCCAAACACTAATGGGACTCCCTTTAGCTTGTTTCATTTGAAACAACTCAATAGCATTCCCCATGACTTCCTTGGAATGCAAAGGATGAACACTATAATGTTCATATATTTCTTCACTTTTAGAATCCTCTACTTTCTCAATTTGGCCAACACACAAATCGCTATCCTCTTCATCACTTACTTCCTCTTCTGCAACATATACATTCTTATAGTACTTATTATTTGTCTTCAAATACACTGTTGCTTTTTTGACTTTCCTAACATCCACTAAATCTTGCCATATTTTCTTATTCTTTGTCGGAACCCCATTAACTAAGATAACCAGAGGTTCCTCTTCCACTTTTTCTATTCCAATTGTGTTAATGTTTTTGTTCAAATCTAGAGGCAAATAAACAACTCTTCCCTTTAATCCTCGCTGTAAATCTGCTGGAGGCAACTTCCCTGTCTTTGGCTCCATTCTTACAATAGCCTGAAAGGGATGGATACTTTGAATCAAAATACATTCATAAGTATTTAAATCCTTCAATTCAGAAGGAATCTCAACCAATTCCAGATTATTATGTACTGCCCTAGCAGGCATCTGGTTTTGGTTTAATTTATTACAACAATAAGTACACACACGTTGATCCGATCCTAAATCAAAATAATTTTCTACCATCAAGTATGTGGCAAAATCCTTCCATTCACTATTATTTTCCCTTTCACTTTTTCCATATAAATCCACTACTTTAGTCTGATTCTTATAATAAGTGCGTCGACAACATACACAAGTGAAATTAGGCCTCTCACTTGATTTCATCTGAAAAGTGGCAATTTCCTTCTGAAAATTATCTGTACTGGAAACCTGTACATTATCTTCAACATTACCCTCTACTTCAGGGTCAATTTGAACATTCTCATCTTTACTACTAAAGTAACAAAACTCAATTTCTTCACAAATATTCTTCACATCTATTTCTGAACCATGCAAAAGAGCAGCACATAATTGTTTAAGCATAATTGCTGGACTCTTAGCATAATACAACATTCTCACTAATTTTCTCACTTTATTATGATGCACTGCTACCATCCTGAAATGATGAAAAACACTCTGGCATACTCTCCTGGAAAGACAAGCCAGTGAATGACCACGCAAACCTGTCATTTGTCTCACTCTGCAAGGATCTAAATTTTGCAACAACTTCATTTTCTGCTTCAAACTTTTCTTATTAAATGTCCGTATAAAATCACAAAGCAAATTGATGGAAACCTGTCGCACACTGCAAATAGAACTACACTTCCAAATGTACACAGGACCCTAAGGACGTCTTCCTAAAACCTCATGACCTAACACCTCATCTGTCTCTGTTGTCACAAGTTTTTCTTTTTCAACAGGACAACCATCCTTCACTTCATAAGCTCGACCACTGGTGTCAACTGCAAACACCAAATCATTATCCTGAAAATAACTCTCCTCATTAAAAAATGCCTCAGAACTTGAACTATGCATCCATTCTCCGGAAAAAACTTCACAAAAGTTACTACGATTTACTACTCTCTTCCATCTACTGTTTGTTTTGAAATCAGAAATTACCTTGCTTAGTTTCCTAATTCTATTGATTACCAAAATAAACAACTTCCGCTTAATTTCAAAAGCATGATCAATAATTTTCTCTACATTTTTCTTCTTCTTATAAAATGCCGCTTTCTGTTGGCCTTTTTTAATATTTCTTAATAAATTAACTATTATCCTGTTACGGAACATTCGATGTCGAATGTCCCTAAACTGTTGTTTCCTTCTACTATCATGCACAGAGTTATCTCTTCCTCTACCAATAACATTTTTGATGGCTCTTTCCTTTCCATTTAAATTACTCTTCTTTTTCTGAACTGAAACATTTTGGCGAAAAATACTTTTTTTTCTAAAAATACTTTTTAAGAATGATTTTGTGCTCTTACCCGGAGCTTTCTTGGTGTTTTGATAAGTATTTGGGGAAGAGGACTGCTGCAATAAAACATCATCCTGCTGTCTTTGACGTTTTCTAGCCTTTCGAATTCTATTTTTCGTAGGCATTTTTCAAATTTAAAAAAGATCTGCAGTTGAATCTGTGGAAAAATATAATGAAAAATGTTATTAAGCACTATTACCAAACAGTAAATGAATAACAGTCATCAAAAACTTAACGTCCTACTTATTATTTAACATAGAAAATCTTTTGCACCAGCACTGCATCACAAGGACATTTTCAGTCATTTCCTCTTGAATGCAGATATACAATTGATTTATGTGCCGTGTTTATAAACGATTTTTTGAAATCAATTACATTTCTGGATATGTACTGCCAGAGCTTTATAGGTTACTTTGGGTCATATTTATAAGGCATATGAGTGTCTATAATGTTATTTTTCCTTTTTAAATGGAAAGCGTTGTTCATGGTGCAAGTTTCTTATAAATACGCTTCCACCTGCGAAACGGAACTTTGCGCGCAGAAAGCTGATTGGCTCTCCGGTGTCTGTCAACATTCTAAACAGACCGGAGCGGCCGCCATCTTATCTCTCGGTAGGATCGAGAGAGAAGAAGAGGTGAAAAACGAAGGGGGAATTTAATGAAAGGGGGCAAGGTATACCCCTCTTGACCCCCTAGGAATGTTGTTGGGGTTTTTAAAGGGTCCCGTGGGGAAAATAAAAAAAATATATTTTTCACGGTAGAAGCGCTTTCCGAACACCGAACTGGGCCGCAAACTGCTGGCAAAACGGGAATAGGTATAAGGGGGTGCGGGAGACCATTTTGTGCTTCGTTTTAATTAAATTACTAAGTATAAGGGGGTGCGGGAGACGTATCCTAATCCCTTATATTTTCTGAGGGTGGCTGAGAAGGCTCATATATGTTGATACATGTGTTCCAGCGGCTCTGTGTGAGCTTTTTTTTTTCTTTGCTGCGTCACGTTTGTTAACGTTCGATTCGAAGGAAATCGGGAAGTGTTGACAACCATTTTGTCAGTGCGATAAAATATTTCGTTATAAATGAATCCTTATTGATAAACATTGTCTGCGCCATCTTGTCTTTTTTACAATGCCACAATTTTGTCGTACACGGTAGCCATTTTAGATGCCAGGCCGGTCCCAGGCTATCACCTAGCCCTGCGGATGTAGTTTATGGCCCCAGCTGTAGAGAATCCACACATACCAACCCTCCCGATTCAAGCGTCAGACTACTGATTTCAGTGCTACTCTCCCGCCTCCCGATTCCTGCAACCAAAAACGCGGGGGTATATTACCAACCACTAGCGATAACTTCTTTAGAGACAAAAATTATCGCCGCACATCGGCAATTTTTATCGCAGATAAACCTTGCTATTAGCAAGGTTTATCGCAAATGCGATAAAAAACGGCCGCAATGCATGAATATCGCTGAAAAGTCAGCAATATTCATGCATTATCCAGCAAATGCTCTTAGCCATGTTATCCACCTCTCATTAGATAACATGGCTAAGAACTGCTCGCAAATGCGATAAGAAGCGGCCGCAATGCATCAATATTGCTGAAAAGTCAGCGATATTCATGCATTATCCAGCATATGCTTTTAGCCATGTTATCCACCTCCCATTGGATAACATGGCTAAGAACTGCTCATGGTCCCATGAGGAACGCTTTCCATTTAAAAACGAAAAAATAACATTATAGAAAAGAATCGTTTTTAAACACAACATATAAATCAATTGTATACCTGCATTCAAGAGGAAATGACTGAAAATATCCTTGAGACACATGAAAGCGTTTTCTGGAATGCCCTAGCACCATTTTTTGGACATTATTAACATGGCTATGTAACTCCCATAATCAAAATCTAAATTTGCCAAGCGCAGGTGGCAACGTATTTACAAGACACTTGCCCCATGAGGAATGCTTTCCATTTAAAAAGGAAAAAAATAACATCAATTACACTCAAATGCCTTATAAATATGACCCAAAGCTCTAGCAGTACATATCCAGAAATGTAATTCATTTCAAAAATGGTTTTTAAAAACAACATATCTGTTTCAGCTTTCATAAGAGACCATGGAATGGGCTTCCTATACAACAATAACTTGTGTTACTGCATGCCAGAATGCTACACCGAATATGCAATTACAATTTCTCAAAGTAACAAAATCTATTTCTATACCACTACAGACAAAGCCACAGTTTAAAAACACATCTTTCTTCATCATTTTCTCCTTAGCAAGGTTTATCGCAAATGCGAAAAAAACGGCCGCAATGCATAAATATCGCTGAAAAGTGAACGATATTCATGCATTATCCAACAGATGCTCTTAGCCATGTTATCCACCTCCCATTGGATAACATGGCGAAGAACTGCTCGCAAATGCGAAAAAAAACGGCCGCAATGCATGAATATCGTTGAAGTCAGCGATATTCATGCATTGTCCAGCAAATGCTCTGAGCCATGTTATCCACTTCCCATTAAATAACATGGCTAAGAACTGCTCAGGGCCCCATGAGGAACGCTTTCCATTTAAAAAGGAAAAATAACATCAAAGACACTCAAATGCCTTTTAAATATGACCCAAAACAACCTATGAAGCTCTAGCAGTACATATGCAGAAATGTAATTGATTTCAAAAACTATTTTTATAAACAACATATCTGTTTCAGCTTACATAAGAGACCATGGACTGGGCTTCATATACAACAATAACTTGTATAACTGCATTCCAGAATGCTACACCGAATATGCAATTACAATTTCTCTAAGAAACAAAATCTATTTCTATATCACTACAGACAAAGCCACAGTTTAAAAACACTGCTTTCTTCATCATTTTCTCCTTAATTCATACTATTCTCTATCTAAAATAAATAAATCTTTTCTCACCTTAGCAAATACTTTTTGAGTTTTGAAAACAGTCTCAGAAATACACCAAATTGTCTTCAGCAGAAGAAAGAGGACGCACTCCAGAGGCTGCAGCTATTGAAAGCACAGAAATACAGATATTCATTTCACATATCTCTCATATTAGCCAATCATAACTCTTCCCTCACTTTTTTCAAATCAAAACCCTTCCCCCCTCTGCCCTCTCTACCTTTTTTCCATAGCAACGACCTCCTGGAAGACCTCTCACGTTTGCAAATTCACACAACAATGTTTCAATTGAACTCTGAACTCTCAGTGCACCTGCGTATCCAGTGCAATCTTTCATTAAAAGTTTCTTCCTTGACCATTCAAATTACATCTTTCAAAGAACACATCCATGCACCCTAACTTTCTGTTTTCAGAAATGGAAATACACCAATCACTGCTAATGAATCATTAGCATTGGAAATCCACAGTTTTTTTTCTTTACAAACTCCTACTGTTTCAACTGCCCTTTCATTACCATACTTCATCTGACTGCAGCACAACCTTCTCCCACCATGTTTAACGTCTGGATTGTTGGACATAGTTACATCCACTGGGCTCAAAGGTATGCCGAGAACAGAAATTTACACAACCTCAATTTACAAGATGTGGAAATTAAGTGGTTGGGCCAAAGAGGATTAAAATGTCACCAATTGATACCATTGGTGAAAACCTTTATGCATTTGCCAAAACCTGACCTGTTAATTGTGCACTGTGGAGGTAATGATTTGGGCACTTTGACAGGAGTAGGTCTGGAAATGCTATTAAAGGACACCTTTGAGCAATTAATGGCACTTTTTCCTCAAACTGCCTTGGTATATTCCAATATATGCCAAAGACAGAAATGGAGGTGGTCCAACCAATTTTGTCCACAAATTGAGAAGTCGAGGAAGCATGTAAACAAATCTGTTTCAGCTTTCATGAGAGACCATGGAATGGGCTCCCTGTACAACAATAACTTGCATTACTACATGCAAGATATCTACAGAGGAGATGGAGTTCACTTCTCAGATGAGGGCAACAGAATTTTCATTCTGAATTTAAGAATGTGCATTGGTACCTACTTATAAGTACCTAAATGTACCATAAACCCAAAAGCTCTTCTCAGAGCTACCCTTCATCTAATCACTCACAATTATTATTTTTTTCTAACTTTTTTCGCTAATTTTCCACAAAATACGCTCCCCGGTTCGCTAACCGAAAGCTAACCTCGCGGAATTTTTAAAAAAAATGTTTTTTTCCGCACATTTAAACCTCGTCAGCCACCCTCAGAAAACCTAGGGGGTCAAGATAAGTCTACCGTGCCCCCTTCTACACATTCTGAACATTATTTGCCCTCCATCTTGTATCTTAATGCGACCGAAACACAAAATGGTGGACTCCCGTGACGCTTAAGGTTCGCTAACCGGGCCGCTTTCCAGAAAGCGGTCCTAAAAAAAGGTGGGAAAGTAATTAGCAGAAAAACGACTAGAGACACTCTCACCAAATATAGATTACCTCATACTACATAACAATCCCTTTCATTCTCACAAATTTGATTGAAATTTCATTTAGCCATTTAGCCTGTAGACCTATCTAAATACCCTGAGGTAAATTACTTCACAAAACACATATAAAATATTGGAATTGACAACCAATGAAAACTTTACTTTCATTTACAATTTTTATTACCTGACATTTGATTGGTTATATACCTGAATATATATAAAGGAAGAGAAGGAAACACAGCCATTTTCACTGCTACTTCCTGAACTACATTTAAAGAGCCTTTTCACCTCCCTGTAAAGTTATTTGATAATTTGTAAGTGGCACTTTAAATTAATTTGTAAAAATGTTTATTGATAATTATTTACTGACCCCCTGCTATAGTTATAGATACAGATAACCTCCTCTGTTACATTTATTGATTGACTTACACTTCTCTGCTATAATTATGAATTTACTTACTTTAACTTCACTGTTAAAAAAACAGAACAACATGTCTGAACTTAAACCCAACAGTGCCCTAAGTCTTCTAATATAATTTTTTTTTTTAGGCAATTTACAGCAAAAAAATGGAAGGGGAGCAAGAAGAAACTAATGTTTCCTTCGAGATTACATCTGAAGACATTGTAACTGAAGAAAATGTGGATGAAGATTTTATGGATCAATCTTTTGACGAACAATTTATTCAAACCTTACAAGAGACAGAAACATCCATGTTCGACGAGATACCAGATGATATAATAAAAAAAAAAAATATATATATATTTTTTTTGAACCCTCCTAGGCCCTTTTAAAACCTCCACATAAAACCTAGGGGGTCAACGAGGATCTACTATGCCCCCTTATGGTAACTACCCCCTTAGTTTTTGCCTCCTCTTGTCTCTCGATCCTACCGAGAGACAAGATGGCGGCCGCTCCGGACTGTTTAGAATGTTGACAGACACCGAAGGGCCAATCAGCTTCGCTTCGCAAAGTTCCGATACGCGAAAAGTTCGCTAACCGGATCGCTGCCCAGAGCGCTGTTACAGATATATATCTTGATTTAAACAGTAATTTCTCAAAATCCACTGAAGCACATATATTGAGACCTAGCAAAGGCACATCGGGCTAACAGTCCCTACAATTTTGCCAAGTTTCGTGAAAATCCATTCAGCCGTTCGGCCTAAAAGTGAGTCCAACCGCCCTATGGAAATTAACATGGGAAAAACGCGTTTTGGGACCCCCCTTTTTTCTCGGCCCCCCCTTGACGACCCCCCCCCAAATTTTCAGGGGCTGCTCAGAAACAAAATGTGGCATTTTCCTGAAAATTTCAGCCGATTCCGTCCACAAACGCTAAAGTTATTAGACATAGAATTTTCAGAAATGCCATAGGGAAAAAATCCTAACTATATATACCTACTGGCGACCGCCAGTAGGTAATATATATATATATATATATATATATATATATATATATATATATATATATATATATATATTAGCTTTTATTAGTGTTTTTTCAACTTTCATGTAAATAACATGCATCTGTATGCATATAAGTATATGTATGCATGCATTTATGTTTGTATTTATATAGATATACAGATATATGTTTATATATGTGTGTATATATATATATTCACTGAAAAAACCATAGGTTATAGACCATATATAGTTAGGAATTAGCATTTACAAAACCTTGAAAATTCACTGAAAAAACCATAGGTTATAGACCATATATAGTTAGGAATTAGCATTTACAAAACCTTGAAAATTCACTGAAAAAACCATAGGTTATAGACCATATATAGTTAGGAATTCGCATTTACAAAACCTTATTTTACTCACACAAAACCATTGAAATTCCATATATAGTTAGTTGCACTAACTATATATCGCGCACCCGCAATCCACTGCTGATGATGTCACATATTACATCATTGCTGACATGGTCAGTGACATCACTGATGACATCACTGATGACATCTCAAATGACATCACTGATGACATCACTGATGACAACATCCAGTGACTGTATGTTTCTGTAAAGTTAAAATATGTCTTACATATTGAAGAATGAGTGGATGTATAAGTGTCTGGATGAAGGATTTAGTAGGTGCATGACTGACTGTATGAGTGAGTGATTAAATGTGTCTCACTGAGTGCATGGGTTAGTGACTAAACTGTCTTAATTTGTGCATCATTATGTCTGTTGTTCTGTAAACTGTTGCATGTGTTGATAAGTAGCTATATGAGTAACTATATGGGTTATTGATTGGTTGCCCAAGTATTTTTATGGGAGACTGAGTGTGTGTGTGGGTGGCTGGGAGGTGTATGACTCTGTGCATAGATGTGTGAGCAGTTGATTCACTAGATGTATGGTTTCAAAAGTGCATGTGGAAACAGCTGTATGGGCGGTTGACTGTGTGCATGAGTGTATTGGTGAGTGAATGGATATCTCAGTGCTACATGTCAAAGTAAGTACATATGTAAAACACAGTACATGTGAGAGTTGACATATATAAATAACTGTGCATAAGAGCCAGTGAATGTGTGAGTGGCTGTATGGATCATTGTGAACTTGTATCAGGGATTGTATAAGAGAGTAAATATGTGTTAGTATATGTTTGAATAAGTAAAGTTTGTATAACTGTATAGTTGAGGAAATGGAGGTGTGATTGATTCTTTGCATGACTGACTAGGTGTGTGAGTAACTCCATGGATGAGTGACAGTCTGTGAGTGTCTGTTTACACTGATTGTATCTAAGGTTATATTAGAGTCTGAAGAGGTTCATCATATTATCAAATGAATGATATCATCAGTGATGTGATCAGTAATGTCAAATGAGATGTCATCAGTGATGTCATTTGAGATGTCATCAGTGATGTCATCAGTGATGTCACTGACCATGTCATGAATGATGTAATATGTGACATCATCAGCAGTGGATTGCGGGTGCGCGATATATAGTTAGTGCAACTAACTATATATGGAATTTCAATGGTTTTGTGTGAGTAAAATAAGGTTTTGTAAATGCGAATTCCTAACTATATATGGTCTATAACCTATGGTTTTTTCAGTGAATATATATATATATATATATATTACCTACTGGCGGTCGCCAGTAGGTAGTTATAGTTAGGATTGTTTTCAATAGGGAATCCGCAACATTCCATTGGGAATAACTTTGGCGCCGGTTGAGGAATCTGCCTGAAATTTTCCTCAAATGTGCCTCGCTGCGCTCCGAAAGTTTGGGGGGATTCGTCAAGCGGGGGCCGAGATAAATGGGGGGTCCCAAAAAGTGTTTTCCCCATGTTAATTTCCATAGGGCGGTTGGACTCACTTTTAGCCCGAACGGCTGAATGGATTTCCACCAAACTTGGCAAAATTGTAGGGACTGGTAGCCCGATGTGCCTTTGCTATGTCTCAAGATATGTGCTCCAGTGGATTTTGAGTAATTTAGGTGGCAAAAACAAAGGGGGAAATGATCAAAAGGGGGCAGGTTAGACCCCCCCGACCCCCTAGGTTTGATGTGGGGGCCATAATTTTTCGATTTGCGCGGGGGGAGCGCCCGGTAAGCGCACCTGGGAGCGTACCGGGAGCGTATTATGGGGAAAAAAGAATGACAGATTCTTTTTTAAAATGTAGCATTTTTTTTTATAAATTGGAGGTAGTTCTAAAAAGAACTGTTTTTTTAATTCTTTGTGTTTTATATTTTTTTATTGTTTTTTTACATTTTTTACTTTTTTTGGCTTTTATGAACAATTTTATATATTTTTGGAATTTTTATGGGGACAAACAAAAAACAGGGAAGTGTAAACGGCTCAACTGGAGCAAAAAAAACAGGAAAAAATTAAGGTTTCTTTGGGCACTTGTGGTTGTCACTAGCACGGTTGATGAGTATAACACTTTGCTCACCATAGCAAATTGTACGCCCACAAAATACGCAAACAATTTTGAAATTTCCAAACTGGGTTTGGATGTTTGGGACCATCTCTCTTGTCTCTGGTCCCGATGGAGTGGGTTGGGTACTTTGGGAGGTGCTGGGAGAAGATTGGGGAGGGTTTCTGGTCAGTTCTCTGACCTCTGCCGCACTATAGTTGTTAGGGTGCCGGCGTTGCATGTGGCGAATCATGGTGTTGTTGCCAAAAGAATATTTTTTGGCAGGGTTCCCCCTTGAAAGTACAGTGCCATTAAACAAGTAACCTTTGGCGCATTTACTTTCTTGAGGCCCTTGGGATTTAAAAAAATTCCCACACAATGTGCTCCTTTGGCTTGTATGGGGTAGTATCTTCTGGCAGGTAGCGCTGCCTCTCCTCCTCCTCCTCCTCTTCTTCTTCATCTCCACCACTGTGGTGTTGTGGTGGTCCTCTTGGTGGTGGTGGTGGCTGAGATGCTCCTGCTGCTGCTGCTACTGTAGCCATTTCTCAGTACAAATAGGTACTAATAGGTCTGGAAACAGGTCTTCCTCACTCAAAGTACAAAGTGAGAATGAGGAAAAAAGGTGGGGGCTTTCATCATTAGGAAAACAAAACTGTCCTGAACCAATGAAAAGTGTTATTTTCAGGTCACATGACCAGGGCTTTCATCATTTGGAAACCCAAACTGTCCTGAACCAATAAAAAGTGTTATTTTTAGGTCACATGACCCGACGCGCTTACGCTACGCTCCCCGGGGCGTGCCCAGGGGCGCTTACGTAGCACGATCGTATGCGCTCAGGTGCTTCCGGGTGCGCTTCTGCCGTGCGTATCACGCGGACGCGGCTACGCGATATGTCACGATGATGTTTTTGTTCGTGGCAATAGCGCTAACGGGACGCTCACCGGTACGCGCACCGGGGCGCGCTGCCAGACTGCGCCTTCCGGTGCGCTCACCGGTACGCGCACCGGGAGCGCTCCAGGGCAAAAAAACAAACAAACCATGAACAATATGCATAAAGAAAATAGTATTACATAAATATACAATATAGGATTCAGTATAAAAAATAATATTACATTTCATAGCTATAGAAATTTGCTATTAAAAAACCTTTGAAATTCACTGAAAAAACCATAGGTTTCACACCAGTTATGGTTAGGAATTAGCATTTAAAAAACCTATTAAATTCACTGAAAAAACCATGGTTTCACACCAGTTATAGTTAGGAATTAGCATTAAAAAAACCTATTAAATTCACTGAAAAAAACATAGGTTTCACACCATTTATAGTTAGCTGGAAATTTTACTGACATAAAACGATTGAAATTCCCACGTTATAGTTAGTTGGACTCACTATAACTTGCGCGCCTGCAATGCACTGCTGATGACATCACATATTACATCACTCATGACATGGTCAGTGACATCACTCATGACATCACTGATGACATCACTGATGACACCATCCTTGTGACAGTGACAGACCTCTTTTCAGTGTAATGTAACCCTTGAAACACATTCAAAAATAGAAACTAACATTTTTTTAAAAATGCCAGTTACAACAACCAATTCAGTAATTACACCATCTATATACACATCCACTCATTCAGCAACAGTTCTATATAGTCACTCATACATATACTCACTTATGATATGTAGTTTTACACATATACATCCTGTTACACACTGACAGTCATCCAAAAGTTACTCACACACATACTCACACATGCAAATAAACTATTGAACATCCATTTATTTGCATATACAACTATACACACACTAGCACATTACTTCTAAGGAAACTTACACATACTTACTCTCTTAAACAATCACTTATAGAAACACATACTTATTCAAACAGGAACTCTTTCAATCTCTCACTCTCACATATACTCACTTATATACATCAATACTCACATATACTAGATTAAAACATATGTAGTTACTCATAAAGACACTAGTGAGACAGTCATTCACTCACTTACACACACACACACACACTCATCCACCCATACAGTCCTGCATATATGCTGTCTTCAAAACACATACAAACAGTGAGTGCATCTATGTGCTAAGTAACACCCCCACCAAACCATACAGACACTCATACTGATACTAAAAACAACATCTAATAACACATATACACACACATGTAGCTACTCACCAACCCATGCAGCCACTTATACACAAAGTGAAACACTGATACAAACATTTAAATATTTAAACAATACTCGCTAATATATGTATTCACTAAGATACACTTAATAAGCCAGTTTACCAATCAATTTAAAAAAAAAAAAACATACATTAAGACACTTATTTAAACATTTATTCTTCCATCGACCTTTACATATACATATATAAAACATATTTATTTTTCAGAAAGATACACATTCACTGGATGGTGATGTCACTGACCATGTCATGAGTGATGTAATATGTGACGTAATCAGCAGTGCATTGCAGGCGCGCAAGTTATAGTGAGTCCAACTTACTATAACGTGGGAATTTCAATGGTTTTATGTCAGTAAAATTTCCAGCTAACTATAACTGGTGTGAAACCTGTGGTTTTTTCAGTGAATTTAATAGGTTTTTTAAAATGCTAATTCCTAACTATAACTGGTGTGAAACCTATGGTTTTTTCAGTGAATATATATATATATATATATATATTAGCTACTGGCGTGTCGCCAGTAGGTATATATAGTTAGGATTTTTTCCCTATGGGATTTTTGAAAATTCTATGTCTAATAACTTTGGCGTTTGTGGACGGAATCGGCTGAAATTTTCAGGAAAATGGCACATTTTGTTTCTGAGCAGCCCCTGAAAATTTGGGGGGGTTTCCTCAAGAAGGGGCCGAGAAAAAAGGGGGGTCCCAAAACGCATTTTCCCCATTTTAATTTCCATAGGGCGGTTGGCCTCACTTTTAGCTCGAACGGCTGAATGGATTTGCACGAAACTTGGCAAAATTGTAGGGACTGTTAGCCCGATGTGCCTTTGCTAGGTCTCAATATATGTGCTCCAGTGGATTTTGAGAAATTAACGTTCAAAACAAGATATATATCTGTAACAGCGCTCCGGGCTGCGCTCCGGTCCGCTTACTTTTCGCGAAACGGAACTTTGCGATGCGAAGCTGATTGGCTCCCCGGTGTCTGTCAACATTCTAAACAGTCCGGAGCGGCCGCCATCTTATCTCTCGGTAGGATCGAGAGAGAAGAGGTGAAAAACGGTCCCAGGCTATCACCTAGCCCTGCGGATGTAGTTTATGGCCCCAGCTGTAGAGAATCCAGACATGCCAACCCTCCCGATTCAGGCGTGAGACTACTGATTTCAGTGCTAGTCTCCCGCCTCCCGATTTCTGCAAGCAAAAACCCGGGGGCATATTACCAACAACTAGCGATAATTTTTGTCTCTAACTTGTTTAGAGACAAAAATTATCGACGCACATCGGCGATTTTTATCGCAGATAAACCTTGCTATTAGCAAGGTTTATCGCAAATGCGATAAAAAACGACCGCAATGCATGAATATCGCTGAAAAGTCAGCGATATTCATGCATTATCGAGCAAATGCTCTTAGCCATGTTATCCACCTCCCATTGGATAACATGGCTAAGAACTGCTCAGGGCAGGTGTTAGCTTTTGGAGATATTCGCGCTTAGCGCGAATATCTCCAAAAGTTGGTAATAGGAGATAGCGATGTTAGGGACTGTTTCCAGTCGCTAACATCTTGGCACGCCCACTTTGCATGTCATTAGTGATAAATATCACTGACATGCAAAGCGGGGCCCAAGATGGTCGCTATCTCCTTTTAGCTGTCACTAACTGGTGTTAGCGACAGCTTGGTAATAGGGAGATAATTCTATCTCCGCTTTCTTGGCTTTTAAAGCCAAAAAAGCGGAGATAAACCCCCTTGATAATATGCCCCACGATTCCTCGGGGGTTTCAGGTGACAGGGCTTGGTATTGTGTTACGTGGTAATTCTTCCAGGAAACGTCAGAGGGTCGATGCAGGGGTTCTAGAAGGGGTGATAAACCATTTAAGCCTCATGAACAAGCGCATGGTCTTTTAAAGATCTGTGAAGTACTCGGGGCGGCGGTGTGTGTGTGTCCTCTTTCAGGAGCGGGCGGGGGGGGGGGGCACTGCCAGCAACTTGCCAGGCCAGGCAGTGTTCAACACTTGCATCACCCTTTCTCTGCCTGCTATTGCGCTCCATGCTTCGGAAAGGTAAGAAAAAGAACGTGCATTTGAGTTTGAAATGTCCAATCCTGTAGCAGTACACTTGCAAAGCCCACACATGACAATAACCCGATTCAAGGCCCCATTCACCCGATTTTTTAAAAATATATAGCACTCCAACAAAGTAGGATTATAAAACTTTATTAACTTTTAAATATAACGAACGCAACAAAAACTGTAAACACATTTAAACATTTTTTGACAAAAAAAAGCAACAATGGTCAGAAGCTGTCTTTTGTGCGAATAGTCCCAAGGCAGCACAACGTGCTGAGTTCTGGACGGCACCCAGGTGATGTCACCTGGGTACCGCACTGGTTTTTGGTTTCCTACAATGCAGCTCAGAAAAACAGCGTGGGGCGTTCCGGGTGGTGCGGGGGGAGGCCTCGTCAGTAGTGGTCTGTTGTGCGAATAGTCCCAAGGCAGCAGAACGCGCTGAGATGTGGATGGCACCCAGGTGATGTCCAGTAAACTGCCGCACTGGTTTTGGTATCCTACAATGCTGCTCCAAAAATTGGCGTGGGGCGGCCCGGGGGGGGGGGGGCGTGGGGGAGGCGGCGTGAACGGGCCTCCCCAGGTGGCGGCCATCCAGCTGAGTTGCGCCCGCTCTTGCGGCTACAGCGTCTCGCTCACCATGTAGTTGACTTCCGCCCACTCTTGCAGTGCAGCGATAGGCGGCTGCCACAGGACTCTTAAAATGGCGGACGGCTCTTCGGTGTTGGGCCTGGTCCACTCAAATGGCCCTGGGACACCTTGGAACTCTGACGCTTGCCTGCTAGGGCTTGGGCTCCATTCTCGAAAGCGTCCCCTCAGCCGTGAAGATTCTACAAAAGTCTTGGGGGCCCTCGACTCCCGCAGGCTTCCGGTGGGGAGCGGCTGCCATGATTGCTCGCGGAATGACCACGACGGAGCCACGAGATGGTGGTGCTCTCATGCTGACGCCAGCTTCAGTCTGAATCATCCAGAAACAAGGTGGGGCTTTCATCGTTTGGGAAAAAAAAATGTTCTAAACCAATGAAAAGTGTTATTTTTAGGTCATATGACCAAGCCTTCCATCTTTAGGAAACCAAAAGTAAAATGAACCAATGAAAAGTTTTATAAACAAGTCACATGACCTGTTATGCGGCATAGGGCTACAAAAAGCGTAGAAAATCCGTTGGCACGTGAGGCGGCGTCAGTAGCGGACCGATGTGCGAATAGGCCGAAGGCAGCACAACGCGCCGAGATCCGGATGGCACCGAGTTGGTGTCCAGCAAGTTGCTGCACTGGTGTGGCTATCCTACAATGCTGCGCCGAAAGTCGGCGTGGGGCGCCCCATTGGCCTGTGAGGTCGCGTCAGTCAGTGGGGGCTGTGCGTCTCCCCCAAGATGGAGGCTCCTCGGCTGCAGTGGAGCGCCCCTTAGCGTTTCACTCACCGTCCAACTGAGTTGCGTCCGCACTTGCGGCTACAGTAGGCCGAAGGCAGCACAACGCGCCGAGATCCGGATGGCACCGAGGTGGTGTCCAGCAAATTGCCGCACTGGTGTGGCCATCCTACAATGCTGCGCCGAAAGACGGCGTGTCCAGCTGAGTTGCGGTCACTCTTGCGGTACAGTGACTCGAACGCGCAGAGATCCGGATGGCACCGAGGTGGTGTCTAGCAAATTGCCGCACTGGTGTGGCCATCCTACAATGCTGCGCCGAAAGACGGCGTGTCCAGCTGAGTTTCTCCCGCTCTTGCGGTACAGTGACTCGAACGCGCCGAGATCCGGATGGCACCGAGGTGGTGTCCAGCAAGTTGCCGCACTGGTGTGGCCATCCTACAATGCTGCGCCGAAAGTCGGCGTGGGGTGCCCCGTTGGCTTATGAGGTGATGTCAGTAGTGGACCGATGTGTGAATAGGTCGGAACCAGCACAAGGCGCCAATATCCGAATGGCAAGTCCTGGATGTTGAGTGCCATAGTTGAGAGTTCTGAGCAGTGCTTGTAAGACTGTCTGAAGCTTATTTGCACCTGCTGCAGCTTCACTATTGCCCTGGTGTGGCCAAAGATCGCACATGACATAGGCGGCCGGCTCCCGAGGTCCGGCAGAACTTTTTTCCTTTTCCTTTTTGCTTCTTGTCCCACAATCCGTTTCAACTGAAGACACGACCAGGTCCCTGAATGTGTGCAGGGGGACGTTATTGATTGAATCAAAATGGCGGCTTCACACAAAGCTGACTCAAGCGTTGCTGTTGATGCTATACAGACAAAAATTGGTTTTCAGTTTGTACATTCTTCAGGATTTTTTTTTCCATCCAAGGCTGATTGAGAGTTTGTAGAAAAATGGCTTCAGATTTTCCACATACTACTCTTCAACATTCTTCCTAAATGTAACAATGTGAGACTCACTAGGAGAACGGCTGTTTATCTTTCCTTTCAAAATGCTGCCAACAATATTTTCTGAATGGAAGACACCATCTTGTACCATAAAGGGCCAAAATGGGTTCTGGTCTGGCCGATGGTTGGTGGAGACATTTTGACTATATCTTGGACCTGCCCGGCCTCGCCCAAAATGGCGCCGGTATAAATGGGACTCGTAACTCCTTGTTGTGTACTGGTTGAACAACTTTGATATCACGAGATATGAATGCAGTTTTGATGCTCATGGCGGGCGGGGACGAGAATTGATTGAATATTTTGACATCCCTATTGATATTAAGTTCTGATGTGTTATTGATTACTGTAGTATTGAAAGTTCGAATTAACGTCACCCATGGTACTTGCCCGCAAATGTATATCTAGATGATTTTTTTGTAAGTGGCCCTGTCGTAATTTAATTACAAAATGTACGTCCACCGATTCCGCAACTGTTAGACACCTTAGTTCTTGCAACCTAATGGCCCGCTCGTTACGTTCCTCTATAATGTAAATGTCTCCTCATCATATACGATTTCAGTTTGCTCCGTGGCCGGCCCACGTGGTTATAGGCCCGTATTTGTATACTGACATTTTCACAATAAAGGTTTTTAAAACAAAACATGGTAGTAGTATTTACATTGGTAAAGTTTTTACTTTTAGTCACTGTTTTCAAATCAGTAAAAGGCAAGTGAAATAAAGCAGTCCAATTACATGACGGATAAAAGGTATAATACGTAGGAACGCAGTAAAGATAAATGGTCAAGGGCAGTTGTGTTTTCCACTCCTGCAACATAAAGTGATCGATAAGAATCTGATAATCAGGCGTATCGGCGACTAAGACAGCAGGCCGAGTCTCTTTTACTCAACGGCTCCGTCATGGAACGAAGAAACGCCCTTTTTCTCGAAAAAGGAATATATTTTACTTGCAGGACAGTTGTAAATTTTCCGGGAAAGTACATTAGCCTGGAATATTATAACATATATGTTTAAAAAAAAAAAGTTCGAAATCAATAAAAAGCGTATTTTTTAGGTCATATGACCAAGCTTTCCATTATTAAAATAACAAAAGTAAAATGAACCAATAAAAAGTTTTATTAACAAGTCACATGGCCTGTTATGCTTACGTTACGCGCTGCGCGCCGCGCCCCGGATCACTTCCGGGTGCGCTAACGCGGCGTGTCATATAACGCATTACGCGACAACGTAGGTCAAGAATATAGTCAAAATGTCTCCACCAACCAGCGTTCGGAACACAACCCATTTCAGCAGTCCAAAAAGTTCTGTTAAATGACAACAGAGGGGACAGGCAACAAGAACCATCAGTCAAAGAGGGGAGGGCAAGTTCTTCTCTACCGGGTCATGTTGGGGCTATACCGGAACTGATCGAATTGGTAGTCTACAGTGTTTCTGGATGTTTCAGACTAAAGCTGGCGTCAGCATGAGAGCACTACCATCTCGTAGGTCCGTCGTGGCCATTCCACGAGCAAACATGGCAGCCGCTCCCCACCAGAAGCCTGCGGGAGTCGGGGGCCCCCAAGACTTTTGTAGAATCTTCTCGGCTGAGGGGACGCTTTCGAGAATGGGACCCAAGCCCTATCAGGGAAGCGTCCGAGTTCCAAGGTGTCCCAGGGCCATTTTAGTGGACCACGCCCAAATCTGAAGAGCCGGCCGCCATTTTGAGAGTCCTGTGGCAGTCGCTTATCGTTGCATCGCAAGAGCGGGAGCAACTCAACTACATGGTGAGCGAGACGCTGTAGTCGCAAAAGCGGGCGGTAAACAGCTGAATGGCGGAAGAGGCACAGTGTAGCAAAAGCGGGCGGAATGGCAACTAAAACGGTAAAGGGGCGCCCCACTACAGCGTGTCTTCAGGTCAAACGGATTGTGGGACAAGGTCCAGAATAGAAGAGTCATCAAAAGGCAAAAAGTTCCGCCGGACCCCGGGAGCCGGCCGCCTATGTCGGGGGCGATCTCAGGCTAAACCGGTGCTATAAGACTTGGGGAGGGGGTCGGAGCCAAGCGTCTTCTCCGAGTCCGTGCCATCACACCGCCCCTCGGTGCAGTCAGGTCCACAAACGACCCTCACTTACTTTGAGAATAGTGAAGCTGCAGTAGGTGGAAATAAGCTTCAGACAGTGTTACAAGCGCTGCTCAGAACTCTGAACTATGGCACCCAACATCCAGAACTTATGCCATTTGAGAGTGGCAGTGACATCGAAGCAACTCAGGGACCAAAACCATTAACGTACTTTCACGTATGAAAATCTTACTTGGGGAGGGGGCAGGAGCGAACCGCCCCCTCCCAGTCCGCGCCACCACACCGTATGTTGAAAATCTGAAGCCATCGTTCTACAAACTCAACCAACCTTGGATGGAAAAATCCAGAAAAATGTACAAACTGAAAACCAGTTTTGGTCTGCATAGCATCAGTAGCAACGCTTGCTATCAGAGTGCATGAGTTTCATGCTCGATCGATTGAGCTAGCCGGATCGGGCAATAAAAAGTATAAAATAGTTATGTAAATAGTTATTTAATAAAATGTTTTACCCTGTTTCTTTGCTGGTGTGTTGTATATATTTTTAATATTTGCATAGGGTTTGTCGTTATTTTGGGCGGGGTGGGTGACGGAGCCGAGCCGTCTTGCAGCCCTCATGGTGTGGAGCTCAGTTCATCTCACTATTTTCGTATTTCTCATGAAGGGTTGTTCCTAATATTTCTATTTTAGCGAGGTCAAAAAGAGATCCAATTAGTGGCCTACTGATTTTGCTCGATTAATTTTATTTTTTTACACGATTTTTCACGATTTTTCACTATCTGCAAAAACTAAACAGAGTAATGCGACTTTGTGCTTGTTTGTAAATAGAGAATGAACCAAAGAGAATCAATTGTAAAACAGTAAATGCTTGGATAACAATCAATCAAATGGAGAGACAAGCAGGCACGACAGATTACAACGGGGGTAAAGGCCTGCGTTAACTACTCTTCACTATCTGCAAAGAGAGAGTACTACTAAGAGAAAAGAGTGGGGGGGGCAGCGTTCAAAGCACATCAGCGTGCATAAACACGAAAAAGTTTTTACCTATCACGTACTTGACATTTGACAGCTTTTGATATTTGCTATTAAAAAACCATTGAAATTCACAGAAAAAACCATAGGTTTTAGGCCATATATAGTTAGGAATTTGCATTTACAAAACCTTGAAAATTCACTGAAAAAACCATTGGTTATAGACCATATATAGTTAGGGATTAGCCTTTTCAAAACCTTATTTTACTCACACAAAACCATTGAAATTTCATATATAGTTAGTTGCACTAACTATATATCGCGCACCCGCAATCCACTGCTGATGATGTCACATATTACATCATTCATGACATGGTTAGTGACATCACTGATGACATCACTGATGACATCTCAAATGACATCACTGATGACATCTCAAATGACATCACTGATGACATCTCAAATGACATCACTGATAAAATCACTGATAACATCTCATTTGACATGACTGATCACATCACTGATGATATCATTCTTGTGATAATACCATGAACCTCTTCAGACTCTAATATAACTTTAAATACAATCAGTGTAAACAGACAGTCACAGACTGTCACTCATCCATGGAGTTACTCACACACCTAGTCAGTTATGCAAAAAATCAATCACACCTCCATTTTCTCAATTATACAGTTATACACACCTTACTTATTCAAACATATACTAACACATATTTACTCTCTTATACAATCCCTGATACATGTTCACAATGATCCATACAGCCACTCACACATTCACTGGCTCTTATGCACAGTTATTTATATATGTCAACTCTCACATGTACTGTGTTTTACATATGTACTTACTTTGACATGTAGCACTGAGATATCCATTCACTCACTAATACACTCATGCACAGTCAACCGCACATACAGCTGTTTCCACATGCACTTTTGAACCCATACATATAGTGAATCAACTACTCACACATCTATGTACAGAGTCACACACCTCCCAGCCACCCATACACACACACTCAGTTTCCCATACAAATACTTGGACAACCAATGAATAACCCATACAGTTACTCATATAGCCACTGATCAACATATGCAGCAGTTTGTAGAACAACAGATATAATGATGCACAAATTAAAACAGTTTAGTCACTTACCCATGCACTCAGTGAGACACATTTAATCACTCACTCATACAGTCAGTCATGCACCTACTAAATCCTTCATCCAGACACTTATACATCCACTCATTCTTCAATATGTAAGACATATTTTAACTTTACAGAAACATACAGTCACTGGATGTTGTCATCAGTGATGTCATCAGTGATGTCATTTGAGATGTCATCAGTGATGTCACTAACCATGTCATGAATGATGTAATATGTGACATCATCAGCAGTGGATTGCGGGTGCGCGATATATAGTTAGTGCAACTAACTATATATGAAATTTCAATGGTTTTGTGTGAGTAAAATAAGGTTTTGAAAAGGCTAATCCCTAACTATATATGGTCAATAACCAATGGTTTTTTCAGTGAATATATATATATATATATATATATATATATATATATATATATATATATATATATATATTACCTACTGGCGGTCGCCAGTAGGTAGTTATAGTTAGGATTTTTTTCAATGTTAAATCTCAAAATTCTATTTGGAATAACTTTGGCACCGGTTGACGAATCTGCCTGAAAATTTCAGGAAAATGGCCTCGTCGAGATCCGGTCCTTCCCTGAAAGTTTGGGGGGGATACAATAAGCGGGGGCCGAGATAAAAGGGGGGTCCCAAAACGCGTTTTCCCCATGTTAATTTCCATAGGGCGGTCGATTTCACTTTTAGCCCGAACGGCTGAATGGATTTACACCAAACTTGGCAAAATTGTAGGGACTGGTAGCCCGATGTGCCTTTGCTATGTCTCAAGATATGTGCTCCAGTGGATTTTGAGTAATTTAGGTCCAAAAAAATATATATATCTATAGCAGCGCACAGGTGCGCGCACCGGAGTGCGCTCCAGGCGCGACACGCGAGGTGCGCATGGAAAGCTGATTGGCTCTCGGGTGTCTGTAAACATTCCAAACAGTCCAGAGCGGTCGCCATCTTGTGTCTCGGTAAAATCGAGACATAAGAGGTGGCTAAAACAAAGTGGGAACTGACCATAAGGCGTCAGGGATAGACCCCTTTGACCCCCTAGGTTTGATGTGGGGGCTATAAAAGGGCCCCGCGGGGCATTTAAAATATTTTTTTTTTTTTTCGTTTTGCGCGGGGGAAGCGCTCGGTGCGCGCACCAGGTAGCGCACCGGGGAGCGTAAAATGAGGGAAAAAGATGACAGAGTTTTAAAAAAATGAAGTTTTCATTTAGAAATTGGAGGTAGTTCTTAAAAGAACTTTTTTTTTTCTTCTTTTTGTTGTTTTATATTTTTTTTGTGTTTTTGGAACTTTTTAAACTTTTTTTGGCTTTTCAAAACAGTTTTATATTTTTTTTGTATTTTTTAGGGGGAGAAACAAAAAAAGGGAATTGAAACTGGCTCAACTGGAGCAAAAAAACAAAAAACCCAAAAAATTATTTCTTTTTGGGGCACTTGTGATTATCACCTGCAAGGACGATGAGCTTAATACTTTGTTCCCCATAGGAGATAAGCTTGCCACAAGCAGTGCAAGTAATTTTAAAATCAGCAAATCTCGGCTGAATGCAAGGCATCACCTCAGATGTTTCTGGTTGCGAGGAAGAGGGTTGTTTTCTTTGGGAGGGGGTCCTTGATGACTGGGGGAGGTTACTGGCCAGTTCCCGGAACTCTGCGCGAGAGTAGTTGTTTGGATGCTTTCTTGTCATGTGCCGAATCATGGTATAGTTACCAAAAGAATATTTCTTGTTTGGGTTGCCCCGTGAAAGTTCATCATTGCAGATGAGGCAAGTCACCTTGGGAGCATTCACCTTTTTTTGCCCCTCTGGGATTGAAAAAAACTGCCAAACAATGTGTGGTTTGGGTTTGTAAGGTGTATTTTCTTCTGGCAGCCATCTTCTTCTCCCCTCCTCCTCTTCCTCTTCCTCCTCCTCCTGTTCTTGACCACCAATATAATTTGGAGCTGGTCCTCTTGGTGGTGGTGGTGGTGGTGGTGGTGGCTGAGATGCTCCTGCTGCTGCTGCTACTGAAGCCATTTTAAAGTACAAAAAGGTACAGAGAGTTCCAAACAGATCTTCCTCAGTCAAAGGACAAAGTCAGAATAAGGAAAAAAGGTGGGGGCTTTCATCATTTGGAAAACAAAACTGTCCTGAACCAATGAGAAGTGTTATTTTCAGGTCACAAGACCAGGGGCTTCATCATTATGAAACTAAAACTGTTATGAACCAATGAAAAGTGTTATTTTCTGCTCACATGACCCGACGCGCTTACGCTACGCGCACGGGGGCGCGCAGCGTAAGCGCGTCGGAAGTTTACGTTTTGCGATCGTATTCGTTCGAGTACTTCCGGGTGCGCTTACGCCGTGCGTATCACGCGGTCGCGGCTACGCGATACGTCACGATCATGTTTTCGTTTGCGATATTGGCGCTCACGAGACGCTCCCCGGAGCGCGCCCGGGGGCGCTTTTCAGAAATACGCTTTTCGGGGCGCACTCCGGGGCGCGCTCTGGGAGCGCTCCCCCCAAAAATTAAAAAAAAAAAAATGGGATAATTGTAGAGACAGGTAGCCCTATTCTGAAGTGGTTTGTAAAAAAATTAACTTTATAAAAATATGTATTGTGCTACATTGGGCTTAATATATGTTAGAGCCAAAATGTAGCCCAAATGTAGCCCAAAGTAGCCCAATGAAGCCCAAAGATGGCCACCAGAGATCAAAAATTGTAAATGTAGCCCAAAATTCAACTAGATGTAGCACAACTGTAGCCCAATGACAGAATGTACCAGAGCGTTAAAAAGAACAACTAGAGTGCTAACAGTCTTATTTATAAAGTGAAACTTATAGTAAGGAATTAGCATTTAAAAAACCTATGAAATTCACTGAAAAAAACCATAGGTTTCACACCAGTTATAGTTAGGAATTAGCATTTAAAAAACCTATTAAATTCACTGAAAAAACCATAGGTTTCACACCAGTTATAGTTAGCTGGAAATTTTACTGATATAAAACCATTGAAATTCCCACGTTATAGTTAGTCGGACTCACTATAACTTGCGCGTGCAATGCACTGCTGATGACATCACATATTACATCACTCATGACATGGTCAGTGACATCACTCATGACATCACTGATGACACCATCCTTGTGACACAGTGACAGACCTCCTTTCAGTGTAATGTAACCCATGAAACACATATTCAAAAATAGAAACTAATATTTTCAAAAAAGTGGATATACCCATACCAGTTACAACAACCAATTCAGTAATACCACCATCTAATACACATCCACTCATGTGTATGTATATGGGTTATTAGATATTTTTATTAGTATCAGTATGAGTGTCTATATGGTTTGGTGGGGGTATTACTTAGCACATAGATGCATGAGTGACTGACTCTTTGTTTGTATGTGTTTTGAAGACAACATATGTACAGGACTGTATGGGTGGATGAGTGTCTATATGTGTTTGTTAGTGAGTGAATGACTGTCTCACTAGTGTCTTTATCAGTAACTACATATGTTTTAATCTAGTATATATGAATATTGATGTATATAAGTGAGTATATGTGAGAGTAAGAGATTGTAAGAGTTCCTGTTTAAATAAGTATGTGTTTCTATAAGTGATTGTTTAAGAGAATAAATATGTGTAATTTTAAATAGAAGTAAGGTGGAAGTGTGTGTATAACTCTATATTCAAATAAATGGATGTCCAATAGTTTATTTGCACGTGTGAATATGTGTGTGAGTAACTTTTGGATGAATGTCGGTGTGTAACAGGATGTATAGGTGTATCACTTCATATGATGAGTGAGTATATGTATGAGTGACTATATAGAACTGTTGGTGAATGAGTGGATGTGTATATAGATAGTGGAATTACTGAATTGCTTGTTGTAACTGATATAGGTATCTCCATTTTTTTTAAAATTTCAGTTTCTATTTTTGAATATGTGTCTCAAGGGTTACATTATAGTGAAAGGAGGTCTGTCACTATGTCACAAGGATGGTGTCATGAGTGATGTCACTGACCATGTCATGAGTGATGTAATATGTGATGTCATCAGCAGTGCATTGCACGCGCAAGTTATAGTGAGTCCGACTAACTATAACGTGGGAATTTCAATGGTTTTATATCAGTAAAATTTCCAGCTAACTATAACTGGTGTGAAACCTATGGTTTTTTCAGTGAATTTAATAGGTTTTTTAAATGCTAATTCCTAACTATAACTGGTGTGAAACCTATGGTTTTTTTCAGTGAATATATATATATATATATATCAGCAGTTTATTATATATAGACACATAATAACCTATAAGCCACTCCTATGGCAGGCCTTGGCAATTCCTGAAGGCAGAGTGCTTGGTTTTGTGTTAGAGGGTGCCCTAGCATGAGCTGAGCCCCTCTGCAGCTTTCGGAACCATCTCCTTATAGCTGTTCTATGATATAGCCATACCATATACTCTTAAGTGCATTATAATCCTCGTGGTTAATGTTAACTTTGGTTTGGCTTTATCAAAACATGTTGTGTAGGGTGTCAAACACTTTGGAATACTACCCCCCCCCGCCAGTTCTGGCAGCAGGGGAAACATTCCACCCTTCTAGAGGGAGAAGACATGTAGATAATGTTAAACCCGGTTAAAGTTAAACAGAGCCCCAGCATCACAAAATGGATGCTGCTGCCACAGACTGCTGGACGAAACTCCGGCAGGGGAGGCCGGGACAATAGGTTTCCTGTCCAGGGAGGTGATGGCACCTCCCTAGACAGGCTTTAGTGTATTGGGGCAGGGTGGGTTGCATTCAGTGAATGCTTTTCAGACACTGCCTGGGGCACACTAGGTGCTCCAAGCATTTCCCAGTTCAAACCGGTTGCTGGGGCACTCAGCCCCCACTCTGGTGTGAAACTGGACAAAGGGGAAGGGGTGGCAGCACTCCGTCCCAAGGTCCTCCCATAGGTGGGACCTTAGAGTTAGCCCAACCCCTAATCTTGCTATAAGTATAGGAGCCCAGTCCCTAGGACTTTAGATTACCCTGGACAAAAGTCTGAAACGTATTTCTTGGACCTTCGACATTCCATATCGACTGGAAGACAGAGAAATCTCCCTTGTGGTCAAGGAGTGACCACCCTGTTTTAACAGGCACCAACTGCATCTTTGCCGGTCTGCATTTTCAAGGCTCCCGCCGGATTCCGAAGAATCTGCGACACAGGACACGGACTTCCAGACATCTCTGAAGCTGACCCGAGCTCCCAGCAAAGCTGAGACCCGTAGCGGACGCGAGAGACGTGGGACCGGAACTCCTGGACATCCTGCACTTTTTCAACTGCACCTACTTCCCGAGGTATCCCGAAGTTGTGCATTGGGGTATTTGAAGCCCCTGTCCCGAGCACCTTTTGCACCGAAGCTCAGAGGCTCACACTCAAGAGTCCCGTGGGCCCGCTTTGTGCATTTCAGCTCGAGGCCCCTTCACGGTTCCTAGTCCGTTGGCTAGTGAGCCCCCACAAAGGGCCATCTTTGATTTAGTGAGCTTTCCTGGTTGCTCCAGACATGCTCCCACTTCTCTCCAAAGGAGAAGTCCCCCAGACCTTGCTGGTCTGCACCGAAGCCCATCTTGACATTGTGCGTGGATTACGTTTGCCAAGGCTTGTTGGGTCCAATCCGGATACCGACACCGCAGTCAACTAGATCCTTCGTGGGACAGAAGGAATCCAGCTCCTGGTCGTCGTCGACGCCTCTTGGACCACATGGCTGAAGAGACAAGCTTCACCTCTTTCACCTGAAATCACCCGACATTGGCTGGCAGCTTCCCATCGCCTTCCTGGTCACTGGCTAGTGACCCAGACTCTGTCCCTTCTGCTTTCAGGTTCTTCAGATCTTCGGTCCACCCTTGGATCCACCTGGACACTTTTCCTCTGGTCGCCTGCAGCACTTCTTTGCAGCTCTCCATTGGAATCAACGACGTAACCCAACACCAAAATACACCTATGCACCCGGCTTCCCTGGGTAGAGTGACACGAGTACTCCGGTGCTCCCGGGGGTCTGGACTCTCGAAGTGTTCTAGTCTAAAAGGGTCACATCTGAGTTAACGGAGAAGTGTCCTTAAACTGTAAAATTGTAACTTGTTTGTTCTCCATAGAAAGTCCATGGTAACCCGCGGCTGTGTTTAGACACTGCACACGTCTCTCGTGGGCCTCCTACATCCTAACCTTTGGTGGTTCTAGGTAGCCCCAGCGATTCCACAGGCCCTAGGCCTGCTTACTATTCCACACGTGGTTCTTATACCACTATTTTAGTATATGGTTTGTGAGGCCCCTAGGGCACAACATATTCTGTGCAACTTATTGTATGCTAATTAAGTTCCTTGTATTGTACTTTTACCTCTGACCTCAAAGAGACCAGAGGGGTTGTGTTTAGATTAAATACATATATATTTGATATACACCTTGTGTGGTGTGCTTTCATTTGATCATTCAAGAGATTATAATTGGTAAAACAACTTGCTTAACTCGCCTCTAAGTCTTAGCCTGAAGGCTGCTCTCCACAGCTACCACTAGGATAGCTTTCTATAAGGTTGATTTTACAACCTACCATCAATAAGGGTTGTTTGGACTGGTGCAAGGTGCCAAATAGAATAGTGGACATCATATACCAGGCCTACTTCTCACATTGGTGTGTAGCATGTGGGATTACAGCTTGTATTGTTTTACCAAATAATCTTGAGTGTCATTTGAAAAATCACATTAAGATACCAGTAGGTACATACAAATCAAGCTTATAATACATAAGTTCTACTAAACTTAGAAGTTGTAGGTGGTAAGGGCCTAGCACACCCTGACTACAACTCTTAGAGAGGTTCTAGTAGGAAACCAAGTAGTGTAGGTAGGTGCACACACCACACCTCACTAGTCATGGCTTTAAAAGCAGGGCATAGTGTGCCTCTGCAAGTTGACAGCCAAGTACAGCCAACTAAATATGACACATTCTCTTTCCAAGAGTTGAGAAGTTTGTGTGCCATAAGGAAATTGCAAGGACAGAGTTCCACCACCCAACACCTGATAGATATCTTAGTGGCAGATGACTTAGTAAAAGCATTAGATCCAGATACACAAGGTAGTAGGGATGGTGGCCATCCATCGTCAGAAGAAGATCCTAGTGGGGCACCCAACCAGGACTCTGAGGGTGATGAGGATGCAGACCAGGATAAAGTTAATGAACCCAACCTGGGAGACACAGGGCTACCTGGAGATGAATAGGGCCTAATTAGCCCTCCCTCCATCCCCCCAAGTAGACATACTAGTGTACCTAGAAGGAACAATTCACTTTCAGTAGAATCCAACCATTCTGGTTCATCAATGGGGTCCTCTGCCTCTTCTCATAGGAGAAGAAATTCTCCTGAGAGGAGGGAACATGAAGCTAGAATGAAAGAAGTCAAGCTCGGGATCAGAAGGCAAGAGATTGCCTTAGAAAAGGAGACCCTAGCTCTTGCAAAAGAGAGAAAAATAGGTGGACTAGAGTCCCCCGGTGGCATAAAGATCCCTAGTGGTAGGGATGGTCTTATGAACATAAAAACCTAAGCAAGATTGTCCCTCCCTATCAGACTGGGGATGACATCCACAAATGGATAACTGCTCTGGAGAGGGCCTGCAAAGTACAGCAGGTACCCCCAAAGCAGTAGGTATGAATCGTGTGGCTCTCCTTTGCAGACAAAGGTAAAGACAAGCTCGTCACTGTCAGAGAAGAGGATGCTAACAATTACAATGTCCTGAAGAGTGCCCTAATAGATGGGTTTGGCCTAACCACTGAACAGTATAGGTTGCAGTTCAGCGATACCCAGAAGACACAGACTCAGGACTGGACTGACTTTGTAGATTGTGCTACTAAGGCTCTGGAGATACTACAACAATATACAGGGGTTCTGCCCAAATTACCCTCCCATACCTGGGCAAGGAGCATCACAAGGATCAAAAAGTAGAAAAAATGGTACTGAGGAATCAATAAAACATGGGTTTCTTCAAAGCAAGATGCATTTAATTATCCTGTTTTATACAGTTATTTGTATCATCATTAAATGGTACAATTTAAGAAGGACATATATACGGATCACAAGACAAGGTGGCCAAAAAAACAAAAATATTTTTTTGATCAAAATATACACAATAGACAAAGACCTACAAATGCAATATATACATTATATATACAACAATGTACCCTAAACAAAGAGAAAAAAGAAAAGGAAATCAATTTTCTGTCAATACCCACTCCTCAATTTGAGTGGAGTATCACAATCAAGGAAGTCCTTATAACGCCTAAGTTGTTACTCCTTATAACCACAAACAAAAATAATGATTAATCAAGGCGCCTAACGTCATTCAAACACTATATAGTATAATTGGACTCCATAAAAAGGTGTCGACGCAGTCGCAGTCGCGTTTCCGCCAGTAGTTTATTTTGGCTTCATCAGGACAGGGGTACTTTCAAGACTACTGTGATCCCCCCATGGGACACAGTCATGGGGACAAAGCAAGCCTCCTCGTCAGGTGTGCACAAGTCGGGCCCTCCTCTAGATTAAGATATCTGGGTCTCAAAAAACATGGTCCGAGTGTATGTATTCTTCCACAAGCCGGGGAAAATAAATCACCCTGAGCCAAATCAAGGGAGTTCCTAATATGCTTCTAAGCCATAAATCGCCTAGCCAAAAAGGATCGTAGTCACCGAACGCCGGGCAGCACAACCGTCCGTGTGTCCAAGGCACTGGAGGGCTGGTTACTGGGCAGTAAAGTGAGTGACTATTCCGGATTGTATAATCTAATCATGAGATAACAGATTCTTAGTAATTGTCAGAACCAGGTGTTGCATCAGCACCCGATTGACTCTGATCTGACCTCTCCCCAAGAATTGGTAAAGAAGGCAGACAAATGGGTCAGAACCAGGGTGAAGCAGAAGGTACAGAACTAAGGTGGTGACCAAAAGAAGCAAGACCAAAAGGGTGGGGAGAAAGCTAAGGACCCGAAGTCTTCACAAAGTCCCCAAAAAGCTTCTAATGGCGGGGTCCCCAATCCTCCAAAAAGAAAGAAGGTCAAAAGAAACCATGGTGCAAGATTTGTGAAGTAAATACTCACTGGGCCAGTGATTGCATCAAGAAGGAGACAGCTCCAGTCACCATTGCACCTAAGGCAACTTTCCCCCCTAGTTCAGCTCCAAGTGGTGGTTCTCAACAGAAGGGTGTAGTAGGGTTAAACCTGAAACTGAGATGGATCTGCCCTAGTCAGAACACCAACTCAAGCTGTTTTGATCTGAGATGGAGGCATGGATATGTCCTCCTCTGTGAGTCCCAGTACCGGGCAAGTACAGACAAACTTATTTAGTCAATGAGAAAGAGGCTCAGGCCTACGGGGACACAGGTGCCAGTGTCACAATGGTGATACCTGACTTTGTGGACCCTGGACAGATCATACTAGGTGAAACTTACCTAGTGACCAATGCTAGCAATGTCACTACCACACATAGTATGGCAGTTGTTAATTTCTCCTGGGGAGGGGTATCTGGCCTTAAGAAGGTTGTTGTTAGTTCAGACCTCCCTGTAGAATGTTTGCTTGGCAATGACCTAGAGACTTCGGCCTGGTCTGAAGTGGAGTTTAGGACTCATGCAGAAATGTTAGGGATCTCAGCACATGTCTTTGCAGTGACTAGGTCACAGGTCAAAGAGTCTAACACTGAACAGGCACTGGATTCTGGAATAATGGACCAGTTGCCTCCCAGGAAAAGGAGCAGTAGGGTTAAGGCAGTGCCTTCCCCCCTGTCTCAGAGTGAGGATCAGCCTTCTGAGGAAGCTGATTGTGAGCCTGAAGAAGGAACTGTCCTAGAAGAACTTGAACCCGATCAGGTTGAGTTTCTTGGGACAGGTGGCCTTTCCAGGGCAGATCTGAAGCAGGCGCAACGCAGTTGGACTGCCCTTCTCTTGAACCCCTCAGACAGCAAGCTGCTGCTGAGGCTGCAGGGAATGCTAGTGGTACCCATAAAGTATATTGGGATGAAGGGCTCCTGTATTCAGAGGGTAGAGACCCCAGGCCTGGTGCTTCCAGGAGGTTGGTCATACCTTTGGCATTCAGGGGCTTCCTTTTAACACTAACCCATGTTATATTCCCTTAGCAGGACATCTTGGCCAGAACAAAACTTGGGACATGCTTGTCCCTCATTTTCACTGGCCCCACATGACAGAATACACAAAGGAGTTTTATCACTCCTGTGTAACCTGCCAAGCCAGTGGCAAAGCAAGTGGCACTAAAAAGCCCCCCCCCCCTTATACCACTACCTGTGGTGGGGGTTCCCTTTGAAAGAGTGGGGATTGATATTGTTGGACCAATGGATCCTCAGACAGCATCAGGGCACAGGTTTATCCTGGTGGTAGTGGATCATGCCACCAGGTTCCCAGAAGCTATGCCACTTAGGACCACTACAGCACCTGTTGTGGCAAGAGCCCTCTTGGGAGTTTTCTCAAGAGTGAGTTTCCCCAAGGAGGTTGTATCAGACAGAGGTGCAAACTTTATGTCTAGTTACTTGACTGCAAAGTGGGAGGAGTGTGGAGTGAACTATAAGTTCACCACACCCTATCACCCACAATGCAATGGTCTAGTTGGAAGGTTCAACAAGACCTTAAAGGGTATGATTAAGGGTCTACCATCAATAAGGGTTGTTTGGACTGGTGCAAGGTGCCCACTAGAATAGTGAACATCATATACCTGGGCAACTTCTCACAGTCGTTGCCTTTCTTTCTTGCTGTGGTGACAACAGAGATTGACACTGTGTTTCCCTGAATGTATTTAGTGTCCTCAGTCGAGGTTTATATTTCTTTTCCACTCTTGGTGCTATCCCTTTAGCCAAGGCTGGTTCTTTGAAGGCCCCCTTTCACTGGTCCAGGATGCTTGGTAGCATTGGGAGACATTGTGTCCCCTTGGAGGAAGGTGTCAAAGTCTCTAGGAAGAAGCAGGAGTCTCCTTTTTCCTCCTCTTAACCCCTTCCATGCTCATGACAAGCTCAGCTCGTCATGCAGTACAGTGCTCCTGTGCTCATGACGAGCTGAGCTCGTCATGAACAGTGGGAAAAAGGGCCATGCAGCACCTTGGGAAAATACCTCTAGCATTGATGGTGTTAAGGGAACCCCGAAGGTTTCAGCTGCTGTCTTGAGGAGGCTGTTGTAGAAGGTGGTCATCTGGTGGTGAAGCCTTCGAGGGATAGCAACATACATCGTCTTCTGGGCTTTCTGTCTCAAGGTCGTTCCATTCTTCCTCAAAAGTCAAATCATTGAGTCCTTTTTTGACTTCTTCGCGAGGTTCGAGGGTTGCTGGCGAATCGACGATCCCTTCCTCTTCTTCGGTGTTGATGGTGGGCTTCGCGGAAATACGAAGTTCCTTCAGCGCTTCATCAAACTCCTTTTTTCTTTGAAGGAGTGCCGCAATTTCCGCTTCGAGGCATCTCTTTTTTTTCTCCACCACAAGGGCCCTTTCGGCGCCTGAGGCCGGGGAGATTCTCTTCTTAGGTGTGCTGGTTTTTGGCTTCCAAGGTGATGTCTATCCCTTTGAGGCCTCGCGTTCGGCACTTGTCATAGGCGCTTTCGACGAACTTCCATAGTCGGTATCCTGGGGTGGGATCCGTGGGGTTATTTTGATCATTGCTGACCCTCGATCATCGTTTTCTTAGACGCCTGGGTTGCCTTTTGTTGTGCCTTTTTTTGTGGCCCTTGGTTTCCAACGGCTGAGGTTTTTTTTACCTTATCCATCTTTTTCTCTGCGTCCTTCGTCGCTTTCTTCGTGGTACACCTCTTCTCAGCGTCCCCTTCAAGTATCTCGATGTTTGAGCCTCCGTGTGTTAATTCTGTGGGCACACGCTGACCGTCCACGTTGCTTGAGGGGTCTAAGTCCCTCAACAAAGGTTGTTTCTGACTCTGTTACATGGCTGTGTAGTGGTTCTTTCTCTGCCTGCGGCGTACCGTGAGTGTCTTTGATACGAACACCGCGCAGGCATCGCAGTCCTTATCCTTGTGGTCCTCTGGCTGACAGAGGTTACATATGCCATGTGGATCGTGCTGGGCAAACTTAGAGCAGCATTTGAAAGGGGTGTTTTCCATGGCCACTACCTTGCTATCCAATTGAGTTGCTGTTTCGTGGAGTTACTCTACAAAATGTGGTATCCATAGATTGCAGCACGTTGGCTCTGTATATACTATGCCAAAGTGAGGTGTAGTGTGTACAGAGTTCAGTGGAACCCCAAAGGTAGGCAGAGGTAAAGTTAGATAGAACCTCCCTCCCTATTTCTGGTAGTGTGGTCGAGCAGTAAGGCTTTATCAGAGGACAGTGTTAAGCATTTGTTGTACCCACTCAGTCAGCAAATGAATTCACACACTCAGAGACTAAACTTCAGACCAATTGTTTTACTATAAAAATATTCTTTTAGTAATTTTATTTTCTAGAACCAAGCATGCCTGGCACAGGAAAGTAATAAATACTTTGCAGTAAATATACAATTGTAATACAATTTGGATGGTAATTGTAAATGCACTTTGATTTGACTTACAGTATTGTTTCTGAGAAATGCAATGGTTTGAAAATATAGTACATATACTTTGTATAGGCTTTTCAGTAAAATGACAGGTAAGTTACTTTTGAGATTACTTATCTTACACAGTGTAGTATACCTGGATACTGCACTGGGACATTTCCTGTAAATAGGTAAGTAAAATCGTTTTTGTTAGTGCAATTCTAAAGATTTTTAACTCCACACTTAAAAACTTTTCCAAGAAAACAGTCAATATTATCCCATGGGGGAAAGGAAAATGCTACTTACCCAGTATGCATCGGTTCTTGGCATGTAAAGCTGTAGAGTCACATGCTGTGCATAGATTGCCATGGAGTTTACACTTTTCTTTTCTTCAAAGAAGTCTTTTCAGTCACAAGATAGGTGACTCCTCCTTTCGGTGACAGTGCGCATAGGCATCGACTCCATCTTCAGATTATTTTCCCACATAGGGTGAGAATGGAGTAGTAGAAAAAAATAGAGATTTCCATGCGTAAGTATGTATAGTAAAAGAGAGAACTACAGCAGCTACAGGTACCCGGGGATGTGGGTGGGCGCATCTGACTCTACATGCGAACAGATGCATATTGGGTAAGTAACTTTTTCCGTTTCAGGCATGTGAGCTGTAGATCACATGCTGTGAATAGACTATATAGCAGTATCCCCAACAGTGGTGGCTATCCTGTAGCTGTTAGAGTTGTCTGAAACAGTGTTGTAAGTACTGCTTGGCCCAAATTAGCGGTGTGTCTTGCTAAAAATATCTACTATGGAATGTTTCCTAAGAAAGCCAGTGGCCCCTAGCTTGCGAGTGGATTGTGCTCTAGGCGGTACAGTTAAAGTACTCTTTGCTTTTGCGTAGCAAATTTGAATACATTTAACAATCCACCTTGCAATACCCAATTTAAAAAAATATATATTTAAAGAGTTTTATATAGCACTGGCTAGACCCGAAGGTATCAGAGCGCTTTACATAAGGTTCCCCATAGTTGCAAGTTACCAAAGATATTAATAAAAACTTTTAAGGAGCATGGAAGAAAAGGAAAATGAAGTGAGGAAGGGAAAGGGGGTGAAGGGGGAAAAAGGGGTAGGGTATAGATACGACGGAGAGATGAAGGGAAAGTCTGCCCAAGGTCCAGCTGGGTAGGTGACGGCCGAGGGGTAATCCGCAGCCCATCTCCTCTTCAGCTATCAGTTAGCGCCATCGTGCATCTGTCAATATGCTAGGTCGCAAAAGAAAAACATTAAAGGGATAGAAGACGGGAAGAAGGGTGCGTAGAGGGGGAAGGGGGTAGGGTGAAGTGGAAGGATGGGGATACAACAGAGAGACGAAGAAAAGTCTGCCCAAAGTCCGGCTGGGTAGGTGACGGCCGAGGGGGAATCCACAGCCCATCTCCTCTTCAGCTAACAGGTAGCTCCACCGGGCCTCGGTCAAATAGCAGGGTCTCCACGGTCGAGGGAAAGTTCAAAGAGTACATGTCCTGGAGGGAGCACAGGATCAAGGTCAGGTGAGGGATGTGATTAAGATCAGGTCGATGGCCATTTCTATTACCCAGGAGTGGTAGAGCATTGTGGAGAGACCAACTGAGGTGGCCATCTTGAGGTCAGGCAAGGGGGTTATGACCTTGGCGTTAAGTTCCGTTGGTCCCCAAAATTTTCAATGACTTCAATTGCATGGGGGTGTAATCTATGCAGTGATGCAGCGGGAGGACAGGGCCAGTGTCAGCATGTCTTCAAAGGGGTGTGAGTGATGGGGAGAAAACCCACCAGTGGGAGAGGTAGCCGCCATTAGCAGGTCAGGCGAGGTCCCTCCAGAGTCATTCTCACTTAACCAGGGAGTAAATTGGGTTATCCCTTTAGGTCAATGTGTGACCGCTTCGACCCGGTTGAGAACGGTCGCTCCCTCCTGCCCTCGCGGACTCCTACCCAGAGCTGCCTGGTATCGTAGATATTGCGCTGCTGAGACTTCCTAACGCTGCTCTCCTCACTTTCACATTTGCCTTACATAGCGCTGCTGCCCTCGCTTAGTGCTCGAACGTGCCTGCCGGATTGTGCGCAACTGTACCTGCATATATTTATGTTTTCTAACCCTTGTGCATGAAAGCTGCATTTGTTCACTGTTTGGGATCGTGTTTTATTAATTACGCTCCAAGTTTCCTCAAACCTGGTCTGCTTTCGTGTTATTGCCGCCATTTGCTGTGTTGTTGTTGTTTTGCCCTGAGACCGCCCCCTCCACCACGCAACCGCCTCTCATCGGATCCTCCCTCGCCCCTCCCCTTCCCACTACCCATATATGACAGTAGCCCATGCGCGCAGCGTCCACGCGCAGCGTTCGCGCCCCAGTCGCGCCGAAGGTGCGCCAAAGGTGAGCCCGTCTACGCCCGTCCGCGCCTGGACCGCGCCAGACCCCCTGGTGCTCGTAATGCCCACCCCTCCCGCATTACTTACGATGCCACCACCCTCCTAGCCCTTAACCCCGGCTGTTCCCCCAACTGCGTCCAAGCCGCTCCTGGACACACCCATGGACCCTTCTCTTGCAACTCCTGCAAGTTCGACGGCACCAAGAACAACTCCTCATCCACGAACACACAACAGATATCCGACCCCAACCACCTACAATGCATCCTGCTCAACACCCGCTCGGGTCCACAGGCACGCCATCGACCTCTGGAATCTACTAGACACCATCTCTCCGGACGTCGCCTTCCTAACAGAAACATGGATGAACGCCACATCAGCCCCAGACATCACCATTGCCTTCCCGGAAAGCTATAAGATCATTCGCAAGGACCGTACCGGCCAAACAGGAGGAGGCATCGCTATCGTCCATAAGAAATCCATCCGCATCTCAACCAGCTCAGATGTCAATCTCGCCAACACTGAACACCTTCACTTCCAGATCCACATCGACCCCAAGACCACACTCAGAGGCACCCTCCTCTACAGGCCACCAGGACCCCGCGCACAATTTAGTGAAGACATCACGGACTTCATCACTCCACACGCGCTCCCCTCCGAGGATTACATCCTTTTGGGAGACCTCAACTTTCACCTTGAAAAGAACAACGACCGCAACACCACCACCCTTTTGGACAACCTCGCCAACCTCGGACTTAAACAACTTGTCACTACCCCCACCCACATCGCAGGTCACACACTCGACCCTATCTTCACCTCCAGCAAACATGTCTCCTTCAGCCACACCACAGCTCTCCTTTGGACTGACCACAGCTGCGTTCACTTTACCTACAACAAGTCCACACCCAACAACCACCCCCAATCCACTCTGCGAAGAAACTGGAACAAAATCACCATCGACCAGATCTCCTCATCGCTTCTTCAACACCCCCCCGACCACTCCTAAAACCAACCCCGACCAAGCAGCCACTAACCTCACCCAATGGTTATCCAACAGCGCCGACATCCTAGCACCACTGAAAAAAAGACAAATCAAACTAGGCAGCAAGAAGGCCTCCTGGTTCAACGACGATCTTAAGAAATCCAAAAAACTCTGTCGCTCCCTTGAGAAGGCCTGGAAAAAAGACCCAAACACCAGCACCAAGGACGCCTTCAAAAACGCCACCCGCATACACCACCAACTGATCCGGAATGCCAAGAAAGCCGCTTTCAAGGACCGACTAGATAGCAACGCCCACAACAGCAAGGAATTATTCAACATCGTCAAGGAATTTACCAACCCCTCAGCCAACTCCAACGACATCACCCCCTCTAAAGCCCTCTGCGACTCCCTAGCCTCATTCTTCCACAACAAAATTGCAGACATCCACAACAGCTTCGACAACCGACCCGAAGACCAACCCACCCAACCCTCTGCAGGACCCCCACCCCCCTTGAACATCCTCAATGACTGGAACCCAATCTCCACTGAGGACACCATCCGTCTGATGAACTCTATCCACTCAGGATCCCCCACAGACCCATGCCCTCACCACATCTTTACCAAAGCAGACTCCATTATAGCACCGCACCTCCGAGACGTCATCAACTGCTCCCTCAACTCCGCAACCTTCCCGGAAAGCTGGAAACATGCCAAACTCAGCGCCCTCCTGAAGAAACCCACAGCTGACCCCACCGAACTCACAAACTACTGCCCTATCTCACTCCTTCCATTCCCGGCCAAAGTCATCGAGAAAGCGGTCAACAACCAGCTCGCCGCCTTCCTCGAAACCAACAAATCCATCGACTCCTCACAGTCCGGCTTCCGAGCCAAACACAGCACTGAAACCGCCCTCATCGCAGCAACAGACGACATTCGAACTCTACTGGACAATGGAGACACAGTTGCCCTCATCCTCCTCGACCTCTCCGCAGCCTTCGACACAATCTGTCATAGCACCCTTTTACAGCGCCTCAGAAACGTCGGAATCCAAGGAAAAGCACTGGAATGGATCACCTCGTTCCTCACCGGAAGAACCCAGAGAGTTCGCCTTCCACCATTCAAGTCAGAGGCCACTGAAGTCATCTGCGGCGTACCACAAGGATCTTCACTCAGCCCCACCCTCTTCAACGTATACATGAGCCCCCTCGCGGTCATCGCACGCCAACACAACCTCAACATCATCTCCTACGCCGATGACACTCAACTGATCCTATCACTCACCAGAGACCCTAACACTGCCAAAACCAACCTGCATGAAGGAATGAAAGAAGTAGCCGAATGGATGAAGCACAGCCGTCTGAAACTGAACTCAGACAAAACAGAAGTCCTCATCCTAGGCACCTCCCCCTCCGCCTGGGATGACTCTTGGTGGCCAGAGGCCCTTGGAAAAGCACCCATCCCGACGGACCACGCACGGAACCTGGGCGTCATCCTGGATTCCTCACTCTCGATGAACAGACAAGGCAACGCCGTTTCTTCATCTTGCTTCAACATTCTTCGCATGCTCAAAAAAACATTTAGCTGGATCCCCACCGAAACTAGAAAAACGGTCACCCACGCACTGGTCACGAGCCGCCTGGACAACGGAAACACCCTCTACGCCGGTACCACCGCAAAACTCCAGAAAAAACTCCAACGCATCCAGAACGCTTCAGCCAGGCTCATATTAGACATGCCGCGTAAAGAACACATCTCTGGTCACTTGAAAAACCTCCACTGGCTCCCCGTCAATAAGAGGATTACTTTCCGCCTCCTAACCCACGCACACAAAGCACTCTACGAAATCGGACCCGAATGCCTCAACACACGACTGTCCTTCTACACCCCCTCCCGCCAGCTACGATCCTCCAACCAAGCCCTTGCCACTGTACCTCGCATCAACAAAACCACCATGGGAGGTAGATCCTTCTCCTACCTGGCAGCTAAAACCTGGAACTCACTTCCCACTCACCTTCGCCTTACTCAGAACCACCTAGCATTCAGAAAGCAACTTAAAACGTGGATATTCGACAAGTAATTCCCCACCCTTCTTCAAGCGCCTTGAGACCCTCTGGGTATGTAGCGCGCTATATAAATCTACTGACTTGACTTGACTTGACCCCCTCCAGCGGCAACCGTCGGTTCAGTGGGAATCCATAGCCTACCTTCTCGTAGCTGCAGCGGCGTTCCAGTTGTTAGTCGCTGTAGGAGAGTAGGGTCTGCTATCCTATGGTCACCCCAATTTTTGCTTTTTGCTTCACTGGTTTTCGACTTAATGTGGCTGTGGGCCTGCTAATCAGAACCACAGCCTGCTGTTCTCTCTCTAAATTCAAATACATGTACTATAGGTACATACCCCAATTGGAACTGGACTCCTTGTCAGCCCCTGTACCATGCACTATAGGTGCCCAGGGCATAGAGCCACCAAGGCCTACCAGGGGCTGCAGCATAGCTTTTACCACCCCTGGCTGGTTCTTTAATTGACACAACTGGCTGATTACTCAGCTGGGGCAAGTTGGTGTAATCACCCCTTGCTTAGATATAGTATACCTATATCTAAACCTACATCTGGACACATATAAACCTATAAGTCACTCCTATGGCAGGCCTTATCGATCCTGGAGGCAGAGTGCGTGGTTTAACGTGAGATGGTGCTCGAGCATGAGCTGAGCCTGTCTGCAGCTGTCGAGAACAACTCCGTAAGCTGTTCCGGGATAATGCCATACCATATACTATTAAGTGCATTATAATCCATTGCGGTTATATGTTAACTTTGGTTTGGCTTTATCAAAACATGTTGTGTAAAGTGTCATACGATTTGGAATACTATCCCCTCGACAGTCCTGTCGACGGGGATAGCATTCCACCCCTCTAGAGGGAGAAGACATGTTACTTTACTGAAACGCTGTTGATTTTTAAAAGAGCCTAAGCATCACAAAATGGACGCTTCTGCCACAGACACGAGTCTGACCTCCTGCTGCTGACCGAAACTTAGCCGAGGAGGCCTGGACAAGGGCTTTCCTGTCGCGGGGAGGTGTCACACCACCTCAGACAGGAGATAGTGGATTATAGCAGGGAGGTTTGAAAGAAACCAGACAGTGCCAGGGGAGCACAAGGCTTCCCCTTGCATAATCCGGTCAAACCGGTTCTGGGGCACACCAGCCCCAGTCCCAGCGCGACCCTGGACAAAGGGAAAGGGGTGTAACCACCCCCTTCCTGTGTCCCACCCATAGGAGGGACCTAGCAGGTAATCCAGCCCACCAGATTGGAATAAGAGTGGGAGCAATGCCCAAGCATTCAGATTATCCTGACTGAAACTTATGAAACGAAACTCTGGACCCTTCGACATCCTACTCGACGTAGAAGACTGAAGAATCTCCCTTGTGGTCAAGGAGTGACCACCCTGTGCTAACAGGCACCATCCAGCACCTCGACGTTTGTTTTGTTGCAGTTCCCGCCGGAACTCGAGCGACAGAGTTCAACAAGACCCAGCGTGCCTGCCTTCTAACAGCCCGATCCAAAGTCCCTACAGAGCTGAGACACGTGGAGGCGACCTGAAGCGTGGGGACCGCCATCTTGGAAAGACCACGAGACGCTGACCGTGCAGCCCACGAGTGACCCTTGAAGCTGTGCATTGGGGTTTGAGAAGCTCCAGCCCTGAGCCTCTCTTGCACCTCTTGCACCGAAGCTCACCCCTCTACACTCACCGAGTGCTGCGTGGGGCCCTTCTGCATCTTTTGGCTCAACGCGTTGGCCCGGTCACTTGCCCGCTGGCTAGTGGCCCCTGTGCCGACGAACCTTGAAACCTAACTCGTGAAACTGGTTGCTCCAGACTTGCACTCGCTCCCCTGAAAAGGAGCACTCGCTCTGACCCTCCTGGTCCGAGTGTTAAGCCATCTTCGAATCCTGCGTGGGTTGAGCTTGCCAAGGGTTGTTTGCTCCAATCCGGAAGCCGACACCGCCGACAGCGAGAGCCTGCGTGGGACATCCTTGGTGCCCCAGAGTCCACGTGGCAGCGTAGAGAAGCGACTCATGAAGGACCTGAAAGCGCCCGACATTGCCTGGTTCCTTCCTGGTTCCACCCTGGTCACTGCTGAGTGATCCAGACTCTGTCCCCTCTGCTTTCAGATAATCTCTAACTTCGATCCACCCTTGGATCACACCGGACACTTCTTGTCTCGACGCCTGCAGCATCTTCAGCTCCAAGCACCAGCAACCTGCGTGACAAAACCCGACACTACTTCGCACTTGTGCACCCGCTTCCTGTGGGTGAGGTAACTCGACAACGCCGGTGTTCCTACACTGGTACACACCTCTAGTGTATGTGTCTAAAGTTTCGTCCTTCTAGGTTGAGCGGAAGTCTCCTTAAACTGTAACTTTATAACTTTTACGCACCATTGACTTTGCATTGGTGCATGTGTGTGCTTTAAGGGCTGCACCCGAATCCCCGGGCTTTTCCCGACTTCAGCATTGCTAGTCCCGACTGCTCCCAGCGATTCCCTAGGCCCTAGGCCTAACCACTGTTCGATTGGTATCTCTTATACCACTTTTTTAATATATGGTTTGCGTGGCCCCTGGGCCTCATCCATAATTGTGCAACTTTAATATGTTTAACTGTGCTTTTGTTTAAACGCTTGTGCCTCTGCACTCAAAGAGTAAAGAGGATTATTTTAGTAATAAATACATATATTTTTATAATATATAACTTGTGTGGTGTCTTTTCATTTGATATTACACGATTGTGATTGGTAAAACAGCTCGCTTAACACGACCTCTTGAGTTAAGCCTTTAAGGCTGCTTAGTCCATGCTACCCTTAGGATAGCTTGTCTATAACGTTGACTTACAACCATCACCATAAGGGATTGTTTGGACTGATACAAGGTGCCCCCAGAATTGGAGACATTATTCTTCTTCAGACCCCACCCAAAGTTTACTGACTGAAATCAAAACTTTGGTGGACGAAGGGAATATGGAGGGGTGGATTACACCTCAGGAAGCCAGATTCCTTATAACAGAGAAACCGACCATTCCGGGTTTCTATTGTCTCCCTAAAATCCACAAGGCCACGAGACCACCACCAGGGCGCCCTATCATTTCAGGGATTGGCTCCATTCTGGAACCACTCTCCACCTTTGTAGACCATTTTCTTAGACCTCTAGTCAAGAAAATGCCCACGTATCTGGAGGACACGGCCGATGTCCTCAGATTATTACCAACCATTGAGTATAACGTGGAAACTGACCTCATGGTCAGTTTTGATGTAGAATCACTCTACACCTGTATTCCACAACAAGATACGTTGGATACAGTCAGAGGCCTTTTGTCAATGGAAGATCTGGACAGCATAACCCCAGTTAACTTCATTCTATCCCTTGCGGAACTGGCAATGAAGCAAAACTACTTTAAGTTTGAAGAACAGCTGTTTTTACAGATCTCCGGGACCTCCATGGGGAGTGCCTTTGCCCCAAGTTTGGCAAATCTTTATGTACATCAAATGGAACAAACTCAAATCCTCGACCATAGCAACCCCTTTCTAGAACATCTGGTGCTATGGAAGAGGTATATTGATGACGTCTTGGTAGTGTGGCGAGGCTCGATCCCTGAAGTACAGGCCTTCCACACTTGGCTAAATGGATGCAACCCTCATCTCAAGTTCACGCTGGAGTACAGTCACACGAGACTCCCCTTCCTCGACCTTTCGATCTTCCCCGAGGATGGAAGTCTCTGTAGTGAGTTGTTCACCAAGCCTATGGCAAGGAACTCACTCTTGTCATTTGATAGCCATCACCCACGCTCTCTTAGAGAGAACCTTCCGGTGGGTCAGTTCCTCCGGGTTAGGAGGAATTGTTCATCCAGAGAACTTTTAAAAAAACATGCAACCACACTAGCCACTCACCTGGAGGAGCGCCATTACACCAAACATCTTGTGAATAAAGCATGGAAACGTGCCTCGAACAACAACCGCGAGGCACTGATTGAGAAACGCCCATTAAAACCACCAATGGAGCGCCTGACATTTGTCAGCACGTTCAGCACAATGTCCAACTCTGTCCAGAAAATGGTTCGTAAACACTGGACGATTCTGAATAGTACTGGGGCTAACCTTCCACTACCATTGTTTTCATTTAGAAGGGCACCTAGTCTTCGTGACACTCTTGTCCACACAAGACCCAGAACTACCAAGACTGACGGCTCAACAACCCTATGGAATCTTCCCCCAGTCTCTGGTCACTACCCCTGTGGGTCATGTAGTGTCTGTCCCCAGACTGAAAAAACCACCACAGTCGATATAGGGACTGGAAGGTCATGGCTGCTCAAGAAGCACACCAATTGTAACACCGACAACGCCATCTATATGATAACGTGTCCCTGTTCCCTCAGGTATGTTGGCTATACTACCCGTAAGATTAAAATAAGAATAGGGGAGCACAAAAGCACCATTAGGTGTCACAAACAGGCCACGAAATTAACAAATCACTTTCTGGAGCAAGGACACACTGCTGAAGAAATGAAATGGGTCATTTTAGAAAAGCCATTCATTCCGTCACACATTAGTGACGTAGCCAAATTTCTTTTCAGGAAGGAGCAGAAATGGATTTTTCTTTTGAAAAGCCATATGCAAGGTTTGAATGACGACATACCGTGGACGTCGCTGTAAATTCACCTAGTCCATAGTCTTTTGGCATCTGTTTCCTAAAGTCTACTCAGTCTGGGGTCATTCAAGATGCCATCCCAGACCATATTTAGTCATTCTGAGCCTTACACACTATGCCATACATATAATTGCTTCTTCACAGTACACACTGTTAATACTTTTCATCATCAGGTGCAAGTGTACAGCTACCCATCATGGTCCAATTCAAGTACTGTGTATACATATAAACTATGGCCCACTCGATGCATATAATCTTCTCCAGTTTGGTATTTGTACACACTGTTAATACTTTTCATCATCAGGTGTAAGTGTACAGCTACCCATCATGGTCCAATTCAAGTACTGTGTATACATATAAACTATGGCCCACTCGATGCATATAATCTTCTCCAGTTTGGTATTAGGGATTGCATATACTAACATCTCATTACTTTTCAGTGCCTTCAAAATGAAAGCCTGTTGTGCAGACGCGAGGCATGCTCTGTGTTCTCTTCCGGTGATATACATCGCCAGGACGATCGCCTTTGAGTGTGTACAAATAACAGCGCATGCGTAGTATAGTTTGGCACATGCACTGCTCTAAGCGCAAGGCTCTGAGTTCGCGCATGCGTTTTACAGCCTGGGCGCAGCGCGCATGCGCGCCTAGAGTTCGCTACTACCTCGCCACACTATCGGGTTGCCTAGCGCATGCGCAGTTGAGCGCAGGCATCCGATTTTCCAGGCGGACGCGCCAAAAAACAAACACAGCTGCAGCCAGGTACCCAATCAACGAGGGTATTTAAAGACATGCGTGTTATGCGTCGGTACCTCCGTTCCTTCTCGGACGCCGGCATCGAGGTACCGACGGACAGGTAGGGCACTAGATCTTCCCCTTGCTTACTGAATAGGGTGTACCACTACATTACTAGTGAGATTTCCCTTAATGAGTGACCCTATTCTACTTAAGTCTTTAGTGATTTGCCCAGCACTTAGTCACTGATAGGCTTTGGTAGTTACCTCTTTTTTGAAGCTTTTCACTTGATATGAGTTCTCTAAGGTTATCTGGTAGCCTCTTGTAGTCATTTTATCGCTAGACACAGCCCTCCAAGTGTAGGCTGACTACCTTCCTGCAGAGTCACACAGCCATTTTTTCTTACACTTGGTTGAGTTTCTTTCTTGTTTAAAGCTAGGTTTTGTTAAGCCCAATTTAGAAATGGCAGGCACCATGGTTGTTAGTCCCTCTGCTATTTCTCAAAGGTACTTTCTCTGTCCATTTCCCTCCTTAACTAGAGCGGGGCCTCCCTTTTTCCCGAGAAGGTTCCGGGTGAGGTGAGGCGTACTCCCACATAATGCTGGGTAAGTCACCACAGATATTTTTGTTGATGTGATTTTAAATACACTAATTGAAATATAGTTTAGCGGGGAGAAAGTGTCTCCATCGCCCTGTTCGTGTGCTTAGTATCCTGTGCTTGTTTTCCTGAAATCTGTTGTGCACTAGATGGTTTCTGATTCACGTTTATGTCTCTTCTTTAGGAGATACATAAAGTTCTGGACTTCCTACAGTATTCATCTGGGCTCAGAGGAACTGGTAGGATTCATCCAATGTATATTAGCGTGCATCACTTATCCCTTAACTTTTTTGTTTGGCAGTCGCAGTTTCCCTAATGGTCCTGAAGAAAGCTAAGACCAATAGTCAGTACAGCTGAAACATGTCGACCCTCACCTACTCTGCCCACATATAGTTATTATTTCAAACTATTTGGCAGAATTTTAATCTTGACCCGAGCGCCATACTGATTAAAATTGATTTTGGCCCTTGGAGTCAATTTTATTCTCACATTTATCACTTTTATTTTCTGCACTGCACCCCATTAGCATCACCAGTGAAGCCCAGTGGTCTGTATTTACATCATGTTAATCCATCCATCTCTGCGCCATGATTAAGGTGCACTGTTTGTGAATTGGATTGGTGACATCTCCCATATGACGACATTCCACCACATGGGTGGGCTGATGGGAATTTTTCCAACAGGCCTGGGTTATCACTTCTAGTGCTACTAATGGTTTTGGGACACTAGTCCAGTTGCGGCACACTTGCAGGTTTCTGACCAGGCCTCTCTTTTGTTTGTTGATAGTTTCTCTTAGGGCATGAGTGGTTCTGGTCGTTAAATAAAGCCCTATTCGACCCTCCCTACATTTATTTTCTGCCCCCAGAATTGGAGACATCATATATCAGGCCAACTTCTCACAGCGGCGAAATCCGAAATCTACACCGCTGGTCTGGTTGCTCCAGACTGGCACTCGCTCCTGTAAAAAGGAGCGGCCCCTCTGACCTTGCTGGTCCGAGTGAGAAGCTTGCATCGTTTCCTGCGTGGCTTGCATTAGCCAAGGCCTGTTTGCTCAGATCAAGAAGCCGACACTGCCATCAGCTAAAGACTTCGTGGGACAGCTCGTGACCGACGCCTGGACGTCCTCGACCTCTTAGTGTTCACGTGGCTGCAGAGACAATCTTCACTTCTTCGCCTGTTTCCACCCGACATCGCCTGGTTCCCTCCTGGTTCCACGGTAGTCACTGGCTAGTGTCTTTGAACATTGTCCCCTCTGCTTTCAGGTCTTCACCTCTTCAGATCCACCCTTGGATCCACAGGAACTCTCCTCGACGACCCGCCTGCAGCATCTTCATCTACAGGCTCCATTGACCAGCGTGACGAAACCCAACACACTTTGAGACATATGCACCCGCTTCCTGTGGGTGAGGTTACCCTGGCACTCCGGTGCTCCTGTGTAGCAATACACCTCTAGTGTCTATGTTCCAAGTTGCTAGGTTCTAGGTCATCCGGAAGGTTCCCTTTTCGGTAACTTTGTAACTTTTACGCACCATTGACTTTGCATTGGTGCATGCGTGTGCTTTAAGCGCTGCACCCGAGTCCCGCGGGCCTTTCCCGACTTAGTCACTGCTAGTCCCGAACAGCTCCAGCGATTCCCCAGGCCCTAGGCCTACTTCCTTTTCGATTGGTGGTACTTATACCACTATTTTAGTATATGGTTTAGGTGGCCCCTAGGACTCATCCATATTGTGCAAATTTTGTATATTTAAACTGTGTTTTGTTTTAACGCATTTGCTTCTGTGCTCATAAAGAGTATAGGGGATATTTGTAGTAAATAAATATATATATATATATATTTTCAATATATATCTGTGTGGTGTCCTTTCATTTGGTATTCAAGGGGATTGTGTATGGTAAAACAGCTTGCTTCACATGCCTTTACAGAGTTTAGCCTAAGACTGCTTTGTCCACGCAACTAGGATAGCTGGTCTATAAGGTTGACTTACAACCAATCATCATAAGGGTTGCTGGGCATGGTACAAGGTGATCACTAGAACTAGTGAGCATCATATACCAGGCCAACTTCTCACAGGTATGAAGAACCACTTTATCTTTGTGTAGTTAAAAAAAAGGTTCTACAATGGTTAGTGCCTGTAGATCACCTACTCTCCTTTATCAAGTAATCACAATGAGGAAAGCTGTTTTCCAAAAGAGGAACTGTGGTACACATTTGTGCATGGATTCAAAGGGCGGGCCCATTAATCTTGTGAGGACTATGTTAAGGTTCCACACTGGAGTAGGTGGGAGTCTTGGTGGTATGACTTGTTTTAGTACTTCCATAAAAACTTTAATTACAGGCACTCTAAATACCGATAAATGGCGTCTATTCTGAAGCTTCGCAGCTATTGCAGCAAGATGGAGGTATAAGCCAATGCTGACTGCTGCAGCTGACTGCTGCAAGTGTAACTGTGAGAGGTTGGCCTGATATATGATGGTGGAGAAGTGTGGCTCACTGGTTAGAGCAGGCAGACCCTGAAGCAGAGGTCAGACCCGGGACCAGGGTTCAATTCCCGACGCGGCAGGGTCTTGAGCTCAAATGTCCATGGACTCGATAATTATCGCTTTGGTGCCTGACCTAATCATGGGTTCACACTCTGCAACTCTGGGCATTAAGCTTGCTTAATCTCCACAACGGCCCCCCCGTGGCGGGATGCCTGGCTTTCACCTTGGGGATGCCCCGTAGGGGCTATCTCACAAGGAAAAACCAGGACGGGTTCCCAAGGCAAGCGCAGAGATACCCCTTCGGGGGTTGATTCTGGCGCTATATAAGAATATAATAATAATAAGAAGAAGAATAATGTCTCCAGTTCTGGGGGCACCTTGTATCAGTCCAAACAATCCTTTATGGTGATGGTTATAAGTCAACCTTATAGACAAGCTATCCTAAGGGTAGCATGGACTAAGCAGCCTTAAAGGCTTAACTCAAGAGGTCGTGATAAGCAAGCTGTTTTACCAATCACAATCCTGTAATATCAAATGAAAGGACACCACACAAGTTATATATTATAAACATATATGTATTTATTACTAGAATAATCCTCTGTACTCTTTATGAGTGCAGAGGCACAAGCGTTTAAACAAAAGCATAGTTAAACATATAAAAGTTGAACAATTATGGATGAGGCCGGGGGTCCACGCAAGCCATATATTAAAAAAGTGGTATAAGTATCACTAATCGAACAGTGGTCAGGCCTAGGGCCTGGGGAATCGCTGGGACCAATCGGGACTAGCAATGCTGAAGTCGGGAAAAGCCAGCGGGATTCGGGTGCAGCGCTGACAGCACACACATGCACCAATGCAAAGTCAATGGTGCGTAAAAGTTATCGAGTTGCTGTTTTAAGAGTCTTGCGACTGACCTAGAAGCACAAAACTTTAGACCTAGACACTAGAGGTGTATACCAATACAGGAGCACCGGCGTTCAAGAGTTACCTCACCCACAGGAAGCGGGTGCACAGGTGCAAAGTCGTGTCGGCTTTCGTCGTGTGGATCTAGTGAGCCTGGAGATGAAGATGCTGCAGGCGGACAGAAGAGAAGTGTCAGGTGCCATCCAAGGGTGGATCGAAGATGAAGAGTACCTGAAAGCAGAGAGGACAGAGTCTGGGTCACTCAGCAGTGACCAGGGTGGAACCAGGAAGGAACCAGGCAATGTCGGGCGCAATCAGGTGGTTGTCGAGAAGCTTGTCTCCGCTGCCACGTGGACTCTGGGACACCGAGGGTGTCCAGGGGTGGACCACGAGCTGTCCCACGAAGGCTCTCGCTGTCGGCGGTGTTGGCTTCCGGATTGGAGCAAACAAACCTTGGCAAGAGCAACCCACGCAGGATTCGAAGATCGCTTCTTACTCGGACCAGGAAGGTCAGAGCGGGTGCTCCTTTTCAGGGGAGCGAGGGCCAGTCCAGAGCAACCGGACTGGCAGAGCAATTTCAAAGGTTCCTCGGTACTGGGGCCGCTAGCCAATGGGCAAGCGACCTGACTAACGCGTTGAGCAGCAAAATGCAGAAGGGCCCCACGCAGCACTCGGAGAGTGTGGAGGGGGTAGCTTTGGTGCAAAAGCTGCTCAGGGCTGGGGCTTCTCAAACCCCAATGCACAGCTTCGAGGGAGCCTCGGGAGCTGCACTGTCAGCGCCTCGTGGTCTTTCCAAGATGGCCGGCCCCGCGCTCTAGGTCGCCTCCACGGGTCTCAGCTCTGCAGGGACTGTGGATCGGGCTGTTAGAAGGCAGGCATGCTGGGTCTTGTCGATCTCTGTCGCTCAAGTTCCGGCGGGAACTGCAACAAAGCAAACGTTGAGGTGCTGGATGGTGCCTGTTTGCACAGGGTGGTCACTCCTTGACCACAAGGGAGATTCTTCAGTCTTCTACGTCGAGTAGGATGTCGAAGGGTCCAGAGTTTCGTTTCATAAGTTTCAGTCAGGATAATCTGATGTGCGTTGGCACTGCTCCCACTCTTATACCAATCTAGTGGGCTGGATTACCTGCTAGGTCCCTCCTTTGGGTGGGACCCAGGAAGGGGGTGGTTACACCCCTTTCCCTTTGTCCAGGGTCGCGCTGGGACTGGGGCTGGTGTGCCCCAGAACCGGTTTGACCGGATTATGCAAGGGGAAGCCTTGTGCGCCCCAGGAAGTGTCTAGTTTCTTTCAGCCCTCCCTGCCCCAATACACTATCCCGTCTGGGGAGGTGTAGCACCTCCCTGCAACAGGAAACCCTTTGTCCAGGCCTCCTCTGCTAAGTTTCGGTCAGCAGCAGGAGGTCAGACTTGTGTCGGTGGCAGCAGCATCCATTTTGTGATGCTGAGGCTCTGGTTAGGATTAACCGCGTTTTAGTAAAGTAACATGTCTTCTCCCTCTAGAAGGGTGGAATGCTATCCCCGTCGCCAGGACTGGCGAGGGGATAGTATTCCTAATCGTATGGCACCTTACACGACATGTTTTGATAAAGCCAAACCAAAGTTAGCACATAACCGCGATGGATTATAATGCACTTAAGAGTATATGGTATGGCAATATCCCGGAGCAGCTAAGGGAGTTGGTCCCGACAGCTGCAGACAGGCTCAGCTCATGCTAGAGCACCATCTCACGTAAAACCAAGCACTCTGCCTCCAGGATTGTTAAGGCCTGCCATAGGAGTGACTTATAGGTTTATATGTGTCCAGATATAGGTTTAGATATAGGTATACTATATCTAAGCAAGGGGTGATTACACCAACTTGCCCCAGCTGAGTGATCAGCCAGTTGTGTCAATTTAAGGACCAGCCAGGGGTAGCAAAAGATATGCTGCAGCCCCTGGTAGGCCTTGAATGCACCGGGCACCTATAGTGCACTGTACAGGGGCTGATAAGGTGTCCAGTACCAGATTGGTTATGTACCTATAGTACATGTATGTGAATTTAGAGAGAGAACAGCAGGCTGTGGGTCTGATTAGCAGGCCCACAGCCACATTAAGTCGAAAACCAGTGAAGCAAAAAGCAAAAATTGGGGTGACCATAGGATAGCAGGCCCTACTCTCCTACAGTAACAGTTAACAGATAATGTTTTGTATGGATGCATCAAGAGGATTGATATGATTGGTATTGCAATAAATAACAAAACGCTTCTATTTGGCTGCGTAACAGGATCTTGTGGTAGGTTTTCAGGCCTCTCTAATGAAGTTCATACAGTCTGGTGAAAGATTCAGTTAACCAAACTCTATGACTTCAGGAGCCAGATCGTGAGGTTCAGTTGTTTGGGATCTAGATGCTTGATTTCTCCATGGCTGTGTGTGAGGAGACTGGAGGTTAAATGCAATTTTTGATGTGGGACCAGAGAGAGCTCCAACAGGGTTGGGAACCAAGGTTGACGTGCCCATGTTGGAGCTACTAGGATGAGTGTCAGAGATGCTTGTCTGAGCTTCCGAACTACTGATGGAATGAGTGGGAGAGGTGGAAAAGCGTAGGTAAATATCCCTTACCAGTTCATCCATAGTGCATTGCCCTTGGATAACGGCTGAGAGTACCTGGAGGCGAAGCTTTGGCATTTTTGTTTTGGTGTGTGGCAAACAAATCTATCTTAGGGAATCCCCAAGCTTGGAAGTATGGGAGGAGAACTTGAGGGTGAAGTTCCCATTTGTGTATTTGGTGCCTCTGCCTGCTGAGGCGGTCTGCAATCTGGTTGTTCACTCCTGGGAGGTGTTCCGCTAGGAGATAGATTTTGTGGTGAATAGCCCACCTACAGATGTCTTGGGCTAAGTGGCACAGTTGGAGAGAGTGTGTCCAGCCCCTGTTTGTATGTAATACATAGCTGTCAAGTTGTCGGTACGAACCAAGACAGTTTTACCAGCCAGATGGGTCTAAAAAAGCTTTGAGAGCTAGAAATATTGCCATCAGCTCTAAATGGTTGATGTGGAGCAGCTTTTGCTGTTGGCTCCACAGGCCTTGTACAGTGTGTTGCTGAAGATGAGCTCCCCAGCCAGTTAGGGATGCGACTGCTGTTAGTACTATCTGTGGAACCGGGTCTATGAAGGGCCGTCCCTTTGATATATTTTGTGTGTTCGACCACTGCCGAGAGCAATGAGTACGGCCGCTTACCAACACTAGATCGGTTAATAGACTGTATGACTGGTTCCACTGACTGGCTAAGCACCCCTTGCCCGAGCCAGAACTCCGCTCCTGTGCTGGACATTCCGATCGCGGGCGTGGTCATGACGGCTCCTGGCCGTCATCAGCACAGGAGCACTGTAATGCATGACGGACGGGAGCCGTCATCAGCACGCAAGGGGTTAAACTTGAAATGGACGCATGTGCAGCCTGGCGTGGGGAACGATCACGATGCAAGATGCCTTCATCCCCAGAAGTTGCATATAAATCTTAGCTGGAAGTGATTGATTGGGTTGAAATTGGAGAACTAAAGCCTGAATTTTGCAAATTCTGGCTGCGTTTGGAAATGTGAGAGCCTTTTGAGTATCTAAAGTGGCTCCTAGAAAGGTCTGAGTATTGGTTGGCTGAAGACGTGATTTTGTAACATTGATTATTAACCATAGTTGATGCAGCACTGTAATGCATGAGTAATAAAGGGGTAGGCCCTAAAACTCAAGGACCTGGGTCCATATAACAGTACAAAGAGGGGGTGGTCCGAGTTGCAATGTGACTCATGTAATATTCAGTCTGTATCGTATCAAACTCACCACAAAAATTATTTATATTAAATTAAATCACATTTGTCAAAAGGAATCAAAAGGAGAAAGATTTCTATGCATTTATTTCTGCATAGTCAATGTTCACGCAATATTAGCCTTTGCGTACATTAATCAGCTTAGTTGTATCCAATGTTTCAAAATACACACAGAAGTACTTAAATGCAATTATTAAATCATTACATTTCAGAGTGCTCTCAGTGGGAAGGGGAGGGAAAGTGTGAAGGTTTTGAGGGGCCGGGTAAAGGTGGTGTGACTTTTTAAAAACATCACGTTGAAATCAAAACACGCCTTTACAATCAAAGTGTACAAGGTTCCAAAAATGCATCACACATAGGTCAAATTAATATATTTCTTTGTGTCCTATGGTGTGCTTCGGATGGCGTAGTCTACGTTTCGACCCCCGAAGTATGCTAGAAGGGTAATTGTTGCCTCATGTTGGGGTCTTCATCAGGACAGTGAGAAGGGAGAGCCTACAAGAATAATGTAGAGGCTGTAGTTACCTTAAGCAGAGGGTGAGTGAAGTAAATGATACTAAAGAAGGAGATAACATACATCAAAAGACGGTTGGAATCTTTACCATCTTGGGATGGGCCAGAGCTGGCTCCTTGGTATTCTGTCTGAGACAAAAGAATTAGAGACTGGGGCTCAGTAACTAGCTAGACCAAGCTGCTAGATGCAGTATAATAGTGTTGAAGGGGGAACTTACTTGAGGACTGCTCCTTAATGGACTCAATGACTCATATCCGGGATTGTTCCTGGTGTTTCCAAATGTTCAGCGCGCTGTGTGGGAAATGTTTGAAAAACCACCATTAAGATTAGTCGCATGGGGAATGGTCAGTGCGCTTGGTTAAAGCAAGACAATGATGGGCAATGAGCTCGAGGGGCTCTAAATATTTAGAAGGTTGCCTATTTAAAAAGCGGGGGTGGATATTGCCTCAAAGTTTCTGCGCTGCCACTAGAAGGGCGCATGCATTCAAAAGTCAATAGAATGCGCCTTGTGCCGAAATCATCGAGATTTAAATAAATGTGCACAATGTAATGAACATTTCACCACGAGGGAAAGGAGCGCCGTAGAATAAAGAATTATCCAGAGTGCTCCAAATTTAAACCCGCAAGTTTATTTAAAAGTTGTGGTTGTGAAAGCCACACGGCTTGCTGAAGAGCCCATGACTGAGCTTGCGAAATCAAAACGTGCTGGGCTGGCAAACCCGGGATAGGAAATGTAATGCACGATAACTTAAACGTGCTATACAGGAGAGGCGCCATTAGATGGTAGTGTGGGTTAGCCGAAGTGCTCGGGATATACATTCACATAATAGAAAACAAAATGAACTTGTGCCGCCTGGCACTTGCATGCAGGGTTCGGATTGCTATTCAAGTGAAGGGTACTTGGCAAGTATCAAAGGGGGGGCCAAGTTACTTACTAGAGCGCCGTAGCAGCCGTCAGTCCTCTAGCTTGGCAGACTGAATCTGGGAACCTCGCGGTGCAGCCGCTGAGTATCGGTTAGTGATGGGGGCTCGTCATCACGAGCCAATCACGTAGCGTTACAGTGGCATTCCTTGTGTAACGCGGAAAGCGTGAGCCAGGGAGTGTCTCGAAAGAGCTGCGGCTTGAGGGAAAATAGAATCTGTGTTACAGGACTGCATGGATGTGAAAATGCAATAGTGTCTCTCAAGTGCAGGTCCCTGGTGTCTGCGTGATTAATGGAATGGCATATCCACAGTATTGGTCGCTTGGTTGGCACATAGATAAATTACACAGATGGTTCTACTTCCCAATGTGAATGTACAAGTCGACATTATAAATCAATAATGTCCTCTGATAATATACGTGTTAAAAACATGGTTGGTAGTAATATAACCTGCATGTCTACAATGTTTTTAACGGAAAACAAGGCATGTTGGTGCTAACCTTACAGTGCTAGAACACATCAAACATTCAATTTGATTAAAAATGGTCCCAGTACAAGATGGTAATATTCTTACAGTGATGGAACACAGTATATTCGGTTCTAGATAGTCCTATATTTAAAATACAGAACAGTGGTTGTCTTGCAGTGGTGACCTCAGCATCAAGTAGTATCTTCAATTATACATTATCCTCTATTTAGAGGAAAGGGGGAAAGAGTATGGATTGAGGCCTTGCTGGGTAATCATTCTGGATTTATACCCGCCATTTGGGCAAAATTAGCATCCATTTCATTGAGCCCTAGACTGATGGTTCTGAATAGGTACATCCATTTGCATTCTCTGATGTTAAGTATGGTATTCAGGTTGCCTCTGCGTGGTCCCAATGAGATCTTTTCCAGTACTAGCCATCGGATGGAATCCGGGGTGTGGTTATGTTCTTTAAAGTGTTCCACTAGGGGGGCACCAGCTGTGGAGCAGCGGATTCTGCTGCAGTGCTGGAATATCCGTTTTTTTATTTTTTGTTTAGTCTGTCCGACATACATCAGATTGCAAGGACATAGGATAGCGTAGATGACTCCGCTTGTGTTGCAATTGGTGAAAGATTTCAAGTCTATAGTGAGATTGTTGTACACAATTTGCTTAGTTTCCGAGCATGTAGGGCATGCTTTGCATGTTGTGCATTTAAAGTGGCCCACCACTTCTGGTAAGTTCCATAGTCTTTGTATGGTGGGTGCCTGTGGAATGTCCAGCGTTGATCGTACCACATGGTCCCTCACACTCTTGGCCCTTTTGAATGCATGCATTGGAGGATCTTGACTGTCAAGGGTGTCTGCAACTAGACTCCAATGCTTGTTGACTATTTTCCGTATTGCGTTGCTCTTGGTACAGAATGTAGTTACACAAATCATGCGTTCTTGAGATGTCGTCCGTATTTTGGGTACCAATAGAGATGGTCTATCTTAGTACCAAGCTCGTTTACGTGATCTTTTTACAAGACGCTTTGGGTATCCCCTGTCTATAAGGCGATTGATCAGGTCGCTTCCAGGTCCAGGTCGATTCCTTGAAGAAATCCTCTTTGAGGGAGCAATTTCTTCGTATTCGGAGAAATTGACCGAAGGGTAAGATGTCCCTCAATCTCCTCGTGTGGTGGCTCGTATATCTCAAAAGTGAATTTCTCTCAGAGGGTTTCCTAAAAAGTGTAGTATAGAGGTGATCGTTATCCACTTTGATACTTATATCCAGGAAGTCAACCAACTCTTTGCTCATGTTCATTGTGAATTTTATATCCTCAGATTGGGTGTTCAACCATTCCAAGAAAGCGTGCAGGGAATCTTCATCACCTGTCCATGTCATCAGGACATCATCAATATATAGATGCCATGTAGAAATCATATCACGGTATGGGTTTACTTGTGCCAGGATGCAGTGCTGTTCGTATTCAGACATATATAAGATAGCCAGGTCTGGGGCGAATGCAGCGCCCATGGCAACTCCTTTGCTTTGGATGAAGAATTTATTCTGAAACATAAAAAAATTCCTTGTTATCGCAATTTCTAGTAGGTCCACTATGAATTCAGTAGGGACTGTCGTCGGTTGTTCTCGTCTTTCTAGAACTCTTTTCATACAGTCTAAAGCTGGTCTCTGGGGTATGCTAGTGTATAGCGAGACAATGTCCATCGTCACCAGGATATGTATTAAATGGCTTTTGGTCTATAAAGTTGATGACCTGCATTGAGTCTCTGAGGTAGGAGGGAGTGGCTTCAGCAAGTGGCTTTAGGAAGACATCCACATATTTACACAGTGGTTCTAGAAGTGATCCACAGCCTGAAATGATTGGGCGTCCAGGTGGCTTCAGTGGGTTCTTGTGTACTTTGGGTAGTACGTAAATAGTAGGTATCCGTGGTTGCTCAACATTGAGGTATTCTAGCTCCTTATTTGTGATGAATCCCATCTCTAGAGCTTTTTGTGTGAGTGTCCGGATCTCCTTCCGTATTTCCTGTGTAGGATCGCGTGTCACCGGTCTGTAGCTGATGCCATCCATTAATTGTGAATAGATCTCTGTCTTGTAGGCTTCTGTATTCAGCATAACAATGGATCCACCTTTATCAGCCGGTTTGATCACTACCGACTTGTTGTTTCTCAGTGATTCCAAGGCTGCCCGTTCTTCTGCGGTGATGTTGTGTTTAACATAGGTCCTTTTTCTTAGTGCTTTGAGAACGTCCCTTAATACCACACTTTCATAAGTTACTATTTTGTGGGAGACGGATGCCATATTGGGCTCCTTTTGATTCCTTTTGACAATTGTGATTTAATTTAATATAAATATTTTTTGTGGCGAGTTTGATACGATACAGACTGAATATTACATGAGTCACATTGCAACTCGGACCACCCCCACTTTGCACTGTAATGCATGACGGACGGGAGCCGTCATCAGCACGCAAGGGGTTAATCTTGAAATGGACGCATGTGTAGCCTGGCGTGGGGAACGATCACGATGCAAGATGCCATCATCCCCAGAAGTTGCATATAAATCTGAGCTGGAAGTGATTGATTGGGTTGAAATTGGAGAACTAAAGCCTGAATTTTGCAAATTCTGGCTGCGTTTGGAAACGTGAGAGCCTTTTGAGTATCTAAAGTGGCTCCTAGATAGGTCTGAGTATTGGTTGGCTGAAGACGTGATTTTGTAACATTGATTATTAACCAAAGTTGATGCAGTAACTGAATAGTTATAGAAGTATGCTTGAGACATTGTTGGTACGTGTTGGCTTTGATGAGCCAGTCGTCCAAGCATGGGAAGACATGAATGCTTTGTCTTCTTAGATGAGCAGCTAGTACCGCCATACACTTTGTGAAGACTCTGGTGGAAGTGGTGACTCCGAATGGGAGTACCTTGAACTGGTAATGCACATGGAAATGGTCTGACTGTATGTAAAAATGTAGTTACCTGAGATCTAATATTTGTCTGAGAGAGCCGTCCTTTTCAAGTATTAGGAAGTAAAAGGAGCACATGCCCGACCCTTGGTGTTGTAGGGGTAGTGGTTCTATAGCTCCTTTTAGAAGTAGAAACTGTACCTCTTGTTGGAGGAGGTGTAGGTGGTCCTGTGAAAGTTTGTGTGCCTTTGGAGGAGTGTTGATGAACTCCAGGCAGTAACCAGAACGGATAATCTGTAGATCCCACTTTACTGTTGTTATTGACTGCCAAGTTGGTAAGAAATGTGACAGTCTTCCACCGACAGGTGTTAAATGGTCGTGGGAAAGTATAGGTAAGTCACTGATTTATATTGGATGGGGAGGTACGTGTGTTTGACCCTCTACCTCTGCCTTTGCTGTGGTTTCCTCTGTAACCCCCTCAGAAGTAATTTTTTGAGCCAGAGGTTTTTTATTGCCGTTGTAGGTCGATGTAGTATCTGAGGAAGTATTTTTGGACCCTGCTCGATAGAATGAGCGCCGAAAGGAACCACCGCCTTGTGTTGACTGAAGGGCTCCCATGGATTTGGTCACTTCAGTGTTTTTCCTAATCTTTTCCAGTGAAGAATCTACCACTGGACCAAAGAAGTGTTCCTTAACAAAGGGTGTGTTTAGTATAGAAGTCTGGACCTCAGGTTTGAACCCAGATATGCGAAGCCAGGCGTGCCTTCGTAACAGGACACTGGTGTTTACCACTCTGGCAATTGTGTCAGCAGCATCTAGGTAGCACCCGATTTGATTATTTGAGGTAAGTTGTCCCTCTCTCACTAGATCTTGAGCGTTTGCTATATGTTCTTGGGGTAGAAATTTGAGTAATTGTTCCAGTTCATCCCAGTGCGCACGGACGTATCTAGCTAACAATGGTTGTGTGTTCGATATGCGCCAGATGTTTGCCGCCTGAGAGGCAACCCTTTTCCAGAAAGCATCAAGAAGCTTAGATTCTTTATCTGGGGGTGGAGCATCTCATGTAGTTTGGGAGTTGACCCTTTTGCGTGCATTTGACTCCCCCAGTGAGTCCAATGGTAACTGTCCCTTTATTTAGACTGGGTCGGATGGTGCCGACTTATATTTTTTTATCTACACTAGGGGTAAGGATACGTGCCCTGACAGGATCATTAAAGATATCATCTACATGCCTAATCATCCCTTTGAGCATGGGTAACATGTGTGATGATTTTTGTGTACTGCTAAGGGTTTCAAAGAGAAAATTCTCTTCGAGAGACTCTTTGTGGAGTGGCACACCATGGTAATTAGCTGCCCGACCCAGCAATTCAATCTAGCCTACACTGTCGTCCGGTGAAGAGGGCTTGGTGGGGTATAAGTCAGAATCTTTGCCCGTGGACAAGTTAGTGATGTAGTCGTTCCATGGATCTGTAGGTATAGGCTGAATATCATCATCCACATCCCCATTGCCATCCCCATCATCTCAATTGTCAGGTGTACCTGGTGAATGTTCAGGTGAAGTTGGCACAGGTAGAAATTGAGGAGAAGGGGGTGAGGAAAGAGTAGAGGGAAGAGTAGGAGACAGAGGAGGTGGGGAAGGGTTAGTTCCAACAGATCTCTTCAAGGGAACGTGATATTTCTCTTTTGCATCAGTCCTTCTTAGAGTCACTTTTGTAATATTTCCAGTCTGAGGATTAATAAACACCACCTTCTATTTTGCGTCCAGTTTATTGAGCGGATCGTCGAACCAGAGTTTTTTTGGATGACTTTGGTGCATCAGTCTGTTTCGGCCCGAAGGTTCCGATGCCAACACTTTCGGAGTTGGTGTCTTCGGATCCGAAGTATGTTTCGGTGCTGAGTAATGTAGTTCGGAGCCAGACTTTGGCTTCGATCCCGAAGGTTTCGGCTCGGTGCCCGATTTAGAGTGGGGCTTTTCAGAGCCAGAAGGCGGGTCATTAGAAGCGTGGTCTCAGGTCCGACCAGTGCCCTAGGGCGCGGGTTGGTCCAGGGCCTTCTTTTTCGGTTGAAATGGATGTCAAGCGAGTGAGATTCTGTACTCACAGTACGCTGTCCATGCAGGACATCTGCATCCTGGTCAGAGTAGTACCCAGAAACTGAGATCGGTTGCTGTTCCTCCTCAGCCCCAATAGCGTCACATGCGTCTTCATCTGATTCTGGTCCGAAGAGGTCCGGAATAGAGCTTGTGTGTTGACTCTGCATGGCGCAACGTCGAGCCCAACGGTCGTGAAGCGTCTTTTTGGAGCGTAAAGCCTGGCACACATCTCAGTCTTGTTCTCTGTGCTCTGGAGACAAGCACAGGTTACACACTCCGTGTGAGTCGGTGCGCGGCTACTTTGCGTGGCACTGAGGGCAGAATTCAAAGGGAGTTTGTTCCATCGACTGCGAGTCGAACCAACACGGGTAGGCCCGATGGCCTACCACAAGCTCTCCGATCGAAAGAGGGTTTTTATAATTAAACATGATACGCAAAGAATGGTATACTCGATCGGAACCAATACCGCAGAGGGTGAGTGTGTTGCGCACCTAGGGAAACCAAAGGAACAGCGTCGAACCAGAGCGCAGCGACTAACATCCGAACCCGATGGCGGAAAAAAACAATCTGAAGATGGAGTCGATGGCCATGCACACTATCACCGAATGGGGGAGTCACCTATCTCGTGACTGGAAAGGATTGTTCGAAGAAAAACAAAGTGTAAACATCCAGACCCAAGACTAGATGGCGATGTATGCACAGCATGTGATCTACAGCTTACATGCCTCAAACATACTGTTATCAGTTTTAGGGTAAGTATTCGATAGTGGGAGTTGAGATTCTGGGGGCAGACTCATGGATCCCCTAGGGTCAGGGATGCACTCTTGTTACACCATCAGCGGCACTAGGGCGGCCAGGTGAAGATTGCGGAGGCCCAATGTTATGCAATGGGGATAGGGGGCCTCCGGTTGGTGGTTACTGACTAGCAGGCCACTTGGTTGTGGGAGCAAATCTCCTGAACTTTAGCTCAGGTCAAATGGGGAAGCAAAGTAGCACCAAAGGTGCACCCTCAGCAGCACTAGGGCGGTCAGGTGCATGGTGTTCTTTTCGACTTCGGGTGCACTGTTTGCAAACGGGGAACCTCCAGTTTGCAAAGGCATTGCAGGCTCCGACTAAGAGACTAAGGTTTTCTGGCTGGGACCACCACTTAGCGAGGTAAGTTGGGATGCTGGGGGGTTGGTTAGGCACCATCGCTTGGGCCACCCAAGGCCGTGGGGCGTCTGGTGCAGGGGTGACTTTTTATGGTCGGATCTTCTTACCAGCTCCTGGTCGCGGTTGGGGGGACCTTCCTGATTTAGGGTGCAGGCGTTGGCAGGAGGTTTGAGGCAGGTCAGGTGCCACCGAATCTCGAGTCAGGATTGCCGGGGAGACCTCCTCGTGGTGTTTCCCCACTCGAGCTCGGGCCATGGACGGCAGGTGCGGAGTGGTGCGAATTTGAGTTGTCCGGCCGGAGCCAAACGGAGATGAGCAAATCCGGTGTTCACAGGAGACACAGTCTTTGTGGTTAAAAGGTAGGCAAGTCTTCCGAGGTTTTGGAAGTTGAAGGTTCAAGGTGGAGACAGGCCAGTAGGGCTGGGCCTAAGTCAGTGGGCGTCTTCCTCTTGTTAGCTTCGGCACGGCTGTTCGGTCCTTCTTTTCTTGTAGTTTCTTCTGGTTTGAGGAAGCAAGGTTCAGGGGTGCCCCTAAATACTAGATATAGGGGTGGTACAGGTAGGTTAAAAGGTTGGGACCAATGGGTCCCTTCCCTGGGGTGGGTACACCCCCTATTATGCTGCCCTCCAGTAGGAGGGGGGCATGAGCCTTTCCCTGGTTGGCTGAGTCCCCCCTTCTGCAAGATGGCGGGGACTGAGTTGTGCTTCACCTCGCGTCCCTCACAGGAGGGGTGGAGTTGGCAGAGGTGGGCACACCTCTCTTCCTCACTTGTTCTTCCCACCGGTTCTCCCGCCCAAAGAGGAGGTCAGAACCAGTGGGGACCAGTTGCTGAAAGCAGCAAGTGGCCTGGGGAAGCTCACTAAGGCGGCAAGCCTTTGAACCTCCCCCTTTGTGGACCCTGCCCATCCTGGGGGAGGAGTATTGGCACCTCGTCCCAGGATGTGCATTGTTTCAGGCCCCTGAGAGCAGCAGGCACTCGACTCAGGAGTCCAGAAACATGTCTAGTGGTGGCTGCTGTAAGCAGCCACTCAGCCTGGACACTAGTGATAGGTTAGTTTTCAGGGGGCATCTCCATGATGTCCTCTGTGTGTATTTTTCATTAAATCCCAAACTGACATCAGTGTGGGTTTAATGTGCTGAGAAGTTTGATACCAAACTTCTCAGTTTTAAGAGTAGCCATTATGGTGCTGTGGAGTTCGTAATAACAAACTCCAAGCACCATATACTCTTGATGGCAGTACTGCACGTACAATGTCTAAGATTGGACTTAGACACTATAGGGGTACAGGACTCATGCACCTGTACCCTCACCACTGGTATAGTGCACCCAGCTAGAGGGGTTATGTTATGTTATGTTAAGGTGAGCTTATAAAGCGCTCTGTCACCGTGGGTTTCCTGGCGCTGATCTGATGCTGAGGGAGGCAGGGGAGATTAGCCAGATTGTGGGAAGAGCCATGTTTTTAAAGTGACTGACCTATGGCAGGGTTTTAGGCATGGCACACTCTTCACTTTGTTCTGCACCAAAACACGCAGCCTGCAAGAGGGGTGTGTGTGTGTGTGTGTGTGTGTGTGTGTGTGTGTGTGTGTGTGTGTGCGTGTATGTGTGTGCGTGTGTGTGTGACTCACGCTGTGGGGACTTGATTGCACTGTGGGGACCTGAACCCAGGTCCCCACAAGGTAATGTCTTCTAAATTATTAAAAATGACTTCAGGAACATCTGTGTCAATTTTTACAACTTTTGAGAAAATTGCCTTGTGGGAACCTGTGTTTCATAAAGTGTGTTTATATTTTTGCTCGCTCTGTCCCCGTAGGCAGGAGGTGGTACTGCAGTCCTAAACACACTTTGCATTTAAACACACATTGCTCACCAGAAACAAATACTAGCAGCAGAAAGGATGCACATTTCAAAGGGAAAGCTCCATAATCCTTTATTTATCCAAATATTCAAAATTTAAATGAACTTTTCTCTACAAAAAACTTATTTACATGATGCTGCTATTGAATTTAGTCGTTTTGTGTTTGAAAATTGTGGTTTTATGTGCATTTTTAAAATCTATTTGAGTTGGAACACTTCACTATTGCCATGTGATCTTTATCTTCAATTAAGGAAGGATGGGGCATTGCACTGTGATATAAAGTAAATGATTCTGATCATGTTTTGCAAATAACTTAGTGGACTATTCAGGCCCGGTTTCAGAGCCCTTGCCTTTTTTCGCTATGACAAAGTCAATTCACTCCAAGACTGTGACCATCCTTTGGCGGACTAGCTAGCCAGAGTCGACTTCAGTACTGGTGGTGCCTGGTGCAACAGTCTTTTTTGGTGCCCCCCCCCTTGACCTCCTTCTGCATGGATGACCTCACTACAACCCTTCAAATGTGCCCATCAACTCTTCATAGCCCCTCTCTCACATGCATTTGTTTTATTGCACCACTGATACTAGTGTAGGTTGTCAGAGCATTATACATCACACACATTATACAGAGACAATGAATCATACAACTCTAAATTAATATGTAGGTAATGCTACAAAAGACACTAAGGATTACGAGGTGTAGGAATCGCATGTCATCCATTGAGTATTTTTTCTGGAGACACACAAACTCAGGATTTAAAACATTCCACGGTGGTTGGGATACAATTTTCCAATCCAAATGCACTACTATCCAAGCAAACAGTTTTTAGCAATAATAGGATATTGAAAGTCTGGGGGAAAACATAACGTTCTAACCTATACCATACAGTTTGCATGCAGTTCTTTGATGAAAGTTCTTTGGTCACTGTGCTATTTAAGATTGTAATTTATGAACTGGAAATAAGAAAAAATCTGTGCAACAAGAGCAGTTATCCACTGAGCAACTCACATAAAATACAGTCCTTTTGTCTGCATGGTACACTTTCTTTGCAGTAGGTATATTAACTAGACCTGGGAATAATTTCTATCACGCTAATCAGAGTAATTTTTTTTATTCCTTTTCGGTAGGTAATCTTTGACGTACAAATACCGATAATAACGCAATTACACCTGCTCGCGTAACTAAAAGTAATTTGGGGAAAAACAATCCTACCAGGAGAACACACTTAGTGAGTGCAAGTGGCTGCTTGAGCTTGCTATTTGTGTTCTGCTGCATTTAGTGCTATTTATCAATCTAAAACGCCTCCTTGCTTCCAAAATGGAATTAGCGCTAGAAGCTGGGAGTAAGTTGGAGGGAAAATTCACCTGCAAAAGTACATTTAGCGCGACTGCTTAGTGCAAAATGCCTGTTCACGCCCGTTATGGCTGTTTGGGGGGCTTTTGGCAATAAGAAAATAGTACTAAACACGGGGGAAGGTCATTTTTTTTTAATAACCTACCCCAGGTGCCCATTTCGCAAGCATGATCGGCTCCTTTCCCTTGCTATTCGTGTTCTGTTGCATTTAGCACTATTTCTTAACATAAAAAGATTTCTTATGCTCATTTTTGGACGCAAGGTTGCATTTTTGCATTATGAAATAGCACTAAACCTAGAATTACTCTTTTTGCGTAATTATGCATAACCTCACAGAATTTTTAGATAATTCCACCTGATTACGCTTCACTAATTACGCAAGTTATGCCTACTCCCAATATTAACCCTCTGCTCTACTTTCAGATGAATCAAAATTACTACTAGCAAAAACTCTGAACTCTCTCCAGCAGGAAGGTTAATCACCAGATTTATCTTGACATTTTTATTGTTGTCTGAAAACTTATGTACACAAAATGAACTCTGCAGCAGGTGCTTTTTAGCTCATACCTTATTTCTAAACACAGCCCTCCCCTGAGCTCAGTGCCAGGTGTGGATTCACCAGCTGCACCGCTCTAAAGCCGGCCTGTAGATAGCATCCCACCCTCATGCTTTTCATCTCAGAGTGTGGCTTCTTTTATGTTCAAGTGGTATTATCCTGTCTCCACAATAGCCTAGGTTTCACTAGACTGTATGTACATGGCCAACTGTGCTGTGTCTCTATCACATCCTCTGACTTATAAAAATAAAAAAATAAAAAATCTGCATTTCAAGCCACTCTTGAAATTTCAGGAGCGCTCAAGGCACACAGCTCTGCATTTTCTAGCTAGGTGTCTCACTGCATCCATTAGTGTTGAAGGCATCAACAATGGAAAATCTTTCAAGAGTACTGTTCCTATTGCCTACTTTGACTGAAAAAACACAGTAATCACTGGGTATTTAAGGGTGTTACTGGTGGCCTTCTGTGGAGCACACACTCCTGATATCTCTTCAGAGAACACCACTTCTACACATGATGGATGCACCATCTACAAACCTCCTGATTCCGTGTAACTGATCCATGATCATTAGGTAGGGCTCCCACCCTTGCTGAAAGCTCAATTGCTCTAGGGTTGCACTCTACATTGCCACATGGATACTTGGTGGTGCATGGTAAGACACAGCAGACACAATGGAGCTGCGGTGTTGGATGTCAGGCTGGAAAGCTGTTGCATACTTTGTGGACCCTTGTCCCCTCATCCCTGCATATTACTTACATACACCCTTTACCGTTTGGACAATCAGAAACACTCATTTTAAAATCATATCAAGTTAACCCATGGTTTAACCTATTGTCAGGGCTTTAAGTGATATGAAAAAAACTTGGGGTTCTCTCAAAGGGGCGTAGTCAATGTAATTAAGGGTGTGGCTTTAAACATGCAAACTAAAAATCAATGAGTGCCGCCCGACTTGTATTTTGCTGTTCTGTCATTGCATCCAGATATATGATACAACAAGCAATATCATACCTACAAGTCGGGACTATTGGCTTGGTCAATGGTTGTTAGTTGCATAAGATAAATAAGCAACTATAGCATGTATATAATATTCAACAAATTTCCACTTAAAGCCCCGGTGACACAACGACAATGTTGCTGCTCCTGAGACCCATTTCCAGGCCTCCTTTAAAAAACTGCCAGTGCTCAGAACCAGTGAGACCCGGCCAACTTAAAGCCCTGCCTATTTATCTTATTTTAATGTGAGTGCTAATCTGAGAGAAAATACTTTTTGCTGTGTTTTATTTGCACAGTGTACGAACATGCCACTTCTATATGAGGCATGATCTATAAAAAAGTAATAAATAAATAAATAAGTCAAGCAAGGGGTACCGTAATTACTGATGAGTAATGTGCACAGTGTACTCAGTTTTGCACTCAGAACTGAGGGAGGAAGTAACAAACAAAATGTATGTTTACCACTTTACTACAAAAACACAAAATCTTCACCATTTGCCAGCAAGTTTTGTGACACATTTTTCCTGATGAAAATCCCATCTGTAAGATTTATTGGGGTGAGAAATGTGGGGACGTCAAGAGGCAAGTGCGCTGGAATCACCTGAACAGGAAACTCTCACAGACTGGGGGATGGGCCCTGCTGAAAAGACGGCACCTTTGCATGGAAAGGCAACATAAGATGTGACTGACTGGGACACTGAGAGTAGAACGAGGTTTAAGCACCCAGCCTAACTCTTTTAGTGAGTTTGTAAACATTAATAAAGCAAGAAGTGTAATTCAGAACACCCAGTTTGTAAACATTAATAAGACAAGAAGTGTAATTCAGAACAGCCAGCATAAAGGCTTACAGAGGTTTATTTGTCATTAAAGATTCATTGGGAGAGTATGTCTTGCGTCGCCTCAACATTCTGTAATTCTGGAAAATTCTCTTAATCCCCAAAAAAAGGAATGGACCCTATGCAATGTTACTGGTAATCATGTAGAGCACTCCAAAAGCTTCGGGTTGAGTTTGCGCTATATAAAATTGCATAAGAAGTAATTCCAGACTACAATGCTGTTGTGCGTTTCCATACACTGAAAGGGATATAGCTTGTCAGTGCCCTCCAAAGACCTAGCGCTTTCAGGTATTTATTGCTAATTCATACCTCACAGTCAAAGCAATGTGATTGGGAGTTATGTGTAAGCCACCTCTAGCATCCTGTAATCATGGGTGTTTACTCCAGAAGTATGGTACACATTGAAGAAATCAAATGAGAACATTTTAGTTAGAGAAATTGCACTTTTTCCCTGTCACTGATCGCTTTCATTAAGATGGTTTATATATATCAAAGTTCCTTTATCAGCTTCAAAACTATTCCTGTGAGATTTCTTGGGGTTACTTTACCATTTCAATTATCTCTTACTTGGGTTACTCTGCAATGGATGTGCATCCACAATCGCAATGAATAAATGTTTTGGATTACTGTACTTCTCTACCTACACCCTGTCTATGGCAGGCTACTTACAGGGAAGCAAAGCGCACCCGTACTGCTGGCTAAGAATGGAGTGGCATAGAGTACAGTGGCATACAGTGGGATAGCGGAGAGTGGAGTGGCAAAGACTGGAGTGGCATAGAGCGGAGTGGTGTAGAGCAGAGTAGCGCAGAGTGTAGTGACAGAGTAGAATAGCATGGAGTGTAGTGGCATAGAGTGAAGCTGCTTGCAGTGTAATAGCGTAGATTGGAGTGGCGTAGATTGGAGGAACATAGAGTGGACTGCCGTAGACTGGAGTGTCATAGAACAAAGTGTAATAGCGCTCAGCGAATTAGTGTAGAGTTGGGTGGCATATAGTGGAGTGACGTGGAATGGAGTGGCATAGAGTGTAATAGAGTAGAGTGGAGTGCTGTGGAGTGGCATGGATTGGAATGGCTTAGAGTAGACTAGTGTACAGTGGAGTGGCGTACAGTGGAATGACATACACTGGACTAGCATACCGTGGAATGGCGTAGAGTGAAGTGGCATACAGTGGAATAGGGTAGAGTGTAGGGGCCTACAAAGGAGTGGCATAGACTGGAGTGTTTGTAGAATTGAATGGCTTGGAGAGTAATAGTGTGTAATGGAGTAATGCAGAGTGGTGTGGCTTACAGTGAAGTGGGGTACAGTGGACTGGTGTATAGTGGATTATCGTAGAGTGGAGTGGCATAGAGTGGGGTGGCACAAAAACAAGCAAGCATTAGATCTTTATGTAGGATGAAAATGGTGGAGCGTGTGTAGAATGGGCCTGGCCAAAGAGATCTAACTAGCAATCCTTTCCAAAAGATGTAGCCTATGTAATCAATGCTGGTATGTAAAACATGTGAAGTAGAATCCTGTGCTTCATACAGCATGCAACCTGATCTTTAGTTTGGTGCCTCTGTGAGTTTTCGGTTATTGCATCCACACATCACACAGCAGCAAACACACGCCTAACACAAGCCAGACCTATTAGCTTTCCCAAGGCATGTTAACAGTATCAGAAAAATTATTAACAATGATTTGGGGTTTAAATATTAAAATTGAAAATCTTTCTGGAATTTTGGCTGTGAATTAAACTGAACATTAATGAGTGTTGAAAAAAGTATTGATCTTCAGAGTGTCTCATTCACTCCTGTTTCCCTTGCACACCACTTTCCTCTATGGTCTCTCACTTGGTTAGGCACAGACTTCTTGCCACATCTTTCTGATATCATACATCTGCATATTTTACACGTAATGTCCTTACACTTTTTTTTCTCTTTTAATTCTGTCCTTCTGCATGTACTTCATTGTGTCACCTTCTCTTTACAGTGCCTTCTCTCACACACACACTCTCTCTCTCTCGGTTTCCTCTTACCTATAAACATAACATTTCTCATTTGGTACTGTTAAAATTTCAACAGGAGTGTACCTCCTGTACATATTTTCATTCAAACTGGTAATTACACTTGCCACATAAGTGACCATCAATCTGTGAGTTGTGCAGAGAGGCCATGGATTGGTGGAACATGTAGTCTGAACCATTTATGACTCAGTGACAAGCAATGTGAGAAACTCTCACTGCCTTCATCCTCAACTCTACAGCTCTCACTCATAACCTGTGATGACCTGCCGCCCTCAACCAGTATTCTCACAGACACATAAAGGCACCTATGTGCATAGTTTGCAGTAGGCAAGAGTTCTATGTTGCAAGAAAATAACCTATAAAAACACCATATCTAGGACAAGAAAAGACTGTTAGGGAATGTAAACGTGAATTGTAAACAGGGATTGCATCGCTGACATTGATTACTTTTCGGGTTTTAGAGTCATTGCCATTAAACCAATCAGTGTTATTTTCCTGCAAAATTAAGGACATAAATATAGGGCCTGGTAGGTGCCCATTTCAAAGTCAGTTTTTAATCATTATTTATTTCTGGATGTGGGACTTGGTAGAATCTACCCCACCAAAAGTCATTTACACTGTATTACCAAACCACTGGCACCCTGGTATGGTGGACACCTTGATGACAACAATCTCTCCCTTCTTCAATATGGAATACCATGGAAGAAAAACAAATCCACTGATGCCTTCATACTCTAAAACCCATTCGCGTAACATCAACACCACCAGTGGGGTAGCCCAACAAAAGCGGAACGCTATTCAAAACAATTCAAGACCGACCAACCCCCACACTCAGCATGCAAGTGCAACACCATCATCTATTCTTTAATGTAAAATTACAAACGATCTGACAGCACATAGACAGCACTACATCTCACTACCCTTAGAAACTCCACTTCCCTTTTCTGAACCCAGATCAATGTATTTCCTTTGGCCGTGTACTTCCCTGCGTTGCCACTGTGTCATATAAAAATACCCACATAAATATACAGTTTTGAAGTTATTAAAAATCGTACCTCACCACAGCTGGTTTCTTTTTGCACTCTATTGTTTTTACGTAATTGTAACTGAAAAAGAACAGCCACAGTTTGAAGAATACAAAGAATAAAACCATAATTGGACAGATTACTGAGAGGTGTGTGTACTGTTTATGCTGAATAAAGCAAGATGTGGCTTTCTATGGCCAAATGTGGAGGTGTCAAGCCGGCAGCACTCAATTGGGAACACCAGAAACATTGCACATATAAAATTAAAAGTAAGAGCTAAAGCGCAAACACATAAACAGGTATCCATTAGGCACATTTCAATTACACCACCTCTTTAGTGCACATATCATTATTTTTAAATAACAGTTTGGGGACTTGAAATTAAACATGTTTCCTTTTACTGGAGATTGACATTTCAGGAATGTAAATTTAATTTTATTTCGAAAAGTGTCTAATTGTTGCCAGCCGATTTTTACATTTCAAAGATCTCGAGGTGCTGAAATGCCCGTGCTTTTTTTCACCAGCCTGAAAAAGAAAGTTCCTTTTTCAGTCTCCGCTTACAATCAAACAGGTATTGAATGTATTAAATTGCATCCAACGACTGTGGATGAGAGTTTCTTCTTAAGAGAACACCTTCAGTGTCCCATCCCGTGCTGCAGCCCTCCCCCATACTTCTGTTGCCTCTTTTGTCGCTCTCTGTTGCTGCAGTGGGTGAGGGAACAGGTGTCAGCGCGCTCCGTCACAGGTTCAACATAACAAAGGACCGAGAGCTTGACCGTCCCCGTCCGCACAGCAGAGAGCCAGCCAAGGGCAGCCCCTGCACCCCAGGCCGCTGGGGGGAGGACTCCAATGGGTCAGAGGTGTTATGCTAATGTCTGCCCTTCAAATGAAGCATCGTCTGCAGATGATGTTAGCAGATAAGGTGCTGACTTGAATTAACTACATCCTGCTCTTTGAAAACATTCTCTTACGTTTACATTTGCAGAACCGCTTCTCATGAGCCATGCATCTCTTTAAACTTTTACTGTGAAAGTGATGTCCTGACAGGAGGAAGGCCAGGCATACGTGACCGGTTTGCATTCCCTTTTTGCACTCTGCATAGTCTCACAAAGCACATAGGCATGAGAGTGGGAATCAGCTTAGACAGCAGGTGCCAGTCCGTGCATCCAGATCACTTGTGCAAGCACATTGTGTGTTCAGATTGCGAGGGCCCATACTTCTCGTGGCCTATATTTTCCAACAGTAAGTAAGGGGTGGCGATATAAATGTGACCTCCTCTGCGCTCGTGTTTCCTTTTTGCTGGCGTTCAGGATCTGCATTTCAGATACAGAACTTTTCAATGTGTCTGTCACTGAAGCAGCTCTGTGCTTCTACTGTCATAGATATCAATCCATTTCACTATAACTTAAATGGGTTTCAATTTACACCTGACACACCCTGAGCAAAACGGAAACTCAAACTGTACACACACTCATTTTCTGCAAGACCAATTTCGTTTTGTAAATTTGCACATCCACAAGACCTGCATAGGCTTTCTCCTTCTTTTTAAGTTTTTGACTAGCCAATGCGTACGAAGTACGCATGGCTAGAAAAAACTTAATGATGTGTGTTTGTGAGGACTGGACCGTCCCCACTCTCTCATTGGCTAGCTCCATAAATGGAGGCTAGCCATTGGGAGAAGGCTGTGTCCGTCAATCTCGGACCAGATTCGGGGGCGTTCCCGAGAATTTTTGGCTTTTGGCTACGTCAGCCGAAAGCCTCTTCTCGTCAACGCCCCCGAATCTGGTCCGGGATTGAGGGCACCCGCCTTCCTGCTCCTGTCTCCTGTTTGTGGGAAGCAGCTGTCTGCCTCCAGCCAGGGCCGCGCTGGGATTGGCCCAGCCGGCCGAGCCTCCGCCGCGTCATCGGGAGGAGGAGGAGGAGTAGAGAGCAGGAAGCAGCCTGCATCGTCTGTCCCGAGGCCCCCCCCCAATCAATAACCCAATGTATTAAAAATCTGACCAAGAAGCGTTCGGATAGTGTAGCAATAATGCTGAAATGTGTTGGTCACAGTTATAATGAAAACATAGCCCTACTAAGAGGTTTTGTTGCTAGGAAGGTCACGGCATAATGGCATTTTAAAGTACTTTTCAAAAGAGGCAGCCTAACAATTTGCGTTATTTAAGGCCAGAAGGCACCATTCAGGTATGGCCGCCACGTTAACCTACTTGGACGAATCTAGCGGACACGACGAAAAATGAACTCTCCTCTCGGAAGTGACACGCCCGCCCCATCCTCGAGCCACGTAGCCAATCGGGAAACGCTACGGAAGCCGGCAAGACGGCGGCCCCGCAACGCCAGCCTACAGTCGGGCCAATAATGTCCGCAATGATGGCGGAGCAGGAGGGCTCAAAGAACAGCGCTAGGAACCGGGGAGGGTTACAACGCGTGGAGGGCAAACTCCGTGCTAGCGTGGAGAAGGGGGGCCACTATGAAGCGCACCAGATGTACCGCACCCTGTTCTTCAGGTAAGGCAGCTGGCGTCCTGCATCCAAAGCCTGGCCTTCCAGGGCTTTCTTTGCTCTTTAGTGAAGCTCAGGGCTAAATTGGATGATCTGGATTGAGATGCCTTCATTTAAGTGCACAATATTTGCTGCTTCCAGGAAACTGGGTCTGTCAGCGAGGTGGTCTTTGATGGTTATTTGACTTTCTGCACAACCGTCACAAGAGAAGGCAAAGAAAGGCCGAATGGTGGTTTAGCAATCTGGGTTTATACAAATACTTGTTCTAACAGATTAAAACATCACAAAGGTAATTAAAACATCCTGCTTGTAAGAATAGATAGTGAACTGCGTACAACTGATATTATTAACGACTATTGTCCCCCTGATACTATCAAGAACTACTGCACTATCATCAATGACCTGGAGTGATGTATCTCCAAATTAAAGGTTGAGCTTCGAGATGTTATTCCCCCTTGTAGCAAAAACCTCAGACCTCACACCTTGTGTCTGTGGTGACTTGAATACTAGCTCTGACTCAACTATGCTGCATGTGGAGCTGCGCAAGCAAAAGTCCATATGGTGTCTCCCCCCCCCATCCCCCATATGAACGTCCACAAAACAGGATCTTCCAAGCGCAGCAGAATTTTAAGAGTCCTCCTAAATAGGCCCTAATTAGGGTCCCTGAATGGTCGCACTATATAAGACTGTCCTGGTCATACATTCAGAGCATGCGTTAAAGCTACCTTGATTGATTACATATTTATGTACAGTGAATCCTGGCATATCATCGCTGACATGACCATCATGAGGTGGCTAGAAAGTGACAATGACCTTTAATGGCTACTTTAAATGTGCGCTTGGAGCTCGGCTTGGGAACAGAAGTGGCTAGAATCTACAGCTCAACTAATTTAATCATGTCAACAAGTAGGAAAAACATCACGTGGCATGCCAGTCGCTCTGCCAACAAATTTAGTCCTGATTAATTGCTGGAAGCAAGAGCGCGACAACCTCATACTGCAACAAGACCAAATTGATCCAACTGCTCCAGTCAAACTTGCTACATTCCGGAGACCAGCATCAAAGCTAGTATCAGTTAGTAGTCCGCTCTTGCATTGCCTGCTGGATCCTATAGGCAGTATGTATATAGTTTGGTTTGACGAAGAGTGTCTCTAACTAAAATCTGCACTGGTACCAGCCCTACACTTAAGAAAAAACTCTATTATGCAAATCTCGCCTGTCCTCTTCCAGCCTGCCCTCTCCCAGCCTGTCCCCTCCATGACCTTTCCCAGCCTGTCCTCTCCCAGCTTGTCCACTTCCAGCCTGCCCTCTCCCAACCTGCCCTCTCCCAGCCTGTCCCCTCCCTGCCCTCTCCCAGCCCTCTCCCAGCCTGCCCTCTCCCAGCCTGTCCCCTCCCTTCCCTCTCCCAGCCTGTCCTCTCCCTGCCTGTTGTCGTGTCCCGGCGGCAGCAGGCAAGAGCGTGCACTGCGTCCCCGAAGTAACAGCCCTAAAGCAAGCAAGAAGTACGCCCCCCTCCCACCAATCCCTGTTAGGTAGTGGAAACTGTCCAAACTGGGGTGCAGACAGCCCCTCTCACCTTTCGGCCTGGTACCACTGCGCCAGCCGCACTACTTCCCTACTGACCGTTCTCCACTTCAGCCCCGTCTAAATTACAATTCCTGCTTGTGACCCTTTTGCCTGCTTGTGCTTGTTTTCGTGACCCTGTTGCCTGCTTGTGCCTCCGTGTGCCCCTGTTGCCTGCTTGTACCTCCGTGTGCCCCTGTTGCCTGCTTGTGCCTCCGTGTGCCCCTGTTGCCTGCTTGTGCCTCCGTGTGCCCCTGTTGCCTGCTTGTGCTGTGTGGGTGTGTGGAAGGCTCTGTGTGGGTGTGTGGAGGGCGCTGTGTGGCTGTGTGTGTGGGGGACTTTGTGAGGCTGTGTGTGTGTGGGGGCTCTTTGTGGCTGTGTGTGGGGGGGCTCTGTGTGTGTGGGGGGGGCTCTGTGTGTGTTTGTGTGTGTCATTTGCGAGAGATAAAGCTAGTGGCATTGTAAATGACAATGCCATTTATTTGTTAAAAAAAACATAAATAAAAATAATGTCAAGAGCAATGCCAATAGCTCTAACTTTAACAAAGGCAAAACCATTGCATTGTAAATGCTTGTTAGCAATATGGGGCCCGATGTAGGTGCCCTAATACCGGCCGGAAACGGCCGAATTCGGCCGTTTCAGACCGGTATTACGGTTTCCAGATGTAGGGCATGCATTGACAGAATCAGTATTTTACCGATTCTGTATTTACCGATTCGGTAAAATTACCGAATCGGTAAATCCAGACTCGGTAAAATACCGATTCTGTAAATGCAGATGTAGCTGGCACATGTCAGAGTGCCACAGGGCTTTAAGAATCGGTATTTTACCACCCAATCCTATTGGATGGTAAAATACCGATTTCAGGTGTGCATGCACATGTGTGCATGCACACCAGTGCCATGTGACACACACACATGCCTGAATTCAGGGTGCTAGAGGGTGTCAAAGTGACACCCCCTGCACCCTTGCAAAAATCGGTATTTACCGAATCGGAAAATACCGATTCTGTAATGACCATGGATTCCTATGGGCTGCAATGCCCATAGGAATCAGTGGGCTTTACCGATTCGGTATTTACAGAATCGGTAAATACCGAATCTTAATGATTCGGTATTTACCGAATCTGAAATACCTACATTTCCCCCCTTCTAATTTACCACTTCTTAAATACCAAATCAGTATGATTCGGCATTTTAGAAGTGGTAATTTAGAATTACCTACATCGGGCCCATGATGTAGTAAAAACTAACTTTTGAGAATGTTCTCCCACTTGTCCTGTGAAGCATTCTACAGTACTAAGAACATGGATTTCTGCTTATAGGTGTTTTGTGGGGCTTGTGTTCAAGGACTGGTACATACACAAGTACAAATATTTCTTGTTATCTTTCATTTCCTGAGTAATGTTTTGACTTCAAGCTCTAGCTCTGTTTTAGCAAAATTCTAATGTATGATTACTGACATTCCTTTTTTCACCCGGGATTATTATCATAAAATATATCTTAAAGGGACCTGCTGAGCACCTCAAAGCTACCGGCTTATTGAAAACCATAAACCCCATTCCTGTCTCTCACACCTCTTTATTCACCGCTATTCCATTCCATGATAACAGCACGTTGAGGGTCATCACACACATCTTGCAAACACTTCCCACAAAGTATCCATACAAAAACAACACCCTTCCAGCCACACAGTCCATATGCTGTAGAATGCTGCCCATGTAGGTAAGCGCTTCAGCGCCTGCTCAGGGGTAGTTATTGCTATATAAATATTGCAATACAATACAATGCCCTTCTGTGTGAAAAGACTCATGCCCAGATTTGGCAATATTTGACACAACGCGGAGCAGCCTACAAAGTTGCTACACTACGTTGCGACAAAAGAAGAGAGAAAAATGAACCATATCTACGAAGATAGATATGCACATAGTCGGTAACAGCCGATTTACGGGCTGAATACCGATTTATTTGCCTGTGAGTTCTCAGAAACGGCGGACATCTTGGGTAGGGGCGTGAGCCTGAACAGCGCTCTAGCCAGAACTACTTAAGGAAACGGAAATTCTCCGCGATAGCGGACGCGATTAGTGGACGCGCCTGCATCAGCGCCGGAGTCACGCCTGAGTCAGCCCGTCTGCGCCCGTCCGCGCCTCGGACGCGCCCAGTGGCCATGTCTCAATTTCCTCAGTCAAGCTCACTGGTATGTGTTAGCAGCCATACAACTATTGATACTATTACCACCCCACCTATCCAATATAGTATGGAAAAACTCCTAGCTTTAAAAACACCTAGACAACCAGGTTGTTGTCTTTTTCAGTTAAACAGAAACCATAACATCTGCCACAGCTGCTCACTGGCAATTAACTCTGTTAGAACTAAACAATTTGAGACCCACACAAATACTACATGCTCTAACTCTGATTCTAAGCTATTCACCTTCTTCAGCTTAAACTGTCGTTCCTTGCCCAGACATAAAACTGAAATTTTTAATTTGTTAATAGATGAGGCGCCTGACGCTTTGTTTATTACTGAAACATGGCTTCATGCAAGCTCTGGACCCGATGTGGCCATGGCCCTCCCCGATTCATATGCGATCATACGCCTTGATAGGATAAATAAAACAGGAGGAGGCATAGCAGTGATCTTAAAAAAAAACTATACCTGTGAGTTTATAAAACTCCCCTGTCCGGGGTGTGAAGGTGCCACTTTCAAAATTATACTTTCCCCCAATTTTACTTTTTCCGGTGCACTTATTTATCGTCCACCTGAAGCAGCATCAAACTGGTTAAATAACATATTGGTACTCCTAGGCCCCTTCATCATGAACACTGCCAATTTCACAGTCATTGGCGACTTAAATCTTCATCTGGATAATGAACACTGTATTAAGGCCACTGAACTCATTGCCTACCTTGCGTCCCTCAATCTAAGCCTAAAAAACTCTGGCCCTACACATACCGCAGGTCATCTACTGGACCCGATTTTCTTAAACATTCATAACTTGAACACCTTTCCGGCTCTGCCAATTCCCTGGTCAGACCATTTTCCTATCAAATTCTTATTTCAAACGTTAACCTCTAAGAATTCTCCAATGGCTCAAATCCCCACTGTCAGGAAATGGAAAAAACTTGATATCAACATTCTTAATACTTTTCTAGAAGACACGATACCATGCACCAACTCAAGAGTACAAAATCTATCAGCCTCTATCCAATCCTGGCTCCTGGCAGCCATTGACTCATGCCTCCCCAAGACCAAGTTAAAAGGCATAAATCAACGTTTACCTGCCCCATGGTTTAACGACTTCTTAAAGCTTGAAAAGACCAAATGTAAAAACGCTGAGCGTCAGTGGAGAAAGTCCTACTCCATGGAAGCCAAAAATGAATATGAAAATCAATTAACACAATACCAAAAGCTGTGTAGCAGAGCTAAAGCCAATTTTGTCTGTACTAAAATCACTGCAGCCTTAAACCAATCTAAAACTCTTTTTAAAACAGTTAAAGAGCTGGCCGGCTCAAACACCTCACCAACTCCACCTGATTTAAATAAAACACAATGTAATCAACTAGCTGCTTTCTTTGTAGACAAAGTTGATAACATTTATCAGGCCATCGAACTAAATCAGAACAAATACGACGAAGTCCATAGTGATATACGTAATTCCCCCCCTAACAGACCATGCATTCAAGAGGCCATTTTAGATATCACTTCTGACAAAACTCCCACTCTCTCACTAAGCACTTGGCCTATGCTTAACGTTGAAACTGTCACCGACCTTCTAAACACGATAAAATCAGGCTCACCAAATGATCCCCTACCATGCCCCATCTTAAAATTATTCAGTAAAAAAGCTTTACCTACTATTACGGATCTTTTAAACAGCTCCTTGCAGGAAGAATGTGTGCCTCAGGATTGGAAGCATGCAATGATTCATCCTCTTTTAAAAAAAGCTGTTGCAGACCCTAGGGTACCCTCGAATTTTCGACCAATATCTCTCCTCCCTATTTTTGCCAAAATTCTGGAGAAACATGTCCATCGCTGTCTCTCGCATTTTATAACCACACATGACCTGTTACCTCCCCATCAGTCTGGCTTCCGGGCTGGTTTCTCAACGGAGACCACTCTATTAGGTGTGACAGAAAACAACCGTTCGATGATAGATAAGGGTGAAACAGTGGCACTGGTGCTTCTTGATCTCATTGCCGCATTTGACACTGTTTCACATGCGGTACTAATAAAAACTCTTCACTCTCTTAGCATCTGTGGCCCTGCCTTAAATTGGATTAAATCCTTACTTGAAAACAGAACATTTCAAATCTTTTCCAATTCTGCTTGTTCTGATACCTACACCTTCAAACACGGAGTCCCACAAGGCTCAATTTTAAGTCCACTACTTTTTAATTTATACATGAGTCCACTCGCAAAAATAGTTGAGGAAACCGGCTTAATAATGTTTTCTCATGCTGATGATTCTCAGCTTCTTTTTTCCCTTCCACCATCAGGCAACAGTAATCCCTCCACATTAAGCTTAGGATTAACGAAAATTGCTGGATGGATGCAAAAAAACTTCCTGAAATTAAACGGTGAAAAAACCGAACTTATTATTTTGGGAAGAAATAAAGAACTCTGGGGACCCCAGCACTGGCCCTCGGAAATGGGCCCTCCTCCAACCCCAACCAACCAGGCCCGGAACCTAGGCTTTGTTGTCAATGACACACTCAGTATGCACCAGCAAGCTATTAAAACATCAGCCACCTGCTTTGTCATCCTGAAGTGGCTAAAGAAAATCTGTTGGATGCTACCGGATCATACTAAAAAAACTGTCATTAACGCCCTAATTACATCAAGGTTAGACTACGCTAATGCGTTATACTTGGGGTCCAACAAAGCTACAGTCCGCAAACTGCAAACTGTGCAGAATGCAGCTGCGAGACTGTTAGGTAAAATTCCTATCCACGCACCCACCACCAAACTCCTACGTGAGTTGCACTGGTTAAAAATTGAGAACAGAATCAAATTCAAATCTTTATGCTTCATGCACAAAATATCAACAAACAAAGCCCCTAAATACCTACAAAATCTTGTACAATGTTACCTTCCATCTAGGACGCTGAGTTCTGCAACAGCTAATAAATTTGTTGTTCCCAAAATAAAACTATCACGCATGGGAGGCAAATCCTTCGCCTACCTCGGTCCCTCCTTGTGGAATTCCATGCCACAAGCTCTGCGCTCAGAGGCTAATTACATCAAATTCAGAAAAGCCTTAAAAACCTGGCTATTCAACATCTAAGTCAGTCGTCCGATTACTCAACACTGAATCACAGCGCCGGGAAACCCTTTGTTGGGTAGCTGTTTGCGCTATACAAGATAAATAAATAAATAAATGCCACATTTCTTCTTTCCCCATAGCTAGTGCACTTTTGACTGCATTGTGACAAATCACACACCCTTTGCACCATAGTGCAAGGGTATGTGCATTCCCTAAAGGATAGGTTTTGTAACGGAAGGAGTAGGAAGCTGGCTCTGTACATACTATACCAAAGTAAGGTATAACATGCACAGAGTCCAGTGGATCCCCAAAGGTACGCAAACGTTAAAGTAGATAGCACCTTACTCTTTATTTGTGGTAGTGTGGGCAAGCAGTAAGGCTTTATCAGAGGGTAGTGTTAAGCATTTAATGTACACACTCAGGCAAGAAATGATGTCACACACTCAAAGACTGAACTCAGACCAATTTGTTTGCATCAAAATAGTATTTATTTTATTTCTAGAACCAAGCCAAGCCTGGTGCAGGTAAGTGGAATAATACTTCGCAATATTTATGCAGTAATTTACCGTTGAATGCAGGTTAAAATTCAGTTGGTTGATTTACAGGTAAGTCGATAATCACAATAACGTTTCAGATACCTTGTAGATTATAGTACACATTACTTTTTAAGTTACTTTTGCTAATCAGTGTGAAATGCCTAGATTTCACACTGAGACATTTCCTAGACAAAAGGTAAGTAATTCACTTTTTTCACATGCAGTTTTTTCAAAGTTTCATACAAACCAACTCGACACTTAAAAGAATTTTCAAAGAGAAGCAGTCAATGCAATCCTATGGTAGAAAATGAAGTTATCGCTTTTGAGGTAAGTGCAATTTTGTGGGAGTTGGGTTTCTGGGGTTAGGACCAGGGTTCCCCCAGGGTAGAGGATGTACTTTCAAAGCAACCTCAGTGGCAGTAGGGCGGCCCGGTGCAGAGTGGTGTGGCCCAATGTTATCCAATGGGAGATAGGGGGTGTCCATTTGGTGGCTGTTGCCGAGCAGGCCACCAGGTTGAGGGAGCAAAGCTCCTGGACTTAAGCTCAGGGCAAAGGGGGGGTTCAAGTTAGCACCGAAAGTGCACCCACAGCAACACAGGGGCGGCCCGGTGCAGGTATTGGTGATTTGGCATTGGGTGCCCTGTTTTCAATGGGAGTTGCCGATTTTGGTTGCAGGCTTGGCCCTGGAAGACTTCCGTGAGGAACCTACAGCTAGGCAGGTAAGTTGGAGGGCTCAGGGACGTAGATGCAACTCGGGTTCTCATCTCCAGGGCGGCTGGATGCAGTGGTGTCTTTTGTGGTCAGATTTCACATTACCGGGCCACTCGCGGTTGTGAGGGACTCCATGCAGAGACTGCAGGCATTGTCGGGGAGTCCTGGAGGGACTTGGGAGACCTATCTGGGATCAGAGGGCCACCCGGGTTTGGGCCGTAGGCGTTGGGTGCAGTGGTAGTTCCAGGCATCAGGTTTCTTTGTCCTCAGCAGGCTCAGAGTCTTTCTTGGGAGTTTCTTTTGAACAGAGCTGATGTTCACAGGAGATCCGGTCTTTGTTGAAGGCAGTCAGTCCTCCAAGGGGTTCTGGAGGTCGCTGGCTGCAGGACAAGGTGACTTTTGGCACAGGATCTCTCGATACTGCAGACAGGCTGGTAGGGCTTGGGACCAGGTCAGTTGTTTTCTGCAGTCTCCTCTGCTGGGCTTCTTCTTTTGTCCTTCTTCGAAGGTTGCGGAAATCGGCCTTCTTGGTTCAGGGCGGCCCCCTAAATACTAGATTTAGAGAGCGTTTTTGGGGGTCTCAAGGTCAGTAGCCAATGAGCTACTGACCTTAGGGTGACTACACCCTTGGTGTGCTCACCCCACATGGGGGAGTGGGCACAAATCCCTAATCCTGATTGGAGAGTGCCCGCCATCTGCATGATGTCGGGCACTGAAGAGTGAGCTTCACCTTGCCTCCCCCACCAGAGGGGTGGCGTTGGCAGAGGTGGTCACACCTTCTGGGCTGTTCTTATTTTTCCTGCCTGTCTTCCCACCAAAAAGAAGGGGAGACAGGAAGGGTTACTGCTCCTGATAGCAGGAGAGGCTGGAGGTCACATTACAAAGGCAACAAGGCCTTTGAAGCTCCCCTACCATAGATGGTTCTAACTGACTTTGACCCTGCTCTCAGGCAGGTAGCTCCCCACGCTGCACACCACCACTTGTGTGACGCTGCCCCAGAGCCTGCTACTGTCATCTGTTGAAGGTTCTAGGCCGTGAGCTCCTGTGCTCGCTCTGCCCTTGCTCCCTGTTAGCCCACCGTGATTGTGTTCTCTACTCTTGCGTTTGTATTATTGTTTTGGTCTGTATTCTTTCTTTCTGTACTGTTGCTCTGTTATTGTGCCCTTTTTTGCCCTTTGTCCTTTTTTGCCTTCTGTGATGACTTGGACGCAGCTGTCTCACAGGACACACACTGGTTAGACATAGTTGCTTGCTCCCTGACATCAGTTAAGATATCTAAATATAAGAGAAACAATATTTCTGTCCCCTGGTTCTAAGAAGACCTGAGGGCACTCAAATAGAGCTGTAGGAAACAGGAGAAAAGGTGGAGATCAGATCACAAGGATAAAGGAAGGGTCAAATACACGAAACAGCAATCAAGTGAATAGAGATAAGAAGGTGGAATATATTAGAAACCCCTCTCCAAACGCCATCTTGGAAAACTTTGAGGTCCCTTCAGAACAAGAATTTCTAAAAATAGCCCTTAACACGTCATCAGGATCCCCTTTAGACCCTCTACCCCATAGAATAGTGAAGGAATTCGAGGTGGATATCTTCCCAGTTCTGCATCAGCTATGTAACCAATCTCTCTACACAGGCTCCGTACCAAAAAACTGGAAATTGGCGGTTGTTACCCCATTATTAAAGAAACCGAATCTGGACCCAAACTGCCAAAAGAACTACGGACCTATATCCCTCCTACCTTACCCGATAAAGATCATAGAGCGATGGGTCAGTAGATCCCTAGCCCTCTTCCTAGAAACCAACAACATCCTGGAAGAGGAGCAATTTGGTTTCAGACCAGCTCATGGAACTGAGTCAGCCTTGCTGAAAGTCATGGATGACCTACGAATGAGGGCGGACAGGGGAGAATCAGCAATCTTGATTTTGCTGGACCTGTCCGCCGCATTCGATACGGTGAACCACGACATCCTGATAGAAAGACTGAAGAACATTGGAGTCGGAGGAGTCGCGCTTGACTGGTTCCGCTCCTACCCGACGGATAGATGGCAGGCAGTAGCTATCCCTCCATATCAATCAGAGTTCGTTAAAGTTCCGCATGGGGTTCCACAGGGGTCTGCAATCAGCCCCATACTTTTCAATATTTATATGCAACGCCTGATGAGGATCATCAAAAGCCATGGCATCAGCGTGACAAATTACGCAGATGACACTCAGCTAATGATCTCTCTTAATGGAGCCCGTGCAAACTCATTGGAGACTTTCCACACTTGCATGTTGGATATGTCACTCTGGTTAAACCAGAATTCATTACAGTTTAACAGTGACAAAACTGAAATACTGCACTGCCTGGTTGGAAGAATCCCCTAAAGTCTACCTACAGACTTCTGGCCTCAGCTTTTAGGAGACTCGCCTACCCCAGTGAAATCAGTAAGGAATCTCGGAGTCACTATTAACAACAGCCTGAGCCTAGAGACCAACGTCAACAAACAGGTCAGCAGCTGCCTTGCCTTACTGCGAGGACTGCGAAAGCTGCTACCTCTCCTGCCCCCACAGACCAGAGCTAACATAGTCAGGAGCACCATCCTCAGCCGCCTAGATTACTGCAACGCCCTTCTGCTGGAATCCCCTGCCTATCTCATATCCAGACTTCAAAGTATCCAGGCGGCTGCAGCCAAACTGGCACTCTCTCGAGAACGAAGATCTTCTACCACTCTTGCCTTGGCCGACCTCCACTGGCTACCTATACACCAGAGGATCTGCTTCAAATCCTTATGTATTGTCTTCAGGGCAGTTCATGGGCTAGGCCCCCGACCACTCCAAAATAAATTCAACTGGTATGAGCCTACCCAATCTCTTCGATCCTCATCTTTAACCCTTATCAGCATTCCTAGGATCAAGAAAGCCACATGTGGGGGAAGAGCATTCAGCATTGCTGCAGCTCACTTATGGAACAACCTCCCTACTGACATCAAAAAAACAAACAAACTGATGGCTTTTCGGAAAAAGGTTAAAACATGGCTCTTCCCAAAAATCTAACTTATTAGCTCCTTGACCACTGTCCTCTTCTGTTCTACAGGGTTCTCAGCTATATGTACTCAGCACCAGGATGCCCGTAGGGTTGCAGAGCGCTCTACAAATGCCATAAATAAATAAATAAAATGACTGGGTGACTATCAGGCTATGATTTTAAAAGAAAAAGCTTTTCATTACACAAATAGGATCGGAGCAGCTAAAAATTCCACTAAGGAACTATTTCAAACTGTCATTAAACTCACAACAGATACAGCAAATGAGCTCACCAACACTAGTCAATACTTCTGCAATATGTTGACCCACCTTTTCTTACAGAAAGTTAAAGATGTTTTCAATAGAGTCTCAACTTTGCCCACTGTTTCCCACTGTGACATGACCAGCCCAACCTCCACTGGCACGGGTACTCTTTAATGCATTTACTCCACCGTCTAGAGATGACGTCACAAGATTGGTCAAATCAACCAGAACTGGATCCCCTTGTCCACCTAGGATTGCCATGCTAGCAGCCGAGACTATTGTGCTCAAATTAATAGACCACTTCCATTTAATGTTCCAATCTGGCTCCTTTCCACTAGTTGGAAGAAAGCGACAGTGCTTCCATTAATTAAAAAAAACCTTCCCTCTACCCTCTTGAGCCAAACAGTTCTCAGTCCATCTCATGTCTACCCCTATGCCAGTGAAGATCATTGAGAAAGTGATGAATACTCAACTAGTTGAGTTTATTCAATACCACAACCTATTAGACATCACTGAGTTGGACTTCTCTAGAGGCCACAGTAAGAGACAGCTCTAATTAAAGCCACTGAAGAGTTCAGGCTGTACCTAGACAAGGGGAAGTGTGGCCTTGATTCTAATCAATCTGTCCGTGGCTTTCGATACTGTTAACCACGAGCTGCTGATGGATCTCCTAGCCAACATGAGAATCAATGGTCGAGAACAGTCTGTTTGTCGGGTTGAATATGTCTCACTGTCTTCCTTGCAGGGTTCCACAGAGGTCCTCACTCAGCCCCACACTTTTCAATGGCTATGTTACCCTTTAGTCAAGCTAATACAATCTTTTGGTTTCTCTCTTACATCCAACCCCAGCGACACACAAATTGTCATTTCTCTGGCTAACGAGGACTCCTGCGTTGGGCTAGATTCTGTGAGTGTGTGCAGACAGTCACCCTTTGGATGTCTGAGAATTGTTTAAAATTCAATTCTGGAATGACAGAAGTACTGCTCTTCGGAGCCATTCCTCTTTCTGGACTCCCGCCGGTTGGCTACAAGACTTAGGTTCTCTCTCCTTTCATGTTAGTAAAACCGCACTTGGGAGTCCTAATCAATTACAAATTGACTTACATTGATCAAGTCATTGCTGTCACTTCTGGAGCTTTCCATACCCTTAGGATGCTAAAGAGGATCCTACTTGTATCCCATCTAATCTTCAGAAACCACTAGTTACATTCCTTGTGCTATCCAAGCAAGACTTTTGCAACAGTCTCTAGAACAATGCTCATCAACATGTACTTAACAAACTTCAAAACCTGTACAATGTGGCTGCCTGTCTCCTGCTGAAAATCCCAAGACACCATTCAGTAGCTAAATCTATTAGCAAACTTGACTGAATGCCCATCAGACAAAGAGTTAACTTTAAATCACGTTGCATTGCTTACAAAGCACTTCACGGCTTAAGGCCCGACATTAAAAAAAAAGCAGCTTCAAGCGGTATACTCCAATTCGGACCTCAAGGTCCACTTCAGCAAAATTTGCTCTTGTGCCTAGATTTACACGCTCAGCCTGGGGCGTCTGCTACAAAAGCTTGGAAGGTGCTTCCTTTACATATCAAAACCATGCCTAATTTACTGATAATCAGGAAAATCCTCAAAACGTAGCTTTTTAACAATGTCTAGAGTCTCCACTATCTCAGAGTTTTTATTTCACTGCATTTAGAGCCAGCGCCAAGACATCCTTGATTATTCAAGTGCTTTAGATAATTAATTAACATAACACAACAAGGTATAGAGTTGACTGATAGGCAAGAAGTAATTTCTAAACTTGATGGGTGGTAGTCCTTCAGAATGGTGGAGGTACTGTTCTCTGCCACAATGATTAACAAAGCATTGTCTATCAAACTTGAAATCATACAGTAATTGGGCTTGGGGAACCTATATGGTGGACAACGGGTTTAATTATATGACGGAAAGGAAGAAAGTATGCCAATGTCTCAAGAGAAAAGCTCTTAATCCATTCAACCCCAGGAAACATTGTACATGTTGCTTCTGCACCAGATGCCACAGTAAACTGCTATTTGCAAAGCTAGCAGCTCTGAGCATTAGTATCAATAGTATAAAAAAAGTGATTTCCAACTTCTTACATCAAAACATCAAATGTGATTAAGGAAATTATTGATGCTCCATGAGTAGCATGAACACAGAAGGAGAGACATACGACGCATATAAGAACTCTGTGGTCATGGAGTCAGTTTTTTTTAAATGTAAAGAATATAAATGAATATTGTTTTGAACATTGAAAATAACAAGAGAAAATGTTAGAGACAAAAGAGTGATTAAAAAGAATATGAAACAATAGAGAAAAAAAGAGTGGTTTAAATTGTGGAAACAAGAATAATAACTAGTAAGGTGCGGAGCACCAGGTGAACAGTGCGCGATTAGGTGGACACATTCACCCATCATAACTACTCCCTTACTGGTGCTAGGAACATTCTAGACTGAGTTTGAAAGTCAGCATAAGTGGGTTAGAAATGCCCCTTTTTATAGGTGGAGGAGAAGTGTCCTCCCTGTTGCCACTGTTAGCATATGCAAAATGTAGGGGATTTGTGTCTGACAGCTTTTTCTTTTCAAGTATTGTTGCAGAAAGTTTTCTTCAAAAGAGAAGAGCTCTCCCCATTTCCTCCGTCATGTGTCTTAATCTGGGCAGCTGCAGCCTCCACCATTTATACAGTTGTTTAGCTGCACTGAAGATGGTGCCTCAGCGACAGCCTCATACTAAGGGTCATATTTACAAGCCCCTTTGCTTCACTCATGCAAGAGTGATGCAAATTAAAAATTAGATTCATGAAGTCATGCCAGGCCATCTTGTGCGGTCCTGAGTGGCTTCTTAAAACTTGAGCAATGCAATGCAGCGCAAATCGCTGCATTGTATTACTATACACCATGGAGCCATTTCCATGGGTGTTGCATGAGTGTTCCCACACAACATGCATTGATTTTGATGCATTTCCAGATTTACCAGAAATGGTAGAGACGGGAATGCACCAAAAACCTACACCTTCGCAGGTGAGGTGTAACAAGGAGAATTATGTTTATTTCTCCTATTGATCTCCTCTTTCTTCGTGTGCTGCATTCTGTAGTACACATAGAAAGAGGAAAAAGCCTCAGGGGATTGTTTTAGTGAAGGAAGGTGCCTGCACAAAAACAAACCTCAATGCAACACAGGCAAGGGTGCCGACATTAGCGCTAGGCAGCCAAAAGAGTGCCAGTGCAGACGAAAAGGCAGGAATGCGCCTATTTTTACACAAAAAGGTGCATTCCTGCCCATTCCTTGTCACGCAGTGCAGCACAGCTGTGCTGCAGTGCCTGACTTGGTCATAAATATGGCCCTAATATTTTGCAGTTCATTGAGAGGCTGAAGTGCATAAAAATATGGGAATTTTATAAAAGTGATTGTTAGGAACAACTGTCTTATGTTATGAAAGCTCAGTTCGCTAATGCAATCATAGCAGATTTCTGTTTGTGTAACTACCAACAGAACAGAATTCTGATTGGTGCACTGGTGAATAGTGACATTTATAGTGCTATGAAGTCCCATCCTGTGACTGAAAACACTGAGAATATGTAAGTCATAATTTAAAAATAGTATTACTGTATAACATAGGCGGTCTCAAAATGTGATTTAGACCCAAAGTGATGCAAACCCAGTGCAAACTGTTGTGGTGGGATTTACTTTTCAACGCAAATCATGAGTTGCATTGGAAAGCTCCCTAAAGTAACAGAAAGTAGTGTTCGAACAAAATATTGAGTTGGAAATATTGGATGCAGAAATATCAAGAAAAAAATATTGTGACAACAATATCGTGATGCAGAGATAGAGTTGTGAAGAATATCGTTTTTTTTGTTTTTTTTTAGATTAGTAACATAGGGGTCGAATAGGATGGCGGACAGATGGCCGCCACATGTCCGCTGGTGGCAACCGCCGGACCGGCGACAGACATCCGCCCACGAACGCAATCCGGAAAACTGCTTGTCCCATTAGCATGGTGGTGACGGCCGCGGCGGTGAGATTTTCTGCCCCCCACTTTTCCGCCGCTACCAGTCTGCACGCCTGCCTAGCGGGCGCAACTGGACCGCTACAATGGCACCGGTGCAGGGCGAGGCTCCGCTGACTTGATTATGATGCCGGTGGTAGCCAGCCTTTCCTCGGCGGTGGGACCGCCATTGACAGGCATGCGGAGAATGTCTCTGGGGGCCCATGTGTTGGGGGTGTGTGTGTGTGTGTGTGCATTGGGGGGATACCATGTCCCTGTACCAAGTGGCAGACACTGTGCAGTGCCTGCCACACAGTGCGATGATATGCATGACATGCTCCTTTTCAACATTGCAGTGGTGCTGCTGGCAGCAACCGCCGCAATGTTAACGCCTGTGATCGTTCGCCGCGGTCAGATTTCGACTGCGGACCATGCTAATTGGACCGGCAGTTATGCCGCGGTCCTAGCGGGCGGTCTATTCCCACTACTAAGGCGGTCAGGCGGATCTTCCGACTGCCATCCTAATAGACCCCATAGTTTTCAAGAATATCAGTGTTGTAAATATTGTTTTCAATAATATAGTTGTAAAAATATATATTTTTAAAAATATCTTTATATTCTATGTATAATATTTTTAAATATGGATTGTAAAGTTTGATTCTAATTCGTTAATTATAAGAGTAATTTAAACTTTTGTAGTGCGTAGCTAAGTTTGTAGAGCTTGTAAGGTAGGAAGTTATTTAACCCCTTCCATGCTCATGACGAGCTCAGCTCGTCATGAGGCACAGTGGAGCTGTGCTGATGACGAGCTGAGCTCGTCATGAACAATGGAGTTCATCATAGTTCAGCACAGGAGGGGAAAATGCACAGCAGCGATGTGGTTAAGTATAATTAAGTAAATAATAATAATAAATGTGTTATCAATATTTAATTTATTAATAATTATCTAAATCATTTACCAAGTTATTTATCAGGTGTAGGTTGCTGGGATAGTAGGGGTGCAGGGTGGGAAGTTAATTAAGTAATAATTAATTAACAATTTATGAACACTTTATTATTATACAACTGATTATTATTTTGCAATTATATTTTGTAAGTTATTTGTAAAGGTTGGTGAGTTTGTAGCGAAATAGGGTGGAAAGTTAATTGGTAATTAACAAAATAATGAATAAATAATTCTTAATTAAGAACAGATTGATTAATGATTACATATTAATGTATTAAAATTTTATTAGCAATTGATTATGGCATTAAATGTGGGCTGCTAGGTTTCGTGGGTTATAGTGTGGTAAGTTACTTAAGTAATAAATAATGGCCAATTTGTTTTTATTGATAATTGATTTTTAAATTGGTTAATAATTATGCTAATTGTTTAATTGTTTTTTTATACATTTATATTTTTTGGGTAGTTAATAAAGTTTATATTAAGATCTTTATTAAATTATTAGTGCTGTGTTTCATGTATGTTATGTGTCTGTAGTGAACTATTAGCCCAACTGTTGCATAGAATGGAGCTGGAATAGTACATTTTACCTCTCTGTAGCACAATGCTTTCCCTACTGTTGCACAGACTAAAATGAGACAAGTAAATTTTACCCCTCCTAAATTCCAACACTTTCCCTACTGCTGCACAGACTGGAATAGTGAATGTTACCTCTCTGAAGTGCAATGATTTCCCTGCTGTTGCACAGACTATATTGGGAATAGTAAATTGTACTCCTTGAGAGCCCAACACTTTTTCTTCTGTTGCAAAGACTGGATTGGGGATAGTAAATGTTACCCCTCTGACATCCAATGCTTTCCCTACTGTTGCACAGATATTCATTGAAAAAATTATATGGTTTAAAAATCTAATATTTAAATAACAAAATTAATAAAGAAAACGAAATAATCTCACACTATTCCCCTACAAACTTAACATGTTGCTAAAAATTAGCAATCACTAATTATACTATACTATACAAAATATAAATGAAAAATCTGAAATTAAACCCAAATAAATGAAAGAACAATTACTCAATTAAAACATTACATAATAACCATTTCAAGGTCCAGATTCAAGATGGTTGTCATTGGGTTGTTTGAGTGCCTGGTCAGTTGGAGAGTGTTCTTGTGGATGATGGCGATGCCTCCTCGTGCTCAGTCAGTGCAGTCCTTGCAGCCATCAGGGATCGTGATGGCTATGTCCGGTCTAGGTCAGGGGTTGATCTAGGTTTCCGTGAAGAAGGTGATGTCGGGAGAGGCGACCTCGAGGAGGTCCCAGATTTCTGTGGCATGTTTGTGGAGGGATCGTACATTGAAGAGGATGCAGTCGAGTCATTCAAGTGTGCTGTTGGTCGGTTGGGCGACAGGATGATCTGGCATGCTGGCATGGGTGAGGATGTGGCTGCAGTTCTGGCAGTAGAAGTGTCCTTTGGTCTTCTTCGGTGGCGCGAGGTGGTAGGCGGTCTGAAGTCCTGAGTTGTGAGCGAGGAGGGTGCTGGCGCCATATCGGTGGAAGGTCCTAGAACCAGGAAACCAGGCGCTGTGGATCGTCCAGGCACAGACCCGTGCAGACAGGCCTACTTTTGGCACACCAGCGCCTGCCATTCAGTTGTGCTGGGGGGCTGGACAGCTGTGTGCCAGGAAATGTGGGAGCGGGAAGGGTCACTGGAGGGGGAGAGCCATGGGGATTATTGCAACAGGGACGAGGGTGACAAACAAACTGAAGAAAAAGGTAAAAAAGGAAAAAGCTGAATAAAGGCTCTAAGGCAATATCATAAAAGAGAGGTAGAGCCCAGTGGCAGAGCAGTGATGCTCTACCACTAGACCACCAGATATGAGGCACAGGCAGGGGCCTGCAGATGGATGTGGGCCTCGACCAAGGGTCAGGAGCAGCAACAGGGGCAGCTGCAGCTACCAGGTGCTGCTTTGCTGTGAATGGAGCAAGTCCTCTAGAAAGTCAGTATTTGCTACTTCCACTCCAATCTAAGTAACAGCAGGGAAAGTGTTGGATTTCAGACGGTTTCAAATGGCCATTTCCACTCCAGTCTAAACAACAGTAGGGAAGATGTTGAACCTCTGAGGAGGTCAAATTTACTATTCCCATTCCACCCTAAGCAAAAGCAGGGAAAGTGCTGAATTTTGGAGAGGTTAGATTTACTTTTCCCACTGCAATGTTAGCAAAAGCTGGAAACGTGTTGGACTTCAGAGGGATTAGATTTGCTATTCCCACCCCAATATATACAAAACAGAAGGAAACGTATTGGACCCAAAAGGGGTTATATTTACTATTCTCACTCCACCCTAAGCAACAGTAGGGTAAGTTTTGGACTTTGTAAGGGGTATATAAACTATCCCCACCCAAATTAAGCAATATTAAGGAAAGTTTAGGAATTGGATGGTCTAGATTTACTGTTCCCACTCCAATTTAAGCAACGGTAGAGAAAGTGCTGGACTTCAGAAAGGTTACATATAGCATTCCAAAACAGTCATTAAAAATAAATATTTAAATACCTAAAAACATAAAATGATTAACCATGGTTAAAGTAGGAAATACATATTGTATACATTTAAATAAAATGCACAATTTATTATAAATATACTAAATAAACGAATCATTAAATGAAAAATTTTAATAAACATACATAATATTCACTTCTCTCACTAGTACTGAAAAAACCTGCAAGCACCAAGAAGATAAATTAAAATAATAACATTTAAATAAATGAAACATATCAAAATAATGAAAATATTATACACTTGCTGATAAATACAAATTATTTCTTGCATATTCTAAATAAAAAAATTGTCATTTTAAATATTCAATAAAATAATTAAGCTTGAAAAATTAAGTATTTAAATAACAAAAAATTAATAAAGAAAACTATTTTCATTTAAATAATTTCTGACCCTATTCCCCTGCAAACTGAACATGCTGCTAAATTAGGTATAACTAATTATATAATACAAAATATAAATTAAAAATCTGAAATTATACCCAAATAAATGAAAGAACAATTAAACAATTAAAACATTACATACTAATCATTTATATATTGATTTTACCTTACATTACTTGACATTAAATCAATAAATGTTATTTACCTTCCACTATATTCCCCCAAAAACCCAATATCCCACTACTAAATTATAAACTACTTAAAATAGGTATTTGCAGATCACACAGTAACTCTTAGGCACCATAGCACTAACAGATGTTTATTGTTACCCAACGGTACTCATTTTATCGACCTCAGATGCTTGAAAGGCTGAGTGGACCCTCCGGGATTTGAACCTATGACCATGAGATTGAACACAGGGCCCTGCAGTGGATACATTAGTCCACTGAGCATCCAAATCCATCTAATTGCATTATAAAAATTCAATTACACATATAAAATTGCAAACTATATTTAAAAAAAGAGAATTTTACTAATATTATAAGTATATATATATATATATATATTTAATAAGAAAAATGTTTATTACAAGTATACTAAAGTACACAATATTAATGACAACAATTTTCTTCATTACCATATTGTATACAATAAAACTTGCATTCTTAATTTTGATATTCTCTTCCACTATATTTTTGCAGTGGTGATATTTTTGACAACATATTTGTCACATGATATTTTGGAATCAATATTTGTTTCATTCACCATATTTCTTTTAAATGTGTGGGATCCCACTGACTTGACCGGGAAAGAGAAAACCTGGGTGACGCTAGGGATGACAGAAGCCAAGCGAAATACGGCAAAACTGTGGAAAGCTCATGCCACATCAACACTTGCTGCATGGAAGGACATGGACTGGTGCACAGTAATGGAAAAAACTGTGTATGAGTCACGAGGCTGTCCCAAGAAACGGCCACAGGTCTGAGGTAAATGGAACGAATAAAGAGGGAATATTTGTGAGCCCCCACAGGCAACACAGCATCCTGAATTGGACATAGACTAAAATAAATAAATGAACAATGTATAATGATTAATGCAGATTTTAATTAGAAATTCATATCTATATGTATATATCTATATCTATCAATTTTAGTTCTTTTTTGGGAGGTTAGGCCCTAGCCCTCTTTCCTTTTTTTTCTGTTCTGGGGGTAATCCCATGTCCCTCTTTTTAATTAAAAAAACCTATCTTTACCCCTACCTGCGCCTGAATCCTAAAAACCCCCTTATCTTCCTTAACCTCTATCCATCCCTTGACCCTAAAATCACCCTCATCTCCCTTTACCTTCTCCCTTCACCCTAAAATCACCCTTACCCCGCTTTACCTCTTCCAACCTATTCACCCTAATCTTATCCTTAACCTGACCTCCATTTACCTCTACCAACCCTATCCTTAATATATCCCTTAACTCCCTTTACCTCTTCCAACCTCTTCACACTACTCTTACCCATTAACTCTAAAATCACCCTTAACCTCCACTGACACATTAACCCTAAAATCACCTTTAGCCCAATCCCTCTACCTACTCAGTAACCCTAAAAACACCCTTACCCTCCTTTTCCAATGTACACCTTGTAACCAAATAAATCTCCCTTAACCCCTTTACCTCTACTTACACCTTTACCCTGTTTCGTTCTTTAAAATAACATAATGCTATTTAAAATGAATATACATACCTGGGAAGTAAAGTACCGAGTGGTAAAGGATCTATGGTAATAGTAAACATCTATTAGCATTATTTACCTGTGTATTACTTATTTGTGTGGTAAATACTGACAGGTAAATGTCATGCAGGGTAAAAAGAAACGTCATGGTAAAGGTTAATATCTGAGCCGGGCCCAGTGGAGGAGAGTTGACTGGCTGCTATGGGTACATCCTGCCAGCATAGGCCAGAACTTGTTTACTTAGGGGCATATTTACGAGCCTCTTGCGTCACCAGAGTGTCACTTTTTGTGACACTCTAGTGGTGCAAATCACAATTTCATATTTGAGGCCTTTCAAACTCACAATACGTGGCTTTGAATGGCCTCATTGCTATGGAGTAATGCAAGGCAGCACAAATCGTTGAGTTGTCTTACTCTGCACTCAGGAGGCATTCCATTGGTTTTGTGGAATTTTCCCCAGATTTACAAGAGCGCGTAAACCTGGAGTAGCGCCAAAACCTTAAGTCTTCTGAGGTGAAACGTAAGAAGGAGAAATAACTTTATGTCTCCTCTTTCTATGTGTGCTGCATTTTGCAGCACACATAGCATAAGGAAAACACCATTTAGGATTCTTTCTGTGCAGAATTGTGCCCCTTCCTGCAGAAAAACAATCCTGCTGACAACACAAGCACCCTGCACCATGGTGCAAGGGTGCATACATTGGAGATAGACTGCCAAAACTGTGCCAGTGCAGGTGGGAAGGACAGGAACACACTGTATTGGATACATACGGTACATTCCTGCCCTTTCACGTTGGCGTAGAGCAGTGCAGTAAGCTGACTTGCTTTGCTGCCTGACACCAAATCCCCAGAAATGAGGGCCTTACTGTCTTGCACTTGCTACTGGGTGCACTTAGGAGCAGAGTTACCAACACTTTGCAATGTGTTTTCATCACAAAAGTGACGCAAACCTATACAATGTTTTTATTATTATTTACTTTTAAGTGTGGTGCTTGAAATTGCTTAAAGTAATGTGAAGCACTGCATTGCATTACTTAGCATAAAGGGGATATTACATGGGCGCTCCCATACTACCAGCCATGCTTTTTGACAAAAAACCCTATCCACCAAAAATGTGAGTCAGGGTTGTGCATCAAAAATGAACATTATTTGAAAGCAGGAGTTAAAAGGAGAAATATTTTCCTTTCTAATCTCTTTTCCAACTTTTCAGGTGTGCTGCACTGTACAGTGCACATACAAGGAAGGAAACGTTTTAAAACTGGTCTGAGTATAGTATTCTGTACTGGAAGGGAACCCTTACACTACAAAGCTTATGCTAGATTCTCGATGCACGCTTGCATTTTGGTGCAAAGATGGCGCACAACAGCAAAATTCTGTGCCGGCGCTAGGTAGTGGAGGAGAGAGCCACATCTCTGTAGATATGGTGCTCTCCTGCTCCTTTCGTGTCATGCAACACAGCGCAGTACAGCATTTTTGCCACCCATGGGACGTTGCGACACAGCCATTGGATCATAATAACAAACATTGGGACAGTAATTCCATACAGACAGCCATAGCCCCCTGCTGCAGAACACTTGATCATGCAGTCAGGACCGTCACCACGTGCAGGATATTTGTGTTACAGATTTATTACTGGTGGCCTGACAGTGAGATTGTGACAGTGAGATTGTGTGTGGCCTTCATCTCTTCATCCAGACAGATAAGAGTCTTTCCCAGTTACTATGACCAGCACATTTACACTTGGGCCTAGGGCTCGCAAGGCCAGCTTTGGTCTTTATAAAGCTGCAGCCTAAACAACTTTTGAATAGCAATTTCAGCAGCACTCAAGACAGCGACTTTCATGCCCTGCAGAGGCCAGTTCGATTAACATCAGTACCACCAGGCGAGCCCGACACTTACTAGTACACACAGTATTGCTAGAGATGGCAGAGGTGGTCAACTTTAGCAGTAAGGACACTGATATCGAGCTGAATCCCCCAGAGACCCATGTACCGAGGTGGTCTCATACTCACAGCTAACTGAATCATGCAAAAGAGAAGAAGTAAAGTTGTTTTAGTTCACCCAGCTAGGGCCCGGTCACTGACTTGTGAAATGTTGAAATACACCAGTGGTCAACACTAGGGTTCACTGCCAACCAGATTTAGCAGAAAAAAATTGCGGACATTTGTATCAAGTTTTACTATTCTGCCAGGTCAAAAGCTGTAGGTGAGAAAGAATTTGTGTAAAATTCCCAGTGTTTGTTGGCAACATGGCAAATTGTTTTCAGTATGATCTTAATTACCTGTTTTGGGGGGAGGTTCAGTAATTGCAACGTCCTTTCAGAGCCTTTCAATGCTCAAAAGTGGTTAATTTCTGATATGTATCTCTTTCCATACACTTCATTGGTTGGTTTCACTCACTAGAAAGTGTTATCATTCAATGTGTCATATATTAGGCATTAGAATTCCATTCATAGGTACACTGAAACCATAAACACTTCCCAGACTGCCTTCAACCAGGCATCCTGGTGTACCCTAGGGCCAGAGTCACTACCCCAAACTCAACAGCGCCAAGCGCCTACCTGATGTGCCTCACCCAGCACTTACACTACTCATCCCCTCCATCACATCCAGATCAAGACTTTATAGACATGCGACACCCACACAGCACACAATTCCAACCACATATACATCTTACTAAACACCACAGACGCAAAAACTACTAAATAAACATCTTAAGTCATGCTCATTAAGACACATTGTGTTGCCCACCAAGCTCCAGTCATTGCAGACCTTATCACAGGTCACGATTTCAGTACATTCTTAATCCTTGAAACCTGGCCCCATTCTCACACATCCTAGGCACCCTCTTACTTAGTGGTTAAAATATTCAACATACACATCATGCACATTACAAGGGAGGACTGGAGGACATCAACAAACCCTGCCTGGCCCTGCAACCTTGATTAAAAAAAACAAAAATGAACTACTTAACACACCACTTCCCAGTGTACACCACCCAATCCAGCACCTTTTTATAATCTCACCTATAGTTCTCTCAGATAAAGGGAAAGACCTGACCTTCTCACTACCTCATCCAGTCAACCTCCATGCCACTCACGGACAGAGCACATAGAAAGCATTTGACCCCCTAGTGAACTCCTTTGGAAAATCCATGATTATTCAGTTGTTCACTGAGCAAAGCCATTCCAACAATGTCGCCATCTTCATCAGCTTGCTTCACATTCAATGGACACATCAACGTCAGCCCAAAAGAGTGCAGCAAATAAGGGAACCAAATACAGCTTATTGCTTTTATAAAAAATAAATAAAGCTTAGTTTAGCTAGATTATCAGTTTATAAAAAAGACGGATTTAGATGTCAATCAGTTGTAAGACACAAATGAAATCAAATCAAATGTTCTCTGCAGCAGTTCAGTGGGTGTCCATAAACCCATACTAGTGCAACAGGGTACTGTAAACACTATTTTAACTGGTAAAAATGTGCTGACTTTTGTAATCTGTCACTTTTTTATTGAATTGTTATATAATTATCCTATCTCCCTTCATCTGGGTACTCCCCACTTTATAATGGTGGGGTTTTTTGCATGTAGGAAGCCAGAATATAAAATCTTACAAGTATAATGGACTCCTCTCATAAGGTGCCCTTAAACGTTCTGCAAGTGTTTACACATATTATGTAAATAAACCGGAATTATTTTCATCATTAACTGTTGTGATGGTCTAATCCCTTAAAGGACATATACTGTCGAAAGAAATATCGTTAACTTATTTTACATGTTCCAGGTATGTTCCTGAATTGGGCTGGCCTTTCTTGGAGTATGTCGACTTTTAAAATGCTCGGATTCCTTGAAATTGCAATTGGTTTGAAAGTGACCCCATTATGACTGAGCGCCCCAGTCGCAGCACAAGGCAGCCACACTCAAGAGGACACTGGCACATTCCTTCGCCTGTCCTGAGCTGCTAGGCACACCCTTCCTTCAGCAGTAGCACAAAACAAAGGTTAATTGATTTCATTTACATATCTATAGTTGTCGAGCAACTGCTCCCATCCCCCAGGCTCCAACTGAATCTCCAATCATTGACAGAAAGCTGCCCTGTTCCTTTGGCCTCTCTGGAGCGGTGTAAAGCGAGCTCCACAGAGAAGTCTGGCAGGTGTATATATCCTGGAAGAAATGGGGGCTGTAGGCAGATCATTTTCAGGTACACGGCCACATGTTTGCAAACATTACTATTTGTTATTTAGCCTAACAAACATTTGAAAATGAATTTTGCTACTGCAGTGTGACAATAATTGCATTATAAAACAGTGACCTCTTCAGTATGTGATAACTATAGACAATATACTTCAACTCGTATGACTGCTCCGAAAAAAGTTGCAGTGATTTTGGAACTGTAGCCAAATATTTGTTTAACTGATTGTTGGACAGGCCTCGTGGAAGGCCCGCTCCCTCCCCGCATGATAGGGCCCGGACACCGGCTCTCCCTGTATCCCCAGAAAGAACCATCCCGGCAACCCACCGAGGCAACCCGCAACCCGTCCCCAACGGGACGCCTGCTCCCGAACACCCCTGTATCGGCTGGCCCGGGCCTCCATCAGCAGCATTGCCCCGGCCCAGCCGCCATCTTGGACACTGCATCACGAGGCCGCGTGGCCTCGGCTCGACCCCAACCCTGGGCCTGGCCAGGCCCCGACATCGAGGCACCACCATCCACCCAGGAGGTGAAGAGACCACTTGGCAGGTCAATGGGAGAAAGGAGTGTCGATGGCTCTCCCCCGCCAGGTGCCGATCGCCCCCGGCCTCCCCGGGCGCTGGCTCCACCCCCTGCTGGGTGTCTGGACTCCCTCATCCCAGACCTCCCGACCTCCAAGCGCGAGGGTCCGGACATCAAAGGAGACCAGACCTATAACTGGGGCCGCTCCAGAGCAGGAGGGCAGTTGTATCCTGGAGTCGAGAGACACCTTGAAGAACTCATCCCTGACGGACTGCTGGCGCTGCCGCAGCCTTGCCTTGTAAACCATCCCTGAAGCCTGCTGGCGCTGCCGCGGCCCTCTGCAACGTGAAACCCTCATCCTAGCCTGCTGGCGCTGCCGCGGCCCTTCTTGCTGTGAAACATCATCGTAGCCTGCTGGCGCTGCCGCGGCCCTCCTTGCCGAGAACTATCATCGTCCTAGCCTGCTGGCGCTGCCGCGGCCCTCCTTGCCGAGAACTATCATCGTCCTAGCCTGCTGGCGCCGCCGCAGCCCTCCTTGCCGAGAACTATCATCGTCCTAGCCTGCTGCCACTGCCGCGGCCCGACCTTACAGACCCCTGAGCTAGAGGATTGTGAGCTCCTTCTGCCGCCCCTGTACCGGACCGGTACCAAGACTGTCCCGCTACCCCTTTCCCTAACAGAGACTAGAATTGGGAGGATCCTCGTGTCCTGCCCCACTGTATCGTTGATAACCCTGCTTCAAGAACCCTATATAAAGTGTGCAGATCTCCTCCTTGTGTGGTGTCCATTTGTGGGGGGAAGTTACTTGTCTGTACGATCGCCGGAGACGGCCCTCACCGGAGGCCTCTCCCCCCTGTCCTCGGCCGACCCTCGGGGTCTCCGTCTAACATTGGTGGCCAGCGGCGCGATCCGAACCAACGCGTAATCGTACAGAGAGTAACTCACCCCACGACTCAACCACAATGACAACAAAAGAGTGCGGAACCACAGAAAAATTCCAGATGGAGAAACTAGAAGAGTACAACCACAGAGAACTAAAGCAATTCTGCATAGAACTAGGCATTGCTACCACAGGACTGAGCACAAAAGAAGACTTCAAAAAGGCCCTGGAATCTCGGGCAGAGACGGGTACGGCCGTACCCCAAAACCAAAGCCTCGAGGCACCGGAAACGAACACCACTCCGACGGAAGAAAGAAGATCGGGTCTCTCCCCAGAGGAGATCCGAGAACGGGAAAAAAGACGGCTCCATGAATTGGAGCTGGCTCAACTGCGTTTGGATGGAGAACTGAAATTGGCGGAACAAAAAATAACGTTGGAACACTTGCGGCTCCGAGAGGAGCGGGAAGAGAAACAAAGACAGAGAGAGTTAGAAGAGAAAAAGCTAGCCTACGAACATGAATGCAACCTCAAAGAAATAGAGCTTCAGAAACAGAACAAAGATCTCTGGGTTCCCGAGCGCCCGAACACTCCTGCCACTACAGACTCTAAAGTCCACATCCCCAAGGATGTTGTCAGAGAGTATTACCGGAACGATGATATCCAGCAATGGTTCAAAGCCTATGAGGTAGCCATGACCTCCCACCGGATTCCCCGGAGCGACTGGGGAGCAGGGTTATGGGGGAGGTTCGTCAACGAAGGGCGAGAAGCCCTGCTGCAACTCCCGGACCATCAGATGACATCCTACGACCACATGAAAGCCGCCCTCCTCACTCGATACAGACTCACGCCCGAGATGTACCGCCAGCGGTTCCGCGACTGCAAACGGATCCCGGGTACAACTTGGGTGGAGTACGTGAACTTCTTCAGCCGAGCATTCGAGGGGTGGATCAAGGGCAGCAAGGTAACTACTTACGAGCAACTCTTTGACCTTATCGTGTGGGAGCACCTTATTAACAATTGCTTTGTCGAGCTCAGGCAGCACCTCCTCGACAGTAAACTGACTGAACCTCGGCAACTCGCCGCCGAAGCTGACCGATGGGAAAGCACCCGAGTTGCCCGAAACGGGCCCAGCGAACCTAACAGAACCAACCAAGGACCCCATCGCCCCCGAGGGGGAGGAGGAGGCCAGGGTCGGGGCAGAGACGCCGTCCCGGTGGCTACCGCCAGCAATGCCTCACCCCCGGCCGGAAGGGGAAACCCCCCGATGCGTCCGGGGTTCCGGGCCAACGTTACTTGCCACCGATGCCAGCGACCCGGCCACTACGCCAATGATCCTAATTGCCCGAAGAACCAGATCCCTATGCCCCGCCAGGTCGCTGCCGCCGCCCTGGGGGAAGGGCAGACCCCAGAAGACCCCGAGGAGTACGAGGCCGACCAGCCCGAGTGGGAACCAGCCGCCATGTCCCTGGTCTGCCTAGGGGAAAGAGACATGATCCCGCGGGCCCCCCTACCCGCCAATACGCAGAAATACAGCCAGTGGGTCAACATTAATGGGCGCCGGGCTGAAGCCCTATGCGACACCGGGGCCAGTGTGACAGCAGTCCGCTGTCATCTGGTGACCCCGGATCAGATCTTGCCAAACATCCTTTGCCCCGTCCGGTCAGCCGACAACTCGGAAAGCCTGTGTCGGATGGCCTGTGTCCCCTTCGAGTGGGGAGGAGTGTCCGGAATGCTGAAAGTGACTGTCCGCGATGATGCACCTGTGGACTGCCTCCTGGGGAACGACCTCGAAAGTTCCCCCTGGGCAGCCGTCGAAAGAAGAGAGCACCTGGGGATGTTGGGCCTCCCTGAATGGGCCTGCATAACGACCCGGTCCATGGCCTCCTGCGCCATCCCCAGTCCCGAAGAACCAGAATGGCCAGAGCCTCCTCCCCCGATCGTCCCAGAAGGAGCCGCCCTAAGAGCCAATACCCCAGAACAAAACGAAGAAGGGCCCGTTCGACTCCAGGACCTTCCCGAACTGGCCCAGTGGCGTCAAGAGGGTGGTCCCACCCCGGAACAATTCCGACAGGAGCAGAGAACCTGTCCCTCCCTCGAGGGACTCCGGCAGCAAGCCCTCGCCCAGAGCGCAGGAGATACCTCAGGGGCCCACTGGATTTATTGGGACAATGACCTGCTCTACAGTGAGCAAAGAATTGCTGAGCTGGGGGCCAGTCGGGTGCTGGTAGTACCCCTCCGCTTCAGAGACTTCCTTTTGAACTTGGCACACGATGTCCCCCTCGCTGGGCACCTGGGGCAAGACAAAACGTACAACCGCTTGGTAACTCACTTCTACTGGCCCAAAATGCGAAATGATCTCTCCAACCACTGCCGGGCCTGCCCCACCTGCCAGGCCGAGGAAAACAGAACAAAGTGGCTGGACAGGGAATTTTAACAAAAACAATTTGCAACCACGTAGTTAATGTATACCACGTGACCACCGGGTACAAATCCCAAAGTAAATTTATTTTTTCTTTTTACTTAGATTCAAAATTCAAAAGCACAGACACAAACAAAACAAATGTTACGACAGTGAATTCATGATGACATTATCTACAAATTTACAACATTTACAAATGTACAACACTTACAAAAATACATCAAGCAAGGTGAGTGAACAAGACACACCAAAACAATACTAAAATCAATGGACAAAATCAATTGCCGTTCTATACAATGCAGGCCAGCGGGAAGAGCGTCCGAAAGATCAAAGCACCCTTGCAACCCTTTCCCGTCGTCACAACCCCGTTCGAACGGGTGGGAATAGACATTGTGGGGCCCCTGGACCCCCGAACGGCACAGGGGCACCGGTTCATCCTGGTCCTGGTGGACCACGCCACCCGCTACCCCGAGGCCATTCCTCTTCGGACCGTGACAGCGCCTGTGGTAGGCCGAGCCCTGATGGGGATCTTCTCTCGAGTGGGCTTCCCCCGGGAAGTCGTCAGCGACAGGGGCACGAACTTTATCTCTAGGTACATGAGGTCTCTCTGGCAACAGTGCGGGGTCACCTACAAATTCACGACCCCTTATCACCCGCAAGGAAATGGACTGGTCGAGCGGTTTAACCGCACTCTCAAGGGAATGATCATGGGCCTGGAAGAGCCCCTACGTCGCCAATGGGACGTGCTGCTCCCGTGCCTCCTATTCGCCTATCGAGAAGTCCCCCAGATATCCCTCGGCTTCAGCCCCTTTGAGCTCCTGTACGGACACCCAGTCCGGGGTCCCCTCAGCCTGGTCAAGGAAGGATGGGAGATGGCCCCCCAGAGGACTCCTCCAGATGTGTATAAGTATCTCCTGACCCTCCGCAACCAGACCCGGCGATTCAGGGAGCTCGCCAAAGCCAACCTTGAGGCCAGCCAGGAGGACATGAAGAAATGGTACGATCAGCATGCCTCCTCCATCGAGTTTGAAACGGGACAACAAGTCTGGGTGATGTCTCCGGTCGAACCCTGTGCCCTGCAGGACAAATGGACAGGACCCTTCAAGGTGATAGAGCGCAAGGGCCCCGTCACCTACCTGATCGACATGGAGTCTCCTCGGAACCCCCTACGAGTCCTCCACGCCAACAGACTCAAACCCCACTTCGTACGCTCGGAACTCAGCCTACTGATGGCAACAGATAGTGGGACGGAGGAAGACTCCGAGCCCCTCCCTGACCTACTGAGAACCTGTGAACAGGATGGCTCAGTGGAAGGGGTCAGACTTTCCGATGCTTTGTCCCCGGAACAACGCCAAGACTGTCGAGCTCTCCTGCTACAATTTGCAAACCTGTTCTCCCTCACCCCCGGGGTCACCCCCTGGTGCCTTCACGACGTGGACACCGGGGATAGTCCGCCTATTCGACACAGGGCGTACCGGGTGCCAGATCGGGTGCGCGCCTGCATCCAGAACGAATTCACCAAAATGCTGGCGCTAGGAGTGATCGAACCATCCGACAGCCCCTGGGCCAGCCCAGTCGTACTGGTCCCCAAGGCTGCCGCCCCGGGCGTTGCCCCCGAGCTCCGGGTCTGTGTGGACTATCGGGGCCTGAACGCCGTTACCAGAACCGACGCTCACCCCATCCCCCGGGCGGATGAGCTAGTTGACCGCATGGGGGCTGCCCGCTACCTGAGCATCTTCGATCTAACAGCGGGCTACTGGCAAATCGGCCTCACCCCCAGGGCCCAAGAACGATCCGCCTTCTCTACCCCGGATGGCCACTACCACTTCAAAGTGATGCCATTAGGCATGAAAAACGCTCCAGCTACCTTCCAACGACTCGTGAACCAGGGACTGGCGGGCCTCGGAGAATTCAGCGCCGCCTACCTGGACGATATTGCTGTGTACAGTCGCCACTGGGCAGACCACCTCCACCACCTCCGCGAAGTCCTGCACGCCCTCCAGCAGGCCGGCCTCACCATAAAAGCCAACAAATGCCAGATTGGCCAGGGGTCCGTGACCTACCTCGGACACCAAGTGGGGAGCGGTCTGGTGGCCCCCCTTCAGCTCAAGATCGCTGCCATCCAGTCCTGGCAACCCCCTGTCACCCAAACCGAGGTCCGAGCCTTCCTGGGGCTCACCGGATACTACAGGCGGTTTGTAAAGGACTATGGCAGCATTGTGGGGCCCCTCACGGAACTCACATCCAAGAAAAACCCCAAAACAGTCAACTGGACTCCGGACTGTCAAGCGGCCTTCGAGAAGTTGAAGACCGCCATGTGCACCGCCCCCGTGCTCCAGGCCCCCGACTACAGCCGGGAATTCATAGTCCAGACGGACGCCTCAGATCATGGCGTTGGGGCAGTCCTCTCTCAACTCAACGCCGAGGGAGTCGATCAGCCAGTGGCCTTCATCAGCCGACGCCTGCTGGCTCGAGAACAGCGCTGGAGCACCATCGAGCGGGAGGCCTTCGCAGTGGTATGGGCCCTCAAGAAACTACGGCCCTACCTCTTCGGTACTCACTTCAGGGTACAGACAGACCACCGACCCCTGCAGTGGCTGATGCAAATGCGGGGGGAAAACCCAAAACTGTTGCGATGGTCCATCTCCTTACAGGGGATGGACTTCACTGTGGAGCATCGTCCTGGCCAGGACCACGCCAACGCGGACGGCCTGTCACGCTTTTTCCGCCTCGGCGAGGAGAGTACCCAAGAGAATGGGTGACTCTACCTGCCTTCAGCTGGGGGGGACGCATGTTGGACAGGCCTCGTGGAAGGCCCGCTCCCTCCCCGCATGATAGGGCCCGGACACCGGCTCTCCCTGTATCCCCAGAAAGAACCATCCCGGCAACCCACCGAGGCAACCCGCAACCCGTCCCCAACGGGACGCCTGCTCCCGAACACCCCTGTATCGGCTGGCCCGGGCCTCCATCAGCAGCATTGCCCCGGCCCAGCCGCCATCTTGGACACTGCATCACGAGGCCGCGTGGCCTCGGCTCGACCCCAACCCTGGGCCTGGCCAGGCCCCGACATCGAGGCACCACCATCCACCCAGGAGGTGAAGAGACCACTTGGCAGGTCAATGGGAGAAAGGAGTGTCGATGGCTCTCCCCCGCCAGGTGCCGATCGCCCCGGCCTCCCCGGGCGCTGGCTCCACCCCCCTGCTGGGTGTCTGGACTCCCTCATCCCGGACCTCCCGACCTCCAAGCGCGAGGGTCCGGACATCAAAGGAGACCAGACCTATAACTGGGGCCGCTCCAGAGCAGGAGGGCAGTTGTATCCTGGAGTCGAGAGACACCTTGAAGAACTCATCCCTGACGGACTGCTGGCGCTGCCGCAGCCTTGCCTTGTGAACCATCCCTGAAGCCTGCTGGCGCTGCCGTGGCCCTCTGCAACATGAAACCCTCATCCTAGCCTGCTGGCGCTGCCGCGGCCCTTCTTGCTGTGAAACATCATCGTAGCCTGCTGGCACTGCCGCGGCCCTCCTTGCCGAGAACTATCATCGTCCTAGCCTGCTGGCGCTGCCGCGGCCCTCCTTGCCGAGAACTATCATCGTCCTAGCCTGCTGGCGCCGCCGCGGCCCTCCTTGCCGAGAACTATCATCGTCCTAGCCTGCTGGCACTGCCGCGGCCCGACCTTACAGACCCCTGAGCTCAAGGATTGTGAGCTCCTTCTGCCGCCCCTGTACCGGACCGGTACCAAGACTGTCCCGCTACCCCTTTCCCTAACAGAGACTAGAATTGGGAGGATCCTCGTGTCCTGCCCCACTGTATCGTTGATAACCCTGCTTCAAGAACCCTATATAAAGTGTGCAGATCTCCTCCTTGTGTGGTGTCCATTTGTGGGGGGGAAGTTACTTGTCTGTACGATCGCCGGAGACGGCCCTTACCGGAGGCCTCTCCCCCATGTCCTCGGCCGACCCTCGGGGTCTCCGTCTAACACTGATGGTGCAATCAGAAAGACGTTAACATGCCAGCTAAGCATATATATTGCAGCCAACAGCGTTTCAAATTATTGTTATACACAAAAACTACTTCGGTTTTAATTAAAATCTAAGCCTAACCCCTAAACTGTCTAAATAATGAAAATCGTAATCTTTATAATTACACCCATACTCCTTGAATGAAAATGCCAGCAACATTGAAAGGAAAAAGAAAGAAAACATGCACAACCTATAAAAACATAGGTCGCATGCAATCCCCAGTTTTACTTTCTAGGTTTTATTATAGCATTGAACCTATTGCCCCTAATGTACAGATATAGGGGCATGTTTACCAAAAAAGTCACACAACACAGCAAGTCACCATGCTGCGCTGCATGGCAGGGCAGGAATGCACAGTATTAAACATAATACTGCGTTTTACTTTCTTTTCTCAGCACTGGCATACAATTGGCTGCCTAGCACCAACGCAGTCACCCTTGCACCATGGTACAAGAGTGCCTGCGCTATATTAAGGATTGGTACACCTTCCTGCACAAAAACAATTCCCTGCGGCTTATTCCTCCGTCTGTGTGTGCTGGAAGATGCAGCACACATAGAAAGAGGAAGTAGTGAGGAGAAACAAAGATATTTCTCCTCATTACGCCTCTCTTGAGAAGGTGTACCATTCTGATGCATTCTCAGGTCTACCAGTATTGGTGAATCTGGGAATGCTTCAGAATCTCCCCTTGATTAAGCTCCATGGCGACCTTCGTGGAACTGGTATATGGACTTTCCTAAGATAGGGTGAGGGCAGCTCTAGTACTGTGTATCTAAGATCATGCTATTTATACATTCTTCTATTGCTGCTGGTTCTCTTTGTCCTTTAAGGTTCATCCTATACTACACCTTCCCACTGTCATACTTCTTGTATATTGCCCCATGCCTTCAATCTTTTACCACACCTATTTTATTCTTTTACCATCTCGGTCTTCTTTCCCCCTCCCTAGAACTCGTACTACTTCTCGATTGCTATCTTCTTCTCCCCCACCCTTGCTTTCTACCTAGTCTCCATCCTTACACACTTCCTGCTTTACTTTAGCACTATTCCTTCTCTCGCCTGCCCTTCCACTCTTCCTTCTCTCGCCTGCCCTTGCACTTTTCCTTCTCTCGCCTGCCCTCGCACTCTTCCTTCTCTCGCCTGACCTCGCACTCTTCCTTCTCTCGCCTGACCTCGCACTCTTCCTTCTCTCGCCTGCCCTCGCACTCTTCCTTCTCTCGCCTGCCCTCGCACTCTTCCTTCTCTCGCCTGCCCTCGCACTCTTCCTTCTCTCGCCTGCCCTCGCACTCTTCCTTCTCTCGCCTGCCCTCGCACTCTTCCTTCTCTCGCCTGCCCTCGCACTCTTCCTTCTCTCGCCTGCCCTCGCACTCTTCCTTCTCTCGCCTGCCCTCGCACTCTTCCTTCTCTCGCCTGCCCTCGCACTCTTCCTTCTCTCGCCTGCCCTCGCACTCTTCCTTCTCTCGCCTGCCCTTGCACTCTTCCTTCTCTCGCCTGCCCTTGCACTCTTCCTTCTCTCGCATGTCCTTGCACTCTTCCTTCTCTTGCCTGACCTTGCAATCTTCCTTCTCTTGCTTGACATTGCACTTTCCTTCTCTCGCCTGCCTTTGCACTCTTACTTCTCTTGCGTCCCTTGCTCTCTTACTTTTCTTGCCCGCCCTTGCACAGTATCCATCTGGAGTATGAGTGTAAGAAGAGAACTAAAGCATGCATTCCAGGACGTCTTGCTGACAAATGGAAGCATTTCCCCACAAAACACTGGAAGACCACAGCTGGTGACCCTATTAACCAGCTAGCCCATCATATAAGGTGACATCCTGAGATCTGCTCCTGGAGAAACTGAGGACCTACTTGGATGGGTAGTCACCCTGTTGGATGAGAGACACATTGAAGGTGTCTCTGCCAGAGGAGCCTGCCCAGAAGAGAATCCGTTTCAAGGCCTGTGGAGTTGCTGCCCAGAAGGAAATGGACTAAGTTAGCATACCACCTATGATTGCTCAGCGACCTCTTTGGAAGGAGCAGGCCTGCAGGACTCTGGGCGTAACCCTGTACCTCTGTCTATGAGTGTGCATGCCTGGTTGTCTCCCCTGAACTTTTAGGTGATCCTCTGTCTCCTTCTTGACATAGGAGTGATCTGTGGGGATGCTTGCAGGAACTGCACTGGACCTAGAATGTATGATTTGTACTTCACCTGTTGGAGGTCCAATTTGAGCCCTACGGATTACTGCACCAAGAAACACTGACCCACATCCTGCAATTCTATTCTGGGGCTGAACTGCACTTTTCACTTGCAAGTGCACCTGTCATATCTGACCCTCACTGTTGTGTTTGCTGTGGAAACTCAAGCCCAAGTTTTAAACCAATGTTAAAATAGATTTCTGTTACTTACTGCTAGAACATATGAGTGGGGGTTGGACTCATTTGGGCAGTATGTTTACTGGAACCGTATGGATGAAACCTGCAGTGGCTAACTGGCTCACCTGTGACCATCCACACTCTACCAAATGACTCCAGGAAGAGGCAGCAATGAGCAGTGATGCCTGACCGGTGCACAGGGTAGCATCAGCTCTTGATGCAAATCACTGCACAGGTTGAAGGTAACGCGGCATTTGTGTAAGCAGGGGTTCAAGACCTAACATTGCTAGAGACCATCTTGTGAAATTAAAGTATGGTACATTTATAGAGGCTAATGTAAAAGCAACATATTCAATAAACTGGACGTGCTGAATTTTTTTTACGTAACAGCCAAATAAACAAGGGCGGAGCTACTATTAGTGCAGCACATGCTATGTATGGTACTGGGGCCTGGTGGTGTGAAATATTTACTGTTTGTCAACTATGGCAAGGGCCACTAAAATGATGCAATTCCTCAGCTGTTGCTTTTTTTCGGCATAATTAAGGATTAGCTGCATTTGCCACACAATTTATCATTAGCGGCATATTGTGCAGATTTTAACAAACCAATTTGTTTCTAGCTCAGACGGATCCAAAGTTACTATCCACACATCTTGCAAAACCCTTCACAAAAGTTAATTGGTCATCTTTCAGTTTCTTGTTAATGTATTTGGTTGTTAAACTGGTACTAATGTGGTCAAATCTTTGCCGAACAGCATTACAATGTGTAAAAATTACAAAATAATGAAGTAGTGCTATACAAAAGGTGGCACTTTACCACATAAAACTGCCTTTTCTGGCAGCATAATTTAGCCACCCCTGCTGCATTATTTGGTGCTCCCTGCCACACAATTCCAGCGGCTCTGATTATGGCTGTTTTCCTACCCAACCATTGATAAGTGGAGTATGTGTTTCTTGCCTGCATCAGGGCTCATGACAACTTTGCTAAGCCATAGCAAATAAATGAATTAATACCCCATCAAAATTCTATAAGAATGAGCCTGCTAATAGTGTACTGGCCTACCATTTGTTTTTATATTTAGAGAGTAGACAATGAGCTGAAAACAAAGCAAATAAATAAGTGATGTCCTTTTTAGACATATATAAATATAGGTATTTTAGAATAGCAAACGTCTTTCAAGCAAACACTACAACATTACATTTTTACAGTTGTGGGTTTGTAGTGTTGTGCTATGTTTCTACTAGGATTGACAAATGCACGCACTCTCAATACATTTCTGTGATATAACTCTCCCATGTGTTTTTTTTTTTTTTTTTAAATGCACCTTAACCATTCTTTTGTGAATCTACTGTAATCTATGCTGAATTAAAAAGAAGGTAACGAACATGATTGTAAATGCACAGGGTTTCCGAGAGTATGTACCGTAGGGCCTCTGGAAGCACCTCCATCTTTACGAAACAACCCTGCAGAACATTATTGCACACTTTACATCTATGCACGTTTGATATCAATGCGAGTCTCATTAAAAAACATTTTAAAATTCACACCGGTCATTAAAAGGAGATGCATGATGTTCAGGATTCTTTCAAACTTGACATTGTTGCTTTGAAAATCGAGCCTGTTAATAGCTACTCCTTTGAGAACAATACATGTGGTGTAAGTGTGAACACGGCTCTGCAAAAACGAAAAAACAATTCCATGACAGGAAAGGAATAGACTCTTTTTCACCTTGCCCTTTCCTCTGTGTCTAGAGAGGGGATAGGTATACTTGCTTCCCTGCAAACAAACTCAAGGCAAGGCTTCAGGATGGGCGGCCACAGACTTGCAAATTCTGTAATCAGTGTACAATATGCCTAAAAAACAGCCCTCAATTGCTTCAAAAACTATGGATAATTACTTAGTCCAGGTGGTTGCGAAAATTAACAATGATAGGAGACAGTCATTGGGGCTAAGTCAGTCTCCTAATCTGCAGCCCCTGAGCCCAACTCAAACCTCTTCACAGACAGATACTCCACTGCAAGACGCTCCGATTGACTTGATAGACATAACTCTGCATTCAAGTCATAATCATGCCCAAAATAGCTTCCTGGCAGCCGATAGAGCAACTTCTGTTTTAACTGACCCAGATAATAATATTGACTCTGACCACGAGACATGTGTCCAAAATTCAGACAATGCCCCCTCTTCCTCTTCAGAACAGGAAACTCGACCTGTGAGAACTCGTAGGAAAACTCAGCAAAAACGGTCAGGTCTACGATCAGGAATGAGGAAAAAAAGAGCAACACCTCCCGGGAAAATTAAGGGCAGAACTATTGAACATGGGGATGACAGCGAGAAATGTAACTGCGATGAAGATTTGCTTCACAGGATAGCTGATATGATAGACTCTAAAATCAAATCTATCATAAAGCCTTTAGTTGCCAAAATTGATAAATTGAATGCAGAGGTAAAAAGAATGAGCGGATTCAGAACAAGGTTGTGAATGAGGTTGATAAACTAACCTTACGAGTAACAAAAGTGGCTCAATCAGCTGAGGGTAATGTGGGGAACACTACAGAGAAGGGAAACTGCCCGACGCTATCTGTCTGTCCAGCTCAAATCGCAACACGCTCTAACTCCCATCCTGTGGTTACAGATGGTGGCCCTGAAGTATTAAACATACCGACTGTAACATGCCAAGAAATTGATCCCCTCCAATTCATAGAAGAGGCTTCTCCAGTGGTATTGGTACTGGCTAATGTACCACTGTTAGTGAATGGCAAACAGAATCTCCAGCATCATTGTCTAGTAAGGCACTCCACTGGTTAACAGGAAATATGCAGATGGCACCAGGAGGAAAGCAACAGCTTGCGGGTGAAATTAAGACAGTGAAAAGGGTTGCTTGGATCGGGAATCGACCAAAAAGGTTCAAAGGAGACTGTGTCACAGTGACTTTTTCCCACCCGGCTGTTTTACCTAATGTATATTTTTCCGCCACAAAGAAGATCTGGAACCGTTGTCCCACTTACTCTCAAATTTTTCTATGGCGAACAACAAAATGTAACATTCCCTAAAACCCAGGGACCTGTGTGGGACATTGCTAGAAATAGTAGGGGAATAAAGGTTCCATGTAACGAATGGGGAATGGCTTTAGGAAACAGATACGAGGTCTTATCAGGGTTAAATGACTGTGATTGACTTGGTAGGGGATGTAACACTGCTTGCCTCATTCCCCCTTGTGACTACTTAGTGAGAGACCTGATGGTCCAGGTAAACACTGTGAAAGTTGATATTCCCACATCTCAGACAGAAGTGAGGACAATACAAGATACTCTGGTGGCTACAGAGGAAGCTTATGACCCTACCGGCCGATCTGGTCACATAATTAATTCTAGCTTAAATGTAAAAACAATTTCTAACTTGGTGACAACCGCGAATAGTTTGAGTGAAAGCATTCCATCGCAACAAAATATCGTCAGTCAAACCATTAGCACGGAACCCCTCAATGCTGATGGTCCTGTACAATACACTCTGCTGTCATGGAATGTTGCAGGTCTACAAAGTAAAAGGTCATCATTGGACTGGCTAACTTTCCTGGATACAAAGGACATAATCCTTCTTCAGGAAACCTGGCAGGAAGTCCCAGAACCTATACAAGGATACCTACATTTCTTTATCCCGGCTACACCGAGTTTAAGGGGAAGGTCAAAGGGAGGCCTGGTGACATGGGTAAAACAGAACACTGGGCACTCTGCTCTTCAATTGCCTACTACTAGTCTTGATATTTTGCTAGTTAAATTACAGCGATCCCACTGTAAGGATCTTTATGTTTTTAATATTTACTCAAGGGGGTTACCAGGTGGCAAATCCACTGAGGTAGTTGACCAATTGGATTCTCTTTTAAAACAATATTGTTTGAACGCCAACGTTATTGTAGGCGGTGATTTTAATTGTTGTTTTGAGCCCCTAGATAACCACGATATAGATCTTACGATAGAAGAGGACTATATCTGGGAAATCCCTCAGTTGTCTCTAATACCTATTAAAAAGTAGACAGAGGCCGCATTACAACTAAAAGTTCTATGTATGGAGCATGGGTTACGGGCCACTAATGGAAGAATGAGTTCTGATAAACAGGGTGCCCCTATTTTTAATAATGGCACATCACAAAGCCGTATTGACTACATCCTCACCAATAAGGAGAACTGGTCCAGTATCGTTGACATGTGGATAGAGTCAAGGGCTGAAAGTGATCACGACCCATTAATTCTCTCATTTAAATTGTTTGATTTATTGAAAAACAATGAACTGAGGGATAACGTTCAAATGATAATAGACGTATTAGATGGTCCAACTGTGCAACTAATGAGGAAAGTATAACAGCGATGAGGGATCTAACAACCAAGGCTATCATAGAATTAAGGAGAATCTCCATTATGGAGACTCCGGAATTTGATGCTAGTACGATCCATGATGTCTTTTTTAACAAATTGAAATTCTTCTTTGTCAAAAAGCTGCTAAAAAACAGTGTAGGGCAATGAGAGAGGAGGATCAATGGTACGATAAATCCTGTAGGGCTGCCTACAGGGCCCTGCCTGACGCAGTAAAGACAAAAGACATAATTAAGATAAGGGAAGCCGACTCATGTATAAAAGAACACAAACCAGGGCTAAGGGGGAATGGGAGGAAGGGTACTGGAGAGATCTATTACGTGCAAGTAAAGAACGATCTATGACCTCCTTCTGGAACATCGTCAAATGGGGAAGGGGGGCCAAAAGAGGTGAACCCACAAACCATGTGTCTCCAGACGCGTGGGTTTCCCATTATGCGTCCCAATTCGCTCCTGAGGATGGAGAGGAAGAAGGGTGCGAAGTACTTATAAATACAACTGTGAGTGCTAGCTACCTATCTTTTACCAAAGCTGATGTCCTAAAAATCTTGAATAACATCCCAAAAGGGAGGGCGCCAGGCTTGGATTCTGTCCCTGCAGATCTGTTTATGCATGACAAAGATCTTTGGGCTTCCTACATCCAGTTGCTAGCCAATGGTATTGTGAAGAGCTCGCCTATCCCGGAGACTTGGAAAGGTGCCGTGATTATCCCAATCTTTAAAAAGGGGGCATGCTCGGATCCAGGTAATTATTGGCCTCTCAGCCTTATCGCATGCATACAAAAAGTATTGGCAAGGCTTGTCCTGCAGCGAATCCATGGTTGGATAGATGACCAGGACATATTGTCACCTTTGCAGGCAGGGTTCCGTAGTCACACTAGTACCATTGATCAAGTTTTTAGATTTGTTTTATTATATTGGCATGTAGTGCTACTTGGGGGGGGGGGGGGGAATGCTCTTTGCAGCCTTTGTTGATTTAAAATTAGCATTTGATCTGGTTCCTCGTGCTAAATTGTGGACTGCGCTACAAGAACAGGGCATCCCAAACGAAATTTTGTCCTTACTAATTAGATTACACAAGAACAATTTTGCGCAAGTTCGATGGAACCAGTAGGGTAGCGTAACTGATAAATTCCCCATAGCAAGGGGAGTACGCCAAGGATGTGTGCTAGCCCCAACCCTTTGTTCGCTATACATCAACAGGGTGATCAGGTACTTAGAACAACAACCGACCGATGCACCTAAGTTGGCCGGGAAACTGATCCCCCTGTTGATGTTTGCGGATGATACCCTACTAATATCAAAGACCCAACAGGGACTCCAGAAGGCCATTGGAGTCTTCGAAGTGTTCTGTGCAGACCATGGTCTTGTTATTAATACAACTAAAACAAAATTCATGGTTCTGCACAAACGGAAACACATCAGAGGGAAGGTTATCATGGACGGGGTGCAACTAGAACAGACCCAAGTTTTTAATTACTTGGGCATCACACGGTCATACAAATTAGATTGGAAAGAGCACACCAACCAGCTGGTTACGAAACAGGCACAACTGGCAGGAGCACTTACCAAGGAATTATTCTCCTCACATACCAGACCTATTACTCCGGTTTTAAAGATTTATAATGCAAAAGTTGGAGCAGCGGTCCTCTATGGGGCTGAACTCTGGGGGACCAGTAACCTTAGAAAATTGACGGTAGCCCAAAATAAATTTCTTCGTAATATTACTAGCCTACCAATATCAACTCCTCTAATACCTCTCCACTATGATTTGGGAATTCATAGCTTTGAGGACATAGCCAAATACAGATCTGTGGCCTACTGGAGGAGACTATGGGTCACCCCAGAACTCTCCCAGTACGCCCAGGGTTTCCTCGAGGTCAGAGCTTTGGACAAAGCTCATAAAATTTCATGGATAAGAGAGGTAAAAACAATTTATATGGCGATGGGTTTATCTTTATTATGGGAGGACCCTGTAAGGAATGTCTTCCCCCCCTAAGAAAGTATTACGAGATCTCTATTGGAGCATGGTTGAGGTTAAGTGTTTTGGATGTCGTATTGAACGATCTTTCACCACAGACTTCCTAGAACTCAAACATGCACCGGCCCTAGAACTTTATTGGGACTGGATTACTGTCCCAGGGGACCGGAAGAGGTATCATCAATTGAGGGTGGGGACACTACCATTAAATGCCGTTACTGCAAAATGGCATGAGAACCAAACTTCGGGGTGTCCTTTCTGCCCTGATCAAAAGGAAAACATTGGGCATGTGTTGTTTGCTTGCTCAGAATATAACGCACCCAGGCATTCATGGCTAAAACCGATTTGCGCCCAGTTGGGCCTTAAAACTGCTAGTGAGGCGGTTAGGATTTTACAAACTGATACCTCCCAGCTAGTTGTTATAGCCATGTCGAAATTTCTCCACTGGATGTGGATAATTCGGGTGTCGCAAAATGAGTTTGGAATAACCCAGGGCCAGTTGATACATGCTGCTATCTGATTTTGCACACTGTATTAAGCAACTGATATAACTTGCAAATGATGAATTTCGTTTTTTAATAACTGTTTTTTTTAACCTTTTAATATAACATATTTAATAATTTTGTAAATAGTGAAGACCTAGTCTGATAATTTTAGATAAAACTGAAATGATGTTTCATGGATCTTGTATTTTGCTGGGTGTGGGGGGTACATTTTGCAAATGTCTTTTTATGATTGAAAAATATCGAATAAAGACTATTTTGAATTGAATAGACTCTTTTTCACCTTGCCCTTTTCTCTGTGTCTAGAGAGGGGATAGGTATACTTGCTTCCCTGCAAACAAACTCAAGGCAAGGCTTCAGGATGGGCGGCCACAGACTTGCAAATGTGCAATTGCGCATAACAAACGGCGCATTAGCAGGACAAGAGACCTGTGCGCTGACGGCTGTTGAAGTTCATTCCTCTTCCAGACTGTGGGATGGGTCCCTCATCAAAGAGCACACCTTTCTGCCGAGGAGCAGCCGGAGTCGGCTGAGGCATCCAAGCACGGGATTTGTCTGATCCAAAGCTTCTGGTCAGAGTTATTTTCCTTTGAAAACAATATATCTGTTTAGAAGTGCAAGTAGCAAACGGTTCTGAAGACGTTATTGCTGTAGCAGAAGTTCTTTTGGAATTAAAGAATGTGTCTTGTACCAGCTGCATCCCAGGAGATTGCAAGCAGCGAGGATACATACGTCTGATGTCTTTCCGAACCGGTTGGAAGCTAATTTTGAGCTATTACATCCAAAACATTACTATCACAGTAACTCCTGACACAATCTGTGAAAGGACTTAACCATTAGGTCTTTTTTCCTGTTTCGATTTTCATCCTGGTTATGTACTGTTTGCCTGATGAGTTAATTCTTTCAATTAACAGCATTTAACTAACAAAAAAGAAAGTTCCACACCAATGATAACAGGTTAAGTGGCCTATTTTGTTCTTAGTGCTTCGGTTTGAATTATTAGAGGCCCTTTCTTTTAAAATGCAGGCTTGTAGTTTTCTTCAACGCAGATAGAATTTCAAGGGAGTGTAAGAGCTCCATATAAAATTGGACTGACTGCATCCTGTAAACAGACGTATCTAGGTCCTCTGAATGTTCTGTAAGGTGGCACTATTTAACAAGAATTGGCAAAGTCAATAGGTCTCAGTAACCTATTGACTTTTCCAGTGATTTTTAGCTGCACTGCATACATAGCATGTGCGATGCACTATGCATGCACTAGCCTATAAAATGATTCCAACATTTGTTTGTTTTTTTACTTAACAATCCAAGTTGGTTTGGTAACTGTATAGAAAATAAAACATGTACAAGAATTTTTTTAAAGCAGGCAGGATGAACAGAAGCAACATTGGGGAGGGTGGGGGAATGGCAAAGCAACACAGGGGAGGGGAATGGCGTAACAAGTGGGATAGTGGGGGATGATTTGTGTATGGGGTCTGTCCTATATTATCAACATATATGCTGAGTGTTTGCTTACCTTCCAGGTGCCTGCTGTAAAAAATGGTAGGTTTGGCCATTATTGCTACGTTCGATGTCTTGGATGGCTTCGATGAATTGAATTGAGGACAGTCTCTGTACTTCTTCCTCTTTTGCTCTGCCTCAGAATTAATTTGAAAAGCATGTCACTAGAAAATAAGCTAATCTTATGTTCACACTTGAAAGGAATGCCTACTATATCTGCATTCTGTTTTATTGTAGATGCTAGAGGCTCTATTAAAACAAAAGAAGAATGGAGATGGGGCATCCATGTTGCGTCCCCCAAATGGGTTTCTTCTAGGAATTTTATGTCTACATTGTGCTTCCTAATTAGTGCCTACCGTTTTGGTTTGTGGTTAGTGAGTTGACCCCCCTGATCAAATTCAGTCATTTGCCACTGCCTACCTATAAGTGTCACAAACATAGTGATCTTCCTTATGTTTTTGGTCCCATTCACTCCCTACCAAATGAAATATTGCTGAAGTCTTCATGGCAAGACAAATTGCAAAAGCAAAAATTAAATAACTCAATGTTTTACACTTTGGATTGTTCCCCATTTCAAGCCAATGTTTCATATGTCCTGGCTAGCTTTCAGATTTTCCTGGGCAAGTTTCCAGACGCAGTCTATTGTGTTGCAAAGGGCCAGCATGTAGCACATCCTGGAGGGGCTCTCCCAGGAGCTTGCTCCCAGCCCTCATTTACCAAAGTGAGAAGCCCTCTCCCAGTGTGCCAATACAGATGTTTAAAGGGTTTGAAGCCAACCCCTTTCTGCAGTTCCTCTCTGTATGCAAACAAAAGGCATGGCAGGAGGGCATCCCACTTAACTCCCCATGGGTTTTTTTTACAAACATAATCATACTTTTTAGGGTTCAGTTCAAACTCTCAAAAAAAACCTTAGCGGTTGCCAACCATGCAAATTGCAAGGTTTGCAACCTCTAAACGGCTTTGTACATCAATCCATTAGGTTCTTATAGAAGTGTTTTGGTGAAATTGCGCCTCTAGGTGCAATTTTACAAAGATATGATGGAAGATGAAAGGAAAAGACTCTGCAGGTTAGCTCTTGTTACATTGTTCTATGAAGTGTATGTTGAGCATACAAATCATTGCAAAAGAGATAAATATGAACAGATGTGGGGTCCTTCAAGACTGCAATGATAGCAGAAAGTGTTAGCCTTATTGAGGCAACAATAGGGAACAAATGAATGAGGAATGAGAAAAATGTCCCTTTAGATGCATCCCACCCCAACTAGGCCCATAATTTGTAAGTTTGGTTTTGCAGAGCAGTGGTTAGTAGAAAAAGATGAAATAGCTGTGGCTGACATTAAAAAGTGGTAGGGGACAACTGTGCATTGATCATGCCTGCTTTCTTTGAGTGAATGCAGCAAATTGGCATGAGAAACATGCATTTGCCTAAGCTAATATACTGTCATGTGCAAAGCTGCCACCATCATATGCCATCTACAGCATCATAGGCCTAGGCAGAGTCTTGCAGGTTTCAGAGGTGTTATCATATGCTTCATGCCGAGGTGATTAATAGAACAGAATGCTATCCTGACCGATTACCAGGGGGAGAAATAAATTCAGGCACTCCATTTACCACCTTGACGTTTTTTTAGGTCTCGCGACCTATAAATGCGCGCAAGCACATTGAGCGGAGCGAGAATTCAAGTCCTCGAAATGCTCGTCAAACCAAGGGTTTCGTTCCTGCGGTTTTCTTTAAGTTCACGTGAATCACTAGGTCACGTGACCAAACAAGCACGCGCATCAGCCTCCTAATCCGGCTTCCCTCCGGCCATTTGCCACACTCCTTGCCTCTGCCGCAAAGGACTCCTCCCCCCGTCGACACCCCCTACAGTCTCACCGTGAGCTCCTCGCTCACATTCCCGCCCCCCCACCAGGCTCTCCCGCCCCCATCCGGCTTCCCTCCGGCCATTTGTCACACTCCCTGCCTCTGCCGCAAAGGACTCCTCCCCCGTCACTCTCCAAAACAGCTTTGTTTGCTCTTCTTTTGCTTTTCTTTAACATTCTCGTACTTATTATTCTGCCCACAAAACGTGTGAGTGTGGTTCTTCCTCCAGTTCGACGTTGTGCACTCTCACATTCTCGTACTTATTATTCTGCCCACATTCTCGTACTTATTATTCTGCCCACAAAACGTGTGAGTGTGGTTCTTCCTCCAGTTCCACGTTGTGCACTCTCATCTGTTTTGACCCACCCACGCCCTCTGTCTTCCTTCCCATGTAGTCTCCATGTTACTTAACCCCACCTGCACCCTCAGTGTTGATTCCCCTACCCGTGGTCCCTGTGTTGCTGCCCCACCCCAGTGTTGCTTGTTCCACTCTATACCTCCTTGGTGTTTGTGTTTCCATACTCCGTGGTCCTTCTCTTCCGACCCGCCTTTTGTATTGCTTCCCCTCCGTGTTATTGCCCCCCCAACCTCTCCCTTTTTTCTACTTTTTTTTAGCGATTCAACTTGGATCAGCAAACAAAAGGAAAAAAAATGCTCATGTTATTTTGTAGGCTCACGCGCGCTTCATGCGTATGCCTAAAAAAGACGCCTGTTTACATTGTAGGTTTTGTGTTTTTTTAAGAAAGCCATGCTGCACACTATCGGGGATACTGTGCAGCGTGGCTACAACCATTGGCAAAGCCAACAGATCCCAAAGCCGAGTCCTCTTGGCTTTGCTAATGCTTGTTTTTGTATTTTTTATGTCGAGCATACATGGCCCAAGCGCATTAGAGTCCTTTACATGAGCACAAGTTTACATTGAACTTTTTTGGAGGCATGGGAGGTTAAGTGATTGGCCCAGAATCACAAGATGTTGAACCAAGGCCAGTATTCGAACCTGCGCTGCCATTGCGAAAACCGACAACTCGGACCACTAGGCTACATCTCCTTAATGGTGGCCTCCAACTAAGACAATTAGCATAGTTAAGGGTCGATGGCTCATGGTTACACAAATTAAAAGAAACTTTCATGGGGACCTGAATAATTACTGATAGCAAATGACCCAAGTAAACGGCCCACTCTCTACCTCTCAATATTTTCCTGCCTCTACAATTTAAACACCAGAGCCCAAGACTGGCTAAGAGCACCAGTCTGATTACTGATGCACGACACCAAAACACTTCACCACAGACCACACTGCAAATACAACCTCTTTCCACCCAAGCAGTTTCTCGCTGTGTAGCATGCTCCTCTCCATCTATGTGCTTCAGCGTCTCACAAGTGGTATGAAGCGCTATACAACTCGAATATAAACACAAATAGGTAATTAACTTTTTTTGGCGTCTCTGAAATATTTTTTTTCAGATTTAAGGCACTAATTAAAATCATCAAACGTAAAACAAAAAAGTAAACAAATGCCCCATTCAAGAAACACTTCTGAGGACACCTACTTACCAATAACAAACAAGCACTGGCGTTGCCAATAGGTCTCGCAGTAGGAAAGTTTGAGCTATTGGTTTTGTAAATGACATTTTATATTTATGTATCGTTATTGGCATTGTCAATAACAATACATCAATATAAAATGTCATTTACAAAACCAATAGCTCCAACTTTCCTACTGTGAGACCAATTGGCAACGCCAGTGCTCGTTTGTATTTGACACCCCAAGTGTGACAGGTATGACCAGACATGGGGATCCCATGCTCACTTCACCCTACTGAAATAGGCTGAAACCAGTGGTGGTGTTGCTTGTGTTCCATTCTGGAGGGGACCCTTCCTGGCAGTTTGAAATATACTGTTCCAATGTGAAGCAGAGTCAGTATTGATTTGTATAAGGGGGGATTCTGTCTAGAAAGGTACGGGTGGTAAAAACAATGGACAACAATACCGCCTGGTGTTTTTGGTTGCGATCAATTCAGTTATTCCAGCCATCACCAAGTTGTATTTTGTAGTTTGCGCCCAGGTCTAGCACATATTTTAAAATATGCAGCATCTCAAACTGCGGACCAGCTTCACATGAATAGATTTAATCCTGCAACCTCTTTTGCACCTTGTTGTACTTTGTATGTTTTGCTAATTTGTTCTGCAGCCTTAACCACCTCCTCCTCATAACCTAATGCCAGGAATTATAGCAGATTTGATTGGCCAAGATAGTATTCCTTTCCATTCCTTACTCCCTCCTTCTAGACAAAACTTCATTCCGATGGGCCACAGGCTGACATTGATCTAAGTCAGTGGCTTGATGCCCTGCTGGTCAGTACTGTTTCTTCTTCTTCTACTCTCCTATAAAAGAGCGCTCAGCGACAGTATGCACAGTCTTCTCAGAGTCCAGATGGAGATCAATTGTACTAATTTCTTTTAAGCAGGAGGAGATGGTCTTTGATGTGAGTGTGTTAATCACAGTGAGGTCTTTTCTCTTTTTTATTTTTGCAGTTTTTCGGATCTTCCTTTTAGAAGAGTATTTTCTGAAGAAGGACCACCTAGGTTAACTCCAAAGCCAGGCATTTAAGAAAGTTTAGAATGTTTGCCCTTTTACCATGAAATTTGTTATTAAGAGAAAATATTTAAAAAATGAAACAATTAGCCCTACCAAGTATCATGCATCACAGTTTAGAGTTTCTTTTTAGTGTACGTCTCCACATCACAGCATTGAAATGCAATGCCAAGCTAATTTAGTAGCTTCTCTCTGGCTTCACATCGCTCAAGGCGTTCTCAGCACGGTAGTTCTAGTGTATTTTAAATTCGGCTGGGTAAATAATACAAACATCAGATTAAAATGATCATGTAACATAAATAATGTGCAAAAATATCTTGGTACGGACTATCTAGGATTTTAATTGTGAGATTCTTTATGATATTTAATTAGTCATTTATATTGAAGTAGCAGGGTTTTGGGTTTGTAGAGGAATAGGATGAGAAGTTAATTTGTTGTAATTAATGTAATTTTAATCTTTATTCAATTTTTATGTAATATTGAATGCATTATTAATTATGTATCTTGCTTAATTGTTATTTTATTTGAGTTTAATTTGTTAATTTTAATGGATATTTACATTTATGTTATTAATTAATAATGTAGCAGTGGGCTGTTAGTTAAATTATAATTAATTTAATTTTATGTTGAATATTTTTTTTTACTGTAAAAGAAATATATAATTTAATAATAATTATTGGACTCATTACGATGGCGGTTGGGCAAGCATTTAACTGCCATCATTTCTGGCAAGAGACATTCCGTCAAGGAGTCATCAGCTCCAAAAGCTCAATTACGATACGACCATCATGTAAGCGGTCAGAAACATTACTTTTACTATTGTGGCATGTGCTGCGACCAGGAAAAGGGCTGCAGCACCAGCCAAAGCAGTTAAAGGAATGTTTTTAAACATCCATGCACAGAGCATGGATGCTTCGGAGGCATCACATGTGCCAGTTTGGTCACATAGCGGCACACTGAGGCCGTGCTAGGTGCCGCCAGATTCCATTTCCGACAGCCTTTTTATGCCAGTAGGAAGTCCATGAAAAGGCTGTTGGAAACTGACATTTTAAACCCTTCGACGGGGCCCCCGCAGGCATGCCTTCATTGTAAGGATTAGGATCTGACCTTCATGGCCCCGAGTTCCCCCTCCAGCCTGTCGGATGTGGGGGACTTTCTACCCGGCCAAATTGCTCCGACCGTTGGTATTGTAATCTAGCAGTCAGATCAATACCCTTGATTTTTGTGCTATTTTATCATTCAAGTAGCATCCTGTGGACCTATTTTATTCTTTGCAATAGGTTCCTTCTATTCTCTGGTGTCTTCATAGTCGATAATCGGTGGTTCTTGTTGTCGAATTCTTTGATTCTTTCAGAGATTTCGTCCAAATCTTCAGAGAGTCTCCCTTTGCTTCCAGACCCAACGGCGGAAAAAAGAATCTGAAGATGGCTACCACACAAAGGAACTTCCGGGGCGCCGTCTGAGGTCACACAAGGGATGGGCCTAGCACTAAATGGTGGTTGACGACGCCCCAAACAGAAAAAAACCAAAAATAAGTACTATTCCAGACCCAACCACTAGATGGTGGAATAATGCACAGCAAGTGAATCCAGAAAAGGATTCACACTGCAAAAATCATGATTTTATTAGACACAGAGACTAGTTTTACCCCTCCGTGTGTTACCTCACCCATTGAATTTGCTGATTTCAGTTATGTTTTTGCCAGGCCAAAGTTAAAGAAGTTTATCCAATGGAAATCATGGAAAAGAAAGGAGATATTTATAGTTTGGCAGCGGATAAAGTATATATTTTATTTCGTGGTACGGGACTGAAAAATAGCAGCAAGAAAAGAAGGAAGAAGGCTGCATGTTTTAGGATATTATGCATGTTATTGAAGTTCTAGCTTTCCATGGATGTTCTAGTCTAATTCCAAGTTCTTTTTTGCTGCTGTGTCTGAGGATCAATAAAGGAGTTATGCATAATATTAGCTCCTGTGCCTTTAATAAAAATCTTTATTTTCTTCCCATTAAAACTGTGGAAAATCCGCATTTTCGCCATCAGTACACAGTGTTTTCATGTATCAATGGTAAACTCCAAACCAGATGGCAGAAATATAAAATCTGAGGTGGATTCTGTATCTCTGTTTCAGGTGTGCATCAAATGGCTAACATCTTCCGTGAAACTCACAATGCACAGGGTACACATTTTAGAGCATAAGAAGCTACAGTATTCAAAAGCTAATACTATATGGCAAGAGGACATAGTAAGTGTATCTACAAGAAATATGCTGCAGACATACTATTAAACGTATTTGTACCTGTTCATGCTCTACAGCACACTAATCATAGAGAAACTATACAAATTAAAGAAATAACAAAAAAAGAACATATAGCCTGAATGTCAGGTCTGAACCAAACAGTGTATTCTACCACTGCCTTTCATGCTTAGCTTTAAAGGATCTCCCCACTTACCCAGAACTCCTGTAGGCCAGATAGGTGGCGGATGTTCTCGATCTTTTTAATTCGGTTGGCCGCTATATCCAAGGTTGTCAACTTATTCTAATGAAAACAAACAAATGGAAAAGATCTGTGTAAGCCAGACAGTTATGCTAGGTTACAAGATATATAGTTACTTTTTGGCATCATGATTATAAATTGCGCACTTTTAGGTTTGGAATGATGGTGTGCACAATTCACGGCAAGCTATTCCGTAATCAATACAACAAGAAAGGATTAGGAAGGCCCTTCGGTAGACTTCCTTCACAACTGGTTTAGATAGGTATGTGTAGGAAGGTGGATACCTGACTATGGTTCCCCCCGGATTTTTTGCCTTGCGTTTAGCTGGTTTTCGACTTAGTTGGCCTGGGATCCTGCTAATCAGGGCCCCAGGCTATCTGCTCTCTCTTTAAAATGGACTCCATGTACCCTAGGTGCATAACTAAATTGGCTTGGGTCACCTTATCAGCCCCTGTACAGTGTACTATAGGTACCCAGGGCATAGGTGCATCCAAGGCCTACCAGGGGCTGCAGCATATCTTTTGCCACCCCTGGCTGGCTATCCAAACTGACACAACTGGCTGATCACTCAGCTGGGGCAAGGTCGTGTAATCACCCCTTGCTTAGATATAGTATACATATATCTCTAAACCTATATCTGGACATATATATACCTATAAGTCACTCCTATGGAAGGCCTTAACAATCCTGGAGGCAGAGTGCTTGGTTTTATGTGAGATGGTGCTCTAGCATGAGCTGAGCCTGTCTGCAGCTGTCGGGACCAACTCCCTTAGCTGTTCCGGGATATTGCCATGCCATATACTCTTAAGTGCATTATAATCCTCGCGGTTACTTGCTAACTTTGGTTTGGCTTTATCGAAACATGTCGTGTAAGGTGTCATACGCTTTGGAAAACTACCTCCTCGCCAGTCCTGGCGACGGGGGTAGCATTCCACTCTTCTAGAGGGAGAAGACATGTTACTTTGCTTAAACGCGGTTAAATCTAACCAGAGCCCCAGCATCACAAAATGGATGCTGCTGCCACAGACACGAGTCTGGCCTCCTGCTGCTGACCGAAACTCCGGCAGGGGAGGCCTGGACAATAGATATCCTGTCACAGAGAGGTGTTACACCACCCCAGACAGGAGATAGTGGATTGTAGCAGGGAGGGTTGAATGAAACTAGACACTGCCTGGGGAGCACAAGGCTTCCCATGCATAGTCCAGTTCAAACCGGTGCTGGGGCACTCTAGCCCCAGCTCTGGCGCGAAACTGGACAAAGGAAAGGGGTGTAACCACCCCCTTCCTTGGTCCCACCCATAGGAGGGACCTAGCAGGTAATCCAGCCCCTTGATTTGGAATAAAGGTAGGAGCTGTGCCAACGCACATCAGATTATCCTGACTGAAACTTATGAAACGAAACTCTGGAGCCTTTGACATCCCACTCGACGTGGAAGACTTAAGAATCTCCCTTGTGGTCAAGGAGTGACCACCCTGTGCAAACAGGCACCATCCAGCGCATCCCCGTTTGCTTTGTTGCAGTTCCCGCCGGAACTCGAGCGACAGAGATCGACAAGACCCAGCTTTCCTGCCTTCCAACAGCCCGATCCACAGTCCCAGCGAATCTGAGACCCGTGGAGGCGACCTAAAGCGTGGGGCCGGCCATCTTGGAAAAACTACGAAGTGCTGACCGTGCAGCTCCCGAGGCTCCCTCGACGCTGTGCATTGAGGTTTGAAAAGCCCCAGCCCCGAGCAGCTTTTGCACCAAAGCTCTCCCCTTCACACTCACTGAGTGCTGCGTGGGGCTCTTTTGCATTTTTCTGCTCGAAGCGTTGGTCCGGTCGCTTGCCAGTTGGCTAGTGGCCCCAGTACCGACGAACCTTTGAATTTGCTCTGCTAGTCTGGTTGCTCCAGACTGGCCCTCGCTCCCCTGAAAAGGAGCCACCGCTCTGACCTTGCTGGTCCGAGTAAGAAGCGATCTTCGAATTCTGCGTGGGTTGCATTTGCCAAGGTCTGTTTGCTCCGATCCGGAAGCCGACACCGCCGGCAGCGAGAGCCTTCGTGGGACAGCTCGTGATCCACTCCTGGACATCCTCGGTGCCCCAGAGTCTACGTGGCAGGGGAGACAAGCTTCTCGACAACTACCTGATTGCGCCCGACATTGCCTGGTTCCTTCCTGGTTCCACCCTGGTCACTGCTGAGTGACCCAGACTCTGTCCCCTCTGCTTTCAGGTACTCTACATCTTCGATCCACCCTTGGATCACAGCGGACACTTCTCTTCTGGCCGCCTGCATCTTCATCTCCAGGCTTCATAGATCTACACGATGAAACCCGACACGACTTTGCACATGTGCACCCGCTTCCTGTGGGTGAGGTAACTCTTGAAAGCCGGTGCTCCTGCGGTGGTTTACACCTCTAGTGTTTAAGTCTAAAGTTTTGTACTTCTAGTCCAGTCGGAAGACTCCTAAAACTGTAACTCGATAACTTTTACGCACCATTGACTTTGCATTGGTGCATGCGTGTGCTTTTAGAGCTGCACCCAAGTCCTGCGGGCTTTTCCCGACTTCATCACTGATAGTCCTGAGTAGTCCCAGCGATTCCCAAGGCCCTAGGCCTTACCACTGTTCGATTAGTGATACTTATACCACTTTTTTAATATATGGTTTGAGTGGCCACCGGCCTCATCCATAAACGTGTAACTTTCATATGTTAAACTGTGCTTTTGTTTAAACGCTTGTGCTTCTATACTCATAAAGAGTATAGAGGATTATTCTAGTAATAAATACATATATTTTTATAATCTAAAACTTGTGTGGTGTCCTTTCATTTGATATTACAGGATTGCATATGGTAAAACAGCTGGCTTCACAGGCCCTCTTGAGTTTAGCCTGAAGGCTGCTTAGTCCATGCTACCCCTAGGATAGCTTGTCTATAAGGTTGACTTACAACCACCACCATGAGGGATTGTTTGGACTGATACAAGGTGCCCACAGAATTGTGGACATCATACATCAGGCCAACTTCTCACATTGGTGGCAGCGGTGGTATTTGAGCTTGCTGTTGTTTTACCATTGCAATCTTTTTATCAAATTGAAAGATCACATTAAGTACCTTAGGTACATATAAACAAAGCTTACATATTTAAGTTCTACTGAACTTAGTAGTTGTAGATAAAAGGGCTTAGCACACCCTGCCTACAACTCACTAGCAAGGTACAGTAGGAAAACACTTCGTGTAGGTAAGTGCACCACTAACACCTCACTAGAGTCATGTCTGGCACAGGTGAGTAACCCATTGCTCTGCCTGTGGAAGGTGACCTTGCCAAGGAACCCTCCAGCTATGACAAACTCAGCCATAGGGACTTGAGTGCCTTGTGCACTGCAAGGAGGTTGAAAATGGGGCACAACCCTACCATTCCCATCCTGATAGCCAGCCTAGAGAATGATGATCTTGAGAAAGCTAGTGTAGTTCCCTCAAAGTCAGGAGAAGGAGTGAACTCCCCAGATACTGAGAACACCCCCCCAGAGGTAGAAAATGAGGAGGTGGACCCTGAATCAGAAGGTGAAGAGTCAGATCAGGATCAAGGGGATACCCAGGTACCAATTGGGAGGCTTAGCCAGACCAACGTGGGCCTACATGGAAATGGAGAGGGCCAGCACCTCCCCAGGTTCCATAGCAGAATAGTTCCAGGTAATAGAAGGGAGAGATCTCCTTCCAGGGAATCTCAACTTTCTAGTTCCTCAAGGGAATCTCAAAGGGGAATGACTTCCCCCCCAGAGAAAAGAGCATAGGGCCAGGATGAGGGCTGTCCAACTCCAGATAGAGAGGGAGGAGGTAGCCTTGGCCCAAGCTAAACTTGATTTAGCAAGGGAATAAAAATTGTGTGGATTAGATTCCACTGGTGCCAGCAACTTTATCCCTAAAGATAAAGACAGGTCCTATGATCATAGAAACCTGAGCAAGATTGTGCCCCCCTACAAAGAAGGGGATGACATCCACAAATGGATGACTGCTCTGGAGAGAGCCTGCATGGGACAGCAGGTTCCTCAAGAACAGTGGGCTGCAATCTTATGGCTCTCCTTTTCTGAGAAAGGGAGAGATAAGCTCCTCACTGTTAGACCTGAGGATGCAAAAAATTACACTGTCCTTAAGAGTGTTCTTATTGATGGGTTTGGCCTAACCACTGAGCAATACAGGTTGTTGTTCAGAGATACCCAAAAAGCTCAGACTCAGGACTGGACTGATTTTGTAGATTGTGCTACTAAGGCTCTGGAAGGTTGACTACTTGGCAGCAATGTACATGACTATACAGGATTGTATAATTTGATTATGAGGGAGCAGATCCTAAGTAATTGTCAAAAACAGCTTTTGCACCAGCACCTGGTGGACTCAGATCTGGCCTCTCCACAAGCATTGGGTAAGAGGGCAGACAAATGGGTCAGAACCAAAATTAGGCCTAAGAATCCGGGTAATGACCAAAAGAAGGATACTTCCAAGGCTCAAGAGAAGGGTGGGGATAAATCTAAAGACAAGTCTCCCACAGGGCCCCAAAACTCCAAGGATGGGGATGGGTTCCAAAACAACTCCTCTACCCAGAAGAAACCTTACTGCCATGCCTGTAAACAGACTGGCCACTGGAAAACAGACAGCTGTTGTCCAAAAATAGCAATAAAGAAAATATACCTCCAAGTAAAGCTCCAACACCTCCTGTTACTATTAGCAGTAATCCCCCAGGTGGTGGGATCACCCCCAAGAATTTGGCTGGGTTTACTTTTGGAACACAGGTGGACTCTGGCCTAACCAGGACCCCCACTACAGCTACTCTTGTCTGTGATAATGGCATGGGGTTTGCCAACTTCACTGCTTGCCCAAACACTTTGAGCAAGTACAGACAGCAGCCCCACATCAATGGTCAGAAAGTTGAGGCCTATAGAGACACAGGGGCTAGTATCACTCTGGTGACTGAGAATCTAGTCCCCTCAAGGCAACTTTTACCTGGAGCCACATACCAGGTGACAACATAACATAACATGTGTATTTGTAAAGCGCACGTTCACCCTTGGGTATCTTGGCGCTGAATAACAGATGTTTATTGTTACCCAACTCAATGGTACTCATTTTATCGACCTCAGTTGGATGAAAGGCTGAGTGAACCCCCGGGATTCGAACCTGTGACCATGAGGTCGAACACAGGCCCCTGCAATGGACGCATTAGTCCACTGAGCCACCAGACCCGGTACAAACATTGATGGAGTGCAGAAAAATCATCCCATGGCAGTGGTAAATCTCAGCTGGGGAGGTGTCACTGGCCCCAAGAGAGTGGCAGTGTACCAAAAGTTGCCTGTAGATTGCCTACTGTCGGGACCAACTCCCTTAGCTGTTCCGGGATATTGCCATACCATATACTCTTAAGTGCACTATAATCCTCGCGTTTACTTGCTAACTTTGGTTTGGCTTTATCGAAACATGTCGTGTAAGGTGTCATACGCTTTGGAATACTACCCCCTCGCCAGTCCTGGCGACGGAGGTAGCATTCCACCATTCTAGAGGGAGAAGACATGTTACTTTGCTTAAACGCGGTTAAATCTAACCAAAGCCCCAGCATCACAAAATGGATGCTGCTGCCACAGACACGCGTCTGGCCTCCTGCTGCTGACTGAAACTCCGGCAGGGGAGGCCTGGACAATAGATATCCTGTCACAGGGAGGTGTTACACCACCCCAGACAGGAGATAGTGTATTGTAGCAGGGAGGGTTGAATGAAACTAGACACTGCCTGGGGAGCACAAGGCTTCCCATGCATAGTCCAGTTCAAACCGGTGCTGGGGCACTCCAGCCCCAGCGCGAAACTGGACAAAGCGAAAGGGGTGTAACCACCCCCTTCCTGGGTCCCACCCATAGGAGGGACCTAGCAGGTAATCCACCCCCTTGATTTGGAATAAAGGTAGGAGCTGTGCCAACGCACATCAGATTATCCTGACTGAAACTTATGAAACAAAACTCTGGACCCTTCGACATCCCACTCGACGTGGAAGACTGAAGAATCTCCCTTGTGGTCAAGGAGTGACCACCCTGTGCAAACAGGCACCATCCAGCGCCTCACCGTTTGCTTTGTTGCAGTTCCCGCCGGAACTCGAGCGACAGAGATCGACAAGACCCAGCTTTCCTGCCTTCCAACAGCCCGATCCACAGTCCCAGCAAATCGGAGACCCGTGGAGGCGACCTGAAGCGTGGGGCCGGCCATCTTGGAAAAACTACGAAGTGCTGACCGTGCAGCTCCCGAGGCTCCCTCGACGCTGTGCATTGGGGCTTAAGAAGCCCCAGCCCCGAGCAGCTTTTGCACCAAAGCTCTCCCCTCCACACTCACTGAGTGCTGCGTGGGGCCCTTTTGCATTTTTCTGCTCGACGCGTTGGTCCGGTCGCTTGCCCGTTGGCTAGTGGCCCCAGTACCGACGAACCTTTGAATTTGCTCTGCTAGTCTGGTTGCTCCAGACTGGCCCTCGCTCCCCTGAAAAGGAGCCACCGCTCTGACCTTGCTGGTCCGAGTAAGAAGTGATCTTCGAATCCTGCGTGGGTTGCATTTGCTAAGGTCTGTTTGCTCCAATCCGGAAGCCGACACCGCCGACAGCGAGAACCTTCTTGGGACAGCTCGTGATCCAATCCTGGACATCCTCGGCGCTCCACAGTCCACGTGGCAGCGGAGACAAGTTTCTCGACAACCACCTGATTCCGCCTGACATTGCCTGGTTCTTTCCTGGTTCCACCCTGGTCACTGCTGAGTGACCCAGACTCTGTCCCCTCTGCTTTCAGGCACTCTACATCTTCGATCCACCCTTGGATAACACCAGACACTTCTCTTCTGGCCGCCTGCAGCATCTTCATCTCCAGGCTCCATAGATCTACACGACGAAACCCGACGCGACTTTGCACCTGTGCACCCGCTTCCTGTGGGTGAGGTAGCTTTTGAAAGCCGGTGCTCCTGTAGTGGTTTACACCTCTAGTGTCTAAATCTAAAGTTTTGTACTTCTAGTCCAGTCGGAAGACTCCTAAAACTGTAACTCGATAACTTTTAAGCACCATTGACTTTGCATTGGTGCATGCGTGTGCTTTTAGCGCTGCACCAGAGTCCCGCGGTCTTTCCCGACTTCATCACGGATAGTCCCGAGTAGTCCCAGCGATTCCCAAGGCCCTAGGCCTTACCACTGTGCGATTAGTGATACTTATACCATTTTTTAATATATGGTTTGAGTGGCCATCGGCCTCATCCATAAACGTGCAACTTTCATATGTTAAACTGTGCTTTTGTTTAAACGCTTGTGCTTCTATACTCATAAAGAGTACAGAGGAATATTCTAGTAATAAATACATATATTTTTATAATATATAACTTGTGTGGTGTCCTTTCATTTGATATTACAGGATTGCATATGGTAAAACAGCTGGCTTCACATGCCCTCTTGAGTTTAGCCTGAAGGCTGCTTAGTCCAAGCTACCCCTAGGATAGCTTGTCTATAAGGTTGACTTACAACCACCACCATAAGGGATTGTTTGGACTGATACAAGGTGCCCACAGAATTGTGGACATCATACATCAGGCCAACTTCTCACAGTATGCAAGCACGTTACATGCTAATTCATTACCTGGTATTTTTCCCCGATCGGCTGCAGAACACGGTAGAAAAAATAGAGATTCTACACAGAATACTTACATCCAGGTGTTTTTTAGATAGTTTCACATGTGAGTCGTGTAATAAAATGAGCTTTTTAAAGCAGATCTTTTAAAAGTGATTGCTCACGTTCAAACAATTGTCAGTGTAAAATAAATATGCAGATAGCACGGTGTGGTAAAATAATTAACAGAATTGAAGTGTATCAGTAACATGCATGCTTAGCACACTAGAAGAAGGAAAAATCAATTAATTGTAATGATAGTAAAATCTTCACCGCCATCCAAAACATAGGAATATTCCCACTTACATGCGGGAACCATGGAACGCTCTTTATTAAAAAATCATTTTAAAAACAGATAGGAATATTGTCTTTAAAATTTTTTTTATTAGCAAACGAATACTTAAAACTAGATTGCAGCTTAAAGAGAACTTGCTGCTCAAGGTGAAACAAATAAGCAGGAAAAATTAAGGCAGATGCAGCCAGATAGGCAGCAACAGCAGTAAAGCTAAAAATACGTCCTGATACATAAGAAGTCAGCCGCTTCCATAGCTCCTTGTGCTTTTTACCGCTATGGGCTCACAGGATCAGTTCTTTGGATGGGTTTAGCAAGGAAACGAGGTAGACCCACGGACAAAAAAGAATCCTGTACATATCCGGGTCATGAAAAACGGAAACAGGAAGCTATACCTCGTTGTGAAAATTTTTACGCATATTAAGTATACAGTTGCTGAAAAAAAGAAGAATATATAGGATCAATCAGGAGTTTGTTAAAGCGAGACTACTCACCCGTAAGGGTCTCAAGGCGCTAGGGGTGGGGGGGAGGGGGGGTGCAGGTTCCATTCCATCAAGGAGGGGGTCTGTCGAAGAGCCAGGTTTTGAGGTTACTTGCGAAGATGGGGAGCGATGTTGTCTGTCTGAGGTGGAGCGGAAGGGCGTTCCATGCTTTGGCCGCGAGGAAGGAGAAGGAGCGGCCTCCCGATCTGGTCTTTCTGGTGCGAGGGACCACGGCGTAGGAAAGCTGGGCTGATCGTAGGGTCCTTTGGGGTGCGTGGAATTTGAGTCGGCTGTTCAGGTATGCTGGTCCGGTGCTGTGGAGGGCCTTGTGTGCATGGGTGAGCATCTAAAAGGTGATTCTCGCCTCGACGGGGAGCCAGTGAGTGTGAGCAGGTGCTGGGAGATGTGGCAGTGTTTTGGCAGGTTGAGGACCAGTCTTGCGGCGGCGTTCTGGATGTTCTGTAGCTTGCGGATGAGGTTTTTGTTTATTCCGGCGTAGAGTGCGTTGCCGTAGTCGAGTCTGCTGGTGACCAGGGCGTGAGTGACTGTCTTTCGGTGTTCGAGGGGGATCCATTTGAAGGTCTTACGAAGGAGGCGGAGGGTGTGGAAGCAGGAAGATGAGACAGAGTTGATCTGGCGGTCCATTTTGAGCTCGGAGTCCAGGATGATTCCCAGGTTGCGTGCGTGGTCTGTGGGGGTTGGTGGGTTTCCGAGGGCGGTGGGCCACCAGGTGTCGATACAGGCGTCGGGGTTTGGGCCCATGATGAGTACTTCTGTTTTGTTGGTGTTTAGTTGTAGGCAGCTGTTTTTCATCCATTTGGCGACGGCTTCCATGCCTTCTCGAAAGTTGCTTCTTGCGGTGTTGGGCTCGTTGGATAGGGAGAGGATGAGCTGGGTGTCATCTGCGTAGGTTCTGACGATGGGGGCAAGTGGAGCCATGTAGACGTTGAAGAGCGTCAGGCTGAGGGAGGAGCCCTGGGGGACTCCGCAGGTGGTAGGTGTGGGGTCCGAGAGGAAAGGGGGGAGTCTGACCCGCTGCGTCCTGCCGGAGAGGAAGGAGCATATCCAGTCGAGGGCCTTGTCCTGGATTCCGTCTGCGTATTAGGGTGCGGTGGGAGACTGTGTCGAACGCCGCTGATAGGTCGAGGAGGATGAGGGCTACTGTTTCTCCTTTGTCCAGTAAGGTGCGGATGTCGTCTGTTGCGGCGAGGAGGGCGGTTTCCGTACTGTGGTTTTTTCTGAAGCCGGATTGGGAGGAGTCGAGGATGTTGTGTTCTTCAATGAATGTGGCGAGTTGGCTGTTGATGGCTTTCTCGATGACTTTCGCTGGGAACGGGAGCAGGGAGATGGGTCTGTAGTTTGAGGTCGGTGGGGTCCGCTGAGGGTTTCTTCAGGAGGGGGTTGACCTCAGCGTGTTTCCAGTCGTCCGGGAACGAGGCGGTCGCCAGGGAGCGGTTGATGGTGTGGCAGAGCATGGGTGCGATGGTGTTGGCGGCTCTGTTGAAGATGTGGTGGGGGCAGGGGTCCGTGGGGGCCCCTGAGTGGATTGACTTCATTGTCTTCAGTGTGTCTTCGGTGGTGAGGGCTGTCCAGTCATCAATCGCTGGTTTCCGGGTGTCGGGGGTGGTTGGTGAGGGTTCAGTGTGTTGGTTGTCTTCGTCGAAGTTGTCGTAGATGCTCTTGATTTTGTGGTGGAAAAAGATGCTGAGTTTGTCGCAGAGGTCTTGTGAGGGAGGGATGTCGGTAGACTCGCTGGTGGGTTGGGCGAACTCCTTGATGATGCTTTAGAGTTCCTTGCTGTTGTGTAAGTGGGTGGACATTCTGTCTTCAATCGCTTTTTTCCTCGTTTCTCTGATGAGTTGATGGTGGGCGTTGGTGGCGGCTCTGAAGTTGTTGTGGGCTTCTGTGGATTTGGTGTTTCTCCAGGTCTTTTCGAGGCGGCGGCATGTGCGCCTGGACTCTCGAAGTTCGGTGGTAAACCATCTGGCTTTCTTGGCACGGGTATTGTTGTTTTTCTTGAGGGGGGCTATGGTGTTGGTGCTGTCCGAGATCCATCTATGCAGGGTTCGGGCTGCTGTGTTGGGGTCGTCGTTTTCCGCGATGGTTGGGGTGGAGTTGTTGAGTGAGGAGGTGAGCTGGTCATCGGTGATTTTGGTCCAGTTTCTTTGTGGAAGCAGGTGCTGGTGTCTGTGGATGGTGGGTGTTCTGAAGGTGAAGTGGACGTAACGATGTTCGGTCCATGGGAGTTCGGAGGTGTGGCTGAAGGTGATGGAGTTTCCTGTAGTGAAGAGGGGGTCGAGGGTGTGTCCTGCTGAGTGCGTGGGCTCGGTCACGATCTGGCGGAGTGCAATGTTGTGGAGGTTGTTCAGGAGGCATGTGGTGTTGGGGTCCAGTTGATTGTCGAGGTGGAAGTTGAGGTCTCCCAGCAGGGTGTAGTTGGTGGATGCGATGGCCTGCGGGGAGATAATGTTCGTGATGGAGTTGGCGAAAGGTCCACGTGGTCCAGGGGGGTCGGTAGATGAGGGTTCCTCGGAGGGCGGCGGTGGGGCTGGCCAGTATCTTGAAGTGAAGGTGTTCCATCAGTTTTGTGGACTCGTCAGGGAGTGTGCTCAGGCGGAGGCTGGATTTGTGGACAATGGTGATTCCTCATCCTGGGTGGGTGGGGCGGTCCTTCCTGGAGATCTTGTATCCTTGGGGGATGGCGATGGCGATGTCTGGTCCCGAGGTGGTGTTGGTCCAGGTTTTGGTGAAGAATGCTACATCTGGGGTGGTGCTGTCGAGGAGGTCCCAGATTTCTGTGGCGTGTTTGTGGAGGGATCGGACGTTGAGGAGGATGCATTGCAGGGTCTTCGGTTCGGTTGTGTTCTTGTGGACGGGTTGTGCTGGATCCGTGTTCTTGGCGGTGCTGCAGGTGTGCCGGCAGCAGTGACAGCTGAAGGGTCCATGGGTGTCGGCTGGTGATGCTAGCTTGCAGTTGTTGTTGCAGCCTGGGTTGAGTGCGTGGAGTGCTGCTGGGTCGTAGCGTTGGCGGGGCGGAGGTCCAGGGTTCCTGGTGCTGGTCGCGGACGGGCTGCAGACGGGCGCAGATGTGCTTGCCTTTGACGCGCCTTCGGTGCACCAGCGGCGCGCAGTGGCCGCCATTAAGTAGGGGTCGGGGAGGGCTGGACAGCTGGGAGGCGGGAGCGGGGAGGGGAGCTGGATTGGGCCGGTCGCGCTGGGGGGGGGAGGGGCCGCGGGGGCAGCAGCGGCGGGGAAAGGTAAAGGGAGGAAAGAAGGGATTAAGAAAAAAGGGAAAATAAGCAGAAATAAGGCACAAAAGAGCAGAGATGCAGAAAAGAGTAGAAAGGTGAAAGATAGAAAGGGGAGAAAAACGAGTGAAAACAAGTGAAGGAGCAGAGGGAGAGAAAGGGAAAATGGGCAGAAATAAGGCGCAAAAGAGCAGAGGTGCAGAAAGGTGAAAGATAGAAAGGGGAGAAAAACGAGTGAAGGAGCAGAAAGAAAGAAAGGAGACAGAGGTCCACTGGACCACCAGGGATGAGGCGCAGGGAAACCTGCGGGTGGAGGAGGGCCTCGATCACCAACACTCAAGAGTGCAGGGGCAGGGGCACCTCACTTAATGGTGGAGCTGCGAGGGTGGGAGAGCAATTTACCTCACAATGAGTCAGTGGTCTTGCCACTAGGAAACATTAACTAACGGAAAGGAAGGCCGTGTTGTCCCTGGGCAGGTCGCTCAAAGGTCAACCATAATAACAATCAGATTGAAGAAAAGTGGGACAGGAATATCAGCCTAAACTACAGATTTCTTCTTACCTCTTTATCTAATAGAAAAGGGATACACCAGTAACAGGAAGTGAATACTAGAAAAAACTCTTGAGGAATAGAATCATTTCCTGGGCTGTAATATTATTGCCTCTCATTCGTTTTAAAGCCAAGAAAGGAAATTTAGAAACGATGACCCCACGAATTTTGCTGTCCATCAGCAAGGAGCACGGCCCTTCTTGCTGTGAACCATCATCGTAGCCTGCTGGCGCTGCCGCGGCCCTCCTTGTTATAGTTGGGAATTAGCATTTAAAAAACCTATTAAATTCACTGAAAAAACCATAGATCATATAAATAATCACTCCCGATATCCGTCGACTCCACTACTTAGGCACAACCCTGCCTCAGCTTCCCTGAACTTGTAAAATTAACAAGTTCTGAACCGACAGATCAGCACCGGCAAACCAATTGTTGCCGCCCGTTCACATTTTACAACCACCCGATCAGGACCGGGTTGGAATTATCACCGGTCCACTGGTGCAGCCCATTAAGGTCATACTTATCTGTACTGGCCATGCTTGTTTCTTAACTTCCTGACATTTTGACGCAGCGTGAACACATTACTTTTTGTGGTCCAGCCCACGTAGTTTAACTTGTCTGATTGCAAAAGGCCTACTGTGTGCCTACAACCTGTCCATTGCTTACCATTGGTTGTGTTTATTGTCAATCTCATTTATTTGCTTCTTATTCGATGACTTTTTTTGTCTCGGATTGTACTCCGTGAGAGTGCATAGGTTTATCAGCTCTTTTCTTCTGTCCCCAGTGTGATCCCCACAAAATTCCCACCCCCCTATGTTCAATGTTTCTCTCTCAGAGCTGTTGGCAATGTAAATAACAATGCCATTTATTTATAAGTAAAAAAAAAAAAGAAATGTCATGAGCAATGCCAATAGCTCTAACTTTTCCAAAGGCGAAACCATTGCATTGTAAATATGCTTGTTGTAGATTAGTACGATTATGAGAGTTTTCCACGAGACTAAGGGGCCAGACTTGGCCACCGCATTAAATACATTTGTTTGTTGTGGGGCCACAAATCTTGGTGCTCTAAAAATAGGTAAATTGGGACCCCATCCGCTCCTAGAGCCTTTGCACTGCTGCACTTACCCAGCCCATTTCTTACTTCATCTAGTGAAAATATGAGATGGTGCATTGGCGCTATGGCTAAACTGGAAGGGTTGTTCATAACATTATCCTTTGAGCCAAAAATCTCATCAAAGTTATCCACCCAGGCATCCTCACTAACTTAAGGGTTCTTTTGAGGCTCCTTAGAGTTTTTAAAGAAAGGGGCATTGATCACGTTTCAAAAGTCTCTACTATTTTGGGCAATTACTGCTTGTTCCAGGTTTTTCTAAGCCTCCTCCTTCAGAGCCGTTTACTGGCAGCTGTGTAAGCCTTACGCAAGGTCTTTATCAAAGCATGATCTCTGGGTTGGGCTTTATGCAAATCTTTTAAAGATTTTGAACAGGCTTGATCGAACCAGCAATTTACTGGGGCTTAGTTTATAAATGTACAGCGAGTCAAGACAAATTTCACTTCGGGAAAATCCGAAAACTGCAAGGGCAGTATATCAAAAGGGACACTAAGGGTCCAGCCAATTTAGTACGTTCTCCATTTTATTAAGTAAAATTTGAGGGACTACTTTCACCTTATCAATTTTACCCAATTTTAATTGAGAACTGTACTATCTAGCAAAAATTGGCTTCTGTGTATTCAGTGTTGCCAAGTGCTAGGGGCCTCCACGGTCAATGAAAAAAGGACTGCATAGTCACTAAAATGAAAGAATAGTGTGTCCACTTGTACAAATGTTCCTCTGAGAGATTCGGATACTAGTACAAAATCAATTGTATATTGGTACTTGTAACGAGTGAAGGTCTTTGTGAGGTCTCCCGTGAGTGGGTCTGCCCTCTTAATTATTTACACGTTTCTAGCAAATAGAAGCTTGTTTAAACGGTTGCCATATTCATGTTGCGTGAAATGATAAATTGGATCACCAGCCGAATCCACTAGGCCACAGACCGTATTCATTGTGTATTTACATGGCTGGACATTCAAATTTCCTACCCACACAATATAAAAACCTTTTTACTAAGGCACCGCTATTTTTGTTAATCTCTTTAACCGAAAAAGCCACCACTGTCTGCATATTCCCACCAAAATTACTATAAAAATGTATTAAAAGCCAATCCTGATCACGATCCCCCTCAATTAACAAAAAATGAAAATATGGATAAGGGCTCTCAAATTTCTTAATTCTCATTGGCAAAGTGTTCCATATTAAGGTCAGTAGATCCCCCTCTAGCTCTAACTGATATAGATGGGATTGCTTCAGTTTGAAACAAACGGTACCCATGTACAAATATGTGGTCGATGGCTCAAGTCTCCTGTAAGCATAATATGTCATGATTCTGCCAAAAGGCCAAACAATGTGCATTGCCCACCTTCGCACCAATGTCCGCCGTATTCCAGGATGCAATTTTTACCCTTGCTTTATAGTCCCCTATGGGGCGCTCTGTTTTTTTTTCTCCTGGTGTAGTTATTTCCTTGGTACCCTCCTCCATGTTTTGGTTTAAATCTGCCATAGATAGTCTGTCAAACTGTCAAATCGGTTCTCTACTCTCAGTCCAAGCCCACCCATACTACCAGAGTTTACATTACCACTGGGGGAGGTCCAGACCTGCCGATGGAGCCACTTAACTAAGCATGTTACACTCCTGTGGACCCAGGCTCCATAGTTCACAAAAGGAGCAACTCGTATTTCACTCTTTCACGTCTTGTTGCATCTTATTAGGTTTTTTACTTAAGATTACTAACCAAGGCAGCTTCCTTCTCCTGATGTATTGTGACAGGTGTGTAAAGTGGATGTATGATGTTACCACGCGTACTTTTACAACGCGTACCGTTACCACACTACTTTTACCACGCAAGTCGTTACAACGACTTGCGTGGAGGGGCGCTGGATAGTAAATTATTTAATTTACTATTCCAACTCCAGTCCCCGTGGATTCTAGGGAAAGGAGTTGGATAGTAAATTAAAGTATTTACTATCCTGGAGCGCCCCCCAGCGCATTTCGTTGTAACGACCTGGGTGGTAAAAGTAGCGTTGTAACGGTACCGCGTTGTAAAAAATGCGTGGTAACCGTTGTATACCGTGTAAAGTATACAGTTGTCTCTTAACTTGCCTTCTTCCTTTTTTAGGTCTCAGCTAGCGTAGGCTGCGCTTGCGCAGTCTCGCTGGCGATATTTTATGTTTTCTAGAGTAGGGAGGTAAACGAGCTAGCTCTTCTCCATTGGCTGGCTTCCTAAACGGCAGCCAGCCATTGGAGAAGAGCTTTGTCCGTCACTTTAAGCCCCGCCCGTTTCGGATTGAGGGGCGTGTTTTTTGCTGTCCTTTCTCTCCTTGACGTCTTCAGTCACTCAACAAAAACACACGCCCCCCAGTCTGAAAAGGAACGGGCTTATCCGCAGCTGCTGCCACTATTTTGCTTGTTTAAAACAGTGTTGAGCATGTTTCCATATAAGAGGGCATGCTTCTTACTGGTGGCCAGCCTTTTCCCCCTCATTGTCAGGTGGTGGTGTGCACCCCTTCCTAATGTTCCAAGTGTGTAGAGGAGCTATTCAGATTCCATTTCTTGGCACTACGCCACTTCGCACATCATGTAGGAAGCCCCCTGCGACAACCGGTCCGAGGTGGTCTCTCAGCCGTCTCACTTATGCGGAAGCGTGGACTCGCCGTCGTGTGGCGCTCAGCAGCACACCCTTCATTTGTGCAAGAGCGGGGAGTTAGACTGCCGTAACTTGCAGTCTGAGCGCGTCCTGCCTGCTGCCCCTGCCTTCCTGCCTGCGTGCTGCGCTTCCAGGCAGGTCTCCGGGTTGCTATTGTGCTGCATACAATGCCATGAGAGAGCAGTGCTTCCCTCTCCCTGCACTGAGCAAACACGGCTACTCCTCCGGCCTCCCCGTGGCCCGCTCGTGTGATAAGCAGAGCCTCCTCGTGGTAACTGCGCATTGTGAATCATGTTCAGCAGCAGAGTTGTGTGGTGATACGTGGAGGGCAACGCTTTGACACCGTAGGAACTTGCCAAGTGACGCCCTTGCGTGTACACATACACAACTGACGTTCATACCGTGTTCCTCCTAGTGGCCAAGGGAATTGTATTCAGGAAATTGTAACATAGGCTTACGCAAGAGAGGCTGGAAATCACAGGCCCGTTACCCTCTTTTGTCACAAAGGGACACATGATATTTTCAGCGATGGTTCGCAAACAGCACACCACTCAAATCAATGTTCATTGCTGAGAACGCGAGGACAGGGCGATGAGCGTGTACGCGCAGGTTGGATTGACGCTGCCTTTCATTGGGATACGGTGAGTTTGAATTCAATTGTTTTTAAAAGTTCGAATCCGCGGTAAAGGCAATTCTCCAGTCCACACCCTCACGCTATGTGCCTCTCTGCGGTGTAGCCGCGTCGCAGGTCCGTGCAACGCCGGTCTTCACACCTTCCCGTCTTTTGTGATATCACAGGCATGCGTCATAAAACCATTCAGAGCTTCTGGCCCGTAGCTTTAACAGCTCCTTCAGACCACCCTGCTGCAGCCATCCGGGGTGTCAAAGGAACATCTTTGTGTAACAGTGCCTCCCCAGAGCAGAGGTGCAACTAGAGCCAAATTTCGGAGGGGGGCTATAGGGGAAAGGGGGCAACTAAAAATTTCAGAGGGTCTGATTCTTCCAGCAATATGCAGAGTGGAGATGCAGGGGCTCTAAGAAGGGGTAAGAACACAACAAAGCCTCGTTAGTGAGTAAATGGTCTTTTAAACACCATACTTTGTCAAAACTGCCTACGCTCCGCGACGGGGTCTGGTGCACACTGTCCCCAATCATAGTTTGCCGACGACGATACTCAAACCTGCGCCCCCAGTTCAAAGGTGGAAGATCTTGCAGGCTTACCTCTTTTACCATTGTAAATGACAATACCATATATTTATCGGTTTAATAAAAAAAAAAAACAATAAATGAAAAAAATGACATTTGAAATGCAAATAGCTCTAACTTTAACAAAGAAGAGACCATTGCATTGTAAATGCTGGTTTCTTTATGAAAATAAAAATTAATTTACCAAAAATAAAAGTGTAAAGAAGTTTCACTTTTTTCCCACAATTGGTGTAAAAAAACACTTTGTAATTGACTTTTTAAGTTTCAATCTAATGCATTTCAACCTCATAAAACATTTCAGGCTCTTACGTTGTTCTCCAGACCCTCAATTACTTCGATTCCATTGTTGCTCAGGTAGAGCTCCCGCAGATTGACCAGGTTCAGCAAGCCCTCTATCTTTGTAAGGCGATTACTCTGGAAGAGACAAAATGTTAATTTTTTCATTAACATTGTGGTGCATGTAACTGTGCTAGCATATATTTCTTGTTGAGCAAGAGGTGAAAAGAGCAAAGAGGGCAGGGAAGGAGAAGACAAAAGGAAACTGGGAAGAGAGAAAGAAACAGAGGAAAGAGAAAGGGAAATCAGGGGGATAGTTGCAGCACAGAGAGCGGTCTGTAGGGAAATGCATGGGAATTAGATGGAGGAGAAAGGGGGACAGAGAGAGAGGGGCAGATGGAAAGAGGAAAATGTAAATTATCATGGCATGAGCACAGAGGAACATGCTTTTACCTGTATGCTGAGCACAGTTAATTTTGTTAATCCGTCCATATTTTGGATCTGTGTGATCTTATTCTTTCCTAAAAATAGGTTTTCCAGGTTCTTAAGTGTTTCCAAATTTTCAATTACCTGAAAACAAAAACAAATTTAGTTAAATGACAACTAAAACAATTAGTTATTTACCTGTAACTCCAGTTCTCCAATATTGGAATCTTTCATACAGTCACATGCTTGAATCATTCCCTGCCATCAGGTTGGAAATACCCAGTACAGCGTGTGTTTAGTGGCACATCCAACTAATTTGAAGTAAACCAAACTTCAGCTGACTAGGTGCTTCATGCTCTAATGCTTACTGAATACCTTAAAGCAGACATAATACCGCTAGGTCTCCAAGTACGCAATACACCAGCTATCAGTTCAGTTAAAAAATAAGTTTATTATGACCAATTGGTCAGTCAGTCAAAATACTCTTTATTCGATTTTTGCTAAAATCATAAAAGGCATAAAACAAACACAATACAGTATTTAAAAAACATCACATGATCACATTAAAAGGAATGAATTTCTACATAATGATTACATTTCATCAGATTGTTGCATGCAGTAGTTTAAAAAATGTTTCCTTTAAAAAACAAATTTGAGTTAAAACAGGTCAATCTGGGGTAGCCTTTTTTTTCTAATTCTAAAAGCCGAAGTTAGATAGCAAGCAACACTAAACATAGTATAAGTGTCTGTTAACATTTGAAGGAAAATTAGGGCTGGCCTTATTTGAGTAAAGCCCGCTGCCTTCAGAGCAGGGAATAGATATTTCTTCCTTGCAGTGCTATAAAAATCACAGAAAAATATAAAATGAAGGGTGTCCTGAACTGAGAAGTTATCACAACCGCATGGCGGACCATCCTCAGGTTTTGACCACACCGGAAAATTTCCTAAGGTATAATGAATTAAATTCATCCTAAATTTGGTCAATAGGAGTCTATGCAGAGGATTAGTCACGGTTTTTAGGTAAGGTTCCATGGTGGGTGAAGTAATTAAAACAGTATGTGCCCTTACCATGGGTTTCCTCAGTTCCAGATCTTCTCTATCCATGCGGGCCCTATCCATAAACATCCGCTTAATCCACCCAACATCCTCCCTCCTAATGTTAGTTGGGTCGTTAAAAAGTTCCGGTCTCCCCAGCATTAATAAGGTAGATTTAATAAATTTTAGCCAGGGAATTCTCATGGCGTTATCCCTTGCAATGACGTCCCTAAGGATGGCATGATTTAACGTCAGCTCGGGATTCAACCACGTTTTGACCCAAAAAAGGAGGGGTGCCAATTTAAGTTTGTCAGAGATGTATCGTAGGCCTATTTCCTCATGAATAGAGAAGGTAGGTGTGGAGTCTGGTACAGATAAAATGTTCCTAATGATACCGTTTTCCACCCTCTGAATTTTTGCCGTCTCTACGTAGCCCCAAATCGCAGATCCGTACATAGCGATTGGAACGCACTTGCTATTATATATTTTGATCACAGCCTCCATTGGTTTTGCTCCCAATCGCTTTGTGAAGGCCAGCAAGGCTGATGAGGATCGTGCTAAGCTGAGACTTTTAGCTGTGACCTGTGGAACCCAAGACCCTCTGTGATCAAAAAGAACTCCCAAGTAAGGAAAAACTGGGACCCTAGAAAGGGTCTCCCCTTTACATATAAAAGATTTTTTCTGCAGCATGTTAACTTTACGGCCAATGATCATAGTGTGGGACTTAGACGCATTAATTTTCAAGTCTAGGTTCTCCATAAAGGAACCAAAACGGTCCAGAAGAATCTGTAGGCTAATCCCTGTTCGCGCTATCAGGACGGCATCGTCCGCGTATAGGAGGGCTGGGATTTGAGCACCTCCTACACGTGGGACATCCGCCGATCCTGTTTCAAGGTATTTCCCGAGACCATTTATATAAATAGTAAAAAGAAGGGGGGCCAGGATACAACCCTGTCGCACCCCTTTTTCAGAATTAAAACTTTCTGTGCACCTACCGTCCCTGGTGACTCTTATTTTTGCCTTAAGGTCTTGATGTAGCCTTGCCATAAATGCCACCAAGGGTTCCTCTATACCCAAATCTAATAGGGTAGTCCACAGCTTACTTCTATTCACCAGGTCGAAAGCCGAGGAGAGGTCCATGAAGGCCAGATAAACTGTCCCCTCCCCGGCCACCGTATACCTGGAGACTAGAAGGTGGAGATTGGAGCATTGTTCCAATGTCCCCCTATTCTCACGAAAGCCATATTGGATATTCGAGAGTCCCCCATGCAGTTCAATGTTTTCCCTTAGTTGATTCAAAAGGACTCTACCTAAGATTTTAAAAGTAGAGTCGATAAGGGAAATAGGGCGATAGCACCCAGGGTCCTCCCGATTTCCCTTCTTAAAGATGGGGACTATTATGGATGTTGCCCAGGTTTGAGGTAGGCATCCTTCGGCTGCTGCTCTAAATACTCTGGTCAAAACTTTACTCCAAAGTACTGGACAATATTTAAAAAAGTCTGCCGGGACACCATCCGGGCCTGGAGCCTTATTTTTTGTGGTATCCGCAATGGCTTTAAGGACCTGCTCTTCCGTAACTACCACTGTGGCTGTACAAGAAGTCGCCACAGTAGTACTTGGACAAACTGACGGTTCACCCCCATAGATCTTACTAAAATGCTGTACCCATCTTTCGTCTGGGATTACACAATCTGTGATCAGATTGTTCTCTCCTGAGAAAAAGGAGTGGTTAATAATTTCCCAAAACTGTTTACTATTTTTTAAAACATCTACATTGAGAAGATCAGTCCAAGCATTATTCTTAATTTCATTTTTCCTTGCCCTCACGGTGGTTTTATAGGCCCGTCTTAAATTAGAGATTAGTTCTTTGTCCCTTTTTTTGGCCCTAAGAGCCGTTTTCAATTCTCTATGTGCCCTCGAACATTTGCTGTCAAACCATTTGTGGGGCTTTGGGGGGTACTTAGATTTAGGTTTTGAAAGATCCCTAACAGTTTGTGCACAGATACAATTAAAAGCTGCAACAACCTGAGGGTTCGAGGCGGTATGATCTAGACAAATTTCTATAGGTCCCTCAATTTTAGGGAGTAGGGTTTCCATAAACCGTTCCTCCATGGCCATACCCCATCTAAGTCGTCTGCCCTGATCACTGGGCACCGTCAAGGCGCAAACCCGGGGCTGATCCACCTGCCTGCGCCATAAGTCACTCCAGTGTATAGCAGTTGACAGAGGGTTATGATCACTATGGTGTGAGACAGTGACTTTATAGTCACTTGCCTTTGAAATTAAGCCTACGGTCATAAATATGTAATCAATTATTGTCCCTTTGGTTGTACCTTTGTACGTGGGGACCTTCTCATTATTAACAGTTTTAAAAGATTCGTAAAGATTGGAATTCGCACACAATAGGTCAAGTGTCTCCCCCATTTTGGTGTGTTCAAAGTGAGGAATGCAGGCTCCATCAGGAGAGTCTACATCTAATGATTGGCAAGGCAAATGACATTTGTGGCTATTAAAATCGCCCATTAAAAAAATTTCGAAAGGAGTATGTGAATTTTGACTGAAGTTATTTATCAAGTTCGCCAAACAATGCACGTGTTCATATTCATTTGATCCACCCCAAGCATTGTAAAAATTAATTACTAGTATAATACAGCTTGGGGAGACTGTCCACTCTATTGCTAGGATGTTTGGGGAACCTGAATTCAATAAGTTAAAAGATCCTACTAGATCTAACGAAAAAAGTGTGATGAGCCCCCCTTTTGCTCTCCCCGCGTTACTGGTGCTGGCAGGTATTGTGTAACTTAGAAATCCATCTAAATAAAAAGAAAGTGAAGTGTCCCACGTTTCTTGCAAAGCTATGACCTTATGTGTAGAAATATATTGGGTCCAAGTAGGGTCAGATGTTTTAGCTCTTATTCCTGCCACGTTCCAAGTCATGAATGTACATGGTAGGGGGGTTACCCTCTCAGGCATGACTATTATAGGTGATGTTTGAGATAAAGGTAGTCAATCGTTGGTGTTCAGATCACTTAGAGGATTAAAACGATTTACCAAATCCATAATAGGGCCTGTGTTATGGGACATTGATCGATTTCGTTTCACATTCCTAGTTACAGTTTGCCACCCGTTCATTGATGGGACCGTAATTGGGGGGGGCATCCTCTGTGGATAAAAAAGGGGCTGTGGGGGATAAAAGAAACCTAGTGGGACTGCCCTGAGGTTATCACTTTCCTTAATATCTGATCCATCCCAGAACAAAGTGCTCGGACAATGGTCGTTGTTAAAGTTTATCACTACACAATCACCTTTCACATTTTTAGCCCGTTTTCCCACCCATCCTACCCTTCTAGCGGCTATAATACTGGAGGATGTATTTGAGTCACCACTGCTGAAATCATCACACCATCTTTTTGCTTTTCCAATAAGTTCAGGAGTTGACTCCTCCTCTCCTTCCCTTAGCGGGGGCACCCCTAAGAAAACAGCTACGTAGGGTACTACCGCTGGGGGCAAGTTTAGATGGATCTTGCTTCCAGGAAAATTAGTAGCCCCAGGTGTTGGGTGGAACTCCTGTGGAATAATGGATGTGGGAGGTTGGGCAACCTGTGAGCCTGCTATAACTGATTCCATGGGCTCAGAGATAGTCTCAGGTGGTGGTAAGGGTAGGTGATGTGCTCTGTGACAATCTACGGCCTTTTTCTCGCCAAGATGCAAGCTATCAAGTTTTTTCGCGATATCATCAATTAGCACACATTTTTTTAACAAGCCATCAAGACATGTGGTCATTGTGTCTACTATGTCTTTTGCGATTCCCACTAAAAGGGGTTCAATCCGTTCCTCAAAAAGAGCCTCGATAAGATCCTTTAGAGACTCCTCCATCCCATGAGTGGCTCGGGGGGGTGCCTCCCTCTTCTTGCGTTTTTTCGAGGGTGATTTTAAAGATCCCAAAGTGTCCGAGGTCACAGTAGGGAGCAAAGTTTGAGATGCACAAGATTGAGGTAAAGTGGAAACAGTAGCAATTGTGGGTTTTGTTATGATGATGTCAGGCTCTAAAGGGATGGATTGTATTTCAGATGATGTGGCTGGGGGGGGAGATTTAGCAATCAAGCCCAGTTCTAATTGTGCTGTAGCAATTTCCTTAGTTAAAGCCCCCACCGCAGAAGTAAGATAGGACAGAATAGAGTCAGATTGTTTTGCCACTTTTGCTTTTTTTCCGCCCTCTTGTGTGGTAGCACCGCATTTCCGCTTACCCATTTTGCAGGAGATGTTAGATGGGTGGCCCAGCCCTGCCTGGTCTTGCCGTGGACTGCCGTAGACTGTCCCGCCCTTGTCCCGGGCTTCTCCCGGTCGCTCCCGCGCGCGACTCGCGGGGCGAGTGGGGTGTCAGCGTTTTTCTTGCGCCTCCTGGCGCTTCTGCCGCGTCACGGGCGCGCTGGCGCCCCAGGGGCTGCTGGGAGGTGTGGTCCGGTGGCTCCGGTTTCCCGCTCCCGTTCCTGCTATCGCCGTTTCCCTCACGGCTTGGCCCGTTGGCCTGGCAAGGCTGCTGTGAGTGTTCTTTGGTGTTCCCCCAGGTCTCGCGGGGGTCAGCGTTTTTCTTGCGCCTCCTGGCGCTTCTGCCGCGTCACGGGCGCGCTGGCGCCCCAGGGGCTGCTGGGAGGTGTGGTCCGGTGGCTCCGGTTTCCCGCTCCCGTTCCTGCTATCGCCGTTTCCCTCACGGCTTGGCCCGTTGGCCTGGCAAGGCTGCTGTGAGTGTTCTTTGGTGTTCCCCCAGGTCTCGCGGGGGTCAGCGTTTTTCTTGCGCCTCCTGGCGCTTCTGCCGCGTCACGGGCGCGCTGGCGCCCCAGGGGCTGCTGGGAGGTGTGGTCCGGTGGCTCCGGTTTCCCGCTCCCGTTCCTGCTATCGCCGTTTCCCTCACGGCTTGGCCCGTTGGCCTGGCAAGGCTGCTGTGAGTGTTCTTTGGTGTTCCCCCCAATTGGTCTTTAAACTACACATACCAACGTTGCACAGATAAAAAATAAAATTAACACTATTTTAAAACAACCTAAAACCAAAATTCATTATTTCACACAAAACATTTTTATAAAATCATACTGGACTCCAACCAATCTACCTAAAAATTCAGTATATAAAAAGACATACATATTAAAATTCCAACCATTCAATTTAACTCGGATTGTCCTTCCTCTGGCCCTTCTTACTATTTCCGTAATTCATAAGAAGTCTTTAAGCTTCTTGGAAAAATTTTGCCAAAGCAATTTCAATGTCCAAAAACTGCATATCCATAAGTAACTCAATTGCTTGAATCCTTGACCTTATTTCATATTTCAGAAAAACTGGCCTTAAAATCAGTTGTCGTACAGATAACAATTTTTGACAATCCATTAAAATATGAACACAAATGCATTTTAATCCAATCCTGCAAGTACATTTATTTATTTATTTATTTATTTTCTGACATTTATAGAGCGCGAACAATTACCCTTGGGTGTCTCGGCGCTAGACTGCAGTAATGTCATTCCCTAGAGGTAAGGATGCGGCTGGTGTGCTACATTTATTGGTTAAATAACCACGTCTTCAGCTTTTTCCTAAACTGTAGGAGCGATGGACTGGCTTTAATGTGATATGGTAAGGTGTTCCAGATCTTGGGGGCCGCAACTAGGAAACGGCGGTCACCCCAAGTCACAGTTCTGGTACGTGGGACCACTAATTGGTTAAGTCCTAGGATCGTAGCTTTCTAGCCGGACTATAGGGTATTAGGTGATCTTTAAGGAAGCGAGGCCCCTGATCCTGCATTACTTTGTAAACTATGCACATCGCTTTAAACTTTATCCTGTTTTGAATGGACAACCAATGGTAGGACCTTAGAGTATCTGAGATGGGTGCGAATTTTGGTTTTTTGGACAGCAAGCGTGCTGCCGCATTTTGTACCATCTGCAACTTCTTTGTGACTCTAGATTGTACATTCAGAAAGAGTCCGTTGCAGTAGTCTAGTGAACTTAAAACCAATGACGTGACCAGGGTCTTGGCGGCTGTGTCAGGCAGAAAAGGCAAGATTTTCCTAATTATTCTAAGTTTAAAGTGGGCCGTGGACGCTACCTTATTGGCATGAGCCATGAAGTTCAGCTGATTGTCAAAGGTGACTCCCAGATTCCTCACCTTGGGGGTCGGGCAAGGTGGGGTGCCAGATGTTGATGGCCACCAGATATCGGGCCACGGTGGCAAGAGACTGCCAAAGATTACGACCTCCGTTTTCTCGGAGTTGAGCTTCAGGCAGTTTCCTGCCATCCACTCACCGATAGCTATCATGCCACTTTGGAACCTTTCTGCCACCTCCTGTCCGTCACCCTTAATGGCCAACACCAACTGTGTGTCGTCTGCGTACGAGGTTAGGCTCATCCCATGTGCCTTGATGACACTGGCAAGGTCCGACACATAGATGTTAAAAAGTGTCGGACTAAGGGATGAGCCTTGAGGAACCCCACACGGCAGCGACAATTTGGCAGATCGAAATGGTCCAAGGGTTACCGCCTGAGTTCTATTAGCCAGGAAGGAGGCAAGCAGGTCTCTCGCTGCGGAGTGGATCCCCATTTTTTCGACACGGTCGACCAAGGTCTTATGGTCAACCGTGTCGAATGCTGCCGAGAGGTCCAAGAGCACCAGCAAAGCTGTCCCTCCTTGGTCCCGGATGAGTCTAATATCATCCGCTGCCTTGATGAGGGCAGTTTCGGTTCCATGATATTTACGGAACCCAAACTGGGTATCATCAAGCAGATTATTTCTCTCAATATATTCTGACAGCTGCTGGTTCATGGCTTTCTCTGTCAGTTTGGCCAGAAATGGAAGATTTGCTATGGGCCGGTAATTTTTCAAATCATTCCTGTCAAGATTTGGTTTTTTAAGCAAAGGCTTAATCAATGTGTTTTTTAAAGAGCCCGGATAGGTCCCAGAACTCAATATTATATTGCAAACGTGGGTGATAATGGGATTAACTGTGTCTGAAACCATGGCTAACACCGAAGTGGGGCATGGGTCCAGGGCAGAGCCTGATTTAATGGACTTCAGTATGGATTTAGTTTGATCGGTCGTTAGAGGTTTAAAACTCGTCATGGTGTTACTCGGAACTATCCGCGAAGATGGAACAACAGTAGTATTGGGTTCCGAGGTGAACGCTTGATATATATTGTTCACCTTTGTGAAGAAGAACTCAGACAAGGCATCACATAGTAATTGTGATGGGGGAGGGTTTAGGTCTGGTGTGTTACCCGATAGGGTTTTAGCTAAGTTATACAGCTGTTTGGTAGAATTTTTAGCTTGCTCTATATGTAGAGTAAAGAAGTGCTTCTTTGCTGTCGTGATCATGGTTTTATAAGTGGCTAGCGCTTCTTTATATCTAATCTTGCTTTCACTGTCGTAAGTTCGTCGCCAGTACCTTTCCCTGTTTCTCGTTAATTGTTTCTGTAATTTTAGTTCTTCTGTGTACCATTGAGCAGTCGGCATACTTCTGTTCCTTGAGTGGGACTTAGTGGGTGCCAATTGAGACGTGGCATCACTCAGCCATTCATGAAATTGGGAAGTAGCCGTACAGGGATCATTAGATAGTTCAGGCTTAGTATTATTTAAAAGTATATTTAGGTTGTTGTTGTTTATGTCCTTCCACGCCTTGAAGGTGCCTGGCTTGGGATGGGGAGTATTCTTCCTACACGGATCTTTAATAGTCAGCCTGCTGAAAATGGCCGAGTGGTCGGTCCATGTCATGGGAAGGATTTTAGTCACCTGAAGGTCTTCCACGTTCGTGAACATGCCATCTAGCGTATGTCCTGCCTGATGGGTTGGGGCCGTACCCAATTGTTTGAGTCCTATAATTTCTAAATCAGATGTGAGAGTAAAGGTGTCTCTATCATTATTTTGCTCAAGATAAAAATTAAAATCGCCCATTACCGTAGTGGACTCATCTGTGGCTAATGATTCCATTAAGATGGTTAAGTTTGTTAGGAAAGCTGCTCTGGCCCCAGGAGGTCGATAGAGGAGCACTCCGTTAAAACTAAAAGACGGTGTGAATTTTATATTAAAATGTAGAGCTTCGCAAGATATGGCGGGAATAGGGGATGTGCGGACCTTAAATTGGTCTTTCACTATGATAGCCAGGCCACCCCCTCTATTTTTCTCTCTATCCTGCCTATAAACCTTATAACCTGGTGGGACTGCCGTGACCAAGTCGGGAGCAGATGCCTCGTCCATCCATGTTTCCGTAATATACAGGGCATCTAATTTGTAGTCGATAATAAGATCGGCTATCTCTTGGCAGTGTTTACCCAGGGAGCGCGCATTGATAAGGGCCATGGTAATATACTTCTCCTTGGCCTGCTTAGGGACCTGAGTGTGGAGGATGTCGTTATTAAAAGGGATGACGATATCACAATGAGAGCATTTTAAGTTAGTGCCCATAGAAGAATGTGTCAGGTCAAGTTTGGTACAATGAGAGGTATGGTTTGGGCGAAGGCTCAGCAGAGTACTCCGTTTGTACAGGATGGGCCGAGCAGGGGTTGTGGCCCTGGGCCCGGTCCCGGCGCGGACGGGCGCAGACGGGCTCCCGGCGCGCCCGCTGCGCCCGCCCGCTGCGCGGACGGGTGGGTCTGTTGTTTTTATCCATCCCAGAGCAGTATTATCCATTAATATATTTTTTATTTTCTCATTTGACCGTGCAGGATTGATACCTATTCTCACCTTTAGTAATTCCAGTCTCAACCAGTGGTTCGGTACGGTATCTAAATATGGATACCAATTATCATTACTCCAACTATTTAACATATACTGCACAGACTCTTTTTGTTTCAGGTAATTCATGTCGATTTGTTTAGATTTTTCGTTTCCCAGGAGTTTTAAAACACTCTTCCGTTCTTCAATACATAGTGACACTGGGTCAATTTTTACTTTTAATGATTTACAAATGGAGAGGAGAGACTTTCTGGAAGTTTTTGCCCAGGTTAATTCACTCTGTTGTATCTCCCGCCTGCACCAGCAAGACACTTTCTCCTCCTCTCCTGATCCTAAGCGTTTCCAAAATCTACATAGATTTACCTGGACTTGTATGTTCCATGCTGGCCAATCTAGTTCTACCCTAATGGCCTGTATCATTGATGAGTTGGGTAAAGAGAGAAGGGTTTTTAAACATTTCCCTTCCTCCTTATCCCATGAACATTTCCCCCCAAACACAAAATTTCGGCCCCAGAGTGCATCTGCGGGGGGATCATAGCCTTAAATGCTTTCAACACTGGTCTGTGAGACATTTCTCCATAAATACTAATAAATTGTTTCAAACCGCAAATTCCTGATAGGTCTTTGGTTTTCTGGGCCTGTAGGTGCATGCCCCAATTCAACGCTCTGTCAAACCGTATTCCCAGATATTTATATTCATTAACGGCTTCCAATTTTGCCTGACCCAGGAACCAGCTATATTTATGGTTTTTCTTTCCAAAACACAATATTTTTGTTGTTTCCATATTTACTGTTAAGTGTTTGGATATACAATAAGTCTTGAATACATTTAGCTTTCTTTGCAGTCCTAGTTCCATCTGATCGAACATAACTAGGTCATCTGCTTATAATAGGCAAGACAGATGCTTTCCATTTACCTTTGGACTTGCTCCTCTTACAGTATTTAATACATTTGGTCAATCGGCGAGAAAAATCTAGGAGAGGGGCCAAAACGCAGCCCTGTCTTAACCCATTATTAGTTTCTATCTCTTGGGTTAAACCTCCAACAGTGTCTTTTATAACCTGTGCCCAATTTCCACTGTGCAGCCCTTTAATAACTTCTAAGAGGTTTTCAGAGATATTATATCTTTTTATTGTCTCCCATAAACACTCTCTATCAACTAGGTCAAAAGCTGCCTGGAAGTCAACGAAGCAGCAGTATAAACCTCCCTGCTGTTCCATCGACTTCCGGGCCACGGCCCACAATGCGAAGCAATGATCGAGTGTTGAGTGCCCCTCTTTGAACCCTCCTTGTTCTACCGGGACAATCGCATTTAGTTCAACCCATTCCTTCAATTGACCCAGAATTATTTTGGAGAACACTTTCACTCCAATATCTAATAGATTAATTCGTCTATAATTCTTTGGGTCCTTCCTATCCCCTTTTTTATGCAATGGCCTAATTATATCTCCCCTCCAAGATTTTGGGACTATACCAGAGGATAATACTGCTGTGAACATCTTTGAGAAGAATTGGGCCCACCAATTTAACTCTGTTTTAATTATTACTGCAGGTAAATTATCAGGCCCTGCAGCACGAGTTAATTTTAACCTCTTATGGTATTCTTTACGTTTTCAAAAGAATATAAAGGAATTAGATTATTTACTACATGTTGCCTCCATGTTTTTTCCTCACTAATTTCTGGCCCGTTTCTAGATTTATATAATGGGTTCAGGTGCTCCTCCCACGAAGCTTCATCGACTTCACAACTCATAGTCCCTAGAGATCGACCCATCGTATCTTGGATCAACCTCCAGAACCCTTTAATATTTTTACTTTCTATGGTTACTAGCAGGGAGACAACATTTTTCTTTAAAACATATTTTCTGTGATCTCACTAACATTTTATATTCCTTCCTCAATTTTAGTAAATTATTGTAGCCCTCGAGTTCGTACCTTAGCTTTAGCTTTCTTTCTTCTCTCCTCAGTAGCTTTTTTTTCTCTCTATATATTGAGTCAAACCAACCCATTTGCTGACTGACACCCCATTGCTGGGATTTGTCCCCTTTTTTCGCCTTCATTAAATTGTCAGATAAGCATAGTGCAGCCTGCTTGATTTTCTCTTCAAACCATGCGACACTCGTGCTCCATCCTACCTCAGAATCTAAATTTTGTTGGAGGCTAGATAATTTTGCAATATATTCATCCGTCAACTTAGTTGCAAGTCTTTTTGGATAATCCATAGATTCTGGAAGGACTTTCACAGATTTTTGGGGGAGCTCTCACTATTTCACAATAAAATGGGTAATGATCACTTTCTTTACATTTGATTACCTTAAACCTTTATACTGAGGCAACGTTCCAGGCATGTACAAAAAGATAATCTATGGGGCATAATTGATTGCCCCTTTTAAATGTTTGTTCTGCTGGTCTATCAAAACTAGATCTACCATTTAAACTAACTAATCCATGTGACCCTAAAAATTTCCCTAGCTCTTCATCTTGCTTATTCATTTTACAAATGGTAAAAAGGGCTGGCATTATCTCATATGCATTTAAGATTTCCTTCATCAATGGGTCCAACTTATCAGGGGCTAGCTTATGATTAAAGTCTCCCGTAATAATTAGAAAATCTTTACCATATTACCAGCTATCTTTACACAGAATCCTCAATTCAAAAACGGCTTTGCCCACATTGGAACAACCTGTTCGCGCCACTGGATGGTGCTGGGGATTGACACAGCCCTCGAACAAAAAAAATTGAACTAGCTGAAATTTTAGAGCTTGAGAAAGCTATTCAGGCCTTTGATACATTGGCAGACGCAAAGGGTGTATTAGAAAAACTTGATAAAATAATTGCAGATTTCTACAAGTTTGAACATCACAAAAAATCTACAAAAGTGACAAAAGATATAAGAAATTACAAATTACAAAAACTTATCCCTACCTTTCTGAAGACTTCTTTACTAACTCCCTGTTGGACAGGCCTCGTGAAGGGGCCGCGTCCTCCCCGCATAATGAGATCCGAGTACCGGCTCTCCCGGTGCCACCAGAAGAAACCACACCGGCAACCCACAGAAGCACCACGCAACCCGTCACCAACGGGGCGCCTGTCCCCGAACACCACAACATCGGCAGGCCCGGGCCACCATCAGCCGCGTTGCCCCGGCCCAGCCGCCATCTTGGACACTGCACCACGAGGCCGCGTGGCCTCAGCTCGACCCCAACCCTGGGCCCGGCCAGGCCCCGACATCGAGGCACCACCATCCACCCAGGAGGGGAAGAGACCACTTGGCAGGTCAACGGGAGAGAGGAGTGTCGATGGCTCTCCCCCGCCAGGTGCCGATCGCCCCCAGCCTCCCCGGGCGCTGGCTCCACCCCCCTGCTGGGTGTCTGGACTCCCTCATCCCGGACCTCCCGACCTCCAAGTGCGAGGGTCCGGACATCAAAGGGCGCCAGACCTATAACTGGGGCAGCTCCAGAGCAGTAAGGCAGTTGTATCCTGGAGTCGAGAGACACCTAGAAGAACTCATCCTTGACGGACTGCTGGCGCTGCCGCAGCCCTGCCTTGTGAATCATCGTCCTGCCTGCTGGCGCTGCCGCGGCTTTCTGCAACCTACATCTTCGTCGGGATCTGCTGGCGCTGCCGCGGCCCTCTGCCACCTACATCCTCGTCGGGACCTGCTGGCGCTGCCGCGGCCCTCTGCAACCTGCATCGTCGTCGGGACCTGCTGGCGCTGCCGCGGCCCGTCCTTGTGTGAACCATCGCCTTTGCCGGCTGGCGCTGCCGCGGCCCTTCTCAAGTGAGACTTATCATCCGAGCCTGCTGGCGCTGCCGCGGCCCGACCTTCCAGAACTTCGAGCTCGAGGATTGTTGTGAGCTATCTATCGTACCACCTAAGGTACCAGACCGGTACCAAGACTGTCCCGCTACCCTTTCCCTACCAGAGACTAGAATTGAGAGGACCCTCGTGTCCCGATCTCACTGTATCGCTGATATCCTTGCTTCAAGAATCGTATATAAAGAGTGTTGACCTCATCCTTGTGTGGTGTCCATCTGTGGGGGGGAAGTTACTTGTCTGTACGATTGCTGGAGACGGCCCTCTCCGGAGGCCTCTCCCCTTGTCCTCGGCCGACCCTCCAGGTCCCCGTCTAACATTGGTGGCAAGCGGCGCGATCCGAACCAACGCGTAATCGTACAGAGAGTAACTCACCTCACGACTCAACCACAATGACAACCAAAGAGAGCGGATCCACAGAGAAATTCCAGATGGAGAAACTAGAGGAGTACAACCACCGAGAGTTAAAGCAATTTTGCATAGAACTAGGCATTGCTACCACTGGACTGAGCACGAAAGAGGACTTCAAGCACGCCCTAGAATCTTGGGCAGAAACGGGTACGGCCGTACCCCAAAACCAAAACACCGAGGCGCCAGAAACAAACACCCCTCCGACAGAAGGAAGGAGAGCGGGTCTCGCCCTGGAGGAGATCCGAGAACGAGAGAAAAGCAGACTCCATGAATTAGAGTTGGCACGGCTTCGGTTGGACGGAGAGCTGAAATTGGCAGAACAAAAGATCACGTTAGAACACTTGCGGCTCCGAGAGGAGCGGGAAGAGAAACAAAGGCAGAGGGAGCTCGAAGAGAAAAAACTGGCCTACGAACATGAGCGCAAGCTAGCAGAAATAGAGATTCGAAAACAGAATAAAGATCTTGGGGTGCCCGAGCGCCCGAACACCCCGGGCACTGCAGAACCAAAAGTCCACATCCCCAAGGATGTCGTCAGAGAGTACTTTCGGAACAACGATATCCAGCAGTGGTTCAAGGCCTACGAAATAGCCATGACCTCCCACCGGATTGATCGAAGTGACTGGGGAGCCGGGTTATGGGGGAGGTTCGTTAATGAGGGGCGTGACGCCCTGCTGCAGCTCCCGGACCATCAGATGACATCCTATGACCACATGAAGGCCGCCCTCCTCACTCGATACGGACTCACGCCCGAGATGTACCGCCAGCGGTTCCGCAACTGCAAACGGATCCCGGGTACAACTTGGGTGGAGTACGTGAACTATTTCAGCCGAGCCTTCGAGGGGTGGATCAAGGGCAGCCACGTAACCACCTACGAGCAACTCTTTAACCTCATTGTGTGGGAACACCTCTCCAACAATTGCTTCGTCGAGCTCAGGCAGCACCTCCTCGACAGTAAACTGACTGAACCTCGGCAGCTCGCCGCCGAAGCTGACCGATGGGAAAGCACTCGAGTTGCCCGAGGCGGGACCAGTGAGCCAAACAGAACCAACCAAGGTCCCCATCGCCCCGGAGAAGGCCAGGGTCGGGGCAGAGACGCCGTCCCGGCAGCTCCCGCCAACAACACCCCGCCCCCGGCCGGTAGGGGAAACCCCCCGATGCGTCCAGGGTTCCGAGCTAACGTTACTTGCCACCGGTGCCAGCGGACCGGCCACTAGGCCAACGATCCTAACTGCCCGAAGAACCAGAGTCCTATACCCCGCCAGGTCGCTGCCGCCGCCCTGGGAGAAGAGCAAGCACCCGAAGAGTACGAAGAGTACGACCAGGAACAGCCCGAGTGGGAACCCGCCGCCATGTCCCTGGTCTGCCTAGGGGAAAGAGACATGATTCCGCGGGCTCCCCTACCCGCCAACACGAGGAAATACAGCCAGTGGGTGAACATCAATGGGCGCAAGGCCGAAGCCCTGCGCGACACCGGGGCCAGTGTGACGGCAGTCCGCTGTCATCTGGTAACCCCGGAACAGATCTTGCCAAACGTTCTTTGCCCCGTCCGATCAGCTGACAATTCAGAAAGCCTGTGTCGGATGGCCTGCGTCCCCTTTGAATGGGGAGGAGTGTCCGGTATGCTGAAGGTGACTGTCCGCGATGACGCCCCGGTGGACTGCCTCCTGGGAAACGACCTCGAAAGTTCCCCCTGGGCAGCAGTTGAGAGAAGAGAGCACCTGGGGATGTTGGGCCTCCCTGACTGGGCCTGCGTAACGACCCGGTCCATGGCCGCCCGAGCCATTCCCCGTCCCGAAGAACCCGAATGGCCTGCACCTCCTCCCCCGGTCGTCTCGGAGAGAGACGCCCTCAGTACTGATCCTCCAGAGCAAAACCACGAAGGGCCCGCTCAGCTCCAGGACCTCCCAGAACTAGCCCAGTGGCGTCAAGAGGGTGGACCCACCCAGGAACAATTCCGGCAAGAACAGAAGACCTGTCCCTCCCTCGAGGTACTCCGGCAGCAAGCCCTCGCTCAGAGCGCGGGAGACACCGCAGGGGCACACTGGATCTATTGGGACAATGACCTACTCTACAGCGAGCAAAGAATTGCGGAGTTGGGGGCCAGCCGGGTGCTGGTGGTGCCCCTCAGTTTTAGAGACTTCCTTTTGAACCTAGCACACGATGTCCCCCTTGCTGGACACTTGGGACAAGACAAAACATACAACCGCCTGGTAACACACTTTTACTGGCCCAAAATGCGAAATGATGTCTCCAACCACTGCCGGGCCTGCCCCACCTGCCAGGCCAGCGGGAAGAGCGGCCGAAAAATCAAAGCACCCTTGCAACCATTCCCCGTCGTCACCACCCCGTTCGAACGGGTGGGAATAGACATTGTGGGGACCCTGGACCCCCCGAACAGCAAGGGGCACCGGTTCATCCTGGTCCTGGTGGACCACGCCACCCGCTATCCCGAGGCCATTCCTCTCCGGACCGTCACAGCCCCAGTGGTAGGCCGAGCCTTAATGGGGATCTTCTCTCGAGTGGGCTTCCCCCGGGAAGTCGTCAGCGACAGGGGCACAAACTTTATTTCCAAATACATGAAGTCTCTCTGGCAGCAGTGCGGGGTTACCTACCGTTTCACGACCCCCTATCACCCGCAAGGAAACGGACTGGTCGAGCGGTTTAACCGCACTCTCAAGGGAATGATCATGGGCCTGGAGGAACCCCTGCGTCGCCAATGGGACGTGCTGCTCCCGTGCCTCCTCTTCGCCTACCGAGAGGTTCCCCAGAAATCCCTCGGTTTCAGCCCCTTCGAGCTCCTGTACGGACACCCTGTCCGGGGGCCCCTCAGCCTGGTCAAAGAAGAATGGGAGATGGCCCCCCAGAAGACCCCTCCGGATGTGTACAAATACCTCCTGACCCTCCGCAACCAGACCCGGCGATTCAGGGAACTCGCCAAAGCCAATCTTGAGGCCAGTCAGGAGGACATGAAGAAATGGTACGATCAACATGCCTCTTCCATTGAGTTCGAGCCCGGTCAGCAAGTATGGGTGATGTCTCCAGTCGAACCTTGTGCCCTGCAGGACAAATGGACAGGGCCCTTCAAGGTGATTGAGCGCAAGGGTCCTGTCACCTACCTAATAGACATGGAGTCCCCCCGGAACTCCCTCCGGGTCCTCGACGCCAACAGACTCAAACCACACTTCGTACGCTCGGAGCTCAGCCTACTGATGGCCACAGATAGTGGGACGGAAGAAGACTCCGAGCCCCTCCCTGACCTACTGAGGACCCGTGAAGAAGATGGCTCGGTGGAAGAGGTCCGACTCTTCGATGCCTTGTCCCCAGAACAACGCCAAGACTGTCGGGCTCTCCTGCTGCAATTTGTGAACCTGTTCTCACTCACCCCGGGGGTCACCCCCTGGTGCCTCCACGACGTGGACACGGGGGATAGTCCCCCTATTCGACACAGGGCGTACAGAGTGCCGGATCGGGTGCGCACCTGCATCCAGGATGAAGTCTCTAAAATGCTCGCACTAGGAGTGATCGAGCCATCCAACAGCCCCTGGGCCAGCCCAGTCGTACTGGTCCCCAAAGCGGCCGCCCCAGGCGCCATCCCCGAACTCCGATTCTGTGTAGACTATCGGGCCTGAACGCTGTCACCCGAACCGACGCTCAACCCATTCCCCGGGCAGATGAACTGGTTGACCGTATGGGGGCTGCCCGCTACCTGAGCATCTTCGATCTGACAGCGGGCTACTGGCAGATCGGCCTCACCCCCAGAGCCCAGGAACGATCCGCCTTCTCTACCCCGGATGGCCACTACCATTTCAAAGTGATGCCATTCGGCATGAAAAGCGCTCCAGCTACGTTCCAACGACTCGTGAACCAGGTATTGGCGGGCCTCGAAGAATTCAGTGCGGCTTACCTGGACGATATCGCTGTGTACAGTCGCCACTGGGCCGACCACCTTCACCACCTCCGAGAGGTCCTGCACGCCCTCCAGCAGGCCGGCCTTACCATCAAGGCCAGCAAATGCCAGATCGGCCAGGGGTCCGTGACCTACCTCGGACACCAAGTGGGGAGCGGTCTGGTGGCCCCCCTTCAGCTCAAGATCGCTGCCATCCAGTCCTGGCAGTCACCAGTCACCCAAACCGAGGTCCGAGCCTTCCTGGGGCTCACCGGATACTACCGACGGTTTGTGAAGGACTATGGCAGCATTGTGGGGCCCCTCACAGAACTCACCTCCAAGAAAAACCCCACAACCGTCAACTGGACTCCGGACTGTCAAGCGGCCTTCGAGAAGTTGAAGGCCGCCATGTGCACCGCCCCCGTGCTCCAGGCCCCCGACTACAGCCGGGAATTCATCGTCCAGACGGATGCCTCAGATCACGGCATTGGGGCAGTACTCTCTCAACTCAACACCGAGGGAGTCGACCAACCAATGGCCTCCATCAGCCGACGCCTGCTGGCCCGAGAGCAGCGCTGGAGCACCATCGAGCGGGAGGCCTTCGCAGTAGTATGGGCCCTCAAGAAACTCCGGCCCTACCTCTTCGGCACCCATTTCAGGGTACAAACAGATCATAGACCCCTGCGATGGTTGATGCAGATGCGGGGGGAAAATCCAAAACTGTTGCGTTGGTCCATCTCCCTGCAGGGGATGGACTTCACTGTGGATCATCGCCCTGGCCAAGACCACGCCAACGCGGACGGCCTGTCACGCTTTTTCCGCCTTGACGAGGAGAATACCCAAGAAGATGGGTGACTATCCCCGCCTTCAGCTGGGGGGGACGCATGTTGGACAGGCCTCGTGAAGGGGCCGCGTCCTCCCCGCATAATGAGAACCGAGCACCGGCTCTCCCGGTGCCACTAGAAGAAACCACCCCGGCAACCCACAGAAGCACCATGCAACCCGTCACCAACGGGGCGCCTGTCCCCGAACACCACAACATCGGCCGGCCCGGGCCACCATCAGCCGCGTTGCCCCGGCCCAGCCGCCATCTTGGACACTGCACCACGAGGCCGCGTGGCCTCAGCTCGACCCCAACCCTGGGCCCGGCCAGGCCCCGACATCGAGGCACCACCATCCACCCAGGAGGGGAAGAGACCACTTGGCAGGTCAATGGGAGAGAGGAGTGTCGATGGCTCTCTCCCGCCAGGTGCCGATCGCCCCCAGCCTCCCCGGGCGCTGGCTCCACCCCCCTGCTGGGTGTCTGGACTCCCTCATCCCGGACCTCCCGACCTCCAAGTGCGAGGGTCCGGACATCAAAGGGCGCCAGACCTATAACTGGGGCAGCTCCAGAGCAGGAAGGCAGTTGTATCCTGGAGTCGAGAGACACCTAGAAGAACTCATCCTTGACGGACTGCTGGCGCTGCCGCAGCCCTGCCTTGTGAATCATCGTCCTGCCTGCTGGCGCTGCCGCGGCTTTCTGCAACCTACATCTTCGTCGGGACCTGCTGGCGCTGCCGCGGCCCTCTGCCACCTACATCCTCGTCGGGACCTGCTGGCGCTGCCGCGGCCCTCTGCAACCTGCATCGTCGTCGGGACCTGCTGGCGCTGCCGCGGCCCATCCTTGTGTGAACCATCGCCTTTGCCGGCTGGCGCTGCCGCGGCCCTTCTCAAGTGAGACTTATCATCCGAGCCTGCTGGCGCTGCCGCGGCCCGACCTTCCAGAACTCCGAGCTCGAGGATTGGGAGCTATCCATCGTACCACCTCAGTACTAGACCGGTACCAAGACTGTCCCGCTACCCTTTCCCTACCAGAGACTAGAATTGAGAGGACCCTCGTGCCCCGATCTCACTGTATCGCTGATATCCTTGCTTCAAGAATCGTATATAAAGAGTGTTGACCTCATCCTTGTGTGGTGTCCATCTGTGGGGGGGAAGTTACTTGTCTGTACGATCGCTGGAGACGGCCCTCTCCGGAGGCCTCTCCCCTTGTCCTCGGCCGACCCTCCAGGTCCCCGTCTAACACTCCCAGAACACAAATAGACAACAAACAGGCACCTGGGGCCGTTTCAAAAACCGTTAACCAGTCACGTTCTCAGACTCTTCTGCAGAATCTGACTCATCAGACAGTGCTACAGCTAGTACCTCCAACAATCCCAATTTCTTAGGGAGAGGCCAACCGTTTCAGGCAGACAGGGGACGAGGGAAACCACAATACAACACCCTGCCAGGGGAACGACAGACACAGAGGAAATTCTATTAATGGGGCTACCAGTACTGAGCAATGAGCCATCCGTAGACCCAGCCCCCTCCTCCTCGACCATGGAAATAATACCCATATTCAGTCTCTCGTCACACCAATTGGACTCTACAGAGATTGCCCTTCTTAACAAAGGCCTCTCTTTTGTCTTGACGGAAAAACCTAATTGGTTTGGCATCACCACAGAAAATTTTCAGTTTTTCAGAAAAGTCAGATTGAAATCCTTTTTTCTCAACAAAAACTTCACCACCAAAAATTACACAACAGGTTTACATCCTAAATCTACTTTTAAACCACCGATAGATTCCCTCCCACCAGAAGTCCTCAGTTTTGAGAACCAAGTGCTTAAGGACCTACAAAAACTCAGAGAAGAAAAGAGTCATTACCTATAACATCAGTAAGGAAGAAAAGAATAGTCTTCTGAAACTTAAAAAGACGAGGGACATCATAATCAAACCCTGCGACAAAGGCAGTGGAATTGTCATTCAAGACAAATCCACTTACGACAATGAAATCCTGAGTCAAATTAATAACCCTGTCCACTATGAACCACTTAGACAAAACCCACTATCTGAGATAAAAAACCTGATCTTCAATGTCACCCAAGAGGCAGAAGAAACAGGCTACATCAGCCATAAAGAATTCCTCTTCTTGAATAACAAAAGTCCACGCACACCAGTCATTTACACACTACCGAAAGTGCATAAAAACCTGGCCAACCCCCCTGGTAGACCCATCCTCTCGGGTTGTGAGTCTATTTTGGAACCCCTTGGCCGGTACATCGACTTCTTTATCCATGGTCTTGTCGCTGATACCATTGCCTATGTAAAAGATACCACCCATTTTATATAAACCTTATCGAGTGTGAACACTTTGATCCACCTACAGAGCTGTTGATCACAATCGATGTAGAATCGTTGTACACGAACATCCCACAAGATAAGGGCATTGAGGTCATCACCAATCTTTTGAATGACAGGCCACGTCCCCATAAGGTCCCCACTGACTTTATTGTCACACTATTGGAAATCGCACTGGGACGCAACTACTTCATCTTCCAAGAAAAATTCTACAAACAGTGCAAAGGTACATCTATGGGGGCAGTTTTTGCCCCCAATTTTGCCATACTGTACGTCGATAACATAGAGACTACTTTCATTCTCAACCAGGTCAACCCCTATCGCAATAAAATTCGCAGTTGGCAGATATATAGACGATATCTTTATGATTTGGCACAGATCCTCCACTGATCTTGATCTTTTTGTCAACTGGCTGAATATCTGTCAACCAGACTTAAAATTCACCTTTGACTTCAGCAATACCAAAATGGACTATCTGGACGTCTCCGTAATACCAAACGAAGGTGGACTCTACACTACGCTGTTTAAAAAACCCACTGACTGAAACACGTTACTCCACTACAAAAGCGCTAATCTCCGAGCACTCAGGGACGGCCTTCCATTTGGACAATTTCTCAGAATCCGGAGAAATTACCAAATGAAAGAGGATTATTTCAAGGAAGCAGACCTTGTTGAGAAACTCGCTAACAGAGGCCACCCTAGGAAACTGATAAAAAGAGCTAAAAAGAGAGCATGGCATTCTCATAGGGAATTCCTTTTGGAATCAAGGCCAAAAAAAACTATGACTCGCATCCCGTGCGTGACCACATTCTGCCCAGCTAGCAACAAGATCACCAAAATAATCAAAAAGCATTGGCCGCTGATCACATCAGTCAATATAGCCAAAGAGGCCCCTTTATTTTCCTTCAAGCGAGGCAGGAACATTAGGGACCATCTGGTGCACTCTTACACACCTGAGAAGGAGGATACCACCATCAATGTATGCTTTGGCCTACCACCTGTCATTGGCAATTTCAAATGTGGTAATTGCACTCCATGCCCTCTGACCACCAACACCAAGACTTTTGAATATGGAACTAATGTGCATGCTCTCACGTTTTTCTCCAATTGCAACTCTACAAATGTTATTTATTGTATAAAATGCCCCTGTGACCTCATCTATGTCGGACAGACAACACAGAAGGTTAAGACAAGAATTGGCCAACACAGAAGCCGAATCAGATGCCATGTCACCACTGCCCCGTTGGTAGAACATTTTATGGAAAAAAGCCATTCGGACTAGGACTTGCGATGGCAAGTCATCGACATCCTACGCCCAACTACCAGGGGTGGAGATGCTCAAAACATTCTGAACAAACTGGAGTGTAAATGGATGTTCCGCTGCCGGTCAATTGAGAACGGACTTAACACTCTGGAAGAATGGAATACCATTCTGTGACAAGAACAGTGAGGTACCTTGCCACTATAGACCTATCACAATGAAAGACTTTGCAACGCTTTTTTCCAACAAAATTCAACCAGTTGGTTCAATCATCTATGAAACTCCAACGTTTTTATATGAGTGATATGTGTTTTTTGTTTTTCTATATGTAAACTCACCTTGGTACTGAACTTAAAAGCAAGTGTTCTATGATTTCCTATATTGTTTTAAATGTGTAATTGTTTTCCTAGGTATTAATCTCTCCTTGGTACTGATCTATGTACCTTCCTTAACCCGTTGCCAGCGCTGAAAATATTCCGCGCTAGTGCGAAACGTTCCATTGTGCGAATGAGATTGGAACGATCAGCGGACGTGCGCAGCACTAGCGAGGTAGTGCACGCGACGACCGCTGAACGTTCCCCGCACTTAAGGGGTTAAATAGCAAATTGTGCTCATGATTAGTTTTGCAAGCATTCCAATCGTGCCGTAATTTAATTCATTAGTGCCTAGCTCCTCTTCATCTAACTCCTCAGTGGCACTTATTAGACTTTCCCGCAGTTAGACCAAAGCGGGCTACACACAGCACAGCGTTTTTTTGTTTTTGTTTTTTTTTACCTCCATGCAGTGACTAGAATGCTGATCCCTCAATCGAACTGTGGTACTACACGTCGCCATGCCGATTGCTGCATTCTCAGACCAGCGCGCAGGCCCCATTTACACGAGCAAACGCCATCGGCTGATTAGGATTAACTCCCATATGTAAATGTAATGTAAAGGTAAGGTGGAGAAGTGTGGCTCAATGGTTAGAGCGGCAGACCCTGATGCAGAGGTCTAGCCCGGGACCAAGGTTCAATTCCCCGCCTCGGTGGGTCTTGGGCTCAAAAATTCCACGGACCTGATAATTCTTTGCCTCGGTGCCTATTCCAATCATGGAGTCCCACTCTGCAACTCTGGGCAATAGCTTGCTTAATCTCCACAACGGCCCCAACAACGCTAAGGATGCCTGGCCTCCACCTTGGGGGTGCCCAGGAGTGGATGCCTCACAGGGAAAGCCAGGATGGGTTCCACAGCGGTATTCGTACAAGCGCCTTGAGGCCCTTGCGGGTGAGTAGTGCGCTATACAAGTATCAATTTACATTACATTACATTTACATCGCATCGCGTGTAAAATATACCGGAACTACCACTGCGCATCTGTGCAGTGTGAACTCTATCCATAACAGGACTCGGAACAACGCTGGTCCTTCTACACTGCTCAGAAACCACCTCGAGGTAAGTTGCAACCTTTCTTGGTCACTCCACTCATTCCACCTCACGGTCCACGCACCCCAACTGGCCCTTTATCCCACAGAGAGATCAGTAGATTCCACGGACGCATGCCGCGCAGTTTAACTTGGTTCCATCGACCCCTCCTGTGGCCAATTAAACTTGCCTCTACGGAATAATCGGATTAGTTTGTGCCTCCACTTACGGGGTAAGCCTTCTTGTCAAGCGCCACCAGGCTCACTTGTATACTACACCTCTAAGCCCTATCCGAGTCACTGCTCAGGGCTCCCCGCTGCGATCACCACGCCTGATTCTTCTCTGGATCAATTCACGCTGTACTAGTAGCCAATGAATAGTAGTCCACCGTTCAAGCAAGAATTTTTGTTGAAATCACACAACGCTAAACTAGTAGGCAATGTATAGTGACCTGGTTAATTCACATGGAAAAACAGTAATCCACCAATCCGTGAATGATTACTGCTCGGGGCTCTCTGCTGCAATAAACACGCCTGTTCACTCATGCTGTACTAGTATCCAATGTATAACAAAGAACGGTAGTGGTGTTTCCAAAACATTTGGAAAAGACCGCACATCCACTAATACTAGTAAGGTCAGAAATCGTACTGGACAATCAATGAAATCTTTCTTAATATCAAAAGACGGAGTGCTACAAGGACCAATATACCCCACTACCAAGAAGGAACACAATTTATCAAGCCAAAGGATTGACAATTATTATTATTATTATTAAGGGGCATTTGTAGAGCGCATGGTTACGCTAAAAGCGTGTCCCCGCGCTAACTGAAGCACTCGGGAGGAGCAGTAGGGGAAGGAGCCCAGCTATTTTGAAAAGAGGTGTGTTTTCAGTTTCCTGACAAATACACATATAGGCAAAAATGGTCAAGAGAGCACAATCCTACAATGAAATTATATACAAGACTAGTGCAGTGTAAAGTCTGAACAACAATAAATCCAAGCAAGGTAAACAAATTCTCATGGTGTGCAGGACAAATAGATGGATAGAGTTCGTATTTTGTATCATATTTTCCTTTTATTGATTCTTAAAGGTGATTTTCCAAATGATAAAACGACAGCCGACACGTGTTTCGTCCGTACTATGAATAAGTACACAGACTTTTTCAAGGCCAATGAGGTAAGTAATGACAGCATATAAATAGCCGGGTCACGTGGACGATGCTGAAAGATTGAAGTTCCGGACAAAAGCCACGTCCAAATCGCCCGAAAAAGTGGATCGAAAATGCACAACTGGTGGATAATCAGAGGGGGTTTCTCACCATTGATTCTATAATATGAATATAGTAGATTTATCCTGATGAAACCCAAGTAAATGACACCACACAAAGTAATTGGGGGTTGAATGTAAAGGAACTCGGAAACGTCCTGCTTAATACTGGCACTCCATAAGGCTTATGGAGTGCCAGTATTAAGTGGTGCCAGACCCTACAATACGCCTCACGTACTTCCGAGGCGTCTTGGTTGCCTCATGCATTTCTGAGGTGCTATTATAGCATATTGGTGTTACGATACACCCGTCAGACAATAGTGTAATTCACGATTGATATTAACTCCACGTGCTGCAATTATCTGAGCAGGACGTTTCAGCATCGTCCACGTCATTTGGAAAATCACCTTTAAGAATCAATAAAAGGAAAATATGATACAAAATATGAACTCTATCCATCTATTTGTCCTGCACACCATGAGAATTTGTTGACCTTGCTTGGATTTATTGTTGTTCAGACTTTACACTGCACTAGTCTTGTATATATAATTTCATTGTAGGATTGTGCTCTCTTGGACCATTTTTGCCTATAGTATCCAATGAATAGCCACTTTGCTGTCTAATTCACATGAGACGAGTATTATTATCGGTTGAATTCACACAACGCTGTACTAGTAGCCAATGTATAGTAAACTTATTGGTGAATTCACATGTGATAAATAGCTGTCCATCTATCCATGTCGGATTCCGGCATGACTCTGCCCCCCGAAAGGTTCAACCTCCCCTGATAATCAGCACTTCAGCCAGAGCACCATTAATAATAGCGTGTGCCTTCATGACCCAGCCCCTGGAAGTGTTTGACCCAACACTGCACTTCATGATTAAGTTCATGTTTATATGCATGTGTCCTCCGCACGGACCCAGGACCATAACAATTACTCTTTTCTCCCAATAGATCGTAAGTGCTCACAGGCCCTTGTCCTGAAGATGATCTCGCTAACCTGAGATCGAAACGCCGTTGACTGTCCCAACAAAAAACTCCATTTCCTAGTTCATTGATTAGTGGAGTTTTGACAAAACTATATTGTTGTACAATGCAATGTTCTTTTTAATATGTCACTTATACACCTTCACCACATGCACTTTTTATCACCTCTGTGAGCACAATATGTCACAAAGCCAATACATGACATAGCAAGTTTATGGAGATAATAAATTTGCTGCTATACTTAAATTGCTCCTTGTGTCCGGGCATTTTAAATAACTGCGTCCGCTTTGGACCCCTACAAGTAATCTGTGTATATTGATTTAATTCCTTCCTTAATTACTTTCAGCCAAGGGTGCTAGAAGACCGGCTAGGCATCTCTGACCACTGTTTCTCTTAAACAATATATTGCACCCCATATCTTAGTACGGGGTTAACCTTGTTGTTAAGAACTGGGTGGAAAATTCAGCTGTCCTAATCCCCACAAAGGACTCCATAGCTCAGATTTCTAAGTGCTAGAGTGAAGAAAAGTGTCCCTTTTTGTCATGGTCACCCCACTTTTTGCCACTGGTACACATGATTTTCGACTGATGCGCACTGGTTCCCTGCTAACCAGGCGCCAGTGCTCTTACTCTAAAAACAAGGTAAAATGGTTTAATTGTAACACAGCTGGAACACACTTTAACACCTCTGTAAGTCCCTAGTAAGTGGTACCCTTGGTACCTAGGGTATTTGTACTAAAGAGGGCCCCCCTAAGAGCAGAAGCGGGTATAATGTCACTCTAAGGAACCTGCATACAAACTGCATGCAGCCAGCCATTTCAGACAGCGCGTCATGGTACAAACCATGAATGAAAACACAACATGTCGCCCTCATGGTATGCTATGCAAAAGTCACTGCAGGTAATATATGTAAGTCATCACTACAGCAGGCCTTGTAGCCCTAAGACAGGGTGCATTATATTACATGTGAGGACATATCAATATGAGCAGCTATCCCCCTGTGCTGTCTAGTTTAAATACTAGATGGCACAAGTGAACAGGGAAGCCATTTAAGTATATGTAATGCGCATTGGCCATTACAAGTTCCCCAGCTACATGATAGCTCTACTGAAACCTATGGTGTTTGGTATCAAACACCTTGTCTTAATAGGTCAGTACTGTGGCCAGCACTTTATTTATTATGACATGCACCCAGAGGGCACCTTCGAGGTGTCCCCTGAAAAATCTATCAGTGTCTGGTGCGCTGGCTGACTGATATCGTCCAGTCTGTAACCAAAGAAACATTTCTGATCCCCTGTAGGTGAGAGCCCACACTCTCCGAGACCAGAAACAATTCCTGCTCCGGAGGAAGATGTTCACACCTCCTCCAGCAGGATGGCTAGTCATTTAGCACATCAAGTTCAGGAGCTTCATAGTTCCAACCCTCTTTGATATGCAACCCCGGCTTTCCCCAGACCTAGAAGATGACACCCCCCTGCCCTGAGGCCCATTTAGCACCAGGACAGGCGTTAATTAGTTATGCAAGTAGGCGTGTTGCACCACCAGGCTAGTCAAACCCCTGAGGTGTGCTGCCTGATGTGCCCAACATATGAAGACCTCCACATCTTGATTTTGGTGGAGTTAGAAATTCTGGGACAGAGATAGGTCCACTTCCCACAAGAAGTGGTCATATAGGGGGTGTAGTGACTCCAAATGTAGGTATCCCATTGGCTACTCCCCTTAACATTCTTAAATTCAGTATTTAGGTGGCCCCACAACACCAGGAGCTTAGATCTGACTGAATAAAGAAGGACCAAGAAGAGCTAAAGAAGGCCAGAACTGGGGACTAGCTGTGGACTTCGCTCCAAAACCTGTCTCCCTGCTCCTGTCAGGACAATTACAAAGATCCGACTTGTCCTGAATCTGTGCATCCTCCCAAAATCTCGGAGGGCTGCCAGCGCTTCACCAACCAGCCATCATATGCCTGGAAGTGGAGGAGCCACTTCCCTGCTGCCACCGACAGCACTTTACGGTTCACTAATCTGCTGACCACCGGGTCAACTAGCACAGCAGCAGCTCAGAGGAGTTCACTGAGTGTCCAGGAGGTCAGCCCCATCGATCCATCCATGTTTCGAGATGCTGATTCACCCCGGAGGCTCCTGGCACCAATACCCGGGGTACTGGAGCCTGTTGCAAGCACCAAGGCTTGTTTGTGTTCAGTCCGAACACCACAGCAACCAAAACATACCCGTTTGTTGCAGGACTTCTACAGAGGTCAGCTCCATGCCATTAGTGGTCTTCTAGTGTTTCTTTTCCCTCTTCTTCAGGTGCCCTGAGAACTAAGAGCCTCAAACTTACCATTCCATCGGACAAAACACAAATGAACCCAAAACCCTCAGCCCGAGTCCATTGAAACCAACAGTGTCTCAGTGGTCGGCAGACTTTCAAGAGCTGAGCACCAATTTGAGTTCTGCTGGACTGGTCTACCAGTCCCCGCTTACAGCCTTTCTTTGCAGTTACTGTTCCCCATTGACTTCAACATGTATCATTCAAAGCTACCACCTCGAAAAGCACCTCTGCAGCCGGACACCCCAGGGCAGGTAAACTTGAACTGTTGGTGCTTTCTGGGACCTTGGTCCTGACTTACAGGACTGTTCTTCTGGACGTAAGGTAAATCATTTACAAGTGACCCTATGCAGTGTATGTCCCTCCCCATAGGATAACATTACAACGTTCAAAGCTTATGCCTCAAATTTGGAAGCTGTATTTTCTCAGTTTTGGAAAATCACTAACACACAAAATACTTACCTGATCCCGAAGATCTTGACATCTAAAATTATATTAAAATGTTGTGAGAAAAGTGCCTCTTGCATGGCTAGCCCTCACTTGTTGCCTCTTTTTGATGTGGTATCAAATGTAGTGCATATGATCTCTGGCAACCAGGTCCCCTGTGCCAGTGCTCCTTTCCTTTTCTTTAAATAATTTTTTATTGGTGTTTAGAAAATATACAACACCATAAAAAGAAATTAAGTGGACACAGTATGTTACATCCAACAGTAGCAAGGAACATCAAGGAAATCAAAACATATACAGGTATCAAGTGATTTTTCAGTGCCTTGATCATTGATGGTAGTAACTGCAAGCTGAGAAATATCAAGGACAGGATACCTAGACAATGAACCTGCAATATCAGTGGTTCTGAAACCAATTCTCTAATGTGATTTGAAATTTTCTGGCACTGGTATTGCAAAAACGATTTGTGTTCGCTATGGGAACAAATAAATGTAAAGCCGTAATAATGAAGGTACAGGAAAACAAGAAGGAAATGAAAAATAAGAAAAGGCCTTCTGGTGCGTTGTGGAAATTTACCCTTTTTTTTAGGGATACACTGGTGCATTTGTCCACGGGTTCAAAAACCAACAAAGTAGAGATCAGCACTGGAGTAAGGAATAAATAACAAGTTTATTAATCACTCATGAGTGGGACCACATCCACACAGCACACTCAAGTGCTGCCTGAGGTAGTACATTCAAATCAAAGAACACAGGCTAAAACAAGCACTGGCGTTGCCAATAGGTCTCGCAGTAGGAAAGTTGGAGCTATTGGTTTTGTAAATGACAAAGCCCTTTATGTTTTTAAAATGAAAAAAAAAATAAAAGGCATTGTTATTTGCAATGGTAATGGCTCCAACTTTCCTACTGCGAGACTTATTGGCAACGTGAGTGGTGTAGCGTGTGTGAGTGGCGTTGCGTGTGCGATTGGCGTTGCGTGTGTGATTGGCGTTGCGTGTGTGAGTGGCGTTGCGTGTGTGATTGGCGTTGCCTGTGTGATTTGTGTTGCGTGTGTGAGTGGCGTTGCCTGTGTGAGTGTTGTTCCGTGTGTGATTTGTGTTGCGTGTGTGAGTGGCGTTGCATGTGTGAGTGGCGTTGCATGTGTGAGTTGTGTTGCATGTGTGAGTTGTGTTGCGTGAGTGAGTTGCGTTGCTTTGAGTGAGTGGCGTTGCATGTGTGAGTGGCGTTGCATGTGTGAGTGGCGTTGTATGTGTGAGTGGCATAGCGTGTGTCAGTGGTGTTGCGTGTGTGAGTGGCGTTGCGTGTGTGAGTGGCGTTGCGTGTGTGAGTGGCGTTGCGTGTGTGAGTGGCGTTGCGTGTGTGAGTGGCGTTGCGTGTGTGAGTGGCGTTGCGTGTGTGAGTGGCGTTGCGTGTGTGAGTGGCGTTGCGTGTGTGAGTGGCGTTGCGTGTGTGAGTGGCGTTGCGTGTGTGAGGCGTTGCGTGGGTGAGTGGCGTTGCGTGGGTGAGTGGCGTTGCGTGGGTGAGTGGCGTTGCGTGGGTGAGTGGCGTTGCGTGGGTGAGTGGCGTTGCGTGGGTGAGTGGCGTTGCGTGGGTGAGTGGCGTTGCGTGGGTGAGTGGCGTTGCGTGGGTGAGTGGCGTTGCGTGGGTGAGTGGCGTTGCGTGGGTGAGTGGCGTTGCGTGGGTGAGTGGCGTTGCGTGGGTGAGTGGCGTTGCGTGGGTGAGTGGCGTTGCGTGGGTGAGTGGCAAGTTGGAAGTTCGGTGGTATTATATTTACATAAGGCAGAGTGAAGTTCCCTCCTAATTCTGGCATATAAACATATATTCCCAGCATAGGTTTTATTTGAAATGCAGTGCTACGATGAATGAGCGCCAGGTCTGCTGGTGTTTCGAAAACACTGGCTGATTGAGTCTTGGTGTCAAAAACAACTGTGTAAGATGCTAATAATTTAATTCACTTGTGGTGGGTGCTGCACAGAGCATGAGACAACAACAAATACACGTCTGCGAAGAATAAAGCTCTAGAAAGACCCTGAAAAGAGAGGCGGCCCTGAGTCAGCTTCTTCAGCACAGCAAAGGACAGTTGACTTCCCCACACTGGCAGATCTTCAGGCACCGCCGACTAAGGGGTCATTCAGCTGCTGCTGCAGGATTATACGAAAGACATCACTGCCTGCTTCAGAATACTACCAGGGAGCCCTTGGACTCGGATCTCTCTTTGGAGAAATCAAAGGCACAAACTGATCACGGTGAAACATCCTTGGCGAGCACGAGAACAAGCTGAAATGGAGTCAGAGACCTTGGGGAAAACAAGCTCTTGGCATTGCTAAGATTAGGGGGGGGGAGGAGAAATGCGGCTCGGGAGCGAATGGTAACGGGCGCGTGAATGGGAAGAGCCGTGGGAGGGGAAGTCGGAAAGTGCGAAGTGCAGACGGGGGGCGGGGTGTGGAGCCTTTGAAGTGTGTGTGGCTTTCATGTGGAGTTCTGGGTGGGGGTGCAGCCTGCGTGAGGAGGTGGTTGGTGTGGTTGATGCATAGATACCGGCCTCTATCTGGTTGGTAGGTGTGCGGGCAGGTGCAGGTGTCCTGAAATCGTATGTGGCCGTGTCCCTGCCTACCTACTCAGGAAATCGGAATGGCCCGAGGGTGGGGGAGTGTGGGCCTGGAGGGGTTTGCCGGTGATGGGCAGATGAGTCACTGCTGTGGATGAGCTGTGCCAGCGTCCCGGAGATAAGCATTAACCCTTCACTGTCCAGGGCTGCACGAGGAGGATACTGCCAGTGGCGGGAGGCTTGCTTTGGGGCTGGAAGTTTGTCAGTTCATGGAAGCCAGGAAGGCCTGTATGCTGTTAGTTTTGCGGTTCACAAATCTCTGAATATTTTGTCCGCCACGCTGTAAAATACCGATATGGCTCTTACAGACAGGAAATGGTTCGGTTACTCTAGCCCACTTTTTCTTTCAAACGCACTGCTGTTTTGTTTTGACCATTATACTTATCTGCGTCACGAGTCAATGCAAGTGTCTCACTTCCCGGCGATGATCTTATTCTGTGAGATAAAAAGTACAACTCGCCTCTCGGGCACACCCTCTGTGTGTATATGTTAGAGCTCCTACTTGTAGGAGGAGTTAATTGTCAAATCAAACTGCACTAGCACCGATGTTCTGCGCACGTACTTACAAGAAAACACAATAGAATAATATATTGGGTGTGGGGAAAAAAGCGAAGAGTAAAACTTAATTTTTTTAGAAACAAATAGAAATTCGGTGACGGTCCTTTCAGCATCAGCTTCTGCCTGTGCCTGTGGACCTTGAAATGAATGGCGGCGTAGTCGATCATTTGTTAGACATGTAAGTTACTACCCTGTTTACAGCGAGAGTCGATAGGGGCTTTGTGAGTTCTAACTTTTCACTAAATTGATATTTTTGTATACATCCTCGCCTTCCCTTTTCTGGTTATACGATGTTCACGGAATACCGTTTCTGACCGACTCAATTGTGATGCATTTGACAAAACACTCAACAGCAGCTTCTAAAGCGGCAGTGGCGATGTTTTTTTAAAAAGTTTTGTGTACATAGTTTGGAGGAATAGGAATACGCACTGCTGACGAAACCATGTTCATGTGGAAGCCACAAATGGGGTTAGTGGAAGGTGGTAGAAAGGTGCGGAGTCACGAAGGGTAGAGTGAGCCATAAGAATTATTCAGTACCGGCCCAAACATTTATTTACAATTGCAACTCATGAATAACAATTATCTTTTGTAGTTTACATGTATATGTAACAATGGGTACATACCTCACTCACCTACGTGTAACTAGTGGCCTACAGCTAAAATATGGCTCGCTGTAACAAAAGCATTAATAACCAGCTACCTTACATAAAAAAGAAAACTGTGACCCATATACAACAGATACATCTACCTCCAAACATTTACCGATGCAACCCTATGACCGAAGATGACGCGGCAAGATGCGAAAGTCCAGAGCCTGGTGGGGGGGGGGGGGGGGGGGGGGGGGGGGGCGGGAATGCAAGCAAGGGGAGGAGAAATGTGGCAGGCGGATTAGGGAGATGTCAGCTGGCCTCGCAATGCTGCCAAATGGCCGGAGGGAAGCCGGATGGGGGCGGGAGAGCCTGGTGGGGGGGGGGGGGGGGGGGGGGGGGGGGGCGGGACTAGCACCGATGTTCTGCGCACGTACTTACAAGAAAACACAATAGAATAATGTATCGGGTGTGGGGAAAAAAGCGAAGAGTAAAACTTAATTTTTTTAGAAACAAATAGAAATTCGGTGACGGTCCCTTCAGCATCAGCTGCTGCCTGTGCCTGTGGACCTTGAAATGAATGGCGGCGTAGTCGATCATTTGTTAGACATGTAAGTTACTACCCTGTTTACAGCGAGAGTCGATAGGGGCTTTGTGAGTTCTAACTTTTCACTAAATTGATATTTTTGTATACATCCTCGCCTTCCCTTTTCTGGTTATACGATGTTCACGGAATACCGTTTCTAACCGACTCAATTGTGATGCATTTGACAAAACACTCAACAGCCGCTTCTAAAGCGGCAGTGGCGATGTTTTTTTAAAAAGTTTTGTGTACATAGTTTGGAGGAATAGGAATACGCACTGCTGACGAAACCATGTTCATGTGGAAGCCACAAATGGGGTTAGTGGAAGGTGGTAGAAAGGTGCGGAGTCACGAAGGGTAGAGTGAGCCATAAGAATTATTCAGTACCGGCCCAAACATTTATTTACAATTGCAACTCATGAATAACAATTATCTTTTGTAGTTTACATGTATATGTAACAATGGGTACATACCTCACTCACCTACGTGTAACTAGTGGCCTACAGCTAAAATATGGCTCGCTGTAACAAAAGCATTAATAACCAGCTACCTTACATAAAAAAGAAAACTGTGACCCATATACAACAGATACATCTACCTCCAAACATTTACCGATGCAACCCTATGACCGAAGATGACGCGGCAAGATGCGAAAGTCCAGAGCCTGGTGGGGGGGGGGGGGGGGGGGGGCGGGAATGCAAGCAAGGGGAGGAGAAGTGTGGTAGGCGGCAGGCGGATTAGGGAGATGTCAGCTGGCCTCGCAATGCTGCCAAATGGCCGGAGGGAAGCCGGATGGGGGCGGGAGAGCCTGGTGGGGGGGGGCGGGACTAGCACCGATGTTCTGCGCACGTACTTACAAGAAAACACAATAGAATAATGTATCGGGTGTGGGGAAAAAAGCGAAGAGTAAAACTTAATTTTTTTAGAAACAAATAGAAATTCGGTGACGGTCCCTTCAGCATCAGCTGCTGCCTGTGGACCTTGAAATGAATGGCGGCGTTGTCGATCATGTGTTAGACATGTAAATTACTACCCGGTTTACAGCGAGAGTCGCATGCGGCTAGGCGGTGGAGTAGTGAAAATGAGTGGTAATCGGTGCTGTTCACCGAAGAAAAAAGTAAAGTTTACAGGTTTTATTTTCCATGGCGGGAGAGCCTGGGGCGGTAATGCGAGCGAGGGGAGGCAGGCGGATTACGAGGGAAGCCGGATGGGGGCGGGAGAGCCTGGTGGGGGGGCGTGAATGCGCGAGGGGAGGCAGGCGGATTGGGAGGGAAGCCTGATGGGGGCGGGAGAGCCTGGTGGGGGGCGTGAATGCGAGAGAGGGGAGGTGCTGGTGTGGGAGGGGGGAGTTGCTGGTGTGGGAGGAGTGCTGCTAGGGGAGGAGAAGCCTGATGCCGGATGTGGGCGGGAGAGCCTGGGAATGCGAGAGGCTGGGCTTGCATGCGATGCGCGTGCATGTACACGGGAACTGCATGAAAACCGCGGGGCTGAAAGCCCTTTGGTTTCACGATGTTTTCGCCACTTGAATTCTCGCTCCGCTCGATGCGCTTGCGCACATCGATAGGTCACGAGACCTAAACACCCGTTTGATAGAAGGAAGGCTATGTAACAGGTACCAGACCAGCCTGGAGGTATTAAGTAGTATGTCTTAGTTCCATGAACAAAATAAGTGTTACGTGATGGAAGGAAGCTGTTTCGGCCTCTCGTAGACATCTGCAATACTGCAGTACAGTTACTGTGGCCCACTGGCACATCGGCTGTACTTTGTACAAAAATGGGGCTGGTGGTCATGGCAACAGAGATAACAAGAGGTCCATTTCCTTTACCTAACCTAGAATTTGAATACACATAGTTTGTTGCTGCCCTTCTTATACTATATTTTTCCATTTCTAAAGCATTCCCTTTTGCTTGGGGGTCCCCATCTTCATTGGGTTAATAGACTTTGTTCATTAGAGGCATATATAAGTTTGAATGAAGCTGGGCATAAACCATTGTGAGAGATTAGCAGCGATGGCAATGGGATTCCTTTTATGTTCTGATGAGGAGAAATCTTGCCACAAACCCAACAGTTAGTAGCTTTGCTTAGCTGGTGTGTCTGATGTAACATTTGAAGAAATGAATTATTGCTCTGATTTTGCTGGTATCCCAGTTCATGTTGCGGCAAATCAAAATGATGGCGCTCTTTTGAAGCAAGTGATGTAACAGTAATGTTAGGTAAGGAGGCTCCAGGCATTACTTGCTCCACTACCCACATCACAGTAGCGATGATGGCAGCAGTTAGAGTCAGACCAAGGATGCAGATGGTACAGCCATTGCACATTGTCGCAGCGATCTCCTTCTTCCTATGCGAGCTAATTGTCATCAGCAAACAACAAAATAGATGATGCCCTAAGTTCCTGGGCAGGCGTTGGTTTCTTCACTAACGTTGAGACGAATAGTCACTAATAAGCTACCACCCTTTGTAGTCAGACTTTAACCACCCAGGACAGTGGCTCAAGCATCTTCTTTTTGCGAATAAATGTCTTTCTTTCTGGATCGAAGCAGATATCTAGATGTACCAGGGATCGTGTGGTGCGGGAAGACTTCCTCAGATCTTTCAGGTGACAAAGCTCGCCCTCTCTCGGTGACCAAAATGTTGTGGTGATAGGTCAACGTAGCTGGGCTCACGAAGGAATGCGGCATGGAATCACCAGGCTGCAGATCGCGGCCTTCACCCTGCGACATGTCTGAAAGAAGTTCCCGCACCTGCTGATAAATAGAAGACAAGCTGTCAGTTAACTGGGACAAATAGTCACTCATCAACATATGGGGTAAATCATGTATAGGGCGAGGCTTAGGGACCCTCCAAATATTCATGGGCCTCCCAAAGACTATTTCATACGGTGTAAGGCCAGACTGTGTATGTGATATCGATCTGATGGAAAGCAGAGCTAGGTACAGTGCATCAGGCCATTTCAAAGAAGTGGAAGCCTGTATTTGATCCAATTTCAATTTCAAGGTGGAGTTGTAACGCTCCACCAGGCCTGCTGACTGTGGGTGAAAAGCAGCATGAAATTTCTGCTTAATGCCCAACCCTTTCATGACATATTCTACAACTTGCCCAATGAAATGACGTCAGTTGTCCATTTGCAGGACCTCAAAAGGTGCAGTTGGTGTCGCAAACCCTCCTATTGGAGTTTGGGTTCACTTTCCATACTAGAGACAGACCAGACAAGATGGGATAATCTTTTTAGCAGTGCCAGAAATATCAGGATTATCCCAAACTTGCATACGTTGTTTTGCCATTGAGGATGCACCAACATGTGCCGGCCCATGTGCCATGTGAATCAAGGGATATAAGTACAATGTGGGTAACTTCCATTTAGTCATATCTTTATTCCTCTAACAGCCCTCATCATACAGTGTTCCCTCCTTAGACTACTGATCTAGTTCATCAGCAGAGGTAGATTGTTGAATGTCCAGCACTTCCTGCCTGGCATCATGCCAACATTCAGCATGTGACTTAACCAAGCCCTTCTCACAGGCCTATTGATATACAGGCCACCCGGAACCAAAGGTCCTTTCACCAGAACAATTCAAACGTTCCTGGAATCCTGCTTAGACACCCCCACATTTACAGTCCTAGGTGATTTTAACTTCTATCTGGAAGACAGCAGGGATTCAGACACCTCCTCTCTGACGGACAACTTCCATAGCTTTGGGATGAAACAGATAATTACTAAACCCACCCACCAAGCCGGCCATACTCTGGATGGCATTTTTACGAATAATGACAATATTAAAGTGATGTCGGTCCAACCAGTCCCTCGGTCAGACCGTGCAGCCATTCATTTTAAAATAAAATACAAAATACTAACTTGTGGCCCCATATTAGTCAAAACAAGGCTGTGGAAACGTATTCAGGGGGAAGAATTAACTAAAATCCTATCTAGCAACCCCCCTTCTTTCACTGAGAGCAATTATGGGGCAAATAAACTCGACCTATGGATAAATAAGGCTGTGAATCAACTAGCCCCTGAAGAGAGCAAGAAACCTAGGAGACAATCAGCCACCTCACCCTGGTACACTCCAGAGGTCAAGAGACTGAAAATGAACTGCCAGCGCCAAGAACGGATCTGGAGATCAGATTACAGTCTGTCTCATAGAAAGGATTACACGAAAGAATGATACAACAAGCCAAATCAAACAACTTTACACACAAAATTCAGGAGGCTGCTAACTCCTCCAAGGAACTATTCAAAACAGTGTCAAGATTACTCAAATGCTCGAGGGACATAATATTTGCCCCAGATCAACATTTTGTAGACAAGCTGGCATTGTTCTTTCAACAAAAAGTACATGCTGTCTACAATGAACTTCAGGAGGTATCTGATTCAGGGGGAGACAATAGGGAACCAACAGAAGCCCCCCAAAACTATATATACCAATTCTCAAATCTAAAGGTAGACCAGATCTCTAAACTGATAATGCAAGCCAAATCAGGGTCACCTTTAGATCCCTGTCCCCCCTGACATATTCCATCTTGCCCCTGAAGTAATCAGCATGTCCCTCACCCCGCTCCTCAACGAGATAATCAAATCTGGTATTTTCCCTCAAAGGTGGAAAAAGGCCAGCATCAGACCTATCCTGAAGAAGGATTCCCTTGATCCACTGGAGACAAAAAATTACTGTCCTATATCCTGTCTCCCGTTACCAACCAAAATACTCGAAAAAGCCCTAAACCAGGAACTAAGGGATTTTGTCAACCTCTATAATATCCTTGACAACACCCAACATGGCTTTAGGTCATGTCACTCCACCGAGACAGCTCTAATAATAGCCACAGAGGAAGCCCGCAGGACCATGGATAAGGGAGGCAGAGCTGTTCTAGCACTACTGGATCTTACGGCAGCGTTCGATACCGTCAACCATGGGGTCCTACTAGACAGGCTTCAATCAGTAGGTGTCAGAGACACTGCCCTGACCCTACTCAAATCCTTCCTAGATACCAGAACCCAACAAATCTACTGGGATGGCCTGCAGTCAGAGGAATTCTCCCTTCTGTGTGGGGTCCCACAGGGCTCGGCACTCTCCCCCACTCTCTTTAACCTTTACGTGACCCAATTAGCCACACTAATAAAATCACATGGCCTAAAATTGGTATCTTATGCTGACGACACTCAATTGATGGTATTGATCACGCAAACAGTAGAAATCACCGCAGAGCAGTTCAGAAACTGCCTCCTAAGCATCAAGAGCTGGATGAACAAGAACTTCTTAAAACTAAACACCGAAAAAACAGAGGTGATTGAGTTCGGACACAAAACCTCCATCTGGAGCCAACTTTGGTGGCCTCCAGAGGCGGGCACTTGTCCCGTGCCGGAACAGAAAGTCAGAAACTTAGGTTTCTGGATTGACAAAGACCTCACTCTCACCTCACAAGTCAATCAAGTGACATCGGCTTGCTTCTTCACTATTAAAATCCTAAGAAAAATACTGCCCCTGATCCCACTCACGCTAAGGAAAACGGTAGTCTGTGCTCTAGTTCTTTCCCGCATCGTCTACTGTAACGACATGTACCTGGGAATGGGCGAAAGGCAGCTCTCCAAACTTCAGTCACTACAAAATGCCGCTGCAAGAGTACTACTGGAGCTCCCAAAATGCCACCCAATATCTAAGGGCATACGCCTACTCCATTGGCTCCCAGTCTGTCAAAGCGTACAGTTCAAAGCCCTCTGTCTAGTTCACAAAACCATAATCGGTGGAGGAGCGGAGGACATGAAAGCTCTCTTTCCTCGCTATGTCCTAAACCGTACGCTTAGATCTGGCGGTTTGGGCTTGATCAGCATCGCGAGAACGAAGAAAGCACACTGGGGGAGGGGGGGGGGGGGGGGGCTAAGTCTTTCTCACACCAGGCAGCTAAGCTATGGAATACCGCACCCATCAAGCTCCGCCTAGAAACAAGGAATATGCTACTTACCAGTATGCAACCGTTCTTGGCATGTAGGGCTGCTGACATTCATATCTGTGCATAGATCGCCGCCTAGTGTTGGGTCTGGATGATTGCACATTGTTGTCCTGGAAGAGTCTTCGAAGTATCACGAGATAGGTGGCTCCTCCCCTGGACTACAGTGCGCATGGGAATCCTTTCCATCCTCAGATTGTTTTTCGCCATTGTGGCAGAGATGGAGTATGATACAGTAAGTGATGTCCATGCTAGAGGTCAATTCTGAGTGCTACAGCGGCGACAGGCACCGGGGAGGAGGGCGGGCGATATGAATGTCAGCAGCCCTACATGCCAAGAACAGATGCATACTGGTAAGTAGCATATTCCGTTCGAGGCATGAGGGCTGCTGAATTCATATCTGTGCATAGAATGTATAGCAGTCTCCCCCTTAGCGGTGGTTGCCCGTGCCGGCTACAGCAGTCTGCAAAAGAGTCTTGAGAACAGCCTGTCCTACAGCTGCTTGCTGTTTGGAGTGTACATCTACGCATTAGTGTTTGGTAAATGTGTGTATGGTAGACCATGTGGCTGGTCTACATATTTCTTCTAGAGGAATGTTTCCTAGGAAAGCCATGGATGCCCCTAGCATGCGTGTTGAATGCGCTCTTGGGGGAACTGTTAATGTGCGTTTAGCTTTCTGATAACAAATCTGTATGCACTTAACAATCCATCTGGCTAAACCCGATTTAGAAATGGGGTTGCCTTTGTGCTGCGGTGAAAAGGCAACAAACAGTTGCTTAGTTTTTCTGAAATGTTTTGTCCTGTCTATATAGTACAGGAGAGCTCTCTTAACGTCTAGTCTGTGTAGAGCTCTTTCTGCCACTGAATCTGGATTGGGGAAGAACACTGGCAGTTCTATTGTTTGATTGATGTGAAACTGGGATATCACCTTTGGCATAAATTTAGGGTTTGTACGTAGCACGACCCTATTTGTGTGAATTTGGATGAATGGCTCCTGAATAGTTAGGGCTTGCAGCTCACTAACTCTTCTAAGTGATGTAAATGCCACTAAAAAAAGCCACTTTCCACGTTAGGAATTGTATTTCACACGAGTGTAGAGGTTCAAAAGGTGGTCCCATCAGTCTGGTTAGAACCACGTTTAGGTTCCAGACAGGAGAAGGTGGGTGTCTAGGAGGAATCACTCGTTTAAGTCCCTCCATGAAAGCTTTAATAGCAGGCACTCTGAAGAGTGAAAGGTGCTGCCTGTTCTGAAGATAAGCTGCCACCGCAGCTAAATGTATACGTATGGAACTGTAGGCTAGATTGCATCTGTGTAAATGTAACAGATAACATATGATGTTTTGAGTTGATGCATCTAGTGGATTTATGTCATTATTGTTACAAAAAATGACAAATCGTTTCCACTTTGCCGCATAGCATGCTCTGGTGGTAAGTCTTCTTGCCTCCTTGATAATATTCACACAGTCAGGAGGCAAGTTCAGGTAACCAAACTCTATGACTTCAGGAGCCAGATTGCAAGGTTCAACTGTTGCGGATCTGGGTGCTGAATGTCTCCATGGCTCTGCGTTAAAAGACTGGGTGTTAGTCACAGCCTTTGATGAGGCACCACGGAAAGTTCTAGGAACGTGGCGTACCATGGTTGCCTCGCCCACGTTGGAGCAACTAGGATGAGTGTCATTGAGTGTTGTCGCAGTTTGCGTGCAACTAGTGGTATGAGGGGGGCTGGTGGAAAAGCGTACGCAAATCTGCCTGACCAGTTCATCCATATCGCATTGCCCTGAGACTGCGGGTGTGGAAACCTGGCGGCGAAGCTTTGGCCTTTTGCGTTTTCCCTTGTGGCGAACAGGTTTATCTCTGGGTGTCCCCACTGCTGGAAATACGGTTGTAGCACTGAGGGATGTATCTTCCACTCGTGCATCTGGTGGCTGTGTCTGCTGAGCAGATCCGCCATCTGGTTGTTCCTGCCTGGGAGGTGTTCCGCCATGAGGAATATGTTTCTCTGAATGGCCCACTTCCATATGCTTTGCGCTAGATGTGACAACTGTGGAGAGTGTGTTCCTCCCTGCTTCTGTATGTAGTACATGGCAGTCATGTTGTCTGTTCGGATCAACACTACTTGGTTGCGCAAATGTACCTTGAACGCCTTCATTGCCATAAAGATTGCCATCAGTTCCAGCAGGTTGATGTGCATCTTCTTTTGCTGTGTCATCCATAGTCCCTGCACTGTGTAATGGAGGACATGCGCTCCCCATCCTAGGAGAGATGCGTCCGTTGTCAGCACTATTTGTGGTACAGGCTCTTGGAACGGTCGTCCCCTGCAAAGGTTTTGTGGGTTCCATCAATGCAGAGAGTTGTATGCGCGACCGGTCACCAACACTAGGTCTTTTAATTGTCCTTGAGCTTGGGTCCACTGTTGTGCTAAGCACTCCTGAAGCGGACGCATGTGTAGTCTCGCGTGAGGGACTATGAAGATGCAGGAGGCCATCATGCCTATCAACTGCATAAACACCCGTGCTGGGAGCGAGTGTTGAAGTCTGAATGTCTGAATCAGTAATTGAATGCTGTTGATTCTTGCTGAGTTTGGCTGTGCCTTTGCTGCCAGAGTGTCTATTGTCGGTCCCAGGTACTGTCGTACGTGGGCGGGTTGAAGATGAGACTTTGGGTAGTTTAATGAGAATCTGAGGCTGTGTAGGAGGTGAATAGTGCGGGACATGTGGCTGGCACATTACTGGGCTGACTTTGCTTGGATAAGCCAGTCGTCCAGATAGGGGTAGACGTGAATATGTAGGTGCGCAGCTACTGCCGCTAGGCACTTGGTAAACACCCTGGGGGCTGTTGTCACCCCGAAAGGCATGACCTTGAACTGGTAGTGCTGATTCTGTATGGTAAACCTGAGATATTTTCTGTGTGCCGGATGTATCGGTATGTGGAAATATGCGTCTTTTAGGTCTAGTGTTGCGAGGAAATCTCCCTGACTGAGTATTGGTAGAACCTGCTGTAATGTGAGCATGTGAAAATGTTCTGACAAGATGTATTGGTTTAGGGGCCTGAGGTCCAGTATTGACCCGAGAGACCCGTCTTATTTGGGAATTAAGAAGTACAGCGAGTATACCCCTGTACCCTGTTGTTCTATAGGTATGAGTTCTATTTCCCCTTTTTGCAGCATGCTGATGACCTCTTGCTGCAATAAGTGTATGTGCTCTGCGGACATAGGACGGTGTCTTGGGGGTATGTTGGGTGGAGTGGAGGTTAGCTCTAGACAATAGCGGTACTGGATAAGTTGTCTCACCCACCTGTCTGTGGTAATGCTTTCCCAGACAGGCAGGAACTGCTGTAATCGTCCCCCGACCGGTGTTACATGGTCTGGGGGCAGTGACAAGACGTCACTGTTTAGTATTGGCGGAGGATCTGGTGTTATTCCCTCGTCCTCTGCCTTTGTTGCTGTTGCCACGGTATCCACCTCTATTGTTTTTATTATAGGTGGTTTGCATGCTCCCTTTATTGTATGGAGTCTGCTGAGATGCCTGGCCTCGTGTAGCTCCTCTGTTACCGGAGCGACGAAAGGACCCTCCTCTGAATTGTTGTGACTGCAAGGCACCCATAGAGTTGGCTGTCTCGGTGTCCTTTTTAATCTTTTCTAATATGGTGTCCACATCAGGACCAAATAAATAATCAGGGTTCACAGGTTGATTTAATAATGTGGTTTGAATCTCAGGTTTGAACCCAGAGATGCGTAACCACGCATTTCTCCTGAGCATGACACTTGTATTGATGGCCCTGGCTGCGGTGTCTGCTGCGTCTAGCGCACATTTGATGGATGCGTTAGATATGAGTTTTCCCTCTTGTATCAGTGTTTCCGCTCCCTCCTTGTAGACATCAGGCAAATGTTGTAGCAGTTGCTCTAGTGTGTCATAGTGAGCCCTATCATATCTGGCTAATAGGGCTTGCGTATTAGAAATTCTACATATATTAGCTGCTTGAGCAGCCACCCTTTTTCCAGAAGCCTCTAATATCTTAGACTCCTTGTCTGGAGGAGGAGCATTACCAGTGGTTTGGGAGTTGGCACGCTTACGAGCATTAGATACCACCAAAGAGTCCAATGGCAGCTGTCCCTTTATATATGTAGGGTCCACAGGTGCCGGTCTGTATTTTCTTTCGATTCTAGGGTTAACAACCCTTGCTCTTGTGGTTTCCTTGAAAATGTCTCCTGCATGTTTAAGGACACCTTTCAACATTGGCAATGTCTTGACTGATTTCTCTGAAGTGGAGAAAGTGTCAAATAGGAAGTCTTCTTCAATTGGGTCAGCATGCATGTAGGAGAGTAGGGTCTGCTATCCTATGGTCACACCAAATTTTTGCTTTTTGCTTCACTGGTTTATGACTTAATGTGGCTGTGGGCCTGCTAATCAGACCCACAGCCTGCTGTTTTCTCTCTAAATTACTGCCAATGCACCTTAGGTGCATTACGAATTGGAACTGGTTCACCTTATTGGCCCCTGTAACTGTGTACCCTAGGTACCCAGGGCATTGGTGTTTCCAAGGCCTACCAGGGGCTGCAGCATGTATTGTGCCACCCCTGGCCTGGCCTCCATATTTGACACAACTGGCTGATCACTCAGCTGGGGCAAATTGGTGTAATCACCCCTTGCTTAGGTGTAGTATGTCTATACCTAACCTAAACTGGACACATATGTTCCTATCAGCCACTCCTATGGAAGGCCTCATCTATCCTGGGGGCAGAGTGCGTGGAAATATGTGAGATGGTGCTCTAGCATGAGCTGAGCCTGTCTGCAGCTGTCGGGAACCACTCCCTTAGCTGTTCCGGGATATTGCCATACCATATACACTTAAGTGCATTATAATCCTCACGGTTATATGCTAACTTTGGTTTGGCTTTATCAAAACATGTCGAGTAAGGTGTCATACGATTTGGAATACTATCCCCTCGACAGTTCTGTCGACGGGGATAGCATTCCACCCTTCTAGAGGGACACGACATGTACATAGCCTTAACCCCGGTTAAAGTTAACCAGAGCCTCAGGATCACAAAATGGATGCTGCCACCACAGACACAAGTCTGTCCTCACACAAGATCAAGCAGGAAAACACAAGCCTTGTGCTTATTTTTCTAGTACACTGGACCCAGTGTCCCAGGCTCTGCCTGCGTGCCTGAAATCAGTTGCAGCAACAGCCCTAGCCATAAGACAAAGTGACTCGATAGTGCTGGGACACCCCCTGACAGTACAGGTACCGCATGCAGTGGAAGTTCTCTTGAACAGGACACAGAAACAACACTTGACCGTAGCGAGACTGACAGGATATGAACTGACGTTATTTCAACCACACATAGAGATCAGACGATGTAACATTCTAAACCCTGCTACACTTTTGCCCTCAAGTACAGTAGACACTGCACCACATGACTGTGTGGAAATAATGAATATAGTGACGAAACCAAGATAAGACCTGACAGATGTTGCCCTTCCAGACCCTGACCTGACACTCTATGTAGATGGTTCATGCATGAGAACGAGCACAGGAGAATTAGTGGCAGCATATGCCGTGACCACTGCTACTGAAGTCATAGAGACACAGAGAATAGACACACTGTCAGCGCAAGCAGCAGAGCTCATCGCTCTGACACAAGCCTGCATAAGAGCTAAACGCTTGAAAGTGAACATTTATACAGATTCACAGTATGCTTTCGGCGTAGTTCATGATTTCGGAGTTCTCTGGACCTCTCATGGGGCCAAAATTCAGCACGGCCCGCTTATTCAAGCCCTGTTGGAAGCAATACATTTACCTGCAGCTATAGCTATCCTGAAATGCAAAGCACACACCAAAGCTACAGACACCATTTCCCAGGGTAATGACCTGGCAGACCGAACTGCTAAACTTAAAGCCCAGACGCCAACGGACACGACAAAGACAGAGGTACCATTACTGACAAAATGTATGACAGTCAGGGATCCTTCTCAAGATGTACTCGACATACAGACACATGCCACTCCAGATGAAATAAAGAAATGGACTGAACAAGGAGGGGTCCAGACTGACCAAGGTTGGATGACTAAGGGCAAAGCTACATGGTTTCTTCCAGATTCCATGGTACAAGTGATCATAAACACAGCACATAGTCCAGCACACTTGGGAGAGAAGGCAATGATAGACAGCTTACAGAATAGCTGGTTTAACAAGCACCTACGTGCAGCAGCGAAACAAAAGGTACGAACTTGTATGATCTGTTGCCAGTTCAATCCAGGTAAAGGCATCCCGGTGGAACAAGGCGGATTTCATCCTCCTGACCACCCTTTTGAGGTTCTCCAGATGGAGTATATCCAAATGGACAGCTGTAGAAGTTACAAGTATGTCCTGGTAGTTGTGTGTGCACTATCTAGATGGACAGAAGCGTATCCAGTCCCAGATTATACTGCTGTGACAACCGCCAGGCAATTGGTGCCCGAATTCTTTCCTAGATACGGATTGCCCCGTGTCGTTTACTCAGACAATGGTCAGCCTTTTTCTTCTGAATTAATGAAGCAAGTGTCTCTTCTGTTAGGATATAACTGGAAGTTGTGTGCGACACCCTGAAGCAGTAGGCCTTGTAGAAAGACACAATCAGACAATTAAGACAAAACTAGCAAAGATCTGTGCAGACAAAGGCGTGGATTGGATGGTAGCCTTGCCGGTTGCCCTCTTTCACATGCGTAGTCAAGTCAAGTCAAGTCAGAGAATTTATATAGCGCACTACATACCCAGAGGGTCCCAAGGCGCTTAGAGAGGGGAGGGAGATTACTTGTCAAATATCCACGTTTTAAGCTGTTTTCTAAATGCTAGGTGGTTCTGGGTAAGGCGAAGGTAAGCGGGGAGTGAGTTCCATGTTTTAGCAGCCAGGTATGAGAAGGATCTGCCGCCCATGGTGGTCTTGTTGATGCGAGGTACAGTGGCGAGGGCTTGGCTGGAAGAGCGTAGTTGGCGGGAGGGGGTGTAGAAGGACAGTCGTGAGTTGAGGCATTCTGGTCCGATGTCGTAGAGTGATTTGTGTGCGTGGGTTAGCAGTCGGAAAGTGATCCTCTTATTGACGGGTAGCCAGTGGAGGTCCTTAAGGTGACCGGAGATGTGTTCGTTGCGTGGGATGTCTAATATGATCCTGGCTGAGGCGTTTTGGATTCGTTGGAGTTTCTTCTGGAGTTTGGTGGTAATGCCTGCGTAGAGGGTGTTTCCGTAGTCTAGTCGGCTCGTGACCAGAGCATGGGTGACTGTTTTCCTTGTTTCGGTGGGGATCCAGCGAAATGTTTTTCTCAGCATGCGAAGAATGTTGAAGCAGGAAGAGGATACGGCGCTGACTTGTTTGTTCATTGAGAGTGAAGAGTCCAGTATGATGCCTAAGTTCCGTGCATGGTCTGTCGGGATGGGTGCCTTTCCGAGTGCTTCCGGCCACCAGGAGTCGTCCCATGCAGAGGGAGATGTACCTAAGATGAGGACTTCTGTTTTGTCTGAGTTCAGTTTCAGACGGCTTTGTTTCATCCATTCGGCAACTTCTTTCATTCCTTCGTGTAGGTTAGTTTTGGCGGTGCTGGGGTCATTGGTGAGAGAAAGGATTAGTTGAGTGTCATCCGCGTAGGAGATGATGTTGAGGTTGTGTTGGCGGGCGATGGTCGCGAGGGGGCTCATGTAAACGTTGAAGAGGGTGGGGCTGAGTGAGGATCCTTGGGGTACGCCACAGATGACTTCAGTGGCCTCGGACTTGAATGGTGGGAGGCGGACTTTCTGAGTTCTTCCGGTGAGGAACGAGGTGATCCATTCAAGTGCTTTTCCTTGGATTCCGATGTTATTGAGGCGTTGTAAAAGGGTGCTGTGGCAGACTGTGTCAAATGCTGCAGAGAGGTCGAGGAGGATGAGGGCGACTGTGTCTCCATTGTCCAGTAGAGTTCGAATGTCGTCTGTTGCTGCGATGAGGGCGGTCTCAGTGCTGTGTTTTGCTCGGAAGCCAGATTGTGAGGAGTCGAGGGATTTGTTGGCTTCGAGGAAGGCGGCGAGTTGGTTGTTGACAGCTTTCTCGATGACTTTGGCCGGGAATGGAAGGAGCGAGATGGGGCGGTAATTTTTGAGTTCGGTGGGGTCCGCTGTGGGTTTCTTCAGAAGGGCGGTGAGTTCAGCGTGTTTCCAGTCTTCCAGGAAGGTGGCGGAGTTGAGGGAGCTGTTGATGACGTCTCGGAGGTGTGGTGCTATGACGGAGTCTGCTTTGTTGAAGATGTGGTGAGGACATGGGTCTGTGGGGGATCCTGAGTGGATGGAATTCATCAGGCGGATTGTGTCCTCAGTGGAGATTGGGTTCCAGTCGTTAAGGGTGTTCACGGGGGGAGAATGTTCAGCACAAGGTAGGGTGGGTTGGTTTCCGGGTTGGTTGTCGAAGCTGTTGTGGATGTCTGCAATCTTGTTGTGGAAGAATGAGGCTAGGGAGTCGCAGAGGGCTTGAGAGGGGGTGATGTCGTTGGAGTTGGCCGAGGGATTGGAAAATTCCTTGACGATGTTGAAAAGTTCCTTGCTGTTGTGGGCGTTGTTGTCTAGTCGATCCTTGAATGCTGTTTTCTTGGCCTTTCGGATTAGTTGGTGGTGAGTGCGGGTGGCGTTTTTGAAGGCGTCCTTGGTGCTAGTAGTTGGGTCTTTTTTCCAGGCCTTTTCGAGGGAACGGCAGAGTTTCTTGGACTTCTTAAGATCATCGTTAAACCATGAGGCCTTTTTGCTGGTAGGTTTGTTTTGACGTTTCTTCAGTGGTGCTAAGGTGTCGGCGGTGTTGGATAACCATAGGGTGAGGTTGGCGGCGGCTTCGTTTGCGTTAGAAGAGTGGGCTGGGGTGTTTAGAAGGAGCGATGCGGAGATCTGGTCTGTGGTGATTTTGTTCCAGTTTCTTTGCAGAGTTGGTTGGAGGTTGTTGGTGGGTTTTGGTTTGTTGTAGGTGAAGTGAACGCAGCTGTGGTCAGTCCAGAGGAGCTCCGTAGTGTGGCTGAAGGAGACATGATTGCTGGAGGTGAAGATGGGGTCGAGTGTGTGACCTGCGATGTGGGTGGGCGATGTTACCAGTTGTTTAAGTCCGAGGTTGGTTAGATTGTCCAAGAGGGTGGTGGTGTTGCGGTCGTTGATCTTTTCAAGGTGAAAATTGAGGTCTCCCAGAAGGATGTAGTCTTTGGAGGGGAGCGCGTGAGGAGTGATGAAGTCCGTGATGTCTTCACTGAATTTTGCGCGGGGTCCTGGTGGTCTGTAGAGGAGGGTGCCTCTAAGTGTGGTCTTGGGGTCGATGAGGATCTGGAAGTGAAGGTGTTCAGAGTTGGCGAGGTTAGCGTCAGAGCTGGTTGAGATGCGGATTGATTTCTTATGGACGATGGCGATTCCTCCTCCTGTGTGGCCGGTACGGTCCTTGCGTGTGATCTTATAGTCTTCTGGGATGGCAATGGTGATGTCTGGGGCGGAGGAGGCGTTCATCCATGTTTCTGTAAGGAAGGCGACGTCCGGAGAGATGGTGTCTAGTAGACTCCATAGGTCAATGGCGTGTCTATGGACCGATCGGGTGTTGAGAAGGATGCACTGTAGGTGGTTGGGGTCGGGATTCTGTGGAGTGGTCGTAGTGGAGTAAATGTCGGAGCCGCTGAATTTGCAGGAGTAGCATGAGAAAGGTCCATGGGTGTGTCCAGGAACTGCTTGGACGCAGTTGGGGGCGCGACCGGGGTTAAAGGCTAGGAGGTAATGGTAGCTCATTCCAGAACAGGCCTATCACCATATGAAGTGGTTTTCGGTAGACCGCCGAACATGTGGGGTACGCCTATGCCTAAGAGAATAACTGATGTTGACAGTAACATGCTGACAGATTACCTGGCTTCCTTGATGTCTGCACTACTCTCTTGTCGTTCACAGGTTGCCGCCGCCTTCCCTGACAACACCCAGGTCAGGGAGCACGCCATAGTCCCTGGCGACTTCGTTTTTGTGAGGAACTTTGATCGAACAAGCCCCCTTGAGCCGCGTTGGAAGACACCGAAATTAGTGTTACTAACCACGAGGACAGCCATCAAGGTCGAAGGGAGAAAAGGGTGGCTTCATGCCAATCACTGCAAAAAGTACTTTGGAGACTCTGGAACTTTGGTAAAGAATAAAGACATTACAGACTTTGAGCCCCCTTTGCTAGAAAAGACTCCGCAACAAGAGTACAGGTCCAAATTACGATCTAGAAAGTTAGACGACGTTTAATCATTTAAGTCCACTAGGTGGTGAATCGGTTAAGCAAGATTTCTGACATGTAGAAGATCCCGGACCACAATAGTAAAAAGAGCAAAATGAAAGAGAAATACTGCAAGATATTACGTAGTAGATGTATAGTAACTCTGATTTTTCTATCTCTTCTGTGCATCACTATAATCTGTATCAGCTTAATACTACATGTTTTCTTTCCTCCTATTGCCTCACATATACACTCTTCCATTAATGATACCGTAGAACATACATTTAGTGACCTGCCACCCCATGAACTGTCATATCGACTAGCCCTGCGCAACAATACTTTCATTCGGATGTTGCACCGTTCTCATCAGACCAGCAATGCAACAGATTGCTGGGTATGTGGCCAACTCCCACCTTTTCAGAAAACGAAGGGAGTTCTGCCCCTCGTCCCTTTTCCGTTCTCCCACAATGGTTTGTGCAGAGCATGGTTTGCCTTAATGTCATCAATAGACAGAAAGTTCACAGTTTACCAGGGTGACTGGATATGGGGAAATTTGAATAAAGTAATGAATGAGGTATGTTTTCCAGACGAAGACCGACTCCCCCAAAGGAAGGGGACCGATCTAGAAAATGAAGAGTACGAGCAAGGAAATGCTTCCCTCAGTTTTATAATGCTGAATGTTCAGCCCATGCAAAATGCAGGTCCACCAACTATTTCAGTCCTACCAGTAAAAGGTGATTTGTGTGTTAGAAAGAAAGGATCAGTACATATGGGACACAGTGAGTGTAATGCTGTAGTAGAGTTTACTGATAAAGGAAAGTCTTCTTTCAAAGCATCTCGCCATACCTATTTCATTTGCAGTCAGACAGCCTATGTACATCTGCCCTTAGATTGGGATGGAACATGTTATATATCGTTCCTGCTGCCACCCGTCTTTCTGGCCCCATCCAATTATCATCGAGATTCACAACTAGAGCATGTTAGACACAAGAGAGAGACCGATGCCTCAGAGATTGATCAGACTGAGACAGCCTGGGAGCAATATACAGATTTCAACAAAGGATTCTTTTTCTTCATAGGTCCCGTCCAAAACAGTAAACTCATACGCAGATTAACAAGGACTCTGGAAGCAGTTGTGAATGAGACTGCATCTGCCCTGGCGAACTTGACCCAGGAGCAGTCTGCCATGCGATTAGTTGTTCTTCAGAACCGCCTTGTTCTAGACGTCATTCTGGCAGATAGGGGCGGGGCCTGTAGAGTGATCGGCTCCAGTTGCTGCGTTTTCATTCCAAATAACGCGCCATCTGTGTACGCAGCAATAACAAGGCTCCACAAAATAGCTCACGAGATACATCAAGACCCAGGCACATGGACTTGGTCCAGTTGGCTCTGGAGTGTAATATCGGCATGGGGATGGAAAGTGTTGTCGTTCCTAGGAATGATACTGCTTATGATATTCGGCTGCTGTCTGTCTGCAGTGTGGCCCGGCGATTTGCGGCCTGTGTGCTACTGCCTGTGTTCCACATCCACGTATACAAAGGATCAAAGATGAACAAATGATGCTGTATGATCAAATATACGGTCTCATGAATATAGATATGTCCTGAAGGGTACAGTAGGGGACAAGGAGGGAATGAGGAAAATGAAATTTTACATGACCAATGTGTCCCCTGCGTGTACCCCAACGTTTAGTGTATGTGCATGTCACCCATGCATTTTCCCTCTATGGCCTGCAAAAAGATGCCTCTGCATTTGCGTCCCACATTGGGATGTCAGTTACCAGTCTCCCATAAAAGAAACGTTACTTTCGCATTGAGGCCCTGAGGCCCATGTGTTTGCATTGTGCACTTTTAATATATCACGAAGAATCCATTTTTGAACCCATTTTGTGGCTCAGCCTGAGCCAGTCTCCGAATTAGGGTTTTCATGCCTCCAGACACTCTGAGGGCTGCAGCTACGTATCCCTTACCTCTCACATACTTTTGGCTAAGCAGAGAGGGGCCCTGCCCGGGGTGCCAAGACAGTATTTTGCACACAGTTATCTGCTTGCTCTACAGAATCACATTCCTGCCTGGTGAAGAAGGTAAACAGAACCCGTCTGCAGAGATAGGGCCTAGCCTTTTTGTCTCCGTTTAAGTGATTTACAGAGCTCGCATCCATAGAAAGCCCAAGGCCCCCACACAATGAACGAAGAAATATATGCCCACACTGGCTCTTGGTGATGAGCGCCCTTTGCTTCAGATAATACATCCCCGGACATAAGATATCAGATAATACCAGACGTGCTGGTCGTCCCGACACTGAAGGCCTCCCTACTAGACCGAAAGTCAGCTCCCCCCAGTCCCCCCAGTTACACGTCAATTGCACGTCATGACCAAGTGCGCACACAAGTAGGGTAAGGTTCAAGCTGGCCATGCAACCCCCCTTCATGTATCCACCCACCTATGACTCACCTATGACTCCTCAAGTGAACGCCCACATGTACGCCCTCTTGCACGCACACATGCTCTTATCTCTCTCTTTCTCTTGCTCTGCCTAGAGCGCTCCTCCTTCTAAGTACGAGATTGAATGTATAAATATTGTACTCTGTGAATAAAGTTTAGAAGACCCTTCCTGAACCTTAGTGGTGATGGAACCGATTCTCCCCTAACTCGAGTTATTGAAATAAAGCCCTTTTGAATCGGACACCACGGACTCTGCCTCTCATTTAATGCATGACCCTTTGTTTATTTATAGAAATTATGACAGGGTAATACTTTATTTACCACAATACCCCACATCCTCATCAGTGCGTGTGGGTTAGTATGCAAAAGTGTCCTGGCCATGGGACCTTACAGTCTCAAAAAGAACAGGTGATGTGGAAGAATCCCTTTTCTTCTTGAGTGGAATTTTATATGTTTCAAGAGGATTTTCTGGCCTGATCTTCCTCTGATAAATAGTAAGTTTGCCAGAGTTTGAGTCGATATGTAACTTTGACTGCTCATCATAGGAGGGCTCTTGGTACACAATGTCCTCTTCTAGAGAATGACTCCTTTTCCCCATCAACACCTTCTTGGACGTTTCGATCCCCGTTTTTGGTTCGAATGCCTTAGGCCGTGCAGTCGGGGGCAGTCTTAATTTTATCGGTGGCATAGTCTTTGTAGACTGACTGACCTTCTTCGGGGCCGGCGTCGTCATTGGTCCGACCGACTTTGTCTTTTCGCCAATACGTTGTTGGCCTTGCGTCGACTTCGGCGCCTGTTGCGTTGGAGGCGCACTCTTCTGCCTCGACTCGACGTGCTCCTTCGAGCCGCTCTTGGTCTTCGGCTCGAGGCCTTTGACGAACTGTGACCTGTCGACTCGTTGCTTTGGATCGAGAACCTTCCGAGACTCGAGTCCCTTATTTGTGTTGATATTCGTCGACCTCGTCGGTTCGACGTGCTTGACTTTAGTGATGGACTTCAGTGTACCGATCTTTGGTTCAACACCCTTCTTTTTCGTCGAATCCGAGGGATCTGAACTCTTCGATCCAAAGGCTGTCTCCAGCAGTTTCGGTTTCGTTTTCGACTCCATGGCTTTCGGTTTCAATTTAACCAGTGACTGGTAATGTTCGACCGATGGCTCTTGTGATATATTCTTAGCCGGGCTGAGACGCGGGGCGATAGAATGTTCGTCATGATCTTGGCTAAGGCCTTCCGGCAATGCCTCGACCTGAGCCCCTGGAAGTTTTTCAGTGTCTGTACCGGGCCCCGTACTCTCGGTTGGCGCTCGAGTCGTCATAGACGGCTCCGATGGCTAGTGCGTCATCCCCTACCTCGCCGACGTTTTCATCCTCAACATTTTCTTCGTCGTCCTCAAAATAGTTGGAGTAATGCTCCGAACCGGGATCCGATTGCTGTTCTGGATCCTCAGTCTCGACGACCTCATCGTCTTCTTCATCGAAGATATTTACCGGGTCGGGCGGTGGCTTCGTCATCGTCTGCCTCACTGCGCGTCGAACTCGAAGCGTCTTCTTCGACCTGAATTGAGCACAAGCTAGACAGTTGGCCTCATTGTGCTCCGGAGATAGGCACTTGTTGCACACCGGGTGTGCATCGATGTGTGGGTACTTAGAATTACAAAGGGGGCATCGTTTGAACGGACTCCGTTCCATCGACGATGAGGCCTCTGGTGTCAAAAAGGCCACGCGGCCCTCTTCGACGTCCTGCTCAAAAAGAACTGGAACAAAGTACTTGGCACCGATCGAAATGACAATACCGACGACCCTGAAGGCCTTTAGGCCTTGTAGAAAAGTTTTTCTATCGATTCCGAACTTGAGTAAAGAAAGTACATCCGAACCCAATGGCAGAAAAAAACAATCTGAGGATGGAAAGGATGCCCATGCGCACTGTAGTCCAGGGGAGGAGCCACTTATCTCGTGATACTTCGAAGACTCTTCCAGGACAACAATGTGCAATCCTCCGGACCCAACACTAGGCGGCGATCTATGCACAGATATGAATTCAGCAGCCCATATGCCTCGAACATGAGAGCTGTTTCAGAAAGGCATTAAAGACCTGGCTTTTTATCATGGCTTAGTCAACCAGTAGCAGCCTACCATCCTCGCAGCGCCAAGACGCCACGGCATAAGTGCGCTTAACAAATATTTCAGTCAGTCAGTCAACCACATACATGGAGGTGATACTTCGCTGTATTGCGGTCTCCAAATGCATTTACCTGCTCCTATTTTACTAGTCACTTTCTTGTGTGCACTACATTTAACAATTGCTACATTCTTAGGATAGGTTAGATCAATAGGAAGATTATGCACTAATTCTCCATGTACTATCTGTGTCCCATGTGAGGTGAGGAAACCCCTTTCTTTCCATAAGCCACCCCTAATGCGTACTGGCTGTCGGTAAAAATATTGACAAGTAAGTCTATACTAAGCTCACATACTCTTGTTTGTGATTGTAGTCTGGAGTTCCTAATACTGGTGCAGAACAAAGAGCTTGTGGTGACTGTTGGAAGGCATTCTGACATTCAGTAGTCCATGGGAGGGGCAACAAAAGGCCAACAAAGTTTAATAATATGTAAAAAGCTACCTAAAAAAAGAAGTGAGGTCAATCAGTGCACGGACATTCTCTGAGTACGAGGCACTGGAGTATCTGAAAATGGCCTGGAAGTGACATAAATAGGCAACCTCCTGTCTACAAAATTTAAATTTCTTTCTAGAGACTTTGTGATGATGGGAAGCTAGAAATAGGAACAATAACAGTGTTCCTTCTTCACACTAGGTAAGGACTCCAGAGCGGCATCCTCATTGATAAGACCGGATCTCTCCACCATTGAATAATTGTTATTCAAAATAACACGCACACCCTCCGGAGAACAACGTATTGTGGCACAAAACTATTTAAGCATATTGATACCCACAATGTTGTCAGGTGTGGTAGGGGAAAGCAAAAAATTGACAAGCTGCAGTGAATTTGTCAAGTCCGAATTCAAGTGACTGTGAATGTGGGCTAGGAGTAGGTGTCCCATCGAATCCTATTGATGTTATCATTGTGCCGGACAGGAAAGCCCTAGGAACAAATTTTAGACAGAGCACTACGGGTAGCCCTGTATCAACCAGAAACCGATGAGTAGATCCCAAGACATTTGCATCAACATAAGGACCCATTTGATCTACTGGCACCTCAACCGGTCCCTTCCCCCATCATAGGCATCCCTGTGCATAATCGGAATCTGCAAGAGCATCAGCAGAAAAATCAGACATTTGATATTGATTTCGTCTATCAAAAGTATTAGAGTAATTTGGTCCTTGTTCAACTGCTTCAAATCTGGAGCGAGCTCCTGTACCTCCCCTGTTTCCTGAATTCCCTGGGTGTCTTCTCACACTACCCCTTCCTCGGTGGTACTGCTGACTTTGCAAAAGAGGGCACTCAGAACGCCAAAGCCCAGTCTCTTTACAATAAGCACACTGATCAGGGGACACATTTGCTCAAGGGAGAGGGGGCACCCCAGGTGTATACATTGCACGTCCGCCTCTTCCAAAATAACTTTTGTCTTTAACTCCTTAATCTTCTTATCCTCCCTGCCTTTTGTTTCCTGTTCCTGCCGCTCATAATGTTGGGCCATAGTAAAAAGTGAACCTGGGGAAGACTTGGTCCAAGAAGTCTCGCTGGCCTTTAAGAGACTAGCTATTTAAGGTAACATATTAGCGACAAATTTATCAACAAACAAATGCTTACCTGTATCATTGCCAATGACTGACCACTAAAATCATGGAATGTCTCTTCAAATCTTGAAAAGAAATCATAAACTAGCTCATCCTTTTTTCTGTTTACTAACTAACGTGGTCCAATCTATTTCCTTAGGGGTATGAGAGTCTTTAACTTAGTCACAATAGCTTTTGGAATATCTAATATCTCCTTCTGAGGTTTCTGCGCAGGTCCCTTTCCTTACTTATTCTTTCTAATTCCACCCAGGTGTCACCAAATGCCACATTTGTCATCTATTTTACGTATTGTTCTCCACATACCAGGTGGCAAAATAAGCCCAAAGAACATATCAATATCTGGCAAGGTCATAGTGCAGGAGCTAATGGCTCCTTCCACGTCCTCATAGAAGGTGGCAGGATTTTTTTTCGGGGGTCGGGCAAGGGAGCTTTAAGAGCCATCACACCAGCTCTACTCCAAGGAGTATAAACCCAATTATATATAAAAGATCCCTTTGCATCATCTGAAGTTTTATCATCATTTGTTCCCGCACCCTTCGGGGGAACATTGGTCTCATAGCAGACTCACTACTGCTGGGATCATTTGCATCCACGGGAATATCTGTTTTCTCTGTCTGAGATTCTGTTGTCTCAACGCCTGCTTGCTGCTTTTTAGCTATTTATTTTTCCTTTTGCATTTGTAATGTATGATCCCGTAATTTAACCGCTCGTCTAATTGTGTCAGATATGTTTTTGAAAGAGTAAATCCCATCTCTTTACTGCCTATAATCGGTCTTCAAATCATTTGGGCCTGATTCATCATAAATATGCTGCCAATTATATAATATCTCCCAACAGAACTTCAAAAAAAAAAAAAAAACTGTTTTGCATTTTTCCAAGCCTGAACTGTAGTTGTGAGGATCGTTGCTGTAGTCTTCCGACGAGATTCCTCTCTAGCACTGTCCTTCAATTTATCTTTATCTGCGCTAGACAGAGTAGAGTGAGTCCGTCGCCCAACTTGCTTATCTTTATCTTTTTCATCTGAAGACAAACGCTCCTCGTCAGAAACCTCATCCTCAGGGGCACTTGGAGTGGGGAATTTATACGGGTGGGGCTCGATCTAATAAGATGCAGTCATCCTGAGGTTTATGAAGTATGGAGTAAATAGGGTACCTAATAGGGTACTGGCCATTTACCTCTATTTTTTTTTTGTAGACTGAGTTTATTGGTTTTCTGCACAAAACATACATAAAACAATTACATAACAATTGCTATATTGACCCCGTAGAGTGATCTGCGACCTCCCATCCGCTATTCCCTATGTATTGCGTTGGTCTACCAGCTCTTTTACATTTAGTGCACCACACAAAAGACAGCCTTTTCGAAATTGGCCCCTCTACTCTCTTCTACTAGAACGTTCCTCTCTCCCTCCCTCCTCCCAAAGCACCCATCACCGATTCGTACAACCGTATCCTCTCTCACAGCATCATGCATTCCCAGGAGTGACTATGTATTGCCCAGTGTGATGTACCGGTCATGTTTTGGGCCGTCCTATAATTCGTGACTCAGCCTGCTCAGTCTTCCTGCAACTCATACTCTTGCAGTGCCTGCACTAAGGTCTCCCATGCCTTCGCTGCTTCTAATGCTTTATCATTGTTTCGCCTATGCGCCAGCTGATATCGCAACACGCTCTCACCTGCAGCTCGTTTTAGAAACTCGCCTCTCCAGCATTTACTGCTGGGACCCACTGTTGCCTTCCAATGCTTTGTGATTTCACGTTTCGCCAGTATAAGCCCAATGTCCAGAAATTTGCTTGTTGTCTTATTCTTGGATGTGTGGGGGAACCAATGCAAGACGCTAACAGACATATCAAACGTCAGTTGCCTCTCTGTGATCTCATTCAGGGTATCTCCCACCTCCTTCCAATACAGTCCCAGCGACCACAACATATGGTCCAATTCCACCCCAGCTCTCATGCACCTGGGGAATGCTGCCTCTGCTATTTTAAAGTATCTACGGATTTCCCCGGTGTTAAAAATGCTCTGTGGAGTATATAGAAGTGTACTAGCTGCAACATTGCACTATCTGCGCCCATGATGTGTCAGGGATATCCTTTCCTAGATCCGTCTCCCACTTTCCTTTCAGTGTGGTCAGGGGCTCTAAACCTTCATTGAGCATTCTGGAGTACAGACAAGTGACTGCTTTGAAAGTCCCAGCCGCCATCATGGTATACTGGCAAGCCATCGATGTCTGTGGCTCCAGAAGACCTTCTCGCCGGTGCACCTGTATTGCTCTCGCTAATGCTGCGTGTAATTAGAAACCTCCCCTTGGGAGGTCAAACCTCTCTTGGAGCGTCTGGTAGGGAAGCATGACCCCGTCTTCGTACAGGTCCCCCAACATTTGGAGTACCGCCTCCTCCCATATCTGCAAAGGCGACCAGTCGCCGCCTTGCGGCAGCGCTGTTACCATTCCAAGCGGTATTTCGGGTGCATATGGGTGCGGTACTCCCGCCCTGTGCTGGGAATGGTTCCAACAAAGTCTAAGCGTATTCTCCTCCGTTAGAAGACCCCTGAGGTCTAACTTCTGCTGCAAAGCTATAAACGAGAGGACATGGCGTGGTATCCCTCTGCCCCTCATATGGTCCGGTCCTCTAAATTCTCTGGCTACTTCTTGTTTGAAGATCTGCAGTTGGGCTGCTAAATAGTATAACTCAAAGTCTGGGACCGCCAATCCACCCTCAGCTTTGGGCCGTATAAGCGTTGCCTGTGCAACTCTACGCCTACCTACCCCCCAGAGGAAAGACACTATTAGTGATTTCAACAATTTGAAAGTGGAACTCGGTATCCACACTGGCAACGTCCGAAAATAGTATAAGAAACGAGGGAGCGCTATCATTTTTAAGGAGGGCCACGAGGCCCGTCACAGACAATGGGAAAGCGGCCCAAAAGGCCATACTGCTCTTCAGCGCTCACGCCACGGTCTATATTCCCCCCCCAGCAGGTCCGCTGCCTTGTGGTATATGTGTACTCCCAGGTACTTCAAGCAGGTGGGCTCCCATCTCACCGCTCGGGCCACGTTGGGCCGGGTCTCCCCCCCGTCTCGCCGGGAATAGACACGTCTTGGACCAGTTTACTCTCAGGCCAGAGACTTCCCCAAAGTCCGAGAGCAAGCTTTCAGCTTGCGTCATTGCCCTGTCAGCATCTTCAAGGACGAGCAGTAAATCGTCCGGATATAGCGATATATATTGTTGTCCCCCTCTGCTCTCCAATCCCCCGTAGTGGCATCCTGCCCGAATCGTAATCGCAAGGGGTTCCTCTGCCAAGGCAAACAATAACGGGGATAACGAGCACACTTGTCTCGTTCCTCGTTCTTCTAGGTATTGCGGTGATACCAACGTGCCTACTCTCACTCTGGCCACCGCCGACGTGTACAAGACCCTAGTCCATTGCAGGTAGTCTTCCCCCCAAGCCAAAGCGTCCCATCACGTTGTATAAATATCCTCACTCTAAACTATCAAAAGCTTTCTCGATATCTATCAACAGTTTCATCGGTTTAGTCGCCTCTGGGTGGTCTTCCTCTAGGAGGCGAACCAATCGCCTGATGTTCGTGGTCGTGTTCCGCGTCGGTATGAAACCAGCTTGATCCTCGTGGACTAGCGTGGTCATATATTGTAGCAGTCGGGATGCCAGAATGCTGCTCAGTATTTTGTAGTCGGTTGTTAACATCGACAGTGGCCTATAAGAGGCCATATCTTTACCTTTCCTCCCTGGTTTTAGCAGGGGATCACCAGCGCCTCTCTCATAGATTGGGGCAACTGACCCAACTCTTTCACCTCCCTGTAGACTTCCTGGAGTCTCTGTGCCAATAAGTCAATATACTTCCAATAAAATTCAATGGGTAGCCCGTCTAACCCCGGGGTTTTGTTGCGGGCCATATGTTTAATGGCACTTCGAATTTCTCCCACCTCTATGTCTTTATCTAGCTCTTTCGCTTGTTCCGGATCAAGCCCTGGCAGGTGCAGGTCATCCAGGAAGGTATCGATGGCAGGGTCATCAGCCCTTAACTTACTTTTATAGAGTGCTCCATAGTAGCGTGTTAAACACTGCAGAATCTCCTTTTGGGTATGAACCAACTCATCTCCCTCCGTTTCTAGGGCCAGGATGGGGGAACTTATTTTTGAAGGGTTGGCCAACCAGGCCAGCAAGGTCCCCGCTTTATCTCCCTCCGCATGGGCTCTCATCGTGTAAGCCTTATGGTCAAAACAGCGCAAGCGCTCCACTGCTGCTGCCACCGCTTCCCTTGCTGTGTCCTTGCTGTGCTAAGTTTTCCCTGTAGTTCAAGGTGGCCAGGCCTTGAACATTCTATCTCGCGTAGTGCTTTGTCTATATCCCCTAAGAGTACCTTCCGCACTCCTGCATGCTTCCCTATGGAGAACCCCCTGACAACCACCTTGAAGGCATCCCATTCTGTTGCTCTCGTTGCAGTCGTACCTGCATTTTCCACAAAATAGTGAACAATACAGCGTGGAAGAGCGGGTCATCCAACATTTCAGGGCGAAGTCTCCAAGTGTGGACACACGAGGTCTCAGTCATCCACTGCATGGTGACCAGCAATGGGTTATGGTCAGATATCGTTCTGGTTAGATATTCAGTACGCACAATAGCAGGCATTACTGTGGGGGAGCACAGCACTAAGTCCAATCTTACATGTAGTTCATGCATGCCGGAAAAGTAGGAGTAGTCTCGGTCTCCAGGGTGTTGTGCACGCCAAGCGTCCACTAACCCCCATCGCGTTTGGCAATCCAGCCTACCTTTGGTCTGGCGATGGATCGGGGAATCGGCCAAGGGGGGATGTGATCTATCCAGAAAGACATCCGTAACGGAATTGAAGTCTCCCCCCATCATCAGAGGGCTCGCGAGGTATTGTGCCAGAGACCCAGACATCCGCGCCAAGAAGCTCAACTGATCAACATTAGGGGCATATACACTACAGAAGGCAACGTCCCTGCCTCGCAGCTTCCCGGTGATGGCCACAAATCTGCCCTCAGGGTCTACCGTCTGCCCAGTCAGCTGGAAAGGGACCCACGCTCTGATCCATATCAGTGCCCCCCTAGCAAACGCAGAGTATGTACTGTTGTAAACCTGGCCCGCCACCAACGCTGCAGTGCAATCCCTTCAGGCTTAGTTAAGTGTGTCTCCTGGAGTAGCGCAATGCGTACTCCCCTGCGAACCAGATAAGCGTGAATCTTATGCCGTCTTGTCATAGTATGAAGACCCCTCACATTCCAGGTTATACATCTCAAATTAGCTGCATCACCCATTCTCCCATAGTTTCCAGTGCAATCGAAATCCTACTCCTGATACTGCATCAGTAAATATGTGTCCCAAAATTCCCTTTGAGCATCCCAATCCCCCCAAGAACAGGACCTAGCAACTCCCATCTAGTTCCCATCCAAACCATGATAGCTAACAGACAACTGCTAAGCCCAGCAGCAGGCACTGCGGGCATGCATTAAGGGCAACGAGGGGGGGGGGGGGCGTAAACCAACGGGCAGCCGCCCTACTCCTTCAGATCTCGCCGTTCAACTGAGCCCTCTAAAAATAGGCCCCTCAGACATCTCCCTCCCCCCGAACAAAACAGAGCCAAAGTACTTCCAATAATGCGCGCTGGGGAGTATGTTTTAGTTCCAAGTTCCCAAGCGGGCTACCTCCTCAGGTCTATCCGCCCGTCGACTAAACAGTCCCTCAGCGGTATCCCCCCTCCTCCCCCCCCACCCACCCCCACCCCAAACCTGCAGCAGCGAGTTCAGCAAGTCCATGACGGCTCGCCACGATCAGCCCCATAGGTGTCTCAGCCCTCGTCCAGCATTCCGTCCGCTGTTGCCGGCGTGACCTCCGTCTGTCTCCGACTGTTCCGCGTCTGACCCATCTTTATCCTTGTCAGAGTCAATACTTTCTGGCGATCGTCGCCCCTGCGAGCTCGACAGCGCCGTCACTGCTTCCAGCGCATCCCGGCGCTCTGCCTCTGTTTCCCGCGGTAGTGGTCTCTTCAGGCTCCGCTGTCGACGTTGTGGCCTTCTAGACTTCCTCTGATGTAGGAGGTCCGTGGGAGTCCGTGCTCTCTGCTCTGTGCCATCCTTCCCTGCTCGGTATAGTTCCAGCCAGGCACAGGCTTCATCCGGGGTGTCAAAAAAATTAGTCGAGCCATCCACTATGACTCGCAGTCTGCCTGGAAATAACAACGAGTACTGGAGGCCTTCTTCCCTCAGTTCTCTCTTGACAGCCAGGAAGGAGGCCCGGCGCCGTTGAGTTTCGTAAGTGTAATCTGGGAAGAGATTTACTTTACTGTTTCCCACTTGGTAGGGACCGTCCGCTCGCGCCCTCTGTAGCAGGAGGTCTCTGTCACGGTAGTGTAGCAGCCTCGCCACCACCGGCCGGGGGGGACGCCCTTGCTGAGGCGGTCTGGCAGGCACTCTGTGAGCTCTTTCTAGCGTATAAAAGGACGACAGACCCTCCGGACCACTATCGACTTTAGTCATGTCTCCAGGTATTGAACCATATCGTTCCCCTCTGTTTTCTCCGGCAAACACACTATGCGGACGTTGTTCCGGCGATTGCGTCCTTCTGCCTCTTCCGCCCTTGGGCATTTTCACACAGCCCAAGGTGCGGACACTCACTCTCTGCCCCGCTGACCTGACTGGACGCTCCTGGGGGGCTAATGCTGCATGTCACCCCGCTGCCGCATTCCAGATCACCGCGGCCGGGGACTACAGCTCCCAGCGAGCTTAGCGAGGACTTCCTGGTTCCCGCCCACATCGCGCCCGGAGGCGCTACTTAACTGGAGTTGCTTCCTCCGCGTCACGGGACCAGCCGGGCTAAGCCCGGTCAAAGGGCGGGCCCTCTATGGCCCTTTGAGGCCTGAGGAAGAAGGGACGGACCACCCACCTTAGCTTTTCCACAAGAGGAGGTAAAGAGACTTCGACTCCATATTTTGTTGTCTACCTAATATTTGACATTATTAATGGACTTTAACTTTCGTACACTAAAATTTTCCTGAGCGTGTTGCTGCTTGGTATTACCCATATACATTTAAGCCATAACCAAGCCACATTATGACTCGTAAGGGAGTTAACAGAAAAGCCATCCCTCAGAGGGGTTCGTGACATGGGACACAAGTCCACCACCCAAATGGGATAATACTGCCCATTCCTAGAGAAACAGATGAAAATGATTCTCGCCAGTCCATAGATAGCATACTCAGCCAAGATTCTCCTTCACTAACAGCCGGTATTGCGCAAAGCCTCTCACTGGAAGAGGAACTAAATATTGTGTGTAAAACTAGGTATGTTCCAATGGAACCGAGAATCGAACAAAATAGTGCTCTACCCTGTCCTGCACATAGCATTGGTACATTAGCCCCTAACGACTGCCCGCTGGAACCCCCCCTTATTACCTAAAAAAGTTAACACCCAAAGCATAGCACTCCCTCAAGGTCTCATCCGTTAAAAGTAAGCACGACGCGGATAAACACAATGGAAATAACCCAAAGCTAGAAAAACTGTGCGTAAGCCCCTCATTGTAATTCCCCCTCAACCTCAGAGGCTGCAGAAGAATTAGACCATCTAGTACCTCCCTCCCAGTTGGCTTTACTGTCCCAGATTGAACTACTGGTCAAATCTATCACATCGCCGTTGGTGGAAAAATTAAACACTCTAGGGGATAGGCTGACGCGATTAGAAGAAATGATCAAGGCCAACTTGCCACCCACTAAAAACTTTGTAACAGCTAACCGCTCTCAGCCACCTGCTGCCTCCAAAGTGCCTACGTTAACTACACAAAACATTAATGTCCAAATTCAGCCACTAGCCCTTAATACATCAGCCCCAAATGCTCCTAAAGTCCCTTAGAAACCCGTATTAGCACAGTATACTGCTCCTAGAGCAGAGTTTAATAAAGCACCTTATATACACCTACCACCGGAGGCCGCCCCATTTGTGTGTGTCCTTTCGGGAGTACCAGCACTCACATATGGAAAAGTCGAAAGACAAGAAGACCTACTAAACAAGGTTATGTTTTGGTTAACAAAAAATAGACCCCTGCCAACCGACCTTAATGGAAGAATAGTGAGTGTCAGTAGGGTGGCCTGGTTAGGTTCTCTCCCAAAAGACATTCCTGGTGATCTAGTGCTAGTTAAATTCAGGAACAGACATATTGTCCCGTACCTGCAAACCTGGCAGCCCCAAGAAGGAGACGGCCCTATATCCACCTGGGATTTACATGACTTTTACCCCAGTGCATCATACACCCCTCTATCAAGACCAAAGGCAGGGTATAATTATTCGATGGGTAGAAGTGTCTGTGTATTGAATGGTAGTAGCTTTTCCGCTTCTAATCGATTCAAACCAATGTACAATAGCTATAAGCATGGAAAGTTCTATTAATTTGCTTCTAGTAAGGAACAATCTGATGTAATGATAGAACTGTGAATGCTAATCCTGTGAAAAGCACGTAATCAATAAGGAAATTATTCCCACAGGCTGGGCCTAAGTTTTTAACTTGTAGATACTTTGTGCTATTGCATGTATGTTTTTATGACTGTTTTTAACTGTACGCTTTTATGATTTTAAACCAAAATCGAATAAAGCAAATTGAACTGAACTGATCCTTCGCCCTTTTCTCCAGCGCTTTAACGCGGTCCAGCACACCGGACATAGTGGTCTTGAGTTCGTTATGCGTTGGTTCAATGGACTGTAGTGTGCCCTCTACCACTGTAACCCTATCCACGAGTTTACCGTGGTCTGCCCGCAAGAGACCCAAGCCCGTGGCCACCTGCGCTAGATCCTGCTGCAGCGCCGCCCTGGAGTCCCCTATCGCCGCCAAGATCTTGTCCGGTTGCAGCTGTATGGGTGGGTCGCGTGGTTGTTCCTGCTCTTCCTGCTCGCCATGTCCCGGTAGTTCAGTGTCCGGCTGTTGTTGAGCCCCATCTCTCCTACCTTTAAGTTTTCCCATGGCGGGATGTCATGGGGGTAAGATCCCCCTGCACGTTCGTCCCAGAGATGGTCTGGGGTCTCTCGCCGGTGGGGGCGCGCCTAATCGTTTGGCCGTAACCTGGTCGGGGTGCGACACGCCCTCCAGTAGCCCGCAAGCAAGTCCAGAGCAAAGGGGGCAGTCCCGTGAACCTCCGCAGGTTTCCCCGACTCTCCAGGAGTCACCCCCGCCCTAGCGCCAGTGCTGGCAGACTCCTCCGGTCGTCCATTGGGCCCCCGCGTGCAGCCCCCCGCGGGTCTGCAGCCGTGCTCAGCTATAACACCCTCTCCGCTTCCATGTTCCAGGGTGACAAAACAGTGAGGCCAAGAGCGGGGGGAGTCACAAAGTCCAGCGGACGAATACCTAGGAGGGGACCCTCTGATTTGTCCGTGTCCTCCGACCTCCCCTCTGCCAGGGGAATGAAGTGTCCAGCAGCTAGCCCCCAGACTTTCAGGACTGATCGGGGGGGCCAGATTTCTGCCATCACTTCCAGCTTGCTGCCGACCTCCGATCCGTAGGCACCAGGGAGCGCTCCTCAGCCCTCCAGTGCAGTTTGGCCATGCAGGGTGCTGCCCTCCGGCTCCACAATCCGCCCTCCTCTGCTGCGCGGGCGTCAATGCTCACCGGTCGCTGACTAGGCCCTCCGCTCGCTGCCGCAGCCTCCCCTCGCAATCCGCTCTAGTTTTGGGCACAGGACAACCGGCAGTCGGCACTGCAACAGCTGCCGTGCAGGGCGCCGTCTCAGCGCTCAGCTGGTCTCCGCATCCCCTTTGTTGTCTGCTCCGGGCAGTACCGGAGGTTTCCGCCCGCCATGGGGGGGGGGCTTCTCGTACCCCGCTGAGCCTTCAATCCGCTGTTTTCACGGCAGCCTCTGTCTCGCAGGCCCCCGCTTACCAATCTTTCAGAGCGGGGCGCCTGTCTCTAAGCTCTCCGCGATCCTCCGAGCTCTGTGCTCGCCGACAGGCTGCCATTGTGGGACGCTCGCCTTTGTTCCCACCGGCCGAATTCTCAAGCGCCAGAACTCTGGACGTCCGCCAGCCACATGTCCCAGCCCGGCGTGGAGTGAGCTCGATCCCTTCGTCTACCCCCTCAGTGGGTCGGGGGTCCGTTATAGCAGGATAAATACGGGCTCAGTTGCGGACCTTGCAAATTAGGCGGCTTTCATACGCGGCTCCAAGCCACGCCCCACTGGCCATTTACCTCTAATCGACGTTCTCTATCTTCTTTTTCTATCTTTATTTTAGCGCTTTTTGATATATTGTTTTTCGTTGTTCTTTTTCTACTGTAACTTCTGCTCTTTTCACTCTCTCTCATACTTCTTTCTTTCACATTCGTACACAATCAAACATATCCTGTGTATTTTTTCTTTCAAATAAACACTACTCTACATATTGAACCTTTTTTAAATCAAATTACCCATTCACAGGCCATTGCAGATCAGAATCTTTCTTTGTGTATTTGTTCCACAGTGTACTGTACATTATGGAAGAAATACCATATTTGACATATATGTCTTTATTAGGTGTCCCCTCTGGGGAAGAAGGCTGGCTTCTTTATAAACTTTGTTTGGTACCACCAGAACAGCAACACTACCTACGAAGTGTGCTGAGAACAGGCATGCTTCAAAAATGTATTGTAAAATATTACTACTTCAAAATATTTAAAAAGGAGAAAAATCTCCACATTACCTGCCATTAATTTTTGCAAATATTAAATAAATTCAAACAGAAAGCCCCGGCTAAACAAATCAAGAGTGCCGCCTTAACGACCTTACCAAACAGAAGACTCCAACTCCCACCTGCTGATCTCCAGTCGACCTAATGGTCTCTCCAAAATCGCGCCAAAGAAAACCCCAGTTGAGACCGGCCACCACCTGGAGGGTCAAATCAGGAAAACCAGAAAAATCACTTCGGCCTGCAAAGACAAAGGTCACCTCGTGCAGTGCACTTCTTCAGTAAGATTCCAATCCTCCACCAAGAACACTCCATCGAATCGTTGCGCCTCCAATGGGGTCCCACGACGGGCGTCAACTGTGGAAATGTACCCCTTTTTTTAGGGGTACACTGGTGCAGGGTCACCCTTTTGTCCATAGGTTCAAAAACCAACAAAGTAGAAATAAGCACTCGAGTAGGGAATAAATAACAAGTTTATTAATCACTCATGAGTGGGACCACATCCACACAGCACTCTCAAGTGCTGCCCGAGGTAGTACATTGAAGTCACAGAACACAGGCCTTATATACAGCTTTTTCTGTACTGGTGAGCATGTGGATACAGATAGAAGGTACAGGCCTACACAGGAATAGTTACCGACAAACATGGGTAAATGGGAGATCACTAAGTCAGCAAAGTGGGAGGGGGAACAGAACTGTTTACAACAGCAGAAAATGATTGAGAGTTGAGTCTGAGACCAGGTGTTCTGGCAGCTACAAACTCTTAGCATGCACATTACTTTTAGCTGAGTTAGGAAGTCAACTAAAATAGACAGCACAGGCAGGAATAAGACTAGCAGCAGAGGATGGGAGAATTATGAAGGAAACCTAAATGGATACTACAGCCAAAATGGCTGCAGCTTATGCCAGGTAAAATATTACTCGTTTTCCACAGCGTGACGAGTGTCATCCAAGGCTAGGTGGAAACGGGGTGCTATATATGGACAATGTATTAGATATTAATGGTGGATTGCAGACAAAGCAGGAGGAGTTCATAGAGGCCCACAACTTTGTATGTAGTGAGTGCCATGGGGAGAGTTATAGTGTTATATTGTGCGCACCTCTTAGAAGGGTTAACCATTCTTGCCACATCTTAAATGACATTCTTTAAAAAAGTTCTTCAAGTTGCACAAGACGATTTTGCATGCCGGAGTACGCATTAGTTCAAGCAGGTTGTGATCATTATGTATCTGAGGGTCTAGTGTGCCTAGAAGAATGTAAGAGAACTCTCTAATTGGTTTGATGTGTAGTGTGTGTCTAATACACTCAAAGATCTTATCCCAGAATTATAGTGGCATTTGGCAGTGGAATAGCATATGTGCTAAGTCACCTTCCAGAGAGTTACAGTTCCAACAAAGGGGTGAATTCATAAGGTTATTCTTGTATAATCTGATTGGCGTCCAGTAGGCTCTATTGATAATCATATACTTTGTTGAGGAGAGTGCGTGAGAAATTTTGTTTCTGAAGGACGTCGTGTATTTGTTCCCAGTCAAGCATAATCGAGCTAGAGTTGATTTCTGCCTTATTAATTAATTAATTCATTCATTCATTCATTTATTCAAATCTTTATTCGATCTATGTACAAACAGATCATAAAAGCACAAATTCATCAATCAAATCCCAGTAAAACAAGTTGGATAAAAAACCGGAAAACATTAAAAAAAACGCTGTATTAAACTTTTAAAATACCTTGTTAAAACCAAAATCGTATGTACATTTTGTTCTCCAAATACTAAAATTCATAATAACAAACCCCAGGCCCTTCTATTCCTTGAACAGACCCACAAAAAGGATGCCACCGAATAACAGACGTAGGGATTCGGAAGAGCTTTTAGAAAATGCAGTGCCACTCTGCATTGCATAAAAAATGTTTGCCTTAAAATTGGGAGGAGGAACCTTTTTCTTTCAATAAGATAACACTTACAAAACAGAACCAGATGTAGATCAGACTGGGGTGAACAGTTATCACAGGGGCAGGGACCTAGATCTGCGTGCTTGAACCTCTTCTCTGGGAACCCAAACATCAAAGGGATTAGATTCAGGCGGAAACGCAAAAGAATAAATCTGTGTTGTGCTACTGTAACGGAGGAAAGGTAACAATAGCCTTTCTCCGTTCTTGGCGGAATTTGATCATAAATTGCGAGCGGCTAAGAATGCCCGTTCTTATTCCTACAGTCACGGTTGGCCTTCTGTGAGTAATGTCGATTCATTTCTGTTTGGAGACCGTACTGCAAGATGTGGGGTCCCTGAAGAGTTCTCCCTGCCCTATTGCATCCACATATCTGAGCAAGCAGATCCTGCTATGGCCCTCGAGCCCCAGGCAATCACCAATTATGCGTTAGCTTAAGTTGACAGTGGCACTTCGTCAAATCGAGAGCCACAGCAGGATTGGTACCATTCTAATAGAGACAAGTAAGTATGGGAGGCCCAATTCGAGATGTAAGATATAATTAGATGTTGAAGGTGGTAGCGAAACCCTTCACTTAAACAAGCATTGGAAATGCAATAGGTCTCGCATTAGGAAAGTTTGAGCTATTGGTATTGTAAATGACACTTTTTTTTATTTACGTGTTGGTTTTGAAAGTAGCAAAATTAATAGCTTTGTCAGTTACAATGTCAATAGTTTTAACTTTTGCAAATGTGACACCTATAGCATTTGTAATGCAATGTGTGTTGTATTTACGTGACTTAGATGTATTGATATTACAAATAACAATGGCTTTTAATTTTGTAAATAATTAATACTTAAATAAAAGTTATTGTAATTTATAATGGCAATAGCTTAACCGTTTGTAAATAACTTTTGTGAAGATTATGTTCAGTGTATTTTATTGTGACGACAATCCAAGAACATTGCATTTGCACCTACACACACAGAGCCACACACATGTAGATGTGGTGGTGGTGGATCTGGGGGATATGGTGGTGGTGGATGTGGTGGTGGATGTGGTGGTGGTGGTGGATGTGGTGGTGATGGTGGTGGATGTGGGGGTGGATGTGGGGGTGGTGGTGGATGTGGTGGTGGTGGTGGTGGTGGTGGTGGTGGTGGAGGTGGTGGTGGTGGTGGTGGTGGTGGTGGTGGTGGTGGTGGATGTGGTGGTGTGGGTGGAGGTGGTCGATGTGGTGTTGATGTGGTGGGTGTGGTGGTGGTGGTTGTGGATATGGTGAAAGTGGTGGTGGAAGTGATGGTGGTGGGTGTGGTGGAAGTGATGGTGGTGGGTGTGGTGGATGCGGTGGTGGATGTGGTGGTGGTTGAGGTGGTGGATGAGGTGGTGGTGGATGCGGTGATGGATGCGGTGATGGATGTGGTGGTGGTGGTGGTGGATGTGGTGGTGGTGGTGGTGGATGTGGTGGTGGTGGTGGTGGATGTGGTGGTGGTGGATATGGTGGTGGTGGATGTGGTGGTGGTGGATGTGGTGGTGGTGGATGTGGTGGTGGTGGATGTGGTGGTGGTGGTGGTGGATGTGGTGGTGGATGTGGTTGTGGTGGTGGTGGTGGATGTGGTGGTGGATGCGGTGGTGGTGGATGCGGTGGAAGTGGTGTATGTGGTGGTGGATGTCATGGTGGATGTGAAGGTGATTGATGTGATGGTGGATGTGGTGGATGTGGTGGTGGTGGATGTGATGGTGGATGTGGTGGTGATGGTGGATGTGGTGGTGGTGATGGTGGATGTGGTGGTGTTGTGGTGGATGTGGTGGTGGCGGATGTGGTGGTTGTGGATGTGGTGGTTGTGGTGGTTGTGGATGTGGTGGTTGTGGTGGATGAGGTGGTGGATGAGGTGGTGGATGAGGTGGTGGATGAGGTGGTGGATGAGGTGGTGGATGCGGTGGTGGATGCGGTGGTGGATGCGGTGGTGGATGCGGTGGTGGATGCGGTGGTGGATGACGTGGTGGATGACGTGGTGGATGACGTGGTGGATGACGTGGTGGATGACGTGGTGGATGACGTGGTGGATGAGGTGGTGGATGAGGTGGTGGATGAGGTGGTGGATGTGGTGGTGGATGTGGTGGTGGTGGATGCAGTGGTGGATGTGGTGGTGGTGGAAGTGGTGGATGTGGTGGTGGATGCGGTGGTGGTGGTGGATGTGGTGGTGGATGCGGTGGTGAAGTGGTGGTGGATGTGGTGGATGTCATGGTGGATGTGGTGGTGGATGTGGTGGTGGATTTGATGGTGGATGTGATGGTGGATGTGATGGTGGATGTGATGGTGGATGTGGTGGTGATGGTGGATGTGGTGTTGATGGTGGATGTGGTGGTGGATGCGGTGGTGGTGGATGCGGTGGATGTGGTGATGGTGGATGCGGTGGTGGTGGTGGATGCGGTGGTGGTGGTGGATGCGGTGGTAGTGGTGTTGGATGCGGTGGTGGTGGATGTGGTGGTGGTGGTGGTGGATGCGGTGGTGGATGGGGTGGTGGTGGTGGATGTGGTGGTGGTGGTGGATGTGGTGGTGGTGGATGTGGCTGTGGATGTCATGGTGGATGTGGAGGTGGATGTGATGGTGGATGTGGTGGTGGATGTGGTGGTGGATGTGGTGGTGATGGTGGATGCGGTGGTGGTGGATGCGGTGGATGTGGTGATGGTGGATGCGGTGGTGGATGCGGCGTTCCAACCCGTCACACAGCTAGTACTTGTGGTTCAGAACAACAGACATATGAACTTCGATTATTTCAAAAGCCAATTTCCAACATGAAAATATTACCTTGTCTGACACCGACTCTTCTTGTCGTAATTGGCCCGTCCGTGTTAGCGATTAGCTGAACCTACACGTTGTCCTCCTTAACTTGGCTACATACGATGAACGCCATTTTGAATGTTGCGGCGGCCATCTTAGCTCATGAGCGGCCTCGTGGCCGACGTGCCCTTTAGTCCTTTGTCCGTTCCGCTGACCACTCACATCTGCCCAGCAACAGGCTATTTTTAGTACTGGTCAAGCCACACATGCGCAGTTCTTATTAACCCGTAAACCTTCAGGAATGTGCCGCAAACTGACCAGTGGGTTTGAAACCCTCCAATAAGCTGGCAGTATTCCAAAACATGACCATATATGTCTCTAAAACTGTGTCTTAACTTGTGCCGCCTGTCTTTTATTGCCCCAAAAGTGTATATAAAACGGGGTCACACCGGTGTTCGGTGTGATACCTCTTGCAATACCGAAGGGTGCTGTTTGAGTGTACCACCACCCCACCCCATGGGGTTTTAATAAACTTGTTCTTTGCCTTTTACAGCTTCCGTGCCAACAGTTCTTTTGTGTATGTGGGTAATCTCTGGAGCGTGTAGGCCTTGGGAACCCCGAAATACTTCAATTGGCGACCACGAAGGGACTCATCGGCGACTCGGATGCCCGAAGGAGAGGTCGTGACGAAGGCTTGGAAACTCGCCATGGACGCGCACTGCCACGAGTGACCCGAGTCTTGGCTGCCAAGGTGTCTTTTCCTTTCCTTCCGATCTGACCTTCCAGGTGGCGCCGGTCTCCGACTGAGTTTTCGAGTGTCCGCTTCACTGAGAAAGTGCCGTTTGGCTGATTTGGCTTACAAGACCTTGGCAGTTGGAATCTGGACTTTTGAGAATTGGTAAGCTTTGTGTTCGGTAAGGTAGTCTTCGGACGCTTACTGAAGTCCTGAGATTTGTGTTCGGTAAGGTAGTCTTCGGACGCTTACTGAAGTCCTGAGATTTGTGATCGGTGAGGTAGTCTTCGGACGCTCGCCGAATTTTGTGAACTTTGATCTGAGTTAGCTAACATTTTGAATTTGTGACCTTTGAACTTATATGTGTAGTGCACTTCACATAGGCAGGCATGTAGAGATGTTTCTCTAACCTTGTTTTTTTCCCTTGAGCGGCACAATCGTGTGAAGACCTGTAAGTGCCATTTGGTCTGGTGTCACGCTTTCGTGATACTTTTTGAACATGCCTGTTTTCAGCAAACTCCGGGGAATGTGTTGCTTAGGAGATGATGCATCAATTAGGTTAGCGGAATCACAGCCGGCTCCCCCAGAGGGAACACCAAATAGGGAAATGTATATCAAGCACGGCCTTCCACCTATTATGTACAGTAAATTATGGCATAAGTATACTAAGGCCGATCCCGAATTGCAATGGCCCCTACACGGGTCATACGATTTGAGTAAAATCCAATTTGTCGAGCAATGTATGTTTCAACGTAGGTCCAGACAAAATATGTTTGATTGCGTGCGAATGTGGGAGAAAGCGGCGCGTGAACGAATGAAGCGTGAGGTTGCCTTGGCGGACAAAGAGCAGCGCAAGGCTGCTCGGGATAAGGCTTTACAGCTTGAGGAGAAGGAGGCTCAGGAGAAGAAAGAGAGGGAGGAACGGGAACGTAAATTGCAAACGACTGGTCAGTTTCCTATTCGCCGACCGCTTTATCCTGTCCTTAATAATGAAATTGATGATTTTTCTTTGTTAGATCGGTCACCGCCTCCGTACGTTTCACCGACGGCTCCGGCTGCGGATCCTGAGGATGATGGGCAGATTCAAGTGAGCCAGAAAGGGGTATCGGCTCTCAGGTTTACTGCGGAGAGGTCCGCTCATTTGCGCAGTTGGGCTCGTAAAGTGAATAAGCATTGTGTTACTCAGGAACAGTTGGTAACAGAGAAACAGGGGTGGTCGGATCTTGAATTAATGTATTTCTTGTCCACTTTAGCGGATGAAGTTGTCAATGCATATCGTGAAGTTTCTGAAACGTTAGAGCCTAAAGTTTTGTCGGTATATCGTGAGAATTTAGCTAAAGGTGATTTTGATCTTACAGATGTGGATGACCTGTTCAAACAGTTGATCGCGCTGCGGGATGAGACAACCTATTTGCGACAGGAACTGAAACGGAGGAAAAAGGAGTCCGAGCCGGGAAACGACGGGGCGGTTAAGGAGTGTTCTCTTCGTGGTTCAGATAAGAGCTCTGCGTTGCATGTTATGCCTATGCGTGAAGCCGCGCCTTTGTATGTTCCACCAAAAGGGGACGGTACGGATGATGATAAATTGTCAAAGGATGCGAAGGGATATTTTGTGTATAATTGGGTGTATACGCCATGGAATAGGGCAGATGTCATGGCACTTAAAAATTCTTTACCTGATCTCCGAAAGAATCCAGCGGCATTCTATGAGGGGGTGGAGGGGGCTATATCGTCTTGTGTGATGACTCTTGTAGATATAGATTTGTTTTTTGGGTTGATATTACCACCTGACATGTGGCGGCAGATTCGTAAAAATAATGATGAGACAATATTGGGAGGGACATGGAAAGAAATAAATGCTGCAGATTTAGATAGGGAACCAGCATGTAAGCCTTGTCAGCTAATCCTAGAACTCCCGGCCGCTATTTTGCGTAAATTGAAAACGCTTGTTCCCGCCAAAAAGATTGATTGGACCATGTTAACGTCGTGCAAGCAGAAACATGATGAAACGGTTTCAGATTTCTTTACGCGCTTCGAGGAGGCCTTTCATGATTACAGTGGTCAATCTTTAACAGACGATACGGGTCGGCATCTGTTTGTAGATAAGTACGTAGCTAATCTCCTACCGGAGATTGCTAAGCGATTGAAATCGAGCGAAAGTTCCTGGGCCACGGCGACCCCTGCGTCTTTGTTAACTATGGCTCAGTACTATGAGCGGCAGGAGGTGGAAGCTAAAGAAAGTGTGGAGAAAAAGGCGAAGGAATTGAAAACGAAGGTGATGTTGGCGCAGGTTCGGGGAACACAGAGCAGAGGGAATGATAGAGGTAGACGAGGTGGAGGAAATGCGTCGTATGGTCGTACGGATATTGCGGAGGATCAGTGTGCTTATTGTAAGGAGTTTGGGCATTGGGCCGACGATTGTCCGGTACTTCGTGAGCAGCGTAGTCAGCGTGGTCGAGGCAGTGGAAGGTCAAGAGGAGGTTATACTGGAGTGAGAGGTGGCGGAGGAGATCGTAGACAGGTTGCGGAGGGGGGCCGTGGCCAGGGCGAACGAAACACGTTTGATAGACGGAATCAATATCAGATTTCGGAAGGAGAGAATGTGGAACACCAGGATTATGTGCATGCATAGGATTGCGTAGGATGGGGTAAGGAATCAATTGAAGTGCGGGTAGATCAGCAAGGTCCATATGTAACAGCGGGTATTTTGGGCTCTACTGATAAATTTTTAGTCGACACAGGAGCTACTCGTAGCGCTCTGTCGAAAAACTTGGTTCCGAGGGCTCCCCTGTCTGGCGAAATGATTACGTGTGTAGGGTTCGATGGCACACCCTCCCCCAGCCCATTGTCCAAGCCCCTTGCACTATGCATTGACAAATATTTTAGCTTTGGCCAATTTTTGTTATCACCTCATACCCCAGACAATATCCTGGGCATTGATTTGCTTAAATATTTTCGAGCAACAATACGTTGCGCTCCAGAGGGAGTGCGGGTTATCTTGAATGACAACTACCCTGACCCTGATGATTGTATTGAGCCCGACAGATTTTATGCCATATTGGATATCCCTGCTTTGGCCTCCCTGCCGCACACATTGTGGGCGACATCGGATACGGATGTGGGAGAGATGCGCATTCCACCAATATGCATTACTGTTAAGGAAGGGGCCCCTCTACCACGAGTGCCACAGTACAAGATCTCAAAGGAAGGTGAAATTGCACTGACACACATTGTTCAGGACTTGATTTCTGCAGGGGTGGTGGAGGAGGTCCCTTATAATGTTTGTAATAGCCCTATTCTACCGATTCTAAAAAGAGATTCAGATGGCAAGATCTATCGATTTATTATTGATTTGCGTGAAGTCAACAAAATTGTCATTCCCCAATATCCAGTGGTGTCCGATATTACGACCTTGCTCACTTTGGTTCCCCCGACGGCCACCACTTTTACTGTTATTGATCTAAAGAATGCGTTCTTTTCTATCCCTGTTCATCCAGATAGTAGATATCTGTTTGGTTTTACGCTCAATAATAAATCATATAGATTTTGTCGTGTTCCTCAAGGATATACTGAGAGCCCTAGCATCTACAGCCAGGCTTTGAAACGACAACTAGATTCCTTTGAATTGCAGTCTGGCGTTGCGCTCATCCAGTACGTGGATGACCTTTTGCTTGCCGCCGACACCTATGCACAATGCGAACAGAGTACACTTGCATTACTTTCCTTTTTGGCACAGAACAATCACAAGGTTTCCAAGAAAAAGCTTCAATATTGTAGACCCCAGGTGACCTACCTTGGTCATCTGTTGTCTAAGGAGGGGCGGGCATTAACATCTGATCGAATTCAGGCGATTTTAGATACACCAGTCCCCCGCACGCAGAGAGATGTGCGTGCCTTTATAGGGTTGACATCCTTTTGTAGGCAATGGATCATGGGTTTCTCACGCATCATAAAACCTTTGCTAGCATTATTGTCAAAGACCACACCAATGCCTCTTGAGTGGACAGATGAATGTCAGAAAGCTTTCGAACAGTTAAGACAGGCCCTATGTTCCGCACCCGTGTTGGGAACACCAGACTACACAAAACTTTTCACATTATATGTACATGAGAATGATGGGTGTGCATTGTCAGTGTTAGTGCAGTTACACGGGGATAAGCAGAGACCATGTGCATACTTCTCTGCCATTTTGGACCCTGTAGCACGAGGGCTGCCTGGGTGTTTTCGAGCAGTAGCGGCAACAGCAGTAGCCATACGACAGAGTGAGGGCATAGTGCTGTCACACAAATTGCTGGTGTTAGTCCCCCACGCAGTAGATGCCCTGCTAAATCAAACTAAGACCCAATATCTTACGAGTGCACGACTTACAGGATATGAGCTGACACTCTTAGCGCCACATATAACGTTAAAAAGATGCGCTACCTTGAACCCTGCCACCTTGTTGCCTGATCCGGCCGAGGAGGGTCAGGAAGAAAAACATCATGACTGTGTTTTCCTGACTGAGGAACAGACAAAGGGTCGTGTTGACTTACAGGATGTGCCACTTCCCGATGTGGATGGGGAGCTGTGGGTTGATGGATCGTGTATACGGCTGCCAGATGGTACGACTTCCGCAGCATATGCGATCACGACTCTTAAAACGGTGGTAGAAACAGCTAGGATACCACAGAAATCGGCTCAGGCAGCAGAGCTGATAGCTTTAACAAGAGCCTGCGAATTGAGTGCTGGCCTATGTGTGAACATATACACGGACAGCCGGTACGCCTTTGGAGTGGCCCATGACTTCGGCCTTCTTTGGAGGGAACGTGGGTTTCTGACATCACACGGGGAGCATATTATGCACGGAGAGTTAGTGCGTGATCTCCTAAATGCGTTGCTTGGCCCTAAAAAAGTAGCGATAGTGAAGTGCAGTGCCCATAAGAAAGTTACGGATAAGGTGGGCCAAGGAAATGCCTTTGCAGACAGCATAGCAAGGCAAACGGCTATGTCCCGAACTAGCTCCCCCATGTACGTGGTACAATCACAGGCTGAACGATGGAGTGATGCTAGAGCAGAGATACGGGATATACAAAATTCAGTTACAGAATCAGAGCTTGCGGCTTGGGCAGCAGATGGGGTACTAGATGACGAGGGGTGTTGGAGAAGCAAAGACATGGAGAAGTGGAAATTGCCTGCGGCTTACTTACAGGCGATGGTCCAGATGACACATGGACTGGCTCATGTTGGAGCTCTTGCAATCACTCGGCTTTTAACACGAGTTTGGGAACATTCCGAGATTGCAAACACTGCAAAGAGAGTAGTGCAGACCTGCCTGGTATGTTTGCAACACAATCCTGGAAAGGGGGCCTATACTCCGAAAGGAGGGTTCGTTCCACCTTCTGCACCGTTTGAAGTCCTTCAAATGGATTACATCCAACTCGAGCGCTGCAATAACCTGAAGTACATCTTAGTGGTGGTGTGTGCTTTTAGCAAATGGGTTGAGGCCTACCCCACGAAAGACAATACGGCTTTGACAACAGCTAAGGTGTTGCTTAAGGAATTCTTTCCTCGCTTTGGAGTTTGCAAATTTTTGTGGAGCGATAATGGGCCCCATTTTGTCGGAAAGATTGTGGAGTATGTACTGAAGGGGTTAGGGATTCAGCAAAAGTTCCACGCTGTATTCCACCCTCAGTCAGCAGGTTTGGTCGAGCGGTACAATGCAACGTTGAAGCTTAAGCTGGCCAAAATTGTGGCGTCTACATCATTGAAGTGGCCAGATGCGTTGCCGCTAGCACTACTGTCTCTTAGATCAGTACCCCATTCACGAACTGGCCTTACACCTTATGAGGTGGTGTTTGGCCGCCCCATGAATATCTGGGGAGTGCCCAAGCCGCGATTGATACATGATGTGCCTTGTGTTATGATGAATGATTATTTGGCACGATTAACAAATGATTTGCTCTCCATTCATCAACAGGTTCGAGAAGCGCTCCCTGACAACTCTACTGGAGAAGGCCACGATCTTCGTCCTGGGGATCATGTGATGATCCGTTCGTTTGAAAGAGCAAGTAGTTTGGAGCCCAGGTGGAAGGGCCCCGAGCAGGTCCTTCTGGCAACCCGCACCGCCGTACGAGTGACCAACAGGAAGCGGTGGGTGCATTCGACTCACTGTCGTCGAGTCTCTCCGGATCTGGTGACTCCTGCTGTGCTTACTGATTATAAAGAGATCTTGGAGAAAGAAAAGAGCCCAGCTGTGACGTCGGCCGAAGTAGAGGGAGCCTTCCCTGACCAATCTGCTACTGGAAGAGAGCGCTACAATCTACGACCGCGATAAAAGAAGATTTTTGTTCCTTTTTGAACTGGTTGGTAACCGCTCCAGGTTTGTGAAACGGAAACCGGGAATTCCAAGGGGGAGGGATCAGTTCTGCCAGAGTAGCGACACCCGTCTTGGCCCGGAGAAGAAAACAACGGCTACCTCGGAGTTCAGCACCGCATTTTTCCTTTTTTTTCTTAGGTATACACGTACGTGTATCAGAGACCACTTGTGAGAAACTGTGAACAATTTGTGTTATTTGAGACTTTGCACAGAACTTTCTTGAACTATGGCATCAACGGCATCACGTGATAAGAAAATACTGGGTGCCTTTCTTTTTGTTTTCACGATTGTGGTGATAGCTGTTATAGCCTGGGTAGTCGAACTCGTAGTGCCTGTACGTGAACATTTGCTGCCGACTACCCCGGCACCGTCTGAACATTTCCATTTTACATTGCCTTTTCATGAAGAGCGCCACCGTCAAACGTACTTAAATAACAGCTTCATTCAGATTCTTCACCACACACATAATATGACCAATACCTCTAATTGCTGGGTGTGTGGAATGTTGCCTGGGCACCAGAAGAGAGGGGGCACCCCACTTATTCCACTCCCGTTTTCGCATAATGGGTCTTGCAACGCCTGGTACACCCTCCTCTTTACCTTGAGATGGCCAACCAAAGGGGGGGTGCTTTTCCGCCTCAATAAAGAATGTCCCCATGACAAGGATGGGTTTCCACGGGCTGAGGGTACACGTTTTGAATGGGAAGAGTATAAGCCCGACAATGTGTCTGCTCCACGAATATACAGTAATCAGAGAAATGTGAATGTATCAAGTGCTCATGTTATAAATGTCATTGCTACAAAAGCTGATTTATGTATCCGAAATAAGGGCACGATTGCAGTGGGGAAAAGTGAATGTAACGTTACTCTCACGTTCGATAGCCCGAATGGCATTTCATTTGTTGCATCCAGAAACACCTACTTCATCTGTGGAACGAAGGGGTACCATCAGCTTCCAGTGGGGTGGTTGGGCACATGTTATGTATCGTTTGTGCTACCTCCGGTATTCATTGCCCCACCGATGTATCACAACGACTATACTCTGTACCACGATTTTGTTTTGAACAGAGTTAAGCGAACTGTTGCTTTAGAGGACATTGATCAAACGGACACTGCGTTGCAACAATATGTGGACTTTAATCTGGGACTGTTCTCCTTTGTGGGGGCTGCATTGAACAGTCGGAAAATCAGACGGCTGACTCGCGTTGTCGAGGCTGTTGCGAATGACACTGCTATTGCCTTAGGAAATATCACCGAAGAACTGCAGATTTCTAGAATTGTCACCCTCCAAAACCGGATGGTGTTGGATGTTGTTTTGGCTGATCGTGGGGGGGCATGTAGAATTATCGGAAGCAGCTGTTGTGTTTACGTGCCTGATAACTCTCCATCTGTGTATGATGCGATTTCCAAGCTGCACAAAATAGCTGCCGAAATACATCCGGACAATGGAACTTGGACACTTTCTGGATGGTTCTGGTCCATGATTGCAACTTGGGGCTGGAAACTGCTGACAATTCTCTGTATACTTGTGGGAGCAATGTTTTTTATCTGCTTGTGTATCCAATGTGGTCCTGCATTGTGTTCAATGTGCCTATCGGCCTGTTTGCCATCGAGACGAGCTCTTGCCTACGATAAAATGATGCTACATAAGGAGGTGACACAAATTATGTTAATTGACATCGAGGACGAACATCCGGACTATGTTCACTATGAGGTAGATTCAGCTAAACGCTAAAAGGGTCGTCTGTCGTAATTGGCCCGTCCGTGTTAGCGATTAGCTGAACCTACACGTTGTCCTCCTTAACTTGGCTACATACGATGAACGCCATTTTGAATGTTGCGGCGGCCATCTTAGCTCATGAGCGGCCTCGTGGCCGACGTGCCCTTTAGTCCTTTGTCCGTTCCGCTGACCACTCACATCTGCCCAGCAACAGGCTATTTTTAGTACTGGTCAAGCCACACATGCGCAGTTCTTATTAACCCGTAAACCTTCAGGAATGTGCCGCAAACTGACCAGTGGGTTTGAAACCCTCCAATAAGCTGGCAGTATTCCAAAACATGACCATATATGTCTCTAAAACTGTGTCTTAACTTGTGCCGCCTGTCTTTTATTGCCCCAAAAGTGTATATAAAACGGGGTCACACCGGTGTTCGGTGTGATACCTCTTGCAATACCGAAGGGTGCTGTTTGAGTGTACCACCACCCCATGGGGTTTTAATAAACTTGTTCTTTGCCTTTTACAGCTTCCGTGCCAACAGTTCTTTTGTGTATGTGGGTAATCTCTGGAGCGTGTAGGCCTTGGGAACCCCGAAATACTTCATTCTCACTGTGGTAAGTGTAATGCCGATAGTTAAACAGCGCACAGGCTCCTGTAATTATTGTTGAGCACGTTTGGCCCACACCTGAATTGCTTACTTTTTCCTCATAAGCAAAAATATCATGCAGTGCTGTCTCTCTCCCGCTCAGACGCTGGAATTCCTAGATTGTATATTTTGTTTGAAGTTGATAGCCGTCTGAGCTAATAGCAAGCCTCAGAGCAAGATCGGACAGACTCCCAGCCGGATTCAAAGAAGGGCATGGAAAACCCCAGCAGGCAACTAAGGTTATTCGAAAGGGGCTAAGAGACGTTTTTATGGGTCGCTGCATCAGCACTTCTACTTGGAAGCATGCCAACAGAAGGTTGGTTGGGAACATTGTGCGCAAAAGTGGATTAAATGTCCAAGGTCAGGGGTGACCAGAACTAAAAACAGTGTTAAAACCCTCACTGAGGAAATCGGACAAGCTAAAGCTGTCTCGAAATGCAAAGTGCAACAAAAACGTTCCCATAAATGTGAGGTCTGCTGCTATTCACATGTGACATGGAGACCTAACCTTTTTTGCCTGAAAGTCATTTGCTTTTTTTTTTAATTTTTCTTTTTTACGGAAGACTAAATTCTAACATGTTTTACATTTTGGAAGTAAATTGTATTCTTAAATAAAAACAAGCATTGATAAAGCTAATGGGTTTGGCATCGAGGTACTAATCTATGCAGACTGCAGTTTTGATTGTGAAATGCCTTTGTCTTAATGCATTATTACACTAAATCGAAACCCATTGTTCTTGTTAATGTTTGTTTGTTACAAGCAGCGGGCTTGTACATCTGTCCGTGTAAACATAAATGTGTACATGTGGGCATAACTCGAACACAGTTCCTGACTAAATATTAAAAAAGTCTTTCTCTGTGAAAAAACAAAAATGGATTGCTTTGAGTATACTGTGTAGGTATGATATTAAGAATGTAATGATTCAGTGTACTCCTTTAGATATTTAAACTTGTCTTTGCAATACGAGTAGTCCTTAGGCAGTGACATTATACCTCAAGAATCTAATCGTATGAGTTGAGAGAGAAATACACCGCTGAATAGAGCTAAAACCCACTGGACATACATTTCTAGGAAATTGTAACAATAGGTCCTGTGGACAACCTTATTGTATAGCAAGACCTAATATGAACAATAATGAGGTGCGGGCAAAATAATTTCAACACAGACATCATTTAGGGCTCGCAGCTGCAACCCTTCGCATCCCAGCTGCAACCTCTGGCTTCCCCCTTGCAATTCCTGGTACCGGCTGTGTTTCCAACCCCTGGCCTCCGAGGTGGCAAAATCGGTGCCAGGAACGCAGAACTATGGGCTCTTATCTGGTTTTCTACCCATTGATTATTACACTAGCAAGTTAAATATTGTTCGATTATTAACTGCTACTGTAATAGAAAATTGAGCGCCAGGGACTAGAATGAGACCGTCACTGGCAGCGGAGTAAGAAAAATAAAAAGTGCTCAATTTTAAATGTATGTCATGTGCGTGCTTGTGAGTGGATGTGTGAGCATGCGTGTGAGTGCAGGGGGGTGAAATTAATTGGCAAGTAGTTTGTGAAAATGAGTGGGACTGAGTCTATCTGAATCAGAATGAAAGAGTGACTGCAAGTGAGGAAGGTGGGTGTCGGAGAATGAATGAGTAACAAGTCTGGGGAGTGTGAGTGAGACTGAGCAAATGACAGTGAGTTTATCTGTGATTGAGAATGAGTAAGAATTTGTGTGAGTGAGAAAGTATGAGTGAGTCAGAATATGAATGAGCAAGAGTGCAAACGAGTGAGAATTAGTGAATGTGAGAGAGTGCGCGAGATTGATTGGACAGAGCGAAACAAGGAGAAACACGAGAGACAGCCAGCGGCCGTCAAAGTGAAAGTACGGCCGGCTGAGGGCATTGCTGTGGGGAGGGGGGATGAGAAATGCGACACGGCGGGCAGGGGAGGGGGCAGAGCGGGGAGAGCGGCATGAGGGTGTGAAGCAGCAGGGGAGGAGTGCTGCTGGCGATTGACTGGCGATTTGATGATGTGCATGCGCATTTTAGGTCAATGCGCTTGCGCATTGACCTAAAAGCCACGGGCACAGCATCAAATCGCCAGTCAATCGCCAGTCTAGGTAAAGCTTATTTAAGCCCCTATAGAGCTTGCCAGCTATGCGCATGCGCACAGCAGGCGAGCCCTAAAAAGGTATCTTCCACTTTTTGCAATTGGTCAATTTGGGCCATTTCCCAAACTCTGGCCTCATAGGTTGCAGCCGCCTTAGTTTTAGCGCGGTAGATGTTTTTGATTGTGTCCAAAGGGCTGGCGCCTAGTTTTTTAGCAAAACCCTTTATGGCTTGGAGGCCTCTTTCCATACCCAGGGCTCTTGCTGCCACCAGGTTGTTCCAGGAGAGTTTTCAAACAAGATCCCCAACTATGGAAAGGAGTAAACTTTTGTGCCTCTACGAGCCCCCGCTATAATGATGAACGATTTAGATTTGTTCACTCTGAGATCTAATGAAGCCATAAATGAAGCGTACGAGGATATAAGGCTTTGGAGAGCTACCCCACTCCTGGCAATTAAAACTGCATCGTCAGCCTACGCCAATATTGGGAGTGAGAGGTTATCAAATGTTGGCATGTCTAGAAAGATATCCGACAGGGCAGCCTCCACCCCGTTGGTATAGATGGAAAACAGAAACAGGGTGAGGACACAGCCCTGTCTGACTGCCTTATCAATCTTGAATGACCGTCAGTGGCGTTGGAGTACAGCTGACGGATGAAACTGATAATCAGGGGATCAATCCCCATGCCACCCATCATCAGCCAAAATTGGAGTGGGACACACAATCAAAGGCCAATGACAAGTCCATGAAAGCCAAACATAACCTCCCATCTTTGGCCTTCATGAACTTATCGATACAAAGCGAGAAGTTAAGACATTGATCCCCTGTCGCCTTACCTTTCTTGAAGCAATATTGCGCCTGCATTAAGACAGCCCATAAGTTTTGCGGTTGTCTCCAGGAGGGAGATGGGCCTGTAATTCTTTGGTCAGCCTCCGTCTCCCTTTTAAATATTGGAACTGTTACACTGTGGTTCCAGGATGATGGGGACCCTCCACCACTACACTATTAAAAACGTTTGTTAATAGCGGGACCTATTGGCCTGAAAAAGGTCAATTGGGACCCTGTCTGGACCCGGGGCTTCCCCTTTAACGCAGGCTTCCAATCCTTTTCTCACTTCATGCGGTGAGAAGATCAGGGTTCGTTCGGTGGGGAGGAGTTGATCTAGTTGAGGAAGCACTTGGGGGGTGTGCATTACGAAGATACTTTCAAAATGCCCTATCCAGGCCTTCTTCTTTAGTTCCTTCACATGTGTGCTTCTTGCCTGTAGGAGAGTAAGGTCTGCTTCCTATGGTCACCCCCACTTTTTGCTGTGATTTTCTGGTTTTTCGACTTTAGTGTGGCTGTGGGCCTGCTAATCAGACCCACAGCCCAGATGTTCTCTCTCTAAATTGATACCATGTACTTTAGGTACATACCTGATTGGGTATTGGGACACCTTTGTGAGCCCCTGTATAGTGAACCATAGGTACCCAGGGCATGGGTGCATCCAAGGCCTACCAGGGGCTGCAGCATGTATTATGCCACCCCTGACTGGCTATCCAAACTGACACCACAGGCTGATCACTCAGCTTTGGTAAGGTGGTGTAATCATCCCTTACTTAGATATAGTATACCTATATCTACCCATATATATATAGACACATATATCACTCCTATGGTAGGCCTCGACAATCCTGGAGGCAGTGCTTGGTTTTATGTGAGAGGGTGCCCTAGCATGAGCTGAGCCCCTCTACAGCTTTCGGAACCATCTCCTTATAGCTGTTCTATGATATAGCCATACCATATATTATTAAGTGCATTATAATCCTTGCGGTTAATGCCAACTTTGGTTTGGCTTTATCAAAACATGTTGTGTAAGGTGTCAAACGCTTTGGAATACTAACCCCCCCGGCAATTCTGGCGGCGGGGGTAGCATTCCACCCTTCTAGAGGGAAAAGACAAGTATGTTCCTGCTTTACCCGGTTAAAGTTAAACAGAGCCCCAGCATCACAAAATGGATGCTGCTGCCACAGACACAAGTCTGACCTCCTGCTGCTGGACGAAACTCCAGCAGGGGAGGCCTGGACAATAGGTTTCCTGTCCAGGGAGATGCCAGCACCTCCCTGGACAGGCAGATGTGTATCGGGACAGGGAGGGTTGCATCAGCAGATGCTTTTTGAGACACTGCCTGGGGCACACAAGGTGCTCCATGCATAGCCCAGTTCAAACCAGTTGCTGGGGCACTCCAGCACCGCTCTGGCGCGATACTGGACAAAGGGAAAGGGGTGTAACCACCCCCTTCCCAGGTCCACCCATAGGAGGGACCTAGCAGGTAATCCAGCCCCTAAAATCAGTATAAAGATAGTCCCCAGGACATTAGATTATCCTGGAAAGAAACTTTGATACAGAACTCTTGGACCTTCGACATTCTATTCTGACTAGAAGATGGAAGACATCTCCCTTATGGTCAAGGAGTGACCACCCTGTGCAAACAGGTACCAACAGTAACTTGCCGGTCTGCTTTGTCGATGCTCCCGCCAGAACCCGAAGACTCAGCTACACAATAACTGGACCCTCAGACTTCTCCAACTCCGACCCACATCCACAGCAAAGCTGAGACCCGTGGCGGACACGAGAGACGTGAGACCAGACACCTTGGACATGCTGCATTTTGCTAACTGCTGGACGACCGAGGTACCCTCACAGTTGTGAATTGGGGTACGAGAAGCCCCAGACCCGAGCGCTATTTGCACTGAAGCTCAGCCCTCCACACTCCATGAGTGCCACGTGGGGCCTGCTCTTGCATTTCAGCTCGACGCGTCTTCCCGGTTCCTTGCCCATTGGCTAGTGAGTACCCTGAAGACTTTCTTTTTGAACTAAACTGCTTTCCTGGTTGCTCCAGCTTCCCTTCAAAGGAGAAGCGCCACAGACCTTGCTGGTCTGCAACAGAGCCAATCTCGACATCCTGCGTAGGTTGCGGTTGCCAAGGCTTGTTGGGTCCAATCCAGATACCGACTCCGCAGTCAACTAGATCCATCGTGGGACAGCTCGTATCCAGCTCCTGGTTATCGTCGATGCCTCCTGGACTTCATGGCTGAAGAGACAAACTCACCTTCTTCACCTTCAAGCACGTGACATTGCCTGGTTTCTTCCTGGTTCCTTCCTGGTCACTGCCTAGTGACCCAGACTCGGTCCCTCTGCTTTCAGGTTCTTCACTTCACCGATCCACCCTTGGATCCACCCGGACACTTTTCCTCCGGTCGCCTGCAGCACTTCTTTGCAGCTCTCCATAGAAAACGACGACGAAACCAGACACCAAAAGGCACCTATGCACCCGGCTTCCCTGGGTGAGGTAACACGAGTACTCCGGTGCTCCCGTAGGTCTTGACTCTAAGTGTCCTAGTCTAAAGGGGTTTTATCGTAGTCCATCTGGAAGTGCCCTTCAACAGTAACTTTGTAACTTCTTAGTTCTCCATTATAAGTCAATGGTAACTCGTGACTGTGTTTAGACACTGCACGCGTCTCCCGTGGGCTTCCTACTTCCTAACCTTTGGTTGTTTAGTGTAGCCCCAGCGATTCCCTAGGCCTACTCACTATTTCTGTAGTGGTTCTTATACCACTTACTTAGTATATGGTTTGTGAGGCCCCTAGGGCATAACTGTATTTGTGCAACTTATCGTATGCTAATGGAGTAACTTGTGATGTACTTCGATCTCTGATCTCATAAAGAGTGCAGAGGGGTTGTGTTAGAAATAAATACATATATATTAGATATATACCTTGTGTGGTGTCCTTTCATTTGGTATTCAAGGGATTATAATTGGTAAAACAGCCTGCTTCACATGCTCTCTGAAGTCTTAGCCTATGACTGCTGGTCCATGCTACCACTAAGATAGCTTGTCTATAAGGTTGACTTTACAACCACCATCAATAAGGGTCGATTAGACTGGTGCAAGGTGCCCACTAGAATAGTGGACATCATATGCCAGGCTAACTTCTCACATTGCCTGTTTATAATCTTTGTGAAGTGATCTTATCAGTGCTGGCACCCTGGGTTGCATTTTTAGAGTGCTATCAAGAGCTCTCTTGGCTGATGAGCATAGTGAGGCAAACCACCGACCGGGTGGTGTACATTTACTGGTTTATGTCGAGTAAGTGTGGCTATTAATTTTAATAGAAGGGTTTTGAACTGGGAGACTAAAAGGGAGGGAGAAACATCCTCGGCCAGGCAGCGTAGAATGCCCCCCTCACTTGAGTTAATATGGCAGAAGCCAAGTTCTTTTTCTCCACCTGTGTCCACTTCAGTTGGTAACCGTTGTTTCTAGATAATGAAATGTTATTCACTAACGGTTGGTGTCTCTTCACTTTTTGCGGGATACTTAAATGAATAAGTAATATTTCATGATCGCAGTGGTAGGTAAATGTATTACTAAAATTATCAATCCTACTGTATTACAGACGAAGCTAAAATAAAATAAATTGTGGACTCAGAGTTATTTCTCATAAATGTTCTCTATTTGACCTGTCTTGCCACTATTGACTATGGTCAGGTGCCTTGTATATACTAGCCTGTTAAGCGAGTCACCATATTCACTAGGAGTAAAATGTGTAAGTGGATTACCTTGCTGGTCATCCAACCCACACACATTAGCCTCATTGTGTTTACATAAATGGGTATTACAATCCCCCAGCCATATCAAGCTGGGAGGGCCCTTCTGTGTTCGTAAGTTAATTGATCAGATTTCATTATTTAAATCATCAACCACTCATTTCATGTTACCCCCAAAGTAATTATTGTGAAAATGAATTAATATCCAGTGGCCCATATTTATCACCTCCAATTGCAGAATTTGAAAATAGTTATTCTGAGGACCCACCTGTTTTACTTGTACCAATAGTGTATTAGAAACTAAGGGTTAGTAAACCACCCTTAGCTCTGCTTGATGACAAGGGGACAGCTGGAGTATAAAAGAAAACTGGGTCCACAGCCCAAGTTTCTTGAAAACATATGATGTCCCTCTTTTGCCAATGGTTAAGCCACTCAAAATGTCCTACTTTTGAAGCAATTCCTGCCACATTCCATGTAGCTAGACCTATAATTTTCCTATCCCGTTTCCTGGGATGAAACGGGCAAGGGTAAAACCTGCATAATAGGCTCAGTATAGGCCGGTATTGGGGGTAGTAGATACAAAGGTATTGATGGTCAGTTACATTCTTTTATAACAGAAAGGGCAGCAAATCTATTGAAAAGACCAACCCCCGATGTAGTGTTTGGGCACTCTAAGTAACGTGACGTCTGATATCCTGATCTTCGCCTACCACTCTGTCCGTGGCCTAAAATTTTTAAGAATACTCCAAAGCTAGAGGAATGATCCGCGTGTTCCTAAAGCAAAGTCTATCAAGTTTCTAAGGAGGAAAATGCAAGTATTAGGGTTGTTAAACTGTATCACTAGACAATCTCCAGAAAAGGTTTTCGCGGAGTTACCGACCCACCTCACCCTCCTGGTCATAATGACTTTACTGGCTAGCTTTTGGCTACCCATTCCCCAATCCATAGGCTGGCTAGATAACCAATGCAGGCATTTGTCCATAAGTTGCGTGGTAGATTCCTGCTGATTGACCCGCAAGTGAGGAACATTGGCCAAAACCAGCACTAAGGGGGAAGCTGCCGGTGAAAGGTGGAGGCATTGTTGTTGGTTCTTAATGGCCATTGCTGCAGGAAGATGGTCTGTTCCTGGTGGATGAGGTGCCATTCTTAGTTCCCCTGGCCCTCGTGGCTCCTGGTGTACCTGCTGTGTCACTTCTCCTTTATCCCTAAGTAATAGGGGTTGGACCGTTGGTTGAGGGGGGGGATTCAGCATGAGCTAGGGGTGGCAAACCCTCTATTGTGAGTGTGTTTGGAGGGATACTCAAGGGTGGTAAAACGATCACATCCCCAGCATTTTGTTGTGGATTAACTATAAATGGATGTATAGAATCAGCATTCTGGATTGGTGATGGTGCAGGTACGGTTTGGGGTTCAAAGGCAGCTAATCTCTCTTCAATCTTCGTCCATTTAAGAAATATGGGGTCGAGAAGAGCGGTCATTCGTTTTGGTGATTTCTGCCCAAAAAACATCATCCAATGTTAACTCTAGGGTCCAGGAGCTTGTAATTGGTAGCGTTGGCTATCTTGGCATGAACAGCCCGGTGTTTAGTCACTCTTGCAGGTTTAGGTTGCTTTGGTTTAGCAATTCCACGACCCTTCCGTTGTTTTAAGGGGGGGGGGGGTCATTAACTACGCTGATGAGAGATGGCGATTCATTGCCCCTCGGGGTGGAAGTAGAAGGCGATTGAATAATTAATGATGACTCCTGTTGACCAGGTGGGAGGTCATCAAGTAACAACGATTGTGACCTGGGGGTAGGGGGGACAATCTCTGCGGTACTTCCAGGGGATAACCTGTTGGCAAGAAGAAATGGTTCCATGGACAAGCGTCTCTCTGTAAGTTCTATTTTATGAAAGAGGACACCTGCAGCTCTAGTAAGGAACGCATCAAGAGTTGCCGCTCTTCCTCCCCCTACTTTTTCCACAGCTGGCTTCTTTCTTACCATAATTAGTAAGAGACGCTAAAAAATAAAAACTAATAATAGTACCTTAGTCAGATGTTAGGGGGGTGGCCCAGCCCAGCTTCCTCCGGGCCCGCCCTTAGCCCGGGCTTCACCCAGACGCGGCCCGGGCGCATCCTACGCCGTGGGCCGGCGTCTTGCTTTTAGCGCGTTCTCAGTGCGCTAGGGACTCTGGGGGTTGTAATCCAGCCGGTAAATTCGGGTTCTTCTCCTGGCGTTCCTCCGGTCCCAGTCTGGCTTGAGCGGTGCTGCGGCAAGGGGGGACTTCACAAAGGACAACCCAGCAAATAGCAGTGAGTGAGTACTGGCTACAAGGCGCTGCGGGCCAGCGGCTTGCTTTTAGAACATCCTCAGTGCGCTAGGGACTATGGGGGTTTTAGTCCCGCCGCTAAATCAGGGTTCTTCTCCTGGCGTTCCTCTGGTCCCGGTCTGGCCTGAGAGGTGCTGTGGCAAGGGAGCACTTCACAAAGGACAACTCAGCAAATAGCAGTGAGTGAATACAGGCTATCCTCTCACTTTACTTATGTGAGTTAAGAGGTTCTGGTAGGAGTAGTTTATATAATTTTGATACCATATGTCCCACCTTATTAGGTTTTATAAGTGGTTTAGAAATCTGAACCGTAAGCTTAAAAAATGTATAAGGACTTAGGCGCGGTCTTGTCATACAGGTCTTTAAAAGTTTATGTCCTTTAGCGGCCAATCCTGCCAGAATATTAGTTGACCCTATTTAAATTTTTGGGTTGTACCATAAGGTTGCCATGTCTGAGGTACCAATTTTAACGTTGGAATGCCCCTCTAATCAGGAAAGTGCCGGTTTTGTATTTTAGGATAATGTACTTGGAGTGAGGGAGATTTGAGGATGATTGTCATGAATGCGGTAAGTGGGATGCCCTTAATGAGGTTTTTTCTACATCTAGCCACAGAGGCCGGTATACCAGATTTTCGATGAACCATGCTCCTCCTTGTTTACAAAGGAAAGCTGTTTGGTAAGCTCTAAAGTTTGGTAGACCCACCCCTCCTTTGTTTTTAGCTAGCTTGAGTTTCACTAATGAGATTCTTGGTCTCTTTCCTTGCCTTAAAACATTATTAAGGCCCTTGTCAACTTTCCTGAGGAAGACCTGTGATAACATAATTGGAAGCATACTAGATAAATAGTTGATAAGAGGGGTAATCACCATTTTAATTGTTTCTACTCTACCCCACCAAGATAGAAATGTTGGTGACCATCCATTCAGAAGTTCAGTGATTCTCTTAAATAAGATACTTTTGTTCTTTTCTAGTGTAGTTATTAGGTTATTGGTCAATTCCGGGCCCAAGTATTTAGTCATACCTGGTTGCCAAGTCAGGCCTGTATTTCCTCATATTTCCCTGCTCCCCTGATTTTTGAGTAGTTAACTTCCGTTTTATCTTTGTTAAGTGTGTAACCCGAGGCCTCCGACAATTCCTGTATCTACTTCATAAGAGCCGGAATAGCCGCTTCAGCATCCTTTGAGACAACCAGTACATCGTCCGCATAGGCAGCTACCTTAAACAAAACTATGTTGCTAAGTCTACACCTGTAATATCCCTATGGTTCGATCACTAACAAAAAGAGTGATGGGGAAAGAGGACGTCCTTGTCTCGTTACTTGTTTAAGTGAAGAATTTAGAAGAGATCGCTATTCTTGCTCTGGCTTTAGCCGACGCATTTGTGTAATGTGCCATGATCATAAGTACCTCCCCAGGTTAAACTTTTCAAGTGTCATTTGTAGAAAGACCCAGCCTACTTTAACAAACGCTTTCTCAGCGTCAAGTGTAATGGCCATCGTCGGGGAGTTGCATGGCAGAAGATTCTTGTGTTATCACTAGACAGTTTTTGTTTGAGGAAGCGTATCTGGGATGGGTGGATACGTTTAGCAATGTGTTTTTGTACCCAATTAGCTAAAATGATGGTGTATAGTTTACAATCAATGTTCATTAGGGAGATCGGTCTATAATTTTTGGTGAGGAGAGGATCTTTACCTTCTCTGGGAATGACTGTTATGATGGCTTTTGCTGGATTGCCTGTTTCTCGTACTGTGGAAGCAAATTGCCATAAAGATTTAACAGTTGTTGTCTCAGCTAGTCAGCAAATGTTTTTTTAAAAGATAGCATTGTACCCGTCCGGCCCTGGGGCCCTTCCTACTTTGGTCTTCTTAATGGCGTTATCAATTTCTTGTAGGGTATAGGGCCACTGATGGGGATCATTGCTTGCTCAAATAAGGTGTTAAGAGAATCTCCTCCAAGTATTTCTAATTATTGAGATGGTGTAGGTTGGGGTTAGATTTGTATAGTTTGTGGTAGAAGTCTTCAAAAGTATCTGCAATCTTGTGTGGGTTAGTATGTATAATCATCTTTATGGGTAAATAGCGAACTTTTGAATTTTAAATATGAGGATAGTGATTTCCCTGCTTTATTAGCTTCACATAGCTGCAGACTTTTCTTGTTTGTTTATCCATACCCCTGCTTTGGTGCTGATTATTTTATTGTATTCATATTTTTTGTTTAAGATCCTATTAAAAGTCAGAGGATCATTTTTTTTTAATACATGCAGCTTTTCCAATTTAGATATATCATTCTCTAAGTTCAGTAGTTTAGTATTTGCTTCCTTATTCATATTTGATTTCATTTTTATTATTACCCCTTCAATGGCGGGTTTCAACTCTTCCCAGCTGGTAAGGTGTGAGATTTTGTTTTCCATTAGGAAATTTTGATTTGCCTCTTCAATCAGTTTATTATGTGTGGTAGTGAGGATATCATCATTGAATCTCCATTAGAGTTCTTTGAGCGGAGGGGTTGAGTCGGTAGTAGTAAGTGTGATACATAAATGATCGGAGACTACCCTCGGATCTATCATCATTTGATGAATACAACTGGTAGAATTACCTGAAATTATAAAGTAATCAATAAAGGAATAGGAATTGTGTGGAAAGGAGTAAAAAGTGTAGTATTTCCGTTTGGTTCTGTAGTCTTCATGCAACTATCATGTTGTATTTAATGCAGAGTTTCTTTAATGCTTTATGAGCGCTGTTTGGTCTAAATTGACATGAAGACTTTCTGTCAAGGGTGGGACCAATAAGGAGGTTAAAATTACCAGCAATTATCAAAGTACCAGAGTCTGGGATCAATTTGATCTGTTTTGCTACGTCTTCCCAGAATTTCAGATTATGTTTGTTATGTATAAGGCAGAATTTAGTTTTTCCAGTTTTTATATTAACATCTACTTTGTTTGTCAGCATGGAAAGAGGTTATGTCTGTTCTAGCTTTCTTTGTTGCCAGAGGCAATACACCATTTTTTCTTACCTACCAGTGCTGAATATGCTATATCCTTGAATTGGTTACCTTTCAGAGACTTCGTAACAGTAGCATCTAGTTTTGTTTCTTGTAGTAGAGTGATGTCTGCCTTTTGTTTATGTATGTAATCAAAATCTTTTTTCTCTTAAGTGGGTGGTTCAGGCCCCTAACATTCAGTGATACTATTTTAATATTTTGTTGGGACTGGTGAGTCAAATCAAATCAAATAAACTTTATTCGGTTACACAAGGTCAACCATAAAAGTTACAAAACGACATATACCTAAAATCAGACATATTAAAACACAGCATAAAAAACAAACCCACTCCAAGGCAATTTTGAGTTTCAGAAGAAAAAAAGGTCCAAACAAGTACATAGTTACTAGTTCGAAAAATCAGACATCCCATAAAACATCATAATAAAAATAGGCCTGCTATCCGCCTGCATCCTTTGGAAAACTAGGCCTTCTTACTGTTACCTACCCAGTAAAACATCGACCCCCATATTATACATCCAAAGAAGCCCTTGATTTCATTATGGATTTTAAATAGCCCACAATAAAAAATATACAATCGTCATTCAGTAATTGAAGATACAAAAGGGCTCGGTGAACCTGACTAAAATTCAACTTCTTTAAAATAGGAACCAGGAAATGTCTCAGTGGAATAGAATTTTTTTTTACAAAAGAACATAAAGTGTAGACTGACCGTCGCAGCCACAGGATGCTAACACTTGTCCTCTGCAACAACCTTCGGGTCTAACCAACAGGAGGTGAAAAAGGTTCATCTGGAACCTAGTCAGTAGAAACTTCTCATGTGTGGCTAGGGATCCCAGGAGGTAGGGTTCCATAAGTGGTGTTGTTTTAAGCATTAACAACCTATGAACACTTGGTTTCTTGAGTTCCTGCTCATCCCTATCCAACGTCTTTAGTAATAAGATTTCCCTGACTAGTTCCAAGTCCTTCTTAGTTATGGTTTCAAGTTTTTAAAATAACAACGCGACCTACGCTATGCTACTTTTAATATAATTAAGCCATGGAATATGGGATACTTTATCAAGTGACAAGCGCACTTTAAATATTGTATGGGTGAGGTTCAGCTCCTGGTTAAACCAGCATTTTAACCAAAATACAAGAGGGCGTGAGGCCAGAGGGTCACTCAAAAATGGGACCCCCAATTCTTCATGGGCCGCCAAGTTAGAAAGGCTCTGTGGGGCACACAACAGGTGCTTCAGATCACACCAATTGGTTTCCTCCCTATTTTAGAGGCTAAATTGAAAATCGCTGCATTTGCCCTGACCAAAGCCCCCCTTTTGTTTCGTGATTTGGGGTCCCCATTGTAACTGGTCATCCAGGAGAACTCCTAGGTAAGATCGGGAGCCTACTGCATAATATAAGATTTTGAATTATTAATAGCCAGATCCGATCAGACAAAGTTAAAAAAATGCTCAAGCAGGGTTTGAAGGCCTAATGTCGTCTTCGCTAGAAGGACGGCATCATCCGCATAAAGAAGGACAGGAAGTCCACGCCGCCCTAAATATGGAAAATCTACCTCCATATTTCTTAATACTTTGTCCAGATCATTTAAATAAAAATTGAATAAAAAAGGGGCCAGTATTCACCCCTGTCGTACACCCCTTTTTATTGCCAGGTCCCTAGTAACCCTGAGGTCCTGGGAGAATCTCACATTAGCCTTAGATGACCTGTGCAAATCCTCCAAAAAGTCAGCCAGACTATTCTCTACCCCCATTGTCCTCATGGCCTGCCACAGCTTAACCCCGTTTACACAATCAAATGCTGCGGACAGGTCCATGAAGGCAAGGTATACGGTACCTGGTCGCGCAACTGTATATTTACTCAATATCAGGGATAGATTGAGGCATTGAGCCACAGTAGAACGACCAGGGCGGAATCCAAACTGGACATCCGATAACAATTTTTGCTCCTCCGCCCAGCTAGACAATCAATCCAAAAGTATACCGCCCACAACCTTGACCACTGAATCAAGAAGGGAGATTGGTCTGTAGCAATAGGTGCTATTCCTATCCCCCTTCTTGAAAACAGGGACGATGGTAGAGTTAGCCCAGGACTCAGGGCAACCATATTTTGCGGCTGCGTTAAACACAGCCACTAGTATTGGCGCCCAGAATGAAGGGTCAGACTTAAATAGGTCCGGGGGAATACTGTTGTGGCCCAGGCCTTTATTGCTTGTTAATCCTACAATGCCTTCCACCACCTCACCCAGTTCAAAATTCACTACGGGGGCGTTCATATCACAGCCAACCTGTGGGAGAAGCTCCGTTGGTCTCTCAAATATTTGTTTAAAATGGAGCACCCATTCTTCCTCCGTAATATGGCACCTCACGTTATCCTGATCGAAACGGGGGCCATTCACGATGCTCCAGAACCTGGACTGCTCCGGGCGGTACTAGACTCTAACAGCTCCCTCAAAGGCCTCTTCCTTCTTTTCACCTTTCCGTTTTGTCAGGGATTCTTTATACTCCTTCCAGCATACTCGCACCCGGGAAGAATTCCTAGGGTTTGCTGATAAGGCTTCCCTCTGTTTTTTTAGCGGCCTTGGAACAAGCGGAATCAAACCATCTTGGTCCAAGGGGTACAGTTCTACCAACCGGGACCATTAATATTTTTCCAACTTTTTTTTTACAATGGATTCATATGCATTGATAACCTTGCCTGGGTAAGAGCCTTCATCAATGTACAACCCTACCTCGTGGGCGCAAAATAAAAATGATATGGAGAAATCTGCGACCATGTAAGACGACGTTGATCGTCCGTTGGTTTAAGCGTACCCGTGGATGCTACTCCACTAATCTGTGCTATCAATGGACCCTGCAGACAGACTTACAGAGGGTTGTGATCACTGTATATACTCTCCTCAATATTAAAATCGCTAAATGACGCTTGTAAAAAGGAGGAAATTAAAATAGAATCAATGAATGACCCCCTACCGCTTCCATTAAAGGTAGAAACAGGGAAAGTGCGATATGGGTCAGAGATGGTCATGAGACACATGTCCAAATCACTTGTCAAATTGTTCAATACCTCTCCTTGTGTTGAGTGTTCAAAATTAAACCCCTTTAGACGCGGGCAACCCAACTCGGAAACACCGGTGAGCATGGGATTTCCACAAGGGTGAATGTTAAAATCCCCAGAAACCGTTAAAATATATAAAATGGAACCAAAAATGTGTTTAATAAAAGTGCCCAAAGTAGCAATATTACTCCCGCTAGAGGGGCAAGCCACTGAGTTCTAAAAATTGATAAATCCCCAAATGTTGTCTCTCCTTTTTAAAATCAATGTCAATATTCCTGGACTAAGGGATGGTATAACCTGGATCTGACAGTCAACCGCCAGGGTGATGTAAGTTACTAGTCCTCCCCTGGGTCTACCCCCAGCTGAGGGGATGGCTGGTACAAAGAAAGCCCTGTAACCCTCCAAGAATAAGTCACGTTCCACCGACCAGGTTTCTTGGAGGTTAATCACAAGGAATTGCTTCACAAATTTTAGCCATAGAGGATCTTGAAACTTACCTTCTAACCCTGCAATATTCCAGGATAAGACATTTTTATTTACAGATACACCTATATTCTCCTCCACTATCTCGTGGTTGCTGGGAATTTAGGTCAAGGTCAGGACCCTCTATCGAGACACTCCTTAGTCAATAACAGCCCTCCATCCCTGTTAGTCATGAGAATCTATTATGTAGCTTTATCATGGAGCTTACACCATGCTGTCCAGTTAATAGGAATGGAGTATGGACCGCAGAGGTTAGCTGTTGCATATACTCAGAGATCGATCCTTGTGACCACCCAACTTGGGAAACTGTCATGTTAACTTTTTTTTTTTTTTAGTTTATGTACACATATCACATAACAAAATACAATTCATTCCAGAAAATGAAGTATGCCAAGTCGACATACATAAACAAATAATGAACACGTATAAATATAAAGGGAGAACGAGAAGCGAAAGAAAAGCAGGATTCTTCCTAATTAGCTTACATTAAAACGTAGCCAATTCTTTACAATTTCATGTCTCCACAAACAACATTCTATATAACAGACTATACAGAGAAAAAACCTAGGACAGAGCACTTGCAATCCCGCTTGGGTGACCCCTCATCCTTGCCGCTCTCCAACTAGCCACTGGTGCCCAAAGCCGTAGCCCCATCTCTTTTGTTTTTAAGCCCTTGAGTTCATATAGGGCGCCCTCAATGTTATGGATGCCGAGAAGCCTACATAGCCACATTTGAAATGTTGGAGCCTCTCTATCTTTCCAGGCGGCTGATATTAATATTCGGAGTACAGCTGCCGCTATGAAAACTAAGGCTTCCTCCTCGATCCTTAAATTCAGTTTGATATCGCATCCGATAATCAGTAATGTTGGGGATAGATTCAATTTGACCTCTAGCAGTCCCTCTAGAAAAGCCGCTATCTCAGTTTTGATTAACTCCAGTTTCTCGCACCCATGAAACATATGCACAATATCTGCAGGTCCTTTACCACATCTAGGGCAGTCGCTATCAGCCCTCTTCCCCCAATCAAACAACTTGGATGGCGTATAATATAATTTAAATAAGGTTTTAAATTGTTGGGCTCTAAGATTGGAGGAGCGCAGAAATCTTTTATCGAATGATAGGGCTCTATCCAGGTCAGTCTCTGGGTCCCCCAATTTCATAGCCCAGGCAGCCTCAGTCTTGACCATATCATCTGGAGAACTTCCCATAAGAATTTCATACAGACCATTTATTCTGCGCCCCCACCCTTCAGATAATCCAGAAGTGTACTCCTTTTTTCCAAGATTATTCGGGGTCTTACTGCTCTAATTGTATTAACCACCTGAAGGTATTTATATTCTTGCCCTTCCTGTAATGAATATCGCATCCTTAAGTCCTCCAGTGATCTACAGACATCTTTCACCATTATTTGCCCAAGTGTTACAATGCCTTGATGCTCCCAGTGTCTCCAAAATCCATCCATACACAAATTTGGGAAAAGTCCAGAATTCCATAGAGGAGTATGGTGATTATACCTCGAAATTCCCATTGTTTTCTGCACCGAAGCCCAGACCCCCACTATATCTTCGAGCAGTTTGTAACGGGTTTTCTTATAATACCTTCTTTCCGTTCTCCGCAGGAGTACCCCGAATGCTTCATTACCCAATGCCAGCTGAAATATAGATGGGATATCATCTTGGCCCCTTCCCTGTCCTGCCCCCCCCCCTGATTAAAGAGTATTGCCATTTCTGTAAGGAGGCAGGACCAGTGATAATTCCTGATATGTGGCATACCCAAACCTCCCCTTTCCTGGGGTAAAGACATAAACTTATTTGATCTTCTAATCTTGCCGTATTGCCATATGAATTTCATAAAAATTGCTTCAATTTCCTTTATTAGTTTATACTCTATTTTAAACGGGGTAGACCTGAATTTATACAAGATCTTGGGAAACAGTCATTTTAATGACATTAGCCCTACTTATTATCGTTAGATGTAATGTATCCATCCTTTTTAAATCTTGTTCCATTGATTTCAGAAGTGGTGTAAAATTATCTCTAATTATATTCCCTGGTTGTGAATTAAGTGTTATACCGAGGTACACCACCGAATTGACATACCTAGCATCCCGTTTAATTAAATTCTTGGCGCACAGAATTTGGGTCTTAGCCTCATTTAATCTGTATCCTGAGCATTTCCCAAACAAATTTGTCAATGTCACTATTTCCCTCATAGTAGATTCCGGATCAGTTGTGATGACAGCTAGGTCGTCCGCATATGCGAGCAATTTTGTTTGAAATCCTTTCATGACTACAGGTTTTATCGCCATGTTAGACATTATTTGAGTTATTAAAGGGTCGATGTACAGCGCAAATAAAATGGGGGAACAGGGGCAACCCTGCCGAGTCCCCCTCGTTATACTAATTTTTCCTGACCTCCCCCCCATCAATTGGATCCTAGCTGAAGGAGTAGAATACATTGCCTGTATGGCCTGTCGAAACCTTGGTCCGAACCCCCTCTCCTCCAACACCTTCCACAAGAAAGACCACCTAACCCGGTCAAATGCCTTTTCCGCATCGAGGAGTACCATCGCGGCCTCCTCCCCACTGGCAGCACAGATATCAAACACGGTAATAGCCCTTCTGATGTGATCCGTCGCGCCTCTCCCTGGGATGAACCCATGCTGCCAGGGCGATACTAGAGCCGCGATGATCCTCCCGAAGCAGGTAGCCAAGATCTTCACATACAGCTTATTGTCGGCATTGACTAGGGAGATAGGTTTGCCCTTCTTGTGGAACACCACGATGTTGGTGCTCATCCATGACTCCGGTATTTTGCCAGTTATCATGATCCCTGTTAGACGGGGACCTGGAGGGTCGGCCGAGTACAGGGGGAGAGGCCTTCGGTGAGGACCGTCTCCGGCGATCGTACAGACAAGTAACTTCCCCCCCACAAATGGACACCACACAAGGATAAGATCTGCACACTTTATATAGGATTCTTGAGGCAAGGTTATCAACGATACAGTGGGGGCAGGACACGAGGATCCTCCCAATTCTAGTCTCTGTAGGGAAAGGGGTAGCGGGACAGTCTTGGGTACCGGTCCGGTACCAGGGCGGCCAAAAGGTGCTCACAATCCTCGAGCTCGGAGGTCTGAAAGGTCGGGCCGCGGCAGCACCAGCAGGCTAGGATGAAAAGTCTCGGCAAGGAGGGCGCGGCAGCTCCAGCAAGCTAGGACGATGGTTCTCGGTACGACGGGCCGCGGCAGCGCCAGCAGGCTATGATGATGACTTCTTTGCAGAGGGGCCGCGGCAGCGCCAGCAGGCAAGAGCGATGGTTCACAAGGATGGGCCGCGGCAGCGCCAGCAGGTCCAGACGAAGATGCACGTTGCAGAGGGCCGCGGCAGCGCCAGCAGGCTTCAGAGGTGGTTCACAAGGCAGGGCTGCGGCAGCGCCAGCAGTCCGTCAGGGATGAGTTCTTCAAGGTGTCTCTCGACTCCAGGATACAACTGCCCTCCTGCTGTGGAGCTGCCCCAGTTATAGGTCTGGTCTCCTTTGATGTCCGGACCCTCGCGCTTGGAGGTCGGGAGGTGCGGGATGAGGGAGTCCAGACACCCAGCAGGGGGGTGGAGCCAGCGCCCGGGGAGGCCGGGGGCGATCGGCACCTGGCGGGGGAGAGCCATCGACACTCCTTTCTCCCATTGACCGGCCAAGTGGTCTCTTCGCCTCCTGGGTGGATGGTGGTGCCTCGATGTCGGGGCCTGGCAGGCCCAGGGTTGGGGTCGAGCTGAGGCCACGCGGCCTCGTGGTGCAGGGTCCAAGATGGCGGCTGGGCCGGGGCAATGGTGCTGACGGAGGCCCGGGTCAGCCGATGCTGGGGTGTTCGGGAGCAGGTGTCCCGTTGGGGGACGGATTGCGGGTTGCCTCGGTGGGTTGCAGGGGTGGTTCTTTCTGGGGACACCGGGGGAGCCGCCGTCCGAGTCTTCCCATGCGGGGAGGGAGCGGGCCTTTCACGAGGCCTGTCCAACAATCCCGTTAAACAAGTCTAGAAGAAGAGGGGATATTTCCTCCCGCAAACACTTATAAATCTCGAGTGGTAGCCCATCCGGGCCCACCGCCTTTCCTGATGCCAAGGTTTGTAATCCTCCTATTACCTCGTCCATGGTAATAACCTGTTATAGACCATATATAGTTAGGAATTAGCATTTACAACACCTTATTTTACTCACACAAAACCATTGAAATTCCATATATAGTTAGTTGCACTAACTATATATTGCGCACCCGCAATCCACTGCTGATGATGTCACATATTACATCATTCATGACATGGTCAGTGACATCACTGATGACATCACTGATGACATCTCAAATGACATCACTGATGACATCATCCAGTGACTGTATGCTGCAGTAAAGTAAAAATATGTCTTACATATTGAAGAATGAGTGGATGTTTAAGTGTCTGGATGAAGGATTTAGTAGGTGCATGACTGACTGTATGAGAGAGTGATTAAATGTGTGTCACTGAGTGCATGGGTTAGTGACTAAACTGTCTTATTTTGTGCATCATTATATCTGTTGTTCTGTATACTGCTGCATGTGTTGATCAGTAGCTATATGAGTAACTATATGGGTTATTGATTGGTTGCCCAAGTATTTGTATGGGAGACTGAGTGTGTGTGTGGGTGGCTGTGAGGTGTATGACTCTGTGCATAGATGTGTGAGCAGTTGATTCACTAGATGTATGGGTTCAAAAGTATATGTGGAAACAGCTGTATGGGCGGTTGACTGTGTGCATGAGTGTATTGGTGAGTGAATGGATATCTCAGTGATACATGTCAAAGTAAGTACATATGTAAAACACAGTACATGTGAGAGTTGACATATATAAATAACTGTGCATTAGAGCCAGTGAATGTGTGAGTGGCTGTATGGATCATTGTGAACTTGTATCAAGGATTGTATAAGAGAGTAAATATGTGTTAGTATATGTTTGAATAAGTAAGGTGTGTATAACTGTATAGTTGAGGAAATGGAGGTGTGATTGATTCTTTGCATGACTGACTAGGTGTGTAAGTAACTCCATGGATGAGTGACAGTCTGTGAGTGTCTGTTTACACTGAGTGTATCTAAGGTTATATTAGAGTCTGAAGAGATTCATCGTATTATCACATGAATGATGTCATCAATGATGTGATCAGTAATGTCAAATGAGATGTCATTAATGATGTAATTTGAGATGTCATCAGTGCTGTAATTTGAGATGTCATCAGTGATGTCATTTGAGATGTCATCAGTGATGTCATTTGAGATGTCATCAGTGATGTCATCAGTGATGTCACTGACCATGTCATGAATGATGTAATATGTGACATCATCAGCAGTGGATTGCGGGTGCACGATATATAGTTAGTGCAACAAACTATATATGGAATTTCAATGGTTTTGTGTGAGTAAAATAGGGTTTTGTAAATGCTAATTCCTAACTATATATGGTCTATAACCTATGGTTTTTTCAGTGAATTTTCAAGGTTTTGTAAATGCTAATTCCTAACTATATATGGTCTATAACCTATGGTTTTTTCAGTGAATTTCAATGGTTTTTTAAAAGCTAATATCTGTAGCTGTAAAATGTATTCTTCTTTAAATCTTAAAATATATTTTACATGTTTTTTATGCATTTTTTTTTTTTTAATTTTTTTTTGTTTCGCTCCCAGTCCGCGAACCGGTCAGCTTCCCGTTAGCTCAATTTAAAGCCGCGACTCGGTCCGCGAACCGGTAAACATTCCTTTAGCGTAACTGTTACGTTAGCATGACGTTTTGCGTTGTCGCGTAATACGTCATTTGACGCGCCAAGTTAGCGGACCCGGAAGCAGACCGGAAAGCGGAGCAAAGCGCGAAACATAAACACAGCAGGTCATGTGACTCGGTAATAACACTTTTCATTGGTTCATTTCACTTTTGGTTTCCTAATGATGTAATACTAGGTCATGTGATCTAAAATTAACACTTTTCATTGGTTTAGAACTTTTACTTTTCCAAAATGATGAAAACCCCTCCTTCTTTCCTCACTCTGACTTTCATCTTGGTGAGAGAAAGACCCTTTATTAACATTGTGATATGGCTTCATTAGTAGCTTCAGCTGGTTCTAACCCACCACTTCCACCAGATCCAAGGAAGAGAGGACCACCTGCTGAAGTAATTATACAACAAGAAGAGGAAGAACAGGACGAGGAGGAAGAGCAGGAAGAGACACAGTTTTTGCCAGAGGAGCCCAGGAGGTATAATCGAAAAGAGAACTACATTTGGCAATTTTTTTAATTTCCTGAGGGGCAAAAAAAAGTGAATGCACGCTACGTGTTTTGCCGTATATGCGATGATAGACTGTCAAGGGGGACTGATAAAAAATACAGTTACGGCAACTACACTATGCATCGGCATATGAGTAGGTGGCATCCAAACAACTATAGTGCTGCCCAGCTACGTGATGAGCAACAAAATCCCCCTGCGATGGCAAGAAGATCGGTTGTTCAAGAAGTGTCGGGACCAGAGGCGAGGGAGATGGTCCCAAACATTCAAATGAAGTTTGGGGAAGTGAAGCAAGTGTGCGTGCGCTGTAACCAACTCATTTGCTACAGAGAAAGTAGCATTACTCTAATTATGAAAGCTATTGATAATCATGTTTGCCCGAAACGCCCCAAACAATAAATTCTTTTTTTCGTTGCTCCCGTTGAGCCCTTTTCAATGAATCGTTTTTGTTTCCCCCCTCCCCCCAAAAAAAAAAAAAAATATCAAAATGTTCAGAAAATACAAAAAAAATAAAAAAAATGCTCTGAAAAATAATAAAAAAAATTTAAAACAACAAAAACAAAAAAAAAAGTTCTTTTCAGAACTACCTCCCCATTATAAAAAAATTGGTAGAATTTTTGAAACTCTGCCAACCTCTATTTCTTTTAGTTCGCTTCCCGGTTCGCACTCCGGTACGCGAACCGGGAGCGAACCAAAATTTTTTAAAAAAAAAAGAACAGTAAGTATAAGGGAAGGAAACAGACAGTTATGTTAAAAGAAAGACAGCTATAGGGAGTAAACAAAAGATACTGTTACCCGCAATCCACTGCTGATCATGTCACATATTACATCATTCTTGACATGGTCAATGACATCATCAGCAGTGGATTGCGAGTAACAGTATCTTTTGTTTACTTCCTATAGCTGTCTTTCTTGTAACATAACTGTCTGTTTCCTTCCCTTATACTTACTGTTCTTGTTTTAAAAAATTTTTTGAGATCAATCAGAAACAGAAACATTAATAGAGACAGAATGAGTGAATAAGAATGAAGAAGTATGAGAAGAGAGGGACTGAGAAAAATAGTGGAAGGAGTAGAATAATTAAGTAATAGAGAAAGGAATGAGGGAAGTAGCAAACGCAGGAAAGTAAGGATTAAAGAAATGAAGCAGTAGAACTAATAGATGTTAAATGTGATAGATTAAATGATTGATTCAGGATGACGATAAGGTGTGGCCTCTCCAAAAGTTTGTTTAAGGTGAGGCCTACTCAGGGTTGCATTTCAAATTTATGCTTGTTGAAGAATACAGAGGAGATAATACATGTGAAGGCCTACCATTGAAGTAAAACATGTCCACTTCACTCTTAAACAACGGCCAGACCTCTTCTGTGTCCATAGACAGACCTAAACTTCATCTGCACAATGTCATTCGTAAACTTAGAAAACACAAGTAATTTAATTGAAAAACGTGGAGTTTCTTTTGCTCATTTCACAATCACATCACCTGTGTTGCCTTTGCTTAGGTATCTCATAGTGCAGATGTAGTCCAGGATAAAAAAACAGTACCCAGAAGTGCAGCAGTGTATGCATTAACTTTGATATTTACAGAAGCCTCAGTTTCTCCATGTCTACCTCACATTTCTAAATGTATATCATAAGTACAAAAAGTAGAACATTAATTATACATGTTAAATGGTTTATTTTTGCTGTTCTCAGAATGTATCAAATTTCACTTAAATCAGTGACTTGAAGGTATTCATCATGTAACAGCGGGGGAAAAAAAACACAATCAAAATGATTGTGTTTAAAAAACCCATACAACATAAGAAATCTGAATTCAAAACTCCTTAAAATTAACTTACTTTCCATAACGTCGAAGGATGTCTTATGAACAGCGTACACTCTGTTGTGCTATTAATATTTTCAGCCCGCCACTTTCTGAAAGAAAACCTCCATCGTTTTGAAAAATATGTTACATACAACAAAAGACTTCTCACATTCTACCACATGTTTCCACTTGGCCAAATCATGTTGCAGCGATTTACAACTCTTGTAATTCTTGTAATCAAATCCCGTCATTTTCTATTTTCGCAACTTTCAAAAAGAAAACATTTAAGATTACTTTCACAATCCTGGACTACTAATATCTTACCCTTCTTGCCCACTCATGTTCTACTTTTCCTATGACACTGATACTGCTTACTATGAAGCAGACTTACTTGCATCAGGTTTATATAGTTGGATTTTTAAAATGACATTATAATTAAAAGTTTTGGACCAATAATCTAGACAGCATTGCAGACTTACATTCCCTCTACTTCATGAACCTTTTGCAATTCCTCAGAGGAAATCCCGAGATTCTTTCCTTAAAATTTTGGTTTTAAAAACACCAGGTAAGAATTTTTAAGGTCAAACAGCAATTTTTTTTTTGAAAGTTACAACAGAATCGTTGCAGAATGACCAGCCGTTTCTAGACTTTAAATAAGCTGTGTAATGTCCTGATGTTGTTGAAGGACCATCGTGATAGATAATTGCTACAGTTACAAAAGTCCTTCCTGAAATTGACAGCTGAGAAGCAACAATTTTTTTTATTAAAGTTGACAATTTTGATCCATCAGGCCTACATCGTTGGATCATTAAAATGACATACTGGCCATATCTTCGTATAAATAAAGTTGACATCATTTCAGATTTACATTGGCTACACTCCATGTTGTGATCAGCTGCATTTACTAGCTTATTAAAGGAGACTGATTTACTGTCTGGGAAAGTTAAATATATAAATCTTTCTGAGTCTACACTAGTAGTACTTGATACCATACAGTTCTCGCAGTCATGCTGCCATTGATAAGAAAGCCCAAACAGGTGATCTACATCTACGCCCTCATCTTGCAATACATCAAGCATATACATTAAAAACTCCTGACAATCCTGCTGATTATTTTCAGAGAAGTCTGTTTGACCTGAACATTCATCTAACAGATAACGAACTTCAGACACACTTTCTACTTTTGTTCGATCAGTGCTACATTTCTCTAACACAGAATTCAACAAACAGCATAAACTTTGTTCCGAATTGAACACAATCTGTTCTTTTAAAGTCTCTAGTGAAAAGAGAACATTAACCACTACATTTGCATAGCAGTTGACACCAGAACTGTTTTCAAATTGAAAACCGACAACATCTTCAACAGAATCCGTTTTCTTTCTGCTTACAATTTTCGGTTCATCGACTTTTCGGCTTTTTGCTACAACCTCCCTACTATTAGTGATATTTCTTCGTTTACGGCCTACCATACGTTTCTCAAACAAAGGATATTGAGGCAAATGTGGCGCATACTCTCTTCTTAACCTATTGTATTCCTTAACACAATCTAGATCCGCACAAATGTTTGTGACATCACAATCAATCAAGTACAATCCCGATAAAGTTCTAACTCGTGACAATGCCACATATGCCATACCCTCTTTGAACACAGAACTGCCAATATTCACCAATGCACTATCTACACTTAAACCTTGCGATTTATGGATTGTCACCGCATATGCCAAGCAAACAGGAAACTGTTTACGGCAAACATATAAGTCTTTAACAAGCAAAAACCTAGCAGAACAACGACCAATTAGCTGTACTTCCTCAATGCCATCAAATTTAATTTTTAAAAATTCAATACCATCTCTACTTCTGTATTTCTCAAAATCAACAACATTACCCATTGATCCATTTACCAGACCTCTTTCAACATGTAAATTCCTTCTCAAAATGATTCGGCAATTTAAACACACATTCAAAGTCTTTTCAAAACCAGCTGTTTTAGATATAGTCTTCTCTAATGAATCCAATTTTGATTTCAAATTCTCAGACAAAATAATTGTTGATCCCATATGCTCTATTCTGTCAATAGCTTCAAGTTTCACAATCTCTTGCTTTTCTAAATTCAACATTTTGTTGTTGAAGATGGCACATTCTGCAAGAGTTGGCATCAAACATATTCCGGATTTCTTCTCAGTAATTTTCTGAAAAATATTCTCAGGCACAACGTCTTGTTCTGGATATAAATTTGACAGTAATCGTGCATTTAAAGCTTCTTTCCCGTGCTCGGTCACTTTTCCAATTCTAATATCTTGTAGAATATTCTTGTAATCTTCATCCTTTGCCTGACACATATTTTCATGCAGTTCAGCATAATTGAAGTTTAACCATATATTGACGTTGCCAATGCTCCCTAGGCACTTCCTGGTATCTTCATGCGTGAGTATTTTGAACACAGGTTGTCTTTTTACTGGTGTCAGCTGCAGAAGATCTCCGAAAACAATGATGTGTTTGCCACCAAATAACACATCATACTCAGTTTTAAGAACTTCTTGCATTCTCAAATGCACAAAGGCAAGCATGACATTGGAAACCATGCTTACTTCGTCAATGATAAGAAGTTTCATTTTCCTCAAGACTCTTGAAACTTCACAACAAGCATCTCCAGATAACTTGTGGTATTGTAATTTGTTGTCATGCTCCACTGGCAGCATCAGTAGACGATGCAAAGTAATACCTTTAATGTTATGTGCTGCCAGTCCAGTAGGAGCGGTAACAACACAAGACAGCGATGACTCAGTCCTTTCCTGCAAATAACAAGAAAAAGCAGGACATTCTATAGTCTCCTTAGCAGCAGTGAAAGAGTCTTCGTAACAGAGGAAATCTCCAAGCAGTTCCTCTTCTGCACGCCAAGGCTTGAAAAGTTGCAAAAGTGCTAAATAGAAAAACTCCTTTTTTTCTGGAGATTCGCCACTCAATTTTCGATGGTTTACTAATTGGCATTTTCTTTGCTTGACCAGGCATCCCTCACTTCCAATTACAGCATACACTCCTTTCTCAATATCTTCTTTGATGTTCCTCTTGAATATATAATTTTGTAGAACCTCATATAGACAAACATTCTCAAGGTGACTGCTTCGATTTGGATAATATGTATCCAACATGTTGGTCTTCAAAATGTCGGTACTGTTTGGTTCCTTTTCCGCCAAATACTCAATTTCCCGGACAGGTTTTAGAACTCGATTTCGCGTTGCAGCAAGACCAAGACTCGCCCAAACGATACTCCTGGATTTGGCATAGAGACTTGCTGAAGACAACCGGTCAGAACATTCGTAAGCTCCGAATTCTCGATGCGACAACATCTTCAGACAAACTGTACAACTTCTTGCTGAGGCTCTTTTCATGGGAAATGTCCTCCTACATATCCTTCAATTCTGTCTTTTCTTTTTTGGTGATGTAAGATGTCACATACCGAGCCACAGCCATACAGTTGTCAGCCACAAACTGTATATCCATGTTAGCATTCCACATGGACAAAATCACTGGGTTGTAGTCGTTGATGTACTTGGACTCTTCATTCCTTTTCAAATTGTATGTATTTTTGGGTGATTTCCTCGTCACATTATGTCGCAGAGAAGACATCAAACTGTTCACTCTTCCTTTAGAAATCACCGGTTGTGGAAAGTTGAAACGACATTTGGTGTAGAACTTGTCCTTGTTTCTGAATTTACGACGACAGTACTTTCCACAATGATGGCTTTGGAAACGTAGAACTTGTTCTCTTAGGCTTTTCTTCTCCGTTGCGTTTGGAACAGCACACGTAGAATACTGTTCTATGAAATTCATCACTAAGTCATCCGGATCTGTTCCAAATTTAGGTGCATCCTTGATCCACAGCAACATATGTATATGAGGAGCACCTCTTGCTTGGTACTCCTTTCTCCAGAAGAAATCCAACACCTCTCCAAGAGGTGGATTCTTCTTATTTGTGATGAAAGACATCATAGCTTCAAATCTATGATTGAAGTACCTGCATACATTCACTGGATCCAAAGAACACAGTTCTCCAGGTGTCTTGAATTCAATGTTTTCAATATTTCCATTTGCCTCTCGTAGAAATTCAAGTAAGTCTTCCCAGCCATACTCGGCACATCTCAGAGTCAGGAACCATGTTGGAGTTCCTAAGTTACTCAGCATACATTTTAAATCACCATGACGACGGTACCAGTACTCATTAGTACCACGCTGACACGCCATGAGATTAATTAGGTGAGAATCCAAAATACTGTCTTGGACATTGACTTTATGCATAAAGTCACTTGCCGAGATGTTTCGCATCTGTATACCACTTTTTAAGATGTGGTTCACTGCATATGACAGTCCAGACAGATCGCTTTCAAACAGGAGATGAAACAAATAGGGAATGCATTGACGAAACCTAGGATCTTCTGCATACAATCGTAAAGTCCGGTATTCAGACGCAGGAATTTGATGAGGTCGCTCATCATATCTTCCTCCTTGACCTGTTGGAAATAGCTGTGGGAAACACCGAGCTTCCAAACTTTCCTCCCAAACACTAATGGGACTCCCTTTGGCTTGTTTCATTTGAAACAACTCAATAGCATTCCCCATGACTTCCTTGGAATGCAAAGGATGAACACTATAATGTTCATATATTTCTTCACTTTTAGAGGCCTCTACTTTCTCAATTTGGCCAGCACACAAATCGCTATCCTCTTCATCACTTACTTCCTCTTCTGCAACATATACATTCTTATAGTAATCATTATTTTTCTTCAAATACAATGTTGCCTTTTTGACTTTCCTAACATCCACTAAATCTTGCCATATTTTCTTATTCTTTGTCGGAACCCCATTAACCAAGATAACCAGAGGTTCCTCTTCCACTTTTTCTACTCCAATTGTGTTAATGTTTTTGTTCAAATCTAGAGGCAAATAAACAACTCTTCCCTTTAATCCTCTCTGTAAATCTGATGGGGGCAACTTCCCTGTCTTTGGCTCCATTCTTACAATAGCCTGAAAGGGATGGATACTTTGAATCAAAATAGATTCATAAGTATTTAAATCCTTCAATTCAGAAGGAATCTCAACCAATTCCAGATTATTATGAACCGCCCTAGCAGGCATCTGGTTTTGGTTTAATTTGTTACAACAATAAGTACACACACGTTGATCCGATCCCAAATCAAAATAATTTTCTACCATCAAGTATGTGGCAAAATCCTTCCATTCACTATTATTTTCCCTTTCACTTTTTGCATATAAATCCACTAACTTAATCTGATTCTTGTAATAAGTGCGTCGACAACACACACAAGTGAAATTAGGCCTCTCACTTGATTTCATCTGAAACGTGGCAATTTCCTTCTGAAATTTATCTGTACTGGAAACCTGTACATTATCTTCAACATTACCCTCTACTTCTGGGTCAATTTGAACATTCTCATCTTTACTTCCAAAGTAACAAAACTCAATTTCTTCACAAATATTCTTGACATCTATTTCAGAACCATGCAAAAGAGCAGCACATAATTGTTTAAGCATAATTGCTGGACTCTTAGCATGATACAACATTCTCACTATTTTCCTCACTTTATGATGATGCACTGCTAGCATCCTGAAATGATGAAAAACACTCTGGCATACTCTCCTGGAAAGACAAGCCAGTGAATGACCACGCAAACCTGTCATTTGTCTCACTCTGCAAGGATCTAATTCTTGCAACAACTTCATTTTCTGCTTCAAACTTTTCTTATTAAATGTCCGTACAAAATCACAAAGCAAATTGATGGAATCCTGTCGCACACTGCAAATAGACCTACACTTCCAAATGTACACAGGACCCTTAGGACGTCTTCCTAAAACCTCATTACCTAACACCTCGTCTGTCTCTGTTGTCACAAGTTTTTCTTTTTCAACTGGACAACCATCCTTCACTTCATAAGCTCGACCACTGGTGTCGACTGCAAACACCAAATCATTATCCTGAAAATAACTCTCCTCATTAAAAAATGCCTCACAACTTGAACTATGCATCCATTCTCCGGAAAAAACTTCACAAAAGTTACTACGATTTACTACTCTCTTCCATCTACTATTTGATTTGAAATCAGAAATTACCTTGTTTAGTTTCCTAATTCTATTGATTACCAAAATAAATAACTTTCGCTTAATTTCGAAAGCATGATCAATAATTTTCTCGACATTTTTCTTCTTCTTATAAAATGCCACTTTCTGTTGGCCTTTCTTAATATTTTTTAATAAATTAACTATTATCCTGTTGCGGAACATTCGTTTTCGAATGTCCCTAAACTGTTGTTTCCTTCTACTATCATGCACAGAGTTATCTCTTGCTCTAGCAGTAACATTTTTGATTGGTCTTTCCTTTCCATTTAAATTGCTTCTCTTTTTCTGGACTGAAACATTTTTTGTTGAAATACTTTTTTTACTACAAATATTTCTTATGAATGATTTCGTGCTCTTACCCGGAGCTTTCTTGGTGATTTCACAAGTTTTTTGGGGAGAGGACTGCTGCAATAATAGATGATCCTGCTGTCTTTGACGTTTTCTAGCCTTTCTAATTCGATTCTTAGTTGGCATTTTTCAAATTTTGAAATGATCTGCAGTTGAATCTGTGGAAAAATATAATAAAAAATGTTATTAACCACTATTACCAAACAGTAAATGAATAACAGTCATCAAAAACTTAACACCCTACTTATTATTTAACATAGCAAATCTTTTGCACCACCACTGCGTCACAAAAGTGACGCACAGTGGTACAAAACAGGCATACACCTATCATAAATCTCTCCCTAACATTTTAAATGATTGATTCAGGATGACGATAAGGTGTGGCCTATCTAGAGGTTTGTTTGGGCCCAGATCTTTGGACTGGGGTGAATGTGTGACATTGATCCACATTCGGTCCATCACCTGTTTTGTTTGTTTGAGGTGAGGCCAACACACGGTTGCAGATGAGATTTTCGCTTGTTGAAGAAAACAAAGGAGATAATACATGTGAAGGCCTACCAATGAAGTAAGTCATGTCCACTTCACTCTTGAACAAAGGGCAGACCTCTTTTGAATCTGTGGTCAGACCTAAACTTCATCTGCACAATGTCATTCATAAACTTAGGAAACCCTAGTGATGTAATTGAAAAATGTGGAGTTTCTTTTCCTCATTTCAGAATTACATCACCTGTGTTTCCTCATTGACTTAAAATGTCCTTAATACACATGAAAGCGTTTTTTTGATTGCCCTTGCACCATTTTTGGGTCATTTTTAACATGGCTATGTAACTCCCATAATCAAAATCTAAATTTGCCAAGCACAGGTGGGAGCATATTTACAAGAAACTTGCCCCATGCAGAAAGCTCTTCAATTTAAATGGGAAAAATAACATCATAGACACTCAAATGCTTTATAAATATGGCCCAAACAACCTATGAAGCTCCAGCAGTACATATCCAGAAATGTAATTGATTTCAAAAAATCGTTTTTAAACACAACATATAAATCAATTGTATACCTACATTCAGTTGGAAATGACTGTAAATGTCCTTAAGATAAATATATATATATATATATATATATATTTCCTACTGGCGGTCGCCAGTAGGTACATATAGTTAGGATTTTTTCTCTATGGGACTTTTGAAAATTCTATGTCTAATAACTGGCGTTTGTGGACGGAATCGGCTGAAATTTTCAGGAAAATGGCACATTTTGTTTCTGAGCAGCCCCTGAAAATTTGGGGGGGGGGGGGTTTCGTCAAGGGGGGGCCGAGAAAAAAGGGGGGTCCCAAAACGCGTTTTTCCCATTCATTTTTCCATAGGGCATTTGGCCTCACTTTTAGCTCGAACGGCTGAATTGATTTGCACGAAACTTGGCAAAATTGTAGGGACTGTTAGCCCGATGTGCCTTTGCTGGGTCTCAATATATGTGCTTCAGTGCATTTTGAGAAATTAACGTTTTAAAAAACAGATATATCTGTGACAGCGTTCCGGGTAGCGCTCCGGTTCGCGTACTTTTCTCGCTACGGAACTTTGCGAAGCGAAGCTGATTGGCTCTCCGGTGTCTGTCAACATTCTAAACAGTCCGGAACGGCCGCCATCTTGTCTCTCGGTAGGATCGAGAGACAAGAGGAGGAGAAAAACGAAGGGGGAATTTAATGAAAGGGGGCAAGGTAGACCCCTCTTGACCCCCTAGGAATGATGTTGGGGTTATTAAAGGGTCCCGTGGGGCAAATAAAAAAAATTTGATTTTTCGCGGCAGAAGCGCTTCCCGGTTCGCGAACCGGTTCGCGAAACGAGAATTCGCCATTTTGTGTTTTGTTTTAATTAAATTAAAAGATGGAGGAAAAACATTGTGAGAAATGGGTATAAGGGGGTACGGGAGACGTATACTGACCCCCTATGTTTTCTGAGGGTGGCTGAGGATGCTCATATATGTTGATACATGTTTTCCAGCGGCTGCGCGTTAGCGGTTTTTTTTTTTTTGGCTGTGTGACGTCTGTTAACGTTTGATTCGAAGGAAATCAGGAAATGTTGACCGCCATTTTGTCACCGCGAGTAAATATATTGTAAAAAATAATTGTTATAAATTAATCCGTATTGATAAACATTGTCTGCGCCATCTTGCCTTTTTTCCAATGCCACACTTTTGTCGTGCACGGCAGCCATTTTAGATGCCTTGACCAGACCCACTCTCTGCACACCGCCGATCCTCAGCATGGCTCCCCACCCTCGCAAGCATCTCCCCCACGCACTGGTCACCCCGCTCTCTCTCATATGCATGGGCCATAAACCTCCCCCCATCTGCGCTGCTCTTCCCTGAGAATCACACCCTGTGCCCGCCCGACACCTCCCTTTCACCCTATTCACTACCGCACCCTCTGACACTCCTCTTCCTCTGTGTCTGATTGTCCAGGCCGGTCCCAGGCTATCACCTAGCCCTGCGGATGTAGTTTATGGCCCCAACTGTAAAGAATCACCCCTCTTCAAAGGAGTTACAGTAGATCAAGGCCCCCACCCCATGAGATCCGTCACACCACACGCGTTCCTACTATCTGATAACGATCCTGTATTGTGATTGGGGAGGGGATTCTCACTGTAAGGGTGTGTGGGACCGAGCCTGAAGCGGAAGATTCCAGGGATGCCTTTTTGTACATCAAAGTCTTTACAATTATGTGTCACATTAAAAATATATAGCACTCCAACAAAGTAGTAGGATTATAACACTTTAATAACTTATAAATATATACAACGCTCCAACAAAGTAAACACGTTAAAAAAAAAAATTAAACAACTATTTACATGGCAGCCTGCTGCAACATCCATCTCAAAACAACAATGGGCTGCTTTGGTCTGTCTTTTAGTCGGCAAAATCCGTCGGCCTGTGAGGTGGCGTCAGTAGCGGTCCGTTATGCGAATAGGCCGAAGGCAGCACAACGCGCCGAGATGCGGACGGCACCCAGGTGGTGTCCAGTAAGTTGCCGCACTGGTCTGGCCATCCTACAATGCTGCGCCGAAAAACGGCGTTGGGCGCCCCGGGGGGGGAGGCGGAACGAACGGGCCTCCCCCGCCTCCCCAGGTAGAGGCTCCTCTGCTCCTCTGCTGCAGTGGGGCGCCCTTTAGCGTTTCAGTCGCCATTCAGCTGTTTAGCGCCCGCTTTTGCGGCACTGTGCCTCATTCAGCTGAGTTGCGCCCACTCTTGCGGTGCAGCAATAGGCGGCTGCCACAGGACTCTTAAAATGGCGGCCGGCTCTTCGGATTTGGGCCTGGTCCACTAAAATGGCCCCGGGACACATTTGAACTCGGACATTTGCCTGCTAGGGCTTGGGCCCCATTCTCGAAAGCGTCCCCTCAGCCTTGAAGATTCTACAAAAGTCATCGGGCCCCCGACTCCCGCAGGCTTCCGGTGGGGAGCGGCTGCCATGATTGCTTGCGGAATGGCCACGACGGAGCCACGAGATGGTGGTGCTCTCATGCTGACGCCAGCTTCAGTCTGAAACATTCAGAAACACTGTAGACTACCAATTCGATGACTTCCGGTGGAGCCCCAACGTGACCCGGTAGGGAAGAACTTGCCCTCCCCTCTTTTGACTGATGGTTCTTGTTGCCTGTCCCCTCTGTTGTCATCTAACGGAACCTTTTTGGATTGCCGAGTGAGAAAAAAAAAAAAAGGTGGGGCTTTCATCATTTGGGGAAAAAAAATGTTTCAATCCAATGAAAAGTGTTATTTTTAGGTCATATGATCAAGCATTTCATCATTAGGAAACCAAAAGTAAAATGAACCAGTGAAAAGTTTTATAAACAAGTCACATGACCTGTTATGCGGCTTTGGGCTATAAAAAGCCTACAAAATCCGTTGGCCTGCGAGGCGGCGTCAGTAGCGGACCGATGTGCGAATAGGCCGAAGGCAGCACAACGCGCCGAGATCCGGATGGCACCGAGGTGGAGTCCAGCAAGTTTCACTGGTATGGCCATCCTACATTGCTGCGCCGAAAGACTGTGTGGGGTGGGGGTTGGGGGGGGGGGAGGGGGGCGGGGAGGCGGCGCCAACTGGCCTCTCCCGCCTCCCCATGTGGAGGCACCTCATCTGCAGTGCGGCGCCCCTTACCGTTTCACTCGCCGTCCAGCAGAGTTGCGCCCGCTCTTGCGGCACAGTGCCTCACCCGCCATCCAGCTGAGTTCCGCCCGCTCTTGCGGCACAGTGCCTCACCCGCCATCCAGCTGAGTGGCGCCCGCTCTTGCGGCTACAGCGTCTCGCCCACCATCCAGCTGAATTGCGCCCACTCTTGCGGTCCGTACAGAAATACACACTGTTTTAGTATTTCAATGTTTCCTTTCTTCAGTCTCGTACCTAACCAGGATATCTAGACAGGTGTACTAATACATTCACAAACAAAACTCACTGACCATAAAGAAAAATGAAAGCAAATTTTACTCATTTACTTTCACATGTGAACACAAAATACTTCAATCACTGTCCTTAACGAACATTTAAAACATATAAGGCACGAAAACTTTGTGCTAGAGTAATACTAAAAACAACAAGTAAAATGTGTTACTTCATATACTTTTGGGTTAAACAACTATACATATACAATCATCCTGTAGACACATCAATTAAATCTTGGATCCTACAGGATTTTGAATAGTTTGTTCACGCCAAAGGAGAGGATTGCGTCGACGTTTCGACCCTAAGGGGGGCGATGCGGTGTTTTCACGCATCAAGTGCGGGTCTTCATCAGGACTGTATGTATATATGGGACAGCCTGTTAATCATAATGGACATGTTTTAGATATTGGTCAGTGGTTTCATTTCCGCAATTATGAGTATGAAAACATTGCTCACCTCTTGCAGACCTAGCTCCGCATGGAGTCCTGGTCTCTTCCTCTTGAATCGTATTATCGGTCCGTCTTAATCAGGCCGGCTAGATGTTCATTACACCTATAATTAAGGAGTAGGGGTTACTCACTTCCTACTTATATTATCCTTCAACCTGTACAATGCACGGTCAAAGGTTATCATGCGTGCATCGATCGTGATTATAAATTGGTGTACTAAGTGCGGGCCGTGCTATTGAAGTGACTAAGGTTGGAGTGACTGATCGGCTGAAGTCTATTTTGTCCTAAATGCCCTTTCACTTACTTCTAACACGCGCGGGTCGCCTCCTTCACTTTCCGTTCGTGCTGACATCTCCTATCAACTCGTTTCCCTACGCTTATAAGCAACGTCATTATTTTCCATTTTTAACCTTACTGATAAACAAATCAGTTTGGCACAGAAAGGAGCAGACTATACAATCCTGAGCATCGAAAAAATTGAGAGATTACCATTGACAATGTCAGAGAGTCCTGTCATTGAATGGATAATACACAGAATTATCACTATTCCGATAACAACTTTCCGATTTAAAAAATGCCTTGAATACATACCTACTGGCCAGTATGAACGATTGGGTAAAGGATATGTAAAATCAGAATGGAAATTACCTTACACACATTCTTGCTACAGTGACAGCGACAAAAATGTATTTCTTAGTGGTGAAAACTGTAAACATTCACTAAGCGGTATACTTTTGTGCCAGGGTATTAATTTACACGGAGCTTGTGATGGAAATTCTAACAACCTTTTATGCCACCAGCTTGTCACACCTGCAACTCAGATAGAGCCCTTCTTTATGCAACTCGCAAATGGGAGTTACATTCTTAGAACGGATCACAGATGTTGTGGCCTTGTGCCAGGGAAAAATTATCTAGTAAGAGTAACATCCATGGTCAAATGCTGTATGCAGGCATTGTTTCCGAGCGGGCCTGCAGACACAGAGACTCCCATCTGGCCTCGTCTGAATCTCTATTCTATACGAATTGATACTTTAAGCAAAATGAAGTCTGTGCTTTTGCAGACAACAGTGCCCATAACGTCATCAAAAGAGACGTATGATCTTCTAGTTGCAAGGACAGATACTGAAGTTCATGAACTTTTATCAACAAATTGCCCCGTGCATTTCGTAGAAATGCTTAGCCAACTCCTTAACATGTCCAGTGCCACAGGCATCCCAGGCATATTTAAGACGATTTTTACGGGACTGCTAACACCTTTTCAAGCAATTCTGGGAATCGTTCCTAATTTTGTACACTCTGTTTTTGGCGACATACTCTTATTTTTGGGACTTATAGCAGGGATTTTATTTTTGACCGTCCTGCTTCGTTATGGCAATCCGAAACTCAGACATAGCTCCCATGGGAATGGAAGAGACAATCCTAGCAATGCGCTACCGGGACAGGATAACTAACGTCCTTGGATTGGCCAGGCTGAGAGATCTAAACATGACCTGGTTCCTTTCATTCAGACCTATATGGCAGAACTGTATCTTACCGGTACTTCGATGTATGCTATGCGGAGATGAGTGCGTGTTGGACATCTGTCTTTCACTTCCATCAGCAGTACCAATGGACGTCGATACTTTGCTCAGTCTGATAACGGCTCACGCATTGTGTTGTCCCCAGCGGCTACCAATCCTGATGACGGCATTCGTTGAGACTCCTGTGCTACGACTAGGTGGTTACAGTGGAGCGAGTGACAAAAGCAGCATCACCCAGGTACGACCTTCTGTGAGCATTGCTGATCCCGACTATGATGACAGCAATCATTCTCACACCTGCCAAGTTACAGCACTATCGAATTTGGTTGAACTGTCACCTGATTTTGTAGACCAATTCTTTGAGAGCCTGTCTGATATGATGTTCTCAATCGAACAGAAACAATAACTTTGGAGAAGCTTTCCGACACACAGCGTTCCCATGAACTCTGAATTCGGCCTTCAGTTTTGATCAACAAAAACTGCTAAAAGCGTTGGAACTCTATTTCCCCGTTCAAGCATTAATTCTTTTGAATTGGACATTTTTTAATATTTTTTTAAATTTTTATTTTTGTTGCAAAATACAAATATTATCATCATCATCATCAGTCACATAAAAACATACAGCCGTAGGGACTGTGCAGAACACAAGGTAAATGTTAGACGGTAGGCTTCGCGACAGTTCCCAACAGTTGTGTTACGAAATCTTTAAGCAGGGTGATCTGATGAAGAGGAACATACGTGTATCGCGGAAATTACAATTTGCATTTTATGTTTTTTTAAGAACAGCGAACAGAAACCAGAAAAACTGCACACATAAATCGGCATGTCGTTGAGGTAGCTTCGACAGTATCTAGCATCACAGTCATAATAAAAAGGGACCAATCAGACATTCCTATGCCCCAAGCCCCACTCCATCCCCCCCCCAGCGCAGATCCATCCCGCTCCCGTGTGCGTTGCCCATCATCCCACCCCATACCCGATCAGTGGTCTTCTCCACTCTCAGAACCCTCAAGATCTTCCTCATCCAGTGGCTCACATATGTCCCCCCTATAGGAGTTCCAAGGCTGCCAGACCCATTCCATTTACGCGGGTTATCTCGCAATTTATACACTGCTCTTTCAGTCAGCATGAGCATGTCCATGTTTCGGATCCATTGAGCCAGTGTGGGGAGATCAGCCGACCCCCACTTCTGTGCTATATCTCGTTTGGCCGTTACCAGCCCCACTGTGGTCCACGCTCTTGCATAAAAGGTAAGGTCAGTCGGCCCCCAGAAATTCAGCAGGCACACCCGCGGGTCCAGAGTGAGTGAAGTGTTTAGTGCCTGGGACATGGTACGCAGAACTCGTTGCCAATAGATAACAATCAACGGACATTCCCATAACGTGTGTATAAACGTGCCCTCCGCCCCACAACCCCTGAGGCAGTATGGATGATCCGCCCTGTGCATTCTATGTAGTGTCGTGTGAGTGTAGTAAATCCTATGCAGAATCTTTAACTGCACCAGGCGGAATTTGGAAGATATGCCTGCCTCACGAGCGGATGGCTGCGTTCCAATCGGTTTCATCATATTCTCCAACATCCGTCGTCCATTTGTCCTTCAGCTTCCCTAGTGGGTCAGGCATATTGTTAATCAACTTACAGTATGTCATCGATGTCGCCCCTTCCTGCAGGTAGTCTGTGAGTAGGCGGTCTTCTAGGGGGGAAGATTCTGGTGGGGATGTGTCTGGCGGTATCGCCGCTTGCAGGGCGTGTCTGACATGTATGTACCTGTACAGCTCATTATCCCCCAGCTCATATTGTTCCTGTAGAGTCGCAAAAGGAATCACCCCCTCCCTCGTCCATAGGTCCCCCACAGTTGAAATCCCGATGTTATCCCACTGTGTGAAGCCCTTAGAGCGTCGTAAATGGCCCAATGCCTTCGTGTCCCATAGAGGCGTAAGTTTTGTGATGGTCCCCTCCCATTTCAGTTTCGCCTGCGCCTTGTACTAGAGACGGACAGTGTGGTTCGTGGGCCCAATAAGTTTTGCCGCAATTCCGCGGTGGTACAGTGGGGCCAAAAAACTGTTCGTACCCAGTTGTGCCCTATCTGCTTGAAACGCTGGGTCCTCTTGTGGGGCGTGTATCCACCGATTAAGGATTTTAAGCTGGGCCGCCCAGTAGTACAGCCGTACGTTGGGCAACGCAATTCCTCCGTCGTACCAACCCTTATTCAATTTTATGTGTGAGATCCGGGCTGGACGGTTTCCCCAGAGCAGGCCCGTGATCTGTGCCGTTATCTTTTGGAGGAAGCTATCCGGTACCAAATGTGGAGCATTTTCAAGAACATACAGGAAGCGCGGCAGGGCCATCATTTTAAAGAGCGCTGCCCTTTCCAGTAGTGTCAATGGGAGTTCTTTCCAATGTTGCACATCATTACGGAGGCTGAACAAGGGAGGCTGCAAATTAAGCTGTGCGAACTCTGCCTCGTTCCGGGTAATATGGATCCCCAAATACTTAAAAGAAGTGAGCGCTAGCTCTAACGGGCAGGAATCCGGGAGTGGCGGAAGTGGCCCCCGAAGCTCAAAAATTATCGATTTCGCCCAATTAATGGTGTAGCCTGAAACTCGCCCGTGTGCAGTACAGAGAGCCAGGAGGTTAGGAAGGCTGTCCTCTAAGTCAGTAAGGTAGATCAACATGTCATCCGCGTATAGGGACACTCTATCCTCCCATTGCGGGGTCCATTGGATCCCTTTCAGGAGCTGCGTGGTGCGAATAGTAACCGCCAACGGTTCCAGAACCAGGGCAAAAAGGAGGGGTGAAAGCGGACACCCTTGTCGTGTGCCACGACCTAGATGTATGGTTCTAGAAATGTGGCCATTAGCTACCACTCTGGCTACGGGGTCTTTGTAAAGCATGCGTATCCAGGAGATAAATACCGGACCAAAGCCCATACGTGCGAGCACTGCAAAAAGATAGTTCCACTCCACCATGTCGAACGCCATCTTGGCGTCTAGTGAAAGGATCGCAGCCGGCTCCCGTAGTAGCGAGAGTCGCGCCACAACCCCATGCACCCTGCGGAGGTTTAAGGCAGTACTTCGATGTGGCATGAAGCCGGATTGGTCTGGGTGGATCAATTGAGTTAAGCACGGCAAAAGTCTATTCGCCAACACTTTAGCGATAATTTTGGCCTCTGGGATCCGAAGGGAGATGGGTCTATACGACGAGCATTCACTGGGGGGTTTACCCGGTTTTGGAATGGCTACAATAGTCGCCATCCGCTGATCCGGCGGTAACCTTCCTTTCAGCCTGCATTCCTCGTACATGTGAGCAAGGGGTGCACCCAATGACTCTGTCAGACGTCGGATCTTGTCACGGCGTGTCGCTGCTTACTCCACCCGGTCCTGGGCTCTGGTACCCTCCAGTAGGGCTCAGAAAATGTGACGGATTATAGATCGGATTGACGAAGAGGCCGCTTCAGCTGCGGAGCTCGTCCCTTATGCTGCCACAATGCCACGCCCCGACATTTTTTAATATTGACCTTTTTTTGGCACGAACAATTCTTTGCTTAACGTAAATACTATTCATAAAGAACAGAAGCTTCACACTTCTATTTCTAAACACATCTAGAGACATAACAACCTTACACCAGCCTCTAGCACATTTATTGCAATGCATTTATATGTGATGATTTATCTCGCCCTTCTTCTGTTTCAGAGATATTTCATGTGTTATTCTTTTGCATAATCGTTCATTGATTTCATATGCAATAATTTTTGAATGATTTCTATGCTTCAAAAACGTACAGTACCTAAATTTCACGTATTACATTATACGCCTATTTCAAATGCATTTATGTATTTTGGGGTGGGCAATGTTACACATGCATCTTATTGCACTAGTTTTAGTAATTTGATGGAAATGAACCCGTGGAGTGGGTGTTGCGTGCTTATCTAGGATCCTGATCGATACTGTGACCTTATGCCCCTATTCGGCTATAAATCCATTTATTCCCTATATTGGCATAACCGTTCAAGTGCGATATTCAGAAAGTCATCTCTGGCCTCACACGAACAGAGCCACATTCCAGAATAGTTCTCTGCCACTTCCTTTGCAACCAATTAGTGCAATGACAGAGCAGAAGTCACTATCTGAAGATTCCTAGATTAACACTCAGAGTTCTTCAACAAGATAAAAACTCAGCAAACCTGGAAATCCCCGCTTGCTGTGTTTTGATTAGTAATGGAACTCTAATGAGCAACTGATAGCTATCACTTCCTAGTGACATCTTTAATTGACGTCTTATGTCCAGCAAACTTACGTCAAACCAGGCACCTGTCAGGTATAAATATTACCAACGTTGCCTTAAGCAATGGTCCTGTTGCTAGCTTTCTGCAGTACGCTGATGCTGCTGCCCCTCGCCTGAAGCTGCTGATACCATTATCGCTGCTAAAGCGCGAACAATGGTGTGGTGTAACTAGGAGCTGAACAGCCGTCCCTCTGCGAAGAGCCCAGCAGATGCCAGCTGCCCGCGGACGCCGTGCCCCCTCCTTCTCCTCGACGCGCTGAAGAGAGACGCTGCCTTTCTCCTGCAGAGAAATCCAGCTCCAGCGTTTCTGGTCTACCCTCGCGGGTGACTGGGATACCGAGTTCCCCCTGAAGGAGATACCAGACCTCCATCATTCTATTCAGAGGTATGGTGTTGACTAAACCCTTAGTGAGAATTCTTGAAGCAAAGCTTGGCAAAACCAACTTAACTTAGAGCTACTTACTTACTCCCCTCCCAAGTATTAGGCTTAGGTCAGGTACACTGGGGTAGGCGTAGTTAGAAGCACCAGTTGAGTATTTCAGCCTAATGTATATATGAATGTATATATGTTTTATTACTTTTAAACCATTGTATGGCTAAGAAACCATATCAATGCTTTTACAGTAATATTTCGCAATACTTATCTTACTGTACGTACTTTTTATCATAACAAGTCTTGCAATTGTGGCAATTCATTTCTCTTGTACGAGAAGAAAGACTGCTCAATAAATGTTAACCCTTTATTGACAAACGCCTGTCTCTCTATTCTCTACATATCGTGAAAGTAAACTGCACTAAACTGACTGAGTAAAATAACTGTCTATTGTTTCACACGACCCTAGAGATTGACTCTTGATCTGAGGAGCAAAGTTGTCATGTTGCACGGTTGTTGGAAAGCTGAATCCCTTCTTGTCTGTGCCAGGGAAGCTGATCACTTCCTATTCAGTCAAGAAAGTTTCCAGTGACCTCTGAGCTAGTTGGTAACACACCCAATTAAGTTTAGCATAGTCAGTAGAGGCCTGGAAGATCCGCACTTCTACGTCGATACTACTGTTTATGTTATTCCAATGCGCAGGGCCTATTGGGAAAATAGGAACTACGCATAACAACATTTTTAAATAACCATTCAAAATACATCTTTCAAAGAACACATCCATGCACCCTAACTTTCTGTTTTCAGCAATGGAAATACACCAATCACTGCTAATGAATCATTTGCACTTAAACTCCACATTTTTTTTCATTACAAACTTCACTATTTCAACTGCCATTTCATTCCCACACTTCATCTGACTGCAGCAAAAACTCCTCTAGCCATGTTTTCAGTCTGGATTCTTGGACATAGCTACATCCACTGGGGTCACAGGTATGCTGATAACAGAAATTTACACAACCTCAATTTACAAAATGTGGAAATCAAATGGATTGGTCGAAGAGGATTGAAATGTCACCAATTGATACCATTGGTGAAAACCTTTTTGCATTTGCCAAACCCTGACCTCATAATAGTGCACTGTGGAGGAAACGATTTGGGCACTTTGACTGGGGTAGGTCTGGAAATGCTCCTAAAAGACACCTTTCAGCAATTGATGACACTTTTTCCTCAAACTGCCTTGGTATATTCCAATATATGCCAAAGACAAAAATGGAGGTGGTCTAATCAATTTTGTCCACAAATTGAGAAATCGAGGAAGCATGTAAATAAGTCTGTTTCAGCTTACATGAGGGACCATGGAATGGGCTGCATCTACAACAATAACTTGCGTTACTATATGCAAGATATCTACAGAGGAGATGGCGTGCATTTCTCAGATGAGGGGAACAGAGTTTTCATACTAAATTTAAGAATGTGTATTGGTTCCTACTTATAAGTTTCTAGAACTTACACAGAACCCAAAAGCTCTTTTCAGAGCTACCTTAACTTAAATTACTCATTTGAAATTTCGAATGTACCTTTTTTCACTTATTTTCACTTATATTCGCTTTCCGGTTCGCTACCCAGTTCGCGTACCGGCAGCTAACCACGCAAAAAATTAAAAAAAAAATTCTCAACATATATGAGCCTCCTCAGCCACCCTCAGAAAACTTAGGGGGACAGGATACGTCTAAAGTACCCCAATCTACCCATTCTGAACATTATTTACCCTCCATATTGTATCTCAATTCTACCGAAACACAAAATGGAGGACTCCCGTAACGCTGCAGGTTCGCGTACCGGGACACGCACTGACAAGCACTCGCTCAAAAAAGATGGGAAAGTAATTTACAGAAAAACCACTGGAGACACTTTCACCAATTAAACATTAACTCATACTACATACCAATCCCTAACATTTTCACAAATTTCGTTGAAATACCATTTAGCCATTTAGCATGTAGAACTCTCTAAAATCCCTGAGGTAAATTACTTCACAAAACATATCGGAAGTGTTGGAAATGACAACCAATTAAAATATTATTTTGAATTTCTACTATTATATCATGACATTTGATTGGTTATGTACCTGAATATATATAAACAAAGAGAGAGAAACACAGCCATTTTGACTACTACTTCGTGAAGTGCATATCCACTAAAAATCAACTGATAACTTCAAGTTATATTTAAAAAGTAAGATATTATTTTTAAAACTGAAGTATGTTCTGTACTGTAAGCTAATTAGAAAAACATTTTCTGACAGTTATATTCTATCACTCTGTAATACTTATAGAATAAAATAGACTTCTCTGTTTTAGTTATGGCAGGGCCGATCCTAGGATTTGCGAGGCCCTGGGCTAAAAGGGAACGTGCGCGAGGCCCCCTCCAATTTACATAAGTGGCCCCTTGCAGGGAGAACATTCACAGACACTGTGGGGGCCCCATTGTCCAGCATTTTGACGCCCCCACAGTTTGAACTTTTACTCCACACACATTTCTCACACCTTCATAGGTGTGAGAATTGATTGTGGTCTAAAAGTTAAAACTGTGGGTGTGCCAAAATGCTGGACAATGGGCCCCCCACAGTGTCTGTGAATGGTCTCCTTGCAATTGAGGGAGCGTCTCCTTCTCCCTCCCCTATGCCTCCTGACACCATCCATGAGAGGCCCAAGGAGGGAGCCCCTCCAATGGACCTTAATTGCAGGCGACACCTTTCTTTGTGATAGATCTCCAGGGAAACAAAAGGACACATCACCAGTGCATGGCCCCATGCTGGTGGGCTGAGTGCGAGACCATGAGCGGCAGCCCACGCTGCCCATGCCTAGCGCCGGCCCTGAGTTATGGATGAAGTTAGACTTGTCTAGTATAATTCAGAATTGACTAAGAGTTTATTTGATAATTTTTTTCATATTTCTACTTCCAATTTGATACCATACACAGCCCAACGAAAAAATCACTGTTTAAATAACCAAACTGTCTGTCTGTACTGAAACCCAACAGTGCCCTATCTGTAATGATATATTTTTTAAAAATTCATTTTTCAGAATACAAAATGGAAGGACAACAAGAAAATAACTTGCAAATTGAAGCAGGAACACAAAACGAGACGGAAATTGACCATGATTTCTATGACGATTCAATAAACTCTGAACTTCTGCAATGTGTGGATGCAGTAGATTTTCTACTGAAAAATGAAGATAAAAATGATCATGATTTTTTAGAATTTCTTTTAAATGTTGAGAAACAATCAGAATAATAAATTATTATTTCTTAATTCAAAAATTGTTTGACACATTATTTATTTTTATATGTATATTGTAAACTAGTAGCAAATTGATTATAACGTTAAGTCAGACTTTAAATATACTGTGCAACTTTTTTGTGTTACATACTAACTTTGCTCATAGTTACTTCCTTTCTTCCACTATATAATCTCCAATGTGTATTTAACATCTCTTTATCATCTCCTGCCTCCATGTTGTTTCGGCTTTCCGGACAGACTATGGTATGAATTCCATATACCACAATAACTTCTGTTAGACGGAGACCCAGAGGGTCGGCCGAGTACAGGGGGAGAGGCCTCCGGTGAGGGCCGTCTCCGGCGATCGTACAGACAAGTAACTTACCCCCCACAAATGGACACCACACAAGGATGAGATCTGCACACTTTATATAGGGTTCTTGAGGCAAGGTTATCAACGATACAGTGGGGGCAGGACACGAGGATCCTCCCAATTCTAGTCTCTGTAGGGTAAGGGGTAGCGGGACAGTCTTGGTACCGGTCCGGTACAGGGGCGGCCAGAAGGAGCTCACAATCCTCGAGCTCAGCGGTCTGCAAGGTCAGGCCGCGGCAGCGCCAGCAGGCTATGATGATAGTTCTCGGCAAGGAGGGCCGCGGCAGCGCCAGCAGGCTACGATGATGGTTCACAGCAAGAAGGGCCGCGGCAGCGCCAGCAGGCTAGGATGAGGGTTTCACGTTGCAGAGGGCCGCGGCAGCGCCAGCAGGCAGGAGCGATGGCTCACAAGGATGGGCCGCGGCAGCGCCAGCAGGCCAAGACGAAGATGCACGTTGCAGAGGGCCGCGGCAGTGCCAGCAGGCTTCAGAGAGGTTCACAAGGCAAGGCTGCGGCAGCGCCAGCAGTCCGTCAGGGATGAGTTCTTCAAGGTGTCTCTCGACTCCAGGATACAACTGCCTTCCTGCTCTGGAGCGGCCCCAGTTATAGGTCTGGTCTCCTTTGATGTCTGGACCCTCGCGCTTGGAGGTCGGGAAGTCCGGGATGAGGGAGTCCAGACACCCAGCAGGGGGGTGGAGCCAGCGCCCGGGGAGGCCGGGGGCGATCGGCACCTGGCGGGGGAGAGCCATCGACACTCCTTTCTCCCATTGACCTGCCAAGTGGTCTCTTCACCTCCTGGGTGGATGGTGGTGCCTCGATGTCGGGGCCTGGCCAGGCCCAGGGTTGGGGTCGAGCCGAGGCCACGCGGCCTCGTGATGCAGTGTCCAAGATGGCGGCTGGGCCGGGGCAATGGTGCTGATGGAGGCCCGGGCCAGCCGATACGGGGGTGTTCGGGAGCAGGCGTCCCGTTGGGGACGGGTTGCGGGTTGCCTCGGTGGGTTGCCGGGATGGTTCTTTCTGGGGATACAGGGAGAGCCGGTGTCCGGGCCCTATCATGCGGGGAGGGAGCGGGCCTTCCACGAGGCCTGTCCAACATGCGTCCCCCCCAGCTGAAGGCAGGGAGAGTCACCCATCCTCTTGGGTACTCTCCTCGCCGAGGCGGAAAAAGCGTGACAGGCCGTCCGCGTTGGCGTGGTCCTGGCCAGGACGATGCTCCACAGTGAAGTCCATCCCCTGTAAGGAGATGGACCATCGCAACAGTTTTCGGTTCTCCCCCCGCATTTGCATCAGCCACTGCAGGGGTCGGTGGTCTGTTTGTACCCTGAAGTCAGTACCGAAGAGGTAGGGCCGGAGTTTCTTGAGGGCCCATACCACTGCGAAGGCCTCCCGCTCGATGGTGCTCCAGCGCTGTTCTCGGGCCAGCAGGCGTCGGCTGATAAAGGCCACTGGCTGATCGACTCCCTCGGTGTTGAGTTGAGAGAGGACGGCCCCAACGCCATGATCTGAGGCGTCCATCTGGACTATGAATTCCCGGCTGTAGTCGGGGGCCTGGAGCACGGGGGCGGTGCACATGGCGGTCTTCAACTTCTCGAAGGCCGCTTGACAGTCCGGAGTCCAGTTGACTGTTTTGGGGTTTTTCTTGGATGTGAGTTCTGTGAGGGGCCCCACAATGCTGCTATAGTCCTTTACAAACCGCTGGTAGTATCTGGTGAGCCCCAGGAAGGCTCGGACCTCGGTTTGGGTGACAGGTGGTTGCCAGGACTGGATGGCAGCGATCTTGAGCTGAAGGGGGGCCACCAGACCGCTCCCCACTTGGTGTCCGAGGTAGGTCACGGACCCCTGGCCAATCTGGCATTTGCTGGCTTTGATGGTGAGGCCGGCCTGCTGGAGGGCGTGCAGGACTTCTCGGAGGTGGTGGAGGTGGTCTGCCCAGTGGCAACTGTACACAGCAATATCGTCCAGGTAGGCGGCGCTGAATTCTTCGAGGCCCGCCAGTACCTGGTTCACGAGTCATTGGAAGGTAGCTGGAGCGTTTTTCATGCCGAATGGCATCACTTTGAAGTGGTAGTGGCCATCCGGGGTAGAGAAGGCGGATCGTTCTTGGGCCCTGGGGGTGTCGGATGGCTCGATCACTCCTAGAGACAGCATTTTGGTGACTTCGTTCTGGATGCAGGCGCGCACCCGATCTGGCACCCGGTACGCCCGGTGTCGAATAGGTGGACTATCCCCGGTGTCCACGTTGTGAAGGCACCAGGGGGTGACCCCAGGGGTGAGGGAGAACAGGTTTGCAAATTGTAGCAGGAGAGCTCGACAGTCTTGGCGTTGCACCGGGGCCAAAGCGTCGGAGAGTCTGACCCCTTCCACTGAGCCATCCTGCTCACGGGTCCTCAGTAGGTCAGGGAGGGGCTCGGAGTCTTCCTCCGTCCCACTATCTGTCGCCATCAGTAGGCTGAGTTCCGAGCGTACAAAGTGGGGTTTGAGTCTGTTGGCGTGGAGGACTCGTAGGGGGTTCCGGGAGGACTCCATGTCGATTGCGATTCTCCTATTAACATGACCAGAGAATCTGGATTTCATTAAAGACACGGAGGCTGACATTATGCATTTATCCTTTAATAGCAACTCACACAGCCGCACTACATCACAAAGGATAAAGTTCTAGAGTCATAACAAAGGATGTATCTAGGAGATGATCTGCCTCTTTTAAAAGAATCGCAGCAGGAAGAACTTCAAAAGGAACTGAGAGATCCGGTAACGGGAAACAACTTCGTGAGATGAAACATCAAGGAAGGAACTTCAGCAAGTCAAAGGCCAGTCGGTTAAACGGAGTTGCCTGAAAGAAAGAGATGAGTAAGAACCAAGAGCCTGAAGAGTAAATTCATCACATGGTCATAACAAGGATTAAAATCAATTGAAGTAAATCTTAAAATCATGCACAAATACAATACATCAAAGATGTAGAGACGGTATGAGGGGAAGCGCGGTCGCGCGTTTTAGAAAGGAGGTGGACAACCATAGATTGGAAGTCCATTAGTAGGGAGGTGGGGTGGGAGGGGGGAAGCCTGCGCCACCCACCACCATCAAGATCTGTGTTGAGACACAGAATTGAGGGGAGAGCAAGGCGAGGTTGTCAGAAAACGCTGAAAAAACGGGTTAAGACAGTGAAAATAGGTCTAAATAGGCATAAAGGTACCTGTTATACAATACAATGAAAATAAAGCGATATAAAGATTAAAGCAAAATACAAGTCTAAGCTTAAAGACAAGGAGCAAGTAATAGTAGTGACTTATCTGCTGGCGAGCCGCTTTTAAAAGAGGCAGATCATCTCCTAGATACATCCTTTGTTATGACTCTAGAACTTTATCCTTTGTGATGTAGTGCGGCTGTGTGAGTTGCTATTAAAGGATAAATGCATAATGTAGCCTCCGGTCTTGTAATGAAATTAGGTAGGTGACGGGGCCCTTGCGCTCTATCACCTTGAAGAGTCCTGTCCATTTGTCCTGCAGGGCACAGGGTTCGACCGGAGACATCACCCAGACTTCGAACTCGATGGAGGAGGCATGCTGATCGTACCATTTCTTCATGTCCTCCTGGCTGGCCTCAAGGTTGGCTTTGGCGAGCTCCCTGAATCGCCAGTCTGGTTATATACATCTGGAGGAGTCTTCTGGGGGGCCATCTCCCATCCTTCCTTGACCGGGCTGAGGGGACCCCGGACGGGGTGTCCGTACAGGAGCTCAAAGGGGCTGAAGCCGAGGGATTTCTGGGGGACTTCTCGATAGGCGAATAGGAGGCACGGGAGCAGCACGTCCCATTGGCGACGTAGGGGTTCTTCTAGGCCCATGATCATTCCCTTGAGAGTGCGGTTAAGCCGCTCGACCAGTCCATTTCCTTGCGGGTGATAAGGGGTCGTGAATTTGTGGGTGACCCCACACTGTTGCCAGAGAGACCTCATGTACTTCGAGATAAAGTTTGTGCCCCTGTCGCTGACGACTTCCCGGGGACGCCCACTCGAGAGAAGATCCCCATCAGGGCTCGGCCTGCCACGGGCGCTGTCACGGTCCGAAGAGGAATGGCCTTGGGATAGCGGGTGGCGTGGTCCACCAGGACCAGGATGAACCGGTGCCCCTGTGCCGTTCGGGGGTCCAGGGGCCCCACAATGTCTTTTCCCACCCGTTCGAACAGGGTGGTGACGACGGGAAAGGGTTGCAAGGGTGCTTTGATCTTTCGGCCGCTCTTCCCGCTGGCCTGGCAGGTGGGGCAGGCCCGGCAGTGGTTGGAGACATCATTTCTCATTTTGGGCCAGTAGAAGTGAGTTACCAGGCGGTTGTACGTTTTGTCTTGCCCCAGGTGCCCAGCGAGGGGGACATTGTGTGCCAAGTTCAAAAGGAAGTCTCTGAAGCGGAGGGGTACCACCAGCACCCGACTGGCCCCCAGCTCAGCAATTCTTTGCTCACTGTAGAGCAGGTCATTGTCCCAATAAATCCAGTGGGCCCCTGAGGTGTCTCCTGCGCTCTGGGCGAGGGCTTGCTGCCGGAGTCCCTCGAGGGAGGGACAGGTTCTCTGCTCCTGTCGGAATTGTTCCTGGGTGGGACCACCCTCTTGACGCCACTGGGCCAGTTCGGGAAGGTCCTGGAGTCGAACGGGCCCTTCTTCGTTTTGTTCTGGGGGATTGGCTCTTAGGGCGGCTCCCTCTGGGACGGTCGGGGGAGGAGGCTCTGGCCATTCGGGTTCTTCGGGACTGGGGATGGCGCGGGCGGCCATGGACCGGGTCGTTATGCAGGCCCATTCAGGGAGGCCCAACATCCCCAGGTGCTCTCTTCTTTCGACGGCTGCCCAGGGGGAACTTTCGAGGTTGTTCCCCAGGAGGCAGTCCATGGGTGCATCATCGCGGACAGTAACTTTCAGCATTCCGGACACTCCTCCCCACTCGAAGGGGACGCAGGCCATCCGACACAGGCTTTCTGAGTTGTCGGCTAACCGGACGGGGCAAAGGATGTTTGGCAAGATCTGATCCGGGGTCACCAGATGACAGCGGACTGCTGTCACACTGGCCCCGGTGTCGCGTAGGGCTTCAGCCCGGCGCCCATTAATGTTGACCCACTGGCTGTATTTCTGCGTATTGGCGGGTAGGGGGGCCCGCGGAATCATGTCTCTTTCCCCTAGGCAGACCAGGGACATGGCGGCTGGTTCCCACTCGGGCTGGTCGGCCTTGTACTCCTCAGGGTCTTCTGGGGTTTGCTCTTCCCCCAGGGCGGCGGCAGCGACCTGGCGGGGCATAGGGTTCTGGTTCTTCGGGCAATTAGGATCATTGGCGTAGTGGCCGGGTCGCTGGCATCGGTGGCAAGTAACGTTGGCGCGGAACCCTGGACGCATCGGGGGGTTTCCCCTGCCGGGCGGGGCGTTGCTGGCGGGAGCCACCGGGACGGCGTCTCTGCCCCGACCCTGGCCTCCTCCTCCCCCTCGGGGGCGATGGGGTCCTTGGTTGGTTCTGTTCGGTTCGCTGGGCCCGTTTCGGGCAACTCGGGTGCTTTCCCATCGGTCAGCTTCGGCGGAGAGTTGCCGAGGTTCAGTCAGTTTACTGTCGAGGAGGTGCTGCCTGAGCTCGACGAAGCAATTGTTAGAAAGGTGCTCCCACCCAATAAGGTTAAAGAGTTGCTCGTAAGTGGTCACCTTGCTGCCCTTGATCCACCCCTCGAATGCTCGGCTGAAGAAGTTCACGTACTCCACCCAAGTTGTACCCGGGATCCGTTTGCAGTCGCGGAACCGCTGGCGGTACATCTCGGGCGTGAGTCCGTATCGAGTGAGGAGGGCGGCTTTCATGTGGTCGTAGGATGTCATCTGATGGTCCGGGAGTTGCAGCAGGGCGTCTCGCCCTTCGTTGACGAACCTCCCCCATAACCCGGCTTCCCAGCCGCTCCGGGGAATCCGGTGGGAGGTCATGGCTACCTCATAGGCTTTGAACCATTGCTGGATATCATCGTTCCGGTAATACTCTCTGACGACATCCTTGGGGATGTGGACTTTAGGGTCTGTAGTGGCAGGAGTGTTCGGGCGCTCGGGAACCCCGAGATCTTTGTTCTGTTTCCGAAGCTCTATTTCTTTTAGGTTGCGCTCATGTTCGTAGGCTAGCTTTTTCTCTTCTAACTCTCTCTGTCTTGGTTTCTCTTCCCGCTCCTCTCGGAGCCGCAAGTGTTCCAACGTTATTTTTTGTTCCGCCAATTTCAGTTCTCCATCCAAACGAAGTCGAGCCAGCTCCAATTCATGGAGCCTGCCTTTTTCCCGTTCTCGGATCTCCTCTGGGGAGAGACCCGATCTTCTTTCTTCCGTCGGAGTGGTGCTCATTTCCGGTGCCTCGAGGCTTTGGTTTTGGGGTACGGCCGTACCAGTCTCTGCCCAAGATTCCAGGGCCTTTTTGAAGTCTTCTTTCGTGCTCAGTCCTGTGGTAGCAATGCCTAGTTCTATGCAGAATTGCTTTAGTTCTCTGTGGTTGTACTCTTCTAGTTTCTCCATCTGGAATTTTTCTGTGGTTCCGCTCTCTTTTGTTGTCATTGTGGTTGAGTCGTGGGGTGAGTTACTCTCTGTACGATTACGCGTTGGTTCGGATCGCGCCGCTGGCCACCAATGTTAGACGGAGACCCAGAGGGTCGGCCGAGTACAGGGGGGGAGGCTTCCGGTGAGGGCCGTCTCCGGCGATCGTACAGACAAGTAACTTCCCCCCCACAAATGGACACCACACAAGGATGAGATCTGCACACTTTATATAGGGTTCTTGAGGCAAGGTTATCAACGATACAGTGGGGGCAGGACACGAGGATCCTCCCAATTCTAGTCTCTGTAGGGTAAGGGGTAGCGGGACAGTCTTGGTACCGGTCCGGTACAGGGGCGGCCAGAAGGAGCTCACAATCCTCGAGCTCAGGGGTCTGCAAGGTCGGGCCGCGGCAGCGCCAGCAGGCTAGGATGATAGTTCTCGGCAAGGAGGGCCGCGGCAGCGCCAGCAGGCTAGGATGATAGTTCTCGACAAGGAGGGCCGCGGCAGCGCCAGCAGGCTACGATGATAGTTCTCGACAAGGAGGGCCGCGGCAGCGCCAGCAGGCTACGATGAGGGTTTCACGTTGCAGAGGGCCGCGGCAGCGCCAGCAGGCAAAGACGAAGATGCACGTTGCAGAGGGCCGCGGCAGCGCCAGCAGGCAGGAGCGATGGTTCACAAGGCAAGGCTGCGGCAGCGCCAGCAGTCCGTCAGGGATGAGTTCTTCAAGGTGTCTCTCGACTCCAGGATACAACTGCCTTCCTGCTCTGGAGCGGCCCCAGTTATAGGTCTGGTCTCCTTTGATGTCCGGACCCTCGGGCTTGGAGGTCGGGAGGTCGGGATGAGGGAGTCCAGACACCCAGCAGGGGGGTGGAGCCAGCGCCCGGGGAGGCCGGGGGCGATCGGCACCTGGCGGGGGAGAGCCATCGACACTCCTTTCTCCCATTGACCTGCCAAGTGGTCTCTTCACTTCCTGGGTGGATGGTGGTGCCTCGATGTCGGGGCCTGGCCAGGCCCAGGGTTGGGGTCGAGCCGAGGCCACGCGGCCTCGTGATGCAGTGTCCAAGACGGGGCAATGGTGCTGATGGAGGCCCGGGCCAGCCGATACGGGGGTGTTCGGGAGCAGGCTTCCCGTTGGGGACGGGTTGCGGGTTGCCTCGGTGGGTTGCCGGGATGGTTCTTTCTGGGGATACAGGGAGAGCCAGTGTCCGGGCCCTATCATGCGGGGAGGGAGCGGGCCTTCCACGAGGCCTGTCCAACAACTTCTATAACAACAGGCAAGATATTTACAAAGGAGACGGCGTTTATTGATTTGTAGACTCTGCATTGGTACCTACATGTTGCTACGTAAATAAAAATAAACAACAAAACGAACAATCAATAAACATACATTAAGTTAAAAGTCAATCATTCTTGTTTCCTTATAGTACGCTCCCCAGACCGCTTTCCGGTACGCGTACCGGGCGCACCCCACGGAAAAAAACATTTTTTTTTTATTTATTTTTTTTGCCCGGCGGGGCCCTTTTAAAGCCTCCACATCAAACCTAGGGGGTCAGGGAGGATCTACTATGCCCCCTTATGGTCATTTGCCCCTTCCTTTTGGCCTCCTCTTGTCTCTCGATCCTACCGAGAGACAAGATGGCGGCCGCTACGGACTGTTTAGAATGTTGACAGACACCGGAGAGCCAATCAGCTTCGCAAAGCTCCGTTACGCGACAAGTTCGCGAACCGGAGCGCTACCCGGGACGCTGTCACAGATATATCTGTTTTTTAAAACGTTAATTTCTCAAAATCCACTGGAGCAGATATATTGAAACCCAGCAAAGGCACATCGGGCTAACAGTTCCTACAATTCTGCCAAGTTTCATGCAAATCCATTCAGCCGTTTGGGCTAAAAGTGAGGCCAAACGCCCTATGGAAAAATTAATGGGAAAAACGCGTTTTGGGACCCCCCTTTTTTCTCGGCCCCCCCTTGACGAAACCCCCCCAAATTTTCGGGGGCTGCTCAGAAACAAAATGTGCCATTTTCCTGAAAATTTCAGCCGATTCCGTCCACAAACGCCAAAGTTATTAGACATAGGATTTTTTCTCTATGGGACTTTTGAAAATTCTAACTATATATACCTACTGGCGACCGCCAGTAGGTAATATATATTCACTGAAAAAACCATAGGTTATAGACCATATATAGTTAGGAATTAGCATTTACAAAAACCTTAATTTACTCGCACAAAACCATAGAAATTCGCATATAGTGAAGTAGTGTGGCTCACTGGTTAGAGGCGGCAGACCCGAGAGCAGAGGACGGCCCGGGACCAGGGTTCGATTCCCGGCGCGGCAGGTTTCTGGACCAGGGTCAGCGGACTCGATAATTCTCTCGCCTCGGTGCCCACTCTGATCAGCGATCACACTCGGCAACTCTGGGCATTAGCTTGCCTCATCTTCACTAACGGCCCCACCAGACCGCCGGGGATGCCTGGTCTCACCCTGGAGATACCCATTAAGGGACCATCTTTCAGGGAAGCCAGGAAGGGTTTCGCAGCGGTCGAAGCGCCTTGGGACCCTACGGGTAAGTAGTGCGCTATATAAATGCCTATACATTTACATTTACATATATAGTTAGTTGCAATAACTATATATCGCGCACCCGCAATCCACTGCTGATGAGGTCACATATTACATCATTCATGACATGGTCAGTGACATCACTGATGACATCATCCAGTGACTAAGTTTCTGTAAAGTTAAAATATGTCTTACATATTGAAGAATGAGTGGATGTATAAGTGTCTGGATGAAGGATTTAGTAGGTGCATGACTGACTGTATGAGTAAATGATTAAATGTGTCTCACTGAGTGCATGGGTTAGTGACTAAACTGTCTGAATGTGTGCATCAGTATGTCTGTTGTTGTGTAAGATGCTGCATGTGTTGATCAGTAGCTATATGAGTAACTATATGGGTTATTGATTGGTTGCCCAAGTATTTGTATGGGAGACTGAGTATGTGTGTGGGTGGCTGGGAGGTGTGTGACTCTGTGCATAGATGTGTGAGTAGTTGATTCACTATATGTATGGGTTCAAAAGTGCATGCGGAAACAGCTGTGTGGGCGGTTGACTGTCTGCATGAGTGTATTGGTGATTGAATGGATTTCTCAGTGCTACATGTCAAAGTAAGTACATATGTAAAACACAGTACATGTGAGAGTTGACATATATAAATAACTGTGCATAAGAGCCAGTGAATGTGTGAGTGGCTGTATGGATCATTGTGAACTTGTATCAGGGATTGTATAAGAGAGTAAATATGTGTTAGTATATGTTTGAATAAGTACGGTGTGTATAACTGTATAGTTGAGGAAATGGAGGAGTGATTGATTCTTTTCATGACTGAGTAGATGTATGAGTAACTCCATGGAGGAGTGACAATCTGTGAGTGTCTGTTTACACTGATTGTATCTAAGGTTATATTAGAGTCTGAAGAGGTTCATCGTATTATCACATGAATGATATTATCAGTGATGTGATCAGTAATGTCAAATGAGATGTCATCAGTGATGTCATCAGTGATGTAATTTGAGATGTCATCAGTGATGTCATTTGAGATGTCATCAGTGATGTCATCAGTGATGTCACTGACCATGTCATGAATGATGTAATATGTGACATCAGCAGCAGTGGATTGCGGGTGCGCGATATATAGTTATTGCAACTAACTATATATGCGAATTTCTATGGTTTTGTGCGAGTAAATTAAGGTTTTGTAAATGCTAATTCCTAACTATATATGGTCTATAACCTATGGTTTTTTCAGTGAATTTCAATGGTTTTTTAATAGCAAAAATGAAAAGCTTTAAAATGTCAAGTACGTGGTAGGTAAAAACATTTTCGTGTCTATGCACGCTGATGTGCTTTGAACGCTGCCCCCTCCCTTTTTTTCTTTTAGGAGTATTCTCTCTTTGCAGATAGTGAAGGGTAGGTAACGCAGGCCTTTGCCCCATTGTAATCCGTCGTGCCTGCTTCTCTCTCCATTTGATTGATTGTTATCCAAGCATTTACTGTTTTAGAATTGGATCTCTTTGCTTCATTCTCTAATAACAAACAAGCACAGAGTCGCAATACTCTGTTTAGTCTTTGCAGATAGTGAAAAATCGTTTTAAAAAACAAAAGGAATCTAGCAAAATCAGTAGGCCACTAATGGGATCTCTTTTTGACCTTGCTAAAATAGAAACATTAGGAACAACCCCTCATGAGAAATACGAAACTAGTGAGATGAACTGAGCTCGACGCCATGATGGCTGCAAGACAGCTCGGCTCCGCCACCCACCCCGCCCAAATTCTATAAGTTCCGGTGGAGCCCCAACGTGAACAGGTAGAGAAGAACTTGCCCTCCCCTCTTTGACTGAAGGTTCTTGTAGCCTATCCCTTCTGTTGTCATTTAACAGAACTTTTTGGACTACTGAAAGGGGTTGTGTTCCGACTGCTGGTTGGTGGAGACATTTTGACTATATTCTGGACCTGCGTTGTCGCGTAATGCGTCATATGACGCGCCGCGTTAGCGCACCCGGAAGTAGTCCGGTGCGCAAGGCGCAGCTTCCCGGAAGCGATCCAGAGCGCGGCGTGCAGCGCGTAACATAAGCATAACAGGGCATGTGACTTGTTAATAAAACTTTTCATTGGTTCATTTTACTTTTGTTATTCTAATGATGAAAGGCTTGGTCATAATAACGCTTTTCATTGCTTTCGAACATTTTTTTTCTTAAACATATATGTTATAATGTTCCAGGCTAATGTATTTTCCCGGGAACTTTACAACTGTCCCGCAAGTAAAATATTCCTATTTCGAGAAAAAGGGCGTTTCTTCGTCCCATGAGGGAGCCGTTGAGCAAAAGAGGTTCGGCCTGCTGTCTTAGTCGCCGATAGGCCTGAATATCAGATTCTTATCGATCACTTTATGTTGCAGGAGTAGAAAACACAACAGCCCTTGACCATTTATCTTTACTGCGTTCCTGCGTATTATACCTTTTACCCGTCATGTAATTGGACTGCTTTATTTCACTTGCCTTTTACTGATTCGAAAACAGTGGCTATTATTCAAAACTTTTCCAATGTAAGTACTACTACCATGTTTTGTTTTAAAAACCTTTATTGTGAAAATGTCAGTATACAAATACGGGCCTATAACCACGTGGGCCGGCCACGGAGCAAACTGGAATCGTATATGATATGGGGACATTTACACTGTAGAACAACGTAACGGGCGACCCATTAGGTTGCAAGAACTAAGGTGTCTAACATTTGCGGAATTGGTGGACGTACATTTTATAATTAAAGTACGACAGAGCCAGTTACAATAAAATTATCTAGATATACATTTGCGGGCAAGTACCATGGGTGACGTTAAATCGAACTTTCAATAGCACAGTAATCAATAACACATCAGAACTTAATATCAATAGGGATGTCCAAATGTTCAATCAGTACTCGTCCCTGCCCGCCATGTGCTTCAAAACTGCATACATATCTCGTGATATCAAGGTTGGGCAACCAGTACACAACAAGGAGTTACGAGTCCCATTTATACCGGCGCCATTTTGGGCGAGGCCGAACAGGTCCAGGATATAGTCAAAATGTCTCCACCAACCAGCGACTATGATGATGTTCATAAGCTCTATTGATTAGAATAACACTCCTCTCTCCACATGAAATTAATTTGCCGCAAGTTAAACATGTCATTTTCATTTGTCCAAAGTTCTTCTGAAGATTTAGAACTGTTTCCCTTGCCTCTGATTCTGTCACTGCCACTTCATTGGTGGATGTACTGGCAGGTCGGAGATTATCCACCAAATCAAACTGCAGATGAGATGCCTTCACCTGGGGAGGCGGAAGAGGTCCGTTTACGCTGCCTCCACCCCCCGCCCCCCCACCCGGGCACCACACGCCGTCTTTCGGCGCAGCATTGTAGGATGGCCACACCAGTGCGGCAACTTGCTGGACACCACCTCGGTGCCATCCGGATCTCGGCGCGTTCGAGTCACTGTACCGCAAGAGCGGGAGAAACTCAGCTGGACACGCCGTCTTTCGGCGCAGCATTGTAGGATGGCCACACCAGTGCGGCAACTTGCTGGTCACCACCTCGGTGCCATCCGGATCTCGGCGCGTTGTGCTGCTTTCGGCCTACTGTAGCAGCAAGTGCGGGCGCAACTCGGCTGGACGGCGTGTGAAACGCTAAGGGGCGCCGCACTGCAGATGAGGTGCCTCCACCTGGGGAGGCGGAAGAGGGCCGTTCGCGTCGCCTCCCCCCGGGCACCCCACGCCGTCTTTCGGCGCAGCATTGTAGGATGGCCACACCAGTGCAACTTGCTGGACACCAACTCGGTGCCATCCGGATCTCGGCGCGTTGTGCTGCCTTCGGCCTATTCGCACATCGGTCCACTACTGACGCCGCCTCATGGGCCAACGGATTTTGTACGCTTTTTATAGCCCAAAGCCGCATAACAGGTCATGTGACTTGTTTATAAAACTTTTCATTGGTTCATTTTACTTTTGGTTTCCTAATGATGGAAGGCTTGATCATATGACCTAAAAATAACACTTTTCATTGGATTAAAACATTTTTTTTTCCCAAACGATGAAAGACCTACCTTTTTTTTCTCACTCGGCAATCAAAAAAGGTTCCGTTAGATGACTACAGAGGGGACAGGCAACAAGAACCATCACTCAAAAAAGGGGAGGGCAAGTTCTTACCTACCGGGTCACGTTGGGGCTCCACTGGAACTCATCGAATTGATAGTCTACAGTGTTTCTGGATATTTCAGACTGAAGCTGGCGTCAGCATGAGAGCACCACCATCTCGTAGCTCCGTTGTGGCCATTCCGCAAACAATCATGGCAGCCGCTCCCCACCGGAAGCCTGCGGGAGTCGGGCCCCCAAGACTTTTGTAGAATCTTCAAGGCTGAGGGGACGCTTTCAAGAATGAAGCCCAAGCCCTAGCAGACAAGCGTCCGAGTTCCAAGGTGTCCCAGGGCCATTTTAGTGGACCAGGCCCAAATCCGAAGAGCCGGCCGCCATTTTAAGAGTCCTGTGGCAGCCGCCTATCGCTGCACCGCAAGAGTGGGCGCAACTCAACTACATGGTGAGCGAGACGCTGTAGCCGCAAGAGCGGGCGATAAACAGCTGAATGGCGGATGAGGCACAGTGTAGCAAAAGCTGGCGGAATGGCAACTGAAACGGTAAAGGGGCGCCCTACTACAGCAGACGAGCATCTACCTGGGGAGGCCCGTTCACGCCGCCCACCCCCCCCCCCCCCCGCCACCCCGGGGCGCCCCACGCCGTTTTTCGGAGCAGCATTGTAGGATACCAAAACCAGTGCGGCAACTTACTGGACATCACCTGGGTGCCATACAGATCTCAGCGCGTTCTGCTGCCTTTGGGCTATTCGCACAACAGACCGCTACTGACGAGGCACAGTGCAGCAAAAGCGGGCGGAAAACCGCTGAATGGCAAGTGAAACGCTAAAGGGGCGCCCCACTACAACAGACAAGCCTCCACCTGGGGAGGCCCGTTCACGCCGCCTCTCCTCCCCCCCCCCCCCCCGGCGCCCCACGCCGTTTTTCGGAGCAGCATTGTAGGATACCAAAACCAGTGCGGCACCCAGGTGACATCACCTGGGTGCCGTCCAGAACTCAGCATGTTGTGCTGCCTTGGGACTATTCGCACAAAAGACAGCTACTGACCATTGTTGCTTCTGTTTTAAAAAATTTTTTTAAACATGTTTACTGTTTTTGTTGCGTTGTATATATTTATAAGTTATTAAAGTTTTATAATCCTACTACTTTGTTGGAGTGCTATATATTTTTAATGTGACACATAATTGTAAAAACTTTGATGTACAAAGAGGCATCCCTGGAATCTTCTGCTTCAGGCTCGGTCCCACACACCCTCACAGTGGGAATCACCTCCCCAATCACAATACAGGATCGTTATCAGATAGTAGGAACGCGTGTGGTGTGACGGATCTCATGGGGTGGGGGGCCTTGATCTACTGTAACTCCTTTGAAGAGGGGTGATTCTTTACAGTTGAGGCCATAAACTACATCTGCAGGGCTAGGTGATAGCCTGGGACCGGCCTGGACAATCGGACACAGAGGAAGAGGAGTGTCAGAGGGTGCGGTAGTTAATAGGGTGGCAGGGTGGTGTCGGGGGGGCACAGGGTGTGATTCTCAGGGAAGAGCAGCGCAGATGGGGGGAGGTTTATGGCCCATGCATAAGAGAGAGAGCGGGGGTGACCAGTGCGTGGGGGAGATGCTTGCTAGGGTGGGGAGCCATGCTGAGGATCGGCGGCGTGCAGAGAGTGGGTCTGGTCAAGGCATCTAAAATGGCTGCCGTGCACGACAAAATGTGGCATTGGAAAAAAAGCAAGATGGCGCAGACAATGTTTATCAATACGGATTAATTTATAACAATTATTTTTACCAATATATTTACTCGCAGTGTCAAAATGGCGGTCAACACTTCCTGATTTCCTTCGAATCGAACGTTAACAGACGTCACGCAGCAAAAAAAAAAAAACGCTCACGCGCAGCCGCTGGAAGACAAGTATCAACATATATGAGCATCCTCAGCCACCCTCAGAAAACATAGGGGGTCAGGATACGTCTCCCGTACCCCCTTTTACCCATTTCTCACATTGTTTTTCCTCCATCTTGTAATTTAATTAAAACGAAACACAAAATGGCGAATTCCCGTTTCGCGTCCTGATTCGCTACCCGGTTTGCGAACCGGAAAGCGCTTCTTCCGCAAAAAATCTATTTTTTTTTATTTTCCCCACGGGACCCCTTAATAACCCCAACATCATTCCTAGGGGGTGTATTGAGACCCAGCAAAGGCACATCGGGCTAACAGTCCCTACAATTTTGCCAAGTTTTGTGTAAATCCATTCAGCCGTTCGAGCTAAAAGTGAGGCCAAACGCCCTATAAACCAGTAGGTATATATAGTTAGGATTTTTTCTCTATGGAACTTTTGAAAATTCTATGTCTAATAACTTTGGCGTTTGTGGACGGAATCGGCTGAAATTTTCAGGAAAATGGCACATTTTGTTTCTGAGCAGCCCCTGAAAATTTGGGGGGGTTTCGTTAAGGGGGGGCCGAGAAAAAAGGGGGGTCCCAAAACGCGTTTTTCCCATTCATTTTTCCATAGGGCGTTTGGCCTCACTTTTAGCTCGAACGGCTGAATGGATTTACACGAAACTTGGCAAAATTGTAGGGCCTGTTAGCCCGATGTGCCTTTGCTGGGTCTCAATATATGTGCTCCAGTGGATTTTGAGAAATTAACGTTTTAAAAAACAGATATATCTGTGACAGCGTCCTAGATAGCGTACTAGTTCGCGTACTTTTCGCGTAACTGAGCTTTGCAAAGCGAAGCTGATTGGCTCTCCGGTGTCTGTCAACATTCTAAACAGTCCGTAGCGGCCGCCATTTTGTCTCTCGGTAGGATCGAGAGACAAGAGGAGGCCAAAACGAAGGGGGAAATGAAGGAAAGGGGGCAAGGTAGACCCCTTCTGACCCCCTAGGATTGATGAGGGGGATATTAAAGTGCCCCGCGGGGCCAAAAAAAAAAAAAAAAAATTGCGATTTTTCGTCGTAGAGGCGCAAATCGGTACGTGAACCGGGCAGCTAACCGGCAGCGTAACGGGAGTCTGAGGAGAAGCTGATTGGCTGTCAACATTGTAAACAGTCCGGAGCAGCCGCCATCTTGTCTCTCGGTAGGATCGAGAGACAAGAGGTGGAGAAAAATGAAGGGGGAAATGAAGGAAAGGGGGCAAGGTAGACCCCTCCTGACCCCCTAGGATTGATGAGGGGGATATTAAAGTGCCCCGCGGGGCAAAAAAAAAAAATTGCGATTTTTCCCCGTAGAAGCGTGTCCCGGTACGCGAACCGGGCAGCTAAACGGTAGCGTAACGGGAGTCCGACATCTTGTGTTTTGGAGCGTCCGGTTTGCGTAATGGGTAGCATTCCGGTAAGCGTAACAAGGGGAAAACCAAGAGAAACAGTAAAATAAAATTTAAAGGAATAGATTTCCACCAAACTTGGCAAAATTGTAGGGACTGTTTGTTTGATGTGCCTTTGCAAGGCCTCAAGATATGTGCACGTGTGGATTTTGTCTAATTAAGGTTAAAAAAAATATATATATATCTGTAAGCGTGCTCTGGCGCGCTTACGTTACGGGTTTTGTTTGCGCTGCAGAGACGATACGTCACGTTTATGTGACGCGTCATGAGGCGTCTCACGTGGCTACGTGATACGTCACGTAATAAAGAATATATTTTACAGCTATAGATATTAGCTTTTAAAAAACCTATGAAATTCACTGAAAAAACCATAGGTTATAGACCATATATAGTTAGGAATTTGCATTTACAAAACCATGAAAATTCACTGAAAAAACCATTGGTTATAGACCATATATAGTTAGGGATTAGCATTTTCAAAACCTTAATTTACTCGCACAAAACCATAGAAATTCGCATATATAGTTAGTTGCAATAACTATATATCGCGCACCCGCAATCCACTGCTGATGATGTCACATATTACATCATTCATGACATGGTCAGTGACATCACTGATGACATCACTGATGACATCTCAAATGACATCACTGATGACATCACTGATGACATCTCAAATGATATCACTGATGATATCACTGATGACATCTCATTTGACATTACTAATCACATCGCTGATGATATCATTTATGTGATAATACAATGAACATCTTCAGACTTTAATATAACCTTAGATACAATCAGTGTAAACAGACACTCACAGACTGTCACTTATCCATGGAGTTACTCACACACCTAGTCAGTCATGCAAAGAATCAATCACACCTCCATTTTCTCAACTATACAGTTATACACACCTTACTTATTCAAACATATACTAACACATATTTACTCTCTTATACAATCCCTGATACATGTTCACAATGATCCATACAGCCACTCACATTCGCTGGCTCTTATGCACAGTTATTTATATATGTCAACTCTCACATGTACTGTGTTTTACATATGTACTTACTTTGACATGTAGCACTGAGAAATCCATTCAATCACCAATACACTCATGCAGACAGTCAACCGCCCATACAGCTGTTTCCACATGCACTTTTGAACCCATACATATAGTGAATCAACTACTCACACATCTATTCACAGAGTCACACACCTCCCAGCCACCCACACACACACTCAGTCTCCCATACAAATACTTGGGCAACCAATCAATAACCCATATAGTTACTCATATAGCTACTGATCAACACATGCAGCAGTTTACAGAACAACAGACATAATGATGCACAAATTAAGACAGTTTAGTCACTAACCCATGCTCTCAGTGAGACACATTAAATCACTCACTCATACAGTCAGTCATGCACCTACTAAATCCTTCATCCAGACACTTATACATCCACTCATACTTCAATATGTAAGACATATTTTAACTTTACAGAAACATAAAGTCACTGGGTGTTGTCATCAGTGATGTCATCAGTGATGTCATTTGAGATGTCATCAGTGATGTCACTGACCATGTCATGAATGATGTACTATGTGACATCATCAGCAGTGGATTGCGGGTGCGCGATATATAGTTATTGCAACTAACTATATATGCGAATTTCTATGGTTTTGTGCGAGTAAATTAAGGTTTTGAAAATGCTAATCCCTAACTACATATGGTCTATAACCAATGGTTTTTTCAGAAAATATATATATATATATATATATATATATATATATATATATATATATATATATTAGTATAAAGCTTCATTCGATTTCATTACATAAGGAATCATAAAAGCACAAGGAGTAAAAAATAAATATTTATATACATGTGTGACAGCAATTTAAAATAAGTATTACATCACATGGGGCATAAGCATAATTCATTTGCAATGGTGTCGATCTTTTGATTAAAAAAAGAAACATTTAGCTAAAATTTTATAAAATGTCTAATAAGATAAAAAACCTGACAATCAATATTCACAAGGACCTCGTAGTTAGATTAGGCAAAAAAATCATACTATAGAATATAAAAAATATGTTACATTGTTGACCGTGACCTAATTATCACCTTCAGGTATGATGATACAGCCAGAATAATCACTGTTGATTCTAACATCTGTAGTCTAAGAAATGCTGCCCTGCAATATCTGATGTTCCAGCATCTGAGTATCGGTTTAAGATATTTTTTCCTGGGTACCGTAAAAAATTTGCAAAATAAAGAACAGTGCAAAGTGGATTGTGGGGATACATCATCAGAGGGGCATGTGAGTTTGTCAGGTGACCAGACGTTTATCACAGGAAATAAGACCATTATAAAGAAAGAACCAAAAAGAAAACGGGCCAATATCATGCGGCTAAAGCTGCTCGGCACCATGAGAAGATATTGCTGAGTGCCCTCACCACTCAAAACCAATTGGTGTGCCATAACCGTTTGTTTTTCCCTCTCTTTAACCCATCTTTGCTCGTCAAGGTATTTCATGCAGCGAGCCTTCAGATCTTTCCTACAAATATCTTCAAGTCTCCTGGGATCAGTAAAGTATTCAGGATACCCAATGGCATTCGTTAGCCCACTTATATAATTACGCCACACCATTTCTCTGGCCCCATCTAGTTTAAGGCAATCCCGTATTACCTCCCTGTTAAAACCCGTTTTCTCCGTTACCCATATCTTGTGCTATAATAGCAACGGGGCTACCTTGATGGTATATAATATGTAAGGGATGCCTAATTTCTGATGGCAGCTATAGGTAGCGAAGAAAGCTGGAATGCCCAGAAGAAAGCAGATAAAACCTTTTTCACAAGATTGTATTACATCTGGCCCTTCAACGCCCCATAGCTCTGCCCCATATGTCCCGGTGGATACATATTTTGTTTTGTAAACTTCCATCAATTCTTTCACAGGTCTTTCGCCAATCTTTTTTGCAAAATTTAAGACTGCCCCCACGGCTCTGGTGAATATCAGCTTCCTAGCCTTAATCGCTGATTTCCAGGTGCCTCTCTTATCAAAGGTAATGCCTAGCTAACAGAAGATGTCAGTGTTTTCTATTTTTCTATTATCAATAAAGATGCTACACGGTGTGCTTTTCTTATTGCCACAACCCATAGTGAAGAAAGTCTTGGATATATTCACTCTTAACCCCCCTCTTTCATTTAGGTGGCAAAGCTAGTCACTGCCCTTTGAAGGCCCTGTTGTGTTCTTGACATGATCACCGAGTCGTCGGCATATAGTAAGAGGGGAACGGGGGCGCCCCCTATGGTTGTGTAATCATTTTGGTCTCTACTTAGGTATTGGCCCGGGCTATTTAAAAGGGGCCAGTATGCACCCCTGTCTGACACCCTTTCCGATAGAAAATTTGGCCGAGCACTCCCCCCTCTTTCCAAAGCGCACCCTTGCTCCTGCATTTCTGTACATTTCCTTCATGAGCAATAATAAAACCGGGTCCACCTTAAGATCTTCTAATGTAGCCCATAATGTGCTATAGTCAACGCAGTTGAACGCTGAGCTCAAGTCTACAAAGGTCAGAAAGAGTTTCCCCCTTTGGCCCTTATATATTTGTCTATAATTAGAGCCAGGTTCAATCCCTGCTCTATGGTTCCCATACCTGACCGGAAGCCAAATTGTAGTTTTGTTAAAATGCCCTCCTCAGATGCCCAGGTTTGAAGTCTATTTAAAATAATTCTCCCCACAATTTTCATAAGGGCATCAAGAAGAGAAATAGGCCGGTAGCAGCTAGGGTCGTTCCTGTTTCTCTTCTTGAAGATAGGTATCACTTTCGCATCTGACCAGGTGGGAATAAGTTTAAAATTGCAGGTGCTATTTAATACCATTGTTAGCAACGGGGCCCACAGATCTATATTCGATCTATATACATCCACTGGGATCCCGTCTGGCCCTGGTGCTTTGCCTGCCGCACTCTCTCTAATGGTCGTATCACCTCCTCTAGGGTAATATTCAAATTAAGGGGGAAGATTCCCTATTCGCTTTCTGGTTGTACATCGGTCATATCAGTCACTGCTCTCTTCGCTTTATATAGGTCCCCAAAATATTCTACCAACTTTTCTCCCGAAATGGCCACATCTATGATGTCTACCTGTTTGTCTTGGTGAAAGGGGGCATATACAGCTTTCCAAAAGCCTCTGTTATCCTGCATAATGCAAGCTTGATGTAAGGTTTCCCAGGATTCCTGCTTTAGCTGTTTTTTTCCGCTTTTTTAGGGTGAGGTGATACGCAATCTTTGCCTGGCTATTGTCTTCCTTACATTTTGGTGTAGTGTGCAGGATATTTTTAAGATGCGTGTGGGCTCTGGAACACTCTCTATCAAACCATCCATTCTGATTTGATCTTCCCATGCTATTTTCCCTCCTTAGGAGTCTATAAGCCTCCTCTGTTATCTTAAGGAAGGCATAATAGATATCCTCAGTTGCACTCCCCTGCCTGAGGCATGTATCTATTTCTGTCTAGGTTTTGGCAATTAAATTATGCAAAAAGACCTCAGAATCAACTCTATCCCATTTTAGGGGATATCCATTTGTAGCAGCGAGTTGGACCTCAAATTCATAGGGAGTAGGTCTATTCTTGTTTTTATGATTTTTTGCGACCATGATCTGTAGGCTAATTGGGTAGTGGTCACTCATTGAATTTGCTTCTGTGTTACACTAGGAGACTAGAAGCATATCTCTTGGATAATATAATGAAATCAATGATGGTGTTACAACCTCTCCCGTTACAGGTTGGCTTGAAAGGTGTACAATTTTCACCCAGCTCGTTTGCAAAACCCAGATCGAATTGATGGAGTATGTCATTAAGCAAGTCTTCATTTTTATTATGACTAAAGTGTGAGGCTATTCCCTTGCTATCATTGTCTAGGCCACAAATGCCATGTTCACTATGGGCACAGAGAGAGCAGTTAAAATCTCCTATCCATATTAGAGGCATGTCTACTACCCTATACTCCTCTACAGTTTTTAGTTCGCTGACCAATTCCCTCATAGCTGTCTCTTTTTGATTTAATGGGACATTGTTGTAAAAATTAACTATGACCACCTCCTTGTTCCCTCTTAACTTCATAATCAAAATTTGATAGAACTCAGACCAAGAATTGATCTTAACATTTAGTATCCCGGCCTCTACAGAGATGTAGGTAGACAAGCCCCCCTTATTGCGGCCGTGATCAGTGATGGTTGAGGGGGTATGGAATGTCATGAATCCCTGAATGTGGATTGCTTCTTCTGACCATGTTTCTTGGCAGCATAGAATGTCATACTCCTCTACAAATAGTATCCAGTCAGGGTCATGTACTTTCGCGGTTAGGCCTGCGATGTTCCAGCTCAAGAGTTTAAACACCCTCCCCCTTTCTAAATCTATCAGGCATTCCCTGTGTAGTGCTTATTTGTCTGCTGACATCCATCCTTTCTCCATCACTTAGACATCGATCTATGGGAGCAGCCGCAGACTGATAGTTAATTTCCACCCCATGTGGGTTATTATCGTAGACACACGAGCTATTAAAACTATTCCTCTTGGGATTTCCTGTATTCTCAATCACCTCTGGGAGCATCATCAAGTTCCCCTGGGTTTCCTCCCTCTTGGGGGTTTCAGGCTGTCAATCCTGGTCATCCAGCCATGACAAGAGATCAAAACGGTTTGGATGTGTCCAGTTTTTCCCTGTAGATTGTGTGAATTGTGAGTCCCTCACTGAGCCTATCCCAAAGGGTGCAATTACAGGATAGGACAGATCAACATTTTGGTTAATCTGGGATGGTGGATAGAAGAACCCCAAAGGCAATACATTAATACCAAGGTGATCATGATAGTTACTCCCTGCCCTATTCAGAATGTCCCTAATTAAACTGGGATCACTGAAGGTCAGGACAATACAACCACCTTTAAGCTCTTTTCAACCTTTCCCTACCCATGATACTAGTCTGGCCATTTTAAAATAGTTGAATAAAAGATCACCTAGGCCAGTTCGCTTTCCTAACCAATGTAGTGATTTATTACGCATTTCACTCCATGATTCCTGAGCGGGTGGTACTATTTCTGGGACATTCTCTAAGATGACCACATAAGGGGTGGCAGCTGGAGGTAAATCCTCTCTTTACTTGATTGTGGCTTGGAACTCCTCGATGTGAAAGCACATCTGGGCCTGTGTTAGTGTAAGTCTGTTTCATTTGATGCCGAGCATGTTTCCTTAGTTTGTCCACACTACACAGTGTTTGCACTGGAGTTGTGTCTTTATAGACCCTAACCACCGTTGTGGTGTTTATTCTCTCAGTGGAAGTATTTGATTTATGATCAAGGGCACCCCCGGGGTTCCTGTATATTCGCTCTATGCAACTGCATGTAGTACCCCGTAAAGTAGTTTCTATGTTGGTCACCCTATCTGATAATGCCCCCAAAGCCCTTAGAACGTCAGATTTTAAAGACTCCATGATATTATGAAGAATAGCTTTCATACCATTTTGACCTTCGATTATGTCTGAAATAGGAAAATTGCCAACGTTATTTTGGTTTTTCTTCATGTGTGGTTTCCGTGTAGCTTGTTTTTTAGTTGTTTTTATCTTTTTCCCAGCTTTATCTTTTTGGCCATTTAGCAGTTTTAAATTAGCCGCTTCATTTACCTTGGGGTCCTCCCTCCGTACTGCTAACTTACTACGTTTGGGGGGTGGGTGTGAATCCTCCCCCGTCTCGCTATGGTCGCTTAGGATTATTTCATCATCCCCAACCTGTATGCATCCATTCTCCATGTTTTTTGGGTTTGCCGTCCTTTTGTTTTGCAATACGACCAGCGGTATCCCCTTTCCCTCCCACCTCTCCTTCTGCCCCCACTTGTGTTATTGTTTCCTCTACCCTGTGTATTTGTTCTTCTTTGGCCCCATAGCCCCGGAGAGGTATGTTAGGAGTGATTGCTGCCCTGCTGCCTTCCGACTGGATGTTTTGTTATTTAATTTGCGTTTTGACATCATGGAACAGTGGCAGTTACAACTTTTTAAGTGATGCAATCCAAGGAGAAAGTACTCACAATATAAATCCAGTCAATAAGGTTCGGGGGACAGTTCTTAGAGAGGGGGCCCAGCCCAGCCTCTTCCGGCCCACGACGGCACCCCCCCCCCCGGTCCGGGAGTCAGAGGAGAAACTTAAAGGGGCCGGGCGCCTACTGGTGATCCAGCAGGAAGGGCGCCACTACTGGGAGTGCTAGTTGTTGAAGTCCCAGGTCAGTGGTCAGCCCGCCTTCCTACCGCTGATGCCTCTTGCCTGCCGCCCTGCTGTGGAGCGTCCCCTGCAGAAGTCCAGCACCAAACCACAAAAAGCTCCAAAATTAGAAAGAGGGTTTCCTCCTGCGCTGCGGGAGTCAGAGGAGAAATTTAAAGGGGCCGGGCGCCTACTGGTGATGCAGCAGGAAGGGCGCCACTACTGGGAGTGCTGGTTGTTGAAGTCCCAGGTCAGTGGTCAACCCGCCTTCCTACCGCTGATGCCTCTCGCCTTCCTCCTTGCTGTGGAGCATCCCCCGCAGAAGTCCAGCACCAAACCACAAAAAATGAAATTAGAAAGAGGTTTTCCTGCTGCGCGTCCCGCGCTGCGTGAGTCAGAGGATAAACTTATATATATCCATCATAGCACATAATATATAGCAGGTATTAGGCTCACCTTTATTGAAACAGGTTTTTTGAGGACTGCCTGTCCCACTGCTGTGTCAGCTTCTGCACCCATGCCTAGACTATAGTGCTTCATGAAAGTGTGCCTGCTTTTCTAGGTGGCTGCACAGCAAATGTCTCACAGGGGCACAACAGTACATAGTGCCACAGTCGCAGCCCTACTCCTGGAATGCTCCCTAAACCTTCCCTGTAGTGGATGCTTGGCCTTGGGGTGACAGAAGATAATGTAGACTGACAGCCAATGTCCTAACCCCTGTTTGGGGAGGATACAACCTCTTGCTGGCTGTCCAAAAGAGATGAACAACATACCTGATGAGCGTATGTCCTTTGTTTTTTTTTCATGTAGAACCTGAGACATCTATGCAATTCCAATAATGTAACGATCTTTCTGCTAATGTAGATGGGTTTGGAAGAAAGATAATTGATTGTCTGGCTCATTTAAGTGAAAGTTAGTAGGAATCTTGCGCATGAATCACAGATGGTTCTCAGGATGACTCTGTCCTTTATGAACTGAAGTAAAGGTTCTTTGATGGTGAACGCTTGTTTTTCCCCTATTCTCCTTGCTAATGTTATTGGCGGAGAAGCACTGTTTTGAAACTAATTTTAAGTGTGCCACAGTATTGAGCTTCCAAAGAAGGAAATGATTACTTATCAGTAGTAGTAGTTTTTGCAGCTAGAAGGGTTATATGGATTTACATGCTGTGAATTAGTCTGCCATCCAGTGGTTGGGCACAGAATCAGGTCTTGCATCTTCTTTTTTTTAACGTGCGTGTCATCACCATTTGGTGGTAAATACACCCCTCGTGTGAGGTCAACAGTGCACCCAAAAGTCCCTATGTGTGGTCGCCATTGTAGGAAAGTGCCCCTTTATGACAAGATCACCCCCACTTTTTGCCTGATATTCAATGCAATGTCGACAGAAAGTACACTGGAGTCCTTCTAACCAGGTCCCCAGGCCCGATCTCTTGACCTAAAACTGTACAATTGTTCCCTCAAATGGCAATACTTTTACCACCCCTGTAAGACCCTCGTAAATGGAACCCCAGGTACCTAGGGTAAGGGTACTAAAGAGGGTCCCTAAGAGCTGCAGCAATCATGCCGCCATAAGGGACCCCTCACCTTACTCATGCAGACTGCCACTGCAGTCTGCACGTCTTGTTGCAGAAAAAAGTGAAAACACAACATGGCACTGTTAGACCTGTCAGCCCTATGGTGGTCTTTCCCTGTTTTTTTCACCTTTGCCTCATTTTTCCTACCCTCTTTTTCGTTGGCCTTAGGTCTCCAAGCGCCCTCCCATTGCTAATCAATGCTAAGGTGCAGGTGCTCTCTTCTTCCAACATGGCTGCCACAGACCCCTGCTACTGCGGAGTGGTCTTTTTAGTAGCATCCTAGTTGCCAGGAGCTAGCTGGGACCCTAAACATTGTTGCAACACCAGCCCGCCTTTTCCCCCCATAGCTTGCCTAGGGAAGCTCATGGAACCTTCCAGAACAGGGGAGGGGTCTACTTTTGCCGCCCTAGAGTGTGGTCACCTGACCTGGGCATATATAAGGAAAGGAGGGAAACTTTAGTTAGTGGGGGCAACACTGACCTGGGGGAACCTACGCAGGAGACTTAGGCGGAAGAGCCTAGAGGGGGACTTATGCCGCTGGGGGTGACAGGGCTTAGGCGCTACCCACCAAACTGAGTGAGGGACCCTGATCTGGCCCGGCGGGAGGGGAACCCAGGGACCACCTGCAGTGACCTGCTGAGACCCACCTGTCTTCAGCTACCAACTCAACTCCCCCCCCCCCCCCCCCTTCAAGAAACTGCCTATCAAGGGCGCAGGAACCAACAAGCACCAAGAGGAACCCTTGACTGCATACAGGACTACAGGGGATCAACCAGGTGCTGGGCTGTGTCACTTCTGCGACCCTTCGTCTTAACCTGGGCCTCTGCGCTGTCCTGCCTAATCCCCTATGCTGTTCTGCCACGGTCGTGTGGCCTGTCCTGCCTCGCCTGAACTGTTAAACTGCCTAAAACTGAAGTGAACTGAGCTGCCTTTTAAGCGCTCGCCCTCCCCGGCGCTGTGACCCCAAGAACTGCTGTTGCGCATTGTAGCGCTGTGCCCCGTGCCTCCTGTGCCTCGAGGCTCTGTGATCTTCCAGCACCCCCTGCCTGCTATCGCGCTGTGCCCCTGGTCTGCTGTGGCCACTGGGGAGCTGACATCACCAAGCGCCACTCTGCTTCCTATCGCGCTGTGCCCTGAGAGTGGGAGCGCTGACCTGCCTCGTGGCGTCCCCCGCCGCTGAAGCGCTGAGGCCCACACACTAAGGGTGGCACAATAAGTGCTGCAGCCCTTAGGAGCCTTCCCTGGCCACAGTGCCCTTGGTACCTGTGGTACCATTTACAAGGGACTGACCTGTGGCCAGACAGTGCCAATTGGGTTTTGTCTTCAAAGCAGTTTAGGGAAAGAACATAGGCCCTGGGTCCTGTTTGGCAGAAGTCCAGGCACACTCATTCAAAGTACATCAGCATTTTAGCAAAAAGTGGGGGCAACCATGCAAAAAGAGAGCACTCTCTTACAGTCATCACATATTTTAGCCACACGTGAGATTCTCAGTCTCCCAGTATTCATCATTACAGCCATCAATGCTCCATTTGGGCATTCGTATTTTAAAAATAATGTATCTTCCAGGAAAACTATCTATGCTTCTTTGTAAACGGAGTATGCCATTCACATATTTTGAGAAGTTACTACACTCCAAAACTTTGTTTACACACTGCTCAACACATGATTCCAAAAGAACTGACTGGAAAGATCAACATTACCCAGAAGCTCCGGAGACACTGAGGATCACTTAACCAGGAAATTACAAGAGGCACTACAGGACAGCGTCCAAGCTGATACAATGCTATGCAGTAAACTGTGCAAACCACAGACCATGACAAAAGTATTTGTAAGAAGAATTACAACACATGCTTTTACCCTGCATGCCATTACAATGAAAATGGCTTGTTGTAGGGGATATAAGGTGTTGGATTTAACTCCAACACCTTCCCTACTGTGGCACAGACTTGAGTTGGAATAGTAAATTATACTATTCCAAACTCCAGCTCACCCCGACAGCAAGTCGGGGTAAAAATCTGCGTTGTAACGGCATGTGGGGTAAAGCATGTGTTGTAACATCAGATAACTCGCGTCTGCACATTTATGAGGTTATGGAGAGTATCCAAACTCATTGCATGACCCCCACCCCCGAAGTATGGATGAGATTAACATCTGGGAGGGGACTTGAAGAAATTACACTCCCGACCTGAATGGGATCACCAATATGTCAGTATGAAAAGCAGAGAGTTGATGGACTTGACTTATTGATATAAGCAAAATTTTATCTTAGACACTTTATATGACATTTTTGTATGGAACATTTGATTTATATTTGAGACACAAACAGCAGTGTAAAAATAGAGTCGTACACCCTCTTGTTTTCATGTATTGGAGTGGTTTTCTCTTACTTTGTGGAAGTCTTGCATTTGTAATGTGATGTCTGCGCAAATATATGCGATACGTACCAATGTAATTTAACATGCCTTATTTTGACTATTGATTGCCTTAATTTGGAACAGGGAATACTGTAAAGAGTCACTAGAAGGATTGGATGCTGTACACATCCTGCCACCAATATTAGTGGTAGTATGGGCAAGTAGTCTTAGTCCCAACACAGATGAGCGCAAGACATTTATTGAACACGCATGATCAATAAAGGACAAACGACTCAAGAATGAGATACAGACCAATTTTTGAAAAACATACTTTGTATTTTATTTTAAGACCAAGGTCTTTGTAATCAGGTAAGTACGTTTTTAATCGAAAATACTTTTCACTTTGTAAAAAAATAGACACAAACTTTTCAATGCAGTCCAATGTTATCCTATGGGAAAAACAATATTGCAGTTAACCAGTTAAGTATTACATTTACAATCCCAGTCTTCAGAGCCAAGAGTCAGCAAGGGCCAGGGGTCTAGTAAGTACCAAAACTGCACCGCCAGAGGAGCGGCCCGGTGCAGAGGTCGAAATCGGAGCTCGAGTCAATGATTTCCAATGGAGACAGGGGGTGCCTGGTGCCACACTGTTCGCAGGTAAGTAGATCAGTTGCAGGGGCAAAACTTTGAGGGATAGGTTAAGCACAGAGGGGGGAGGCACAAATTAGCACCAAACATAGACCACCAGCGGCACAGGGGTGGCCAGGTGCAGGGAGCAATTTCAACGATGGGCGCCCAATGCTTTTCAATAGGGATTCTTCTTTCGGCAAAGAGACTGCAGGTGTGGCACAAAAGGGTTGCAGGAGGACGACCAACAACAGCAGAGGTAAGTTGGGATTTAGGTGGTCATAGAGGCACAGCCTGCTCAGCTCACCAAGGCCCAGGGGCTTTGGTTGAAGTGGTGCCTTTCGAAGTCTGAGTTTTCGTACCGGAGCTGGTAGCGGTGAGCCTCTGGTTTCACATTGCAAGTACAGTTGTGGAGCGCAGGAGTGGCTAGCCAAACACTAGACACGAGGTCAGAATCGTCAGGGAGACTTCACTGCACAGGTGAGCCACTCAGACTCGGGATGTGGACATCGGGTGCAGAGTGGGCAGGAGACGCTGATCCAGAGTCCTTAGAGTAGGTTTCTTCAGGATAGATCCGCTGCCCACAGGAGATTGGAGTCTTTTTCAAAGGGAGTAGTCTTCCCATGAATTTCCGAGACTGCTGGCTGCAAGACAGGCCGCAGGTTCGCAGAAGCTGGAGACAGGCTGGTAGGGCTGGGGCCAAGGCAGTTGTCATTTTTCTTCTTAGGCCGTCGCAGATCAGGTTTCTAGGTCTGGGGTAGCTGCCTAAATACTAAATTTTGTGGACCTATTTGGGGGGAGTAGTAGATAGGGCCAATGGACACCTTACCTGGGGCGACTGAACCCTCTATTATGACACCCATCATGTGAGAGATAGCATAGACTGACTGGAGGGGTCTTCCCATCCTCAAGATGGCGGGGACTGAAAGTTGTGATTCACCTCGCCTCTTCTGTAGGCTTTCAGGGGGCACATCTCAGGTCCCCTTTGAGTACATGTTTTAATAAATCTCACACTGGCATCAATGCAGATTTATTACAAGGAGCTGTTTGCCGCTGTGCAACATTCCGTGCATCATCTTGTGTGTTTTGCTTTTCACCCTATGTTGGAAGGGTATGCCCAGACGTGGGTCCCGTGCTCACTAAGCCACTGGAGTCAAGCTATCCTGGCTGAAGACGGCTGAGAGACAGAAACCGGTCCTAGGATGCTTGATTCCGGTCCAGGGAAGACCTGGCTTGGCAGTTCGGGCTGGACTGTTCCCATGATGCACAGGATCAAGACTGATATGCATATGGCCATGTCTGAACAGGGGTGGCTTGGTAAGCAAAATAACGATAGATTAAACTCAGATCTGTGACTGGGGTGAATGTTTTGCCATTGTGCAACATTCCGTCCATCATCTTGTGTGTTTTGCTGGTAACCAACACTCCTGGGTTCAGGGAAGCCATTATGGTGCTGTGTAACTCGAGTTGTCAGGTTTCCAGCCTATCTACTCCATGGCTTCCCTGGCACCTACAATATTAAAGAGTAGACCCTAATACTGTAGGGGCATAGCTGCTCATGCAGATGTGCCCACACCTGGGAATAGTGCACCCTGCCTTAGGACCGGTAAAGCTTGCTAAAGGGGCTACTTACCTATATCTTAGGCAGAGCTAGCTGGCATGGCACACAGGCACTGTTCCATGTCGACTTGATCATTTTTTCACTTCACAGGGAATTGAGGACATGTTTTTAGGGGAAGAATACTGGTACTGGGAATCTGGAAAGCAGGGACTTAGTACTCTTCAGTCAAAATCGCATCAAAAGTCAGACAAAAAGTGTGCGGTACTGCAACAGAACCTCTTTCTCACAAACAGTTGCAGGGAAGAAGGAAAATTAACACTTTTGAGTTCACTGAAAGGTTAAAGCAAAGGTCTACCTGGGGACTCCTGTACACACAACGTGCGGCAGAAATCTTAGAGCTATAGTGGCCTTTAAGGGGAGTAGGAGAGCTGACACTTCCACCCCACTGGCTGAAGGTTGTTTTACTTCAAATCAGGTGGTTGTGCTACTACACTAAGACTGTTGGATCAAGTCTATGGCCATTTTAGTACGGTTCACGGTTATTTAAATATACTGGGAATTCCCAGCCTGACGACGAGGAATGATTTAAGCATTTGAATATATGAAAGATCTAATGTTGGAGAAAGAGGGTTGTTACATTTTTACGCAGCACATCTGAGACACAATTCTCTGGATCACCAAGCAAACTACATAACCCATTTCAAAGAAAATTTAAATGAATCCAGACATAACTTTCAATTCTCTTTACTACATATGGCCTAATGATGCATTTTACAAGCTAATTGTCAACAATACAGGCTAATAAAGATACAAGTTCGGATTTTTTATTTGTGGACCTTGATATTTCTAATACCGTATGCCCAAAGTTCATCACAGAAACAAACAAGTGCCGCAGTGCAGCGCTATCATTGTCCAAGCCTGTTCTTTTCACCACAATGCCTTTCTTCAATCCACTACCTTTTTTCTTCACACATGCTCCCTAAAAATCTATTTTCTTCGTATACCCATAACTTTCACAAGTTGCATTTAAACTCCCCCTCCTGCTGTCCTTTCACGTCCACATTTTTCCTTAGCCTTTATTTCTGGGCAGTTTTTAGTTTTTCATCCCAGCAATTTTCAATTACAAGCCGTGTTTTTTCATTACTTAATGCTTTATGCTTTCTTCTATGTGCCCCTCTTTCGCCTTTCTCTACCAACACGTATCTCACCTATTTCCTTCTTATGCTTCATCTTCAAAGGCTCTTTTCTTCGCTGTCTCGTCCAGTACTTTAACCCTTGTACAATTGTCTAGAGAATTATGCTCATCTTTCTCTACAATCGTCACTTTACCCTCTGTTTTTACATGTATTTGCTGTTTCAAGTTGTTTGACTTCCCTCTACCTCTCTGCCCCATGCGGCCACTTACGCCCTACACCCAGATTTCTTTCTTTTTATTTTCACCAATGCTCTTGCCATTCTCTCCTCTGAATCTATTTGTTCAGACAAGTTGTTTAGCACTCTCCATAATTCTCTATCCTACTGAAGACTCCCATTAATGACGTTTGTGCAGTTCCCGATTGTCCTCAGCCTACTTGTGTGTAGATCAAGGGTCTACAACATTTTCGGTTACTAGAGCTATTTATGTTCAATGAAAATGATCCTGAGCTACTAATATGATTAGTGTTGTTATGATGACCACGTCAGACAAGATTAGGATAGTGGCCAACCCAAGCAAGATTACCAGCATAATCCCCTCAGTGCATTATGCAGAGTTGCCAGCACTAATGTAGAAAGGTTTTTTCAATTCTGAATGCCTCTACATGGGTATCACCCAGCAGCCATATCTGCAATCTTCCAGGCACCAGGGTAATATTATAAGAATTTTCACTCAAATGTAAGCTTTAAATATATTTTGTATTGGCCTCCGGTGCCCGTCGCAGTGACAACCAGACACATGACTCCTACTCAGACTTGTTGGCACCATTCATCTCTATTCTGTCCTCCAAATTTAATGAGCTGACATGCATGCCTGACTTATCTTAAATTTTTGTGTTTGCTCCCCACAATCTAGATCTCTGAAGGTGAATCCCCGCCTTAAACATACAATAAAGCCATGCACCCACTTATGCCTACATCAAAGCTACTAGACCGCAGTTATGGGTCTCCACAATTTTATTTTAGGAGACGGGGGTGTCTTTCAGGGGATGTTTGCATTGTTTTGTTGTATCTTGAACTATGACTTCACAAAGCTGCCGGCCCCAGGGTTGTATGCGAACAGCTGTGTAAAGTTTTCATTCTAGCTGATCAATGATAGCGCTGCTGGCCCTAGGTTGTAGGCGGATGTGTATACAAATGTTTTGCTATGGCTATAAAATAAATAGAATTGATCCATAAATATTTTGGGGAAATCCATTTTTCTGCAAACGTTAGCTTATTAGTCCCGAAAACACAAACATTTGTATTGCGAATTCTCACCTTTCAAATTAAAGACACATATAATAATTCAACAAAACAAAAGGTGCTAATTTATTATGCTGTGCTGCACACTAGAGAGCTACTTGCATGTCGCTGGCGAGCTACCAGTAGCTCATGAGCTACCAGTAGCTCATGAGCTAGTCGTTGGAGAAGTCTGGTGTAGATACATCAACAGCCGGAGATTGAGACACTTACAGTGAAGGCATAGACAAAGGATTATTCTCTGGGAAAGTCCCGGGTTAAGCAGGGGTATCTTGCACATTAGCTTTCATTTCCTTTTCTCTTATAGACATCTCTTGCTCAGCCTTTTCTCATCAATCCTTTTTACTGTTGTCGCTATCTACTTCTGAGTATTTTCTTATTGCTTACCCGGATCCGGTTTGACCCTAGCTCTAACATCTGTATCTGCTGGAGGTGGCCCACGTTCTCGATCTTGCTGATCTTGTTATTGACAAGAAATAGCTTCTTCAGCTGGGTGAGATGTTGCAGTCCCTCTATTTGTCTTAGGAGGTTAAAGGAGAAGTCCAAGATCCTGAAGGAGGAAGAGAAAATGGAGACAAACTAAAGTAAAAGTCTGCAGAGCATATTCAGTTCCCAGGCCATATATATTTTTCCTTATATGATTCTTATAAGACTCCTATATTGTGCATTTGCTCATTTGTTCAGCACCTCAAGCCATACAACACCTTATTCTGCAACAACAGATTAGACCAAGTACATTTAAGTTTACCATGGTGCAACAATGCGAGTTACATTTATCATACATTCTGACGGTATGCTTTTAGCTCGTTATTCATTTGAAATGTATAGTGGTTTTATGCTTTACATATCATTTTTCTCACATTCTTTCTTCTACAGTGACATCATGGGTCCCTGGGATTTAAAAAAAATAAATCTTGTTTGGCATTTCAACAAACAAACAAGAACATAGTAGCCAGATACTTCCCGTCATAACATATGTTAGCTTCGTATGAGTAATGTCCACCTGTCTCTACATGAAAAAGAACATCTGTTGGTCTGATATCTTAATAATAATAAAAAGCAAAGCAATTCATACATTGTATATCTAGATACTGGTTTGTAAATACATTAGCAAAAGAAAAACTGTACTTGCATCTGATAATTGAGCCAGGGAAGGGGCCCATTCAAATTCACAGTGATGAACTCGGTTTTGATACCTGCACAAGTGTTTAACATATTCATACACTAGACAACCCGAGGCCCGGGTGTGTACGACTACTAGTTAGCAGGTGATCCCGTGGTGTCTGTGGCGACCTGTTGACACATGACGGCCCACTCCAAGAAAGGACTCCATATATCTCTTGGCCGGGAGGCCAATAGCATCGGCTCCCAGAAAGCAGATAATTGTGTTTGACTGAATGTCACATCTCTAATCCAGTCTTTCATAGATGGAATTCCCTTCCTACCCCAATGCAAAGCAACCTTCCGGTTGGCTAACAGCAATAGCATAACGTGTAACTTCCTGGTTCTTTTAGGTGTGTTTTTGATGTATCCCAAAAAACTCAATAGGGGTCCAGGTCTCTAGGTGTACCAATGATCTCGTGTATAGTGTCAAAAAACGTAACCCAGAAAGAGACCAATTGAGGGCAGTCCCATGCCATGTGCAGAAACGTGGCTGGTGAGTAGCCACATCTCCAACAGCTGTCAACCGGTGAAGGTGAGAGGGAGTCCTATCGAACCCATGAAATTTTGTTAAATGAATTGAGCAAAGTTTATAGTTTGGGGCCAGTGCCATTAGTTGGTTGCAACAGAACCCCCAATGGTCCTCAGATAGCGGAGTGGGCAAGTTCATGTTCCAGGCTTGAAGGACTTTGGATGTCAATATGGGTGCAGAGTGCTGCATGTTGTTATAAATTCTCGTAATGAGTTTGCAGGGTGAGTGGTTCTTCAGCACATTTTCCAGGGCCAACAATGTAGGAGGTGAAGTAGGGAACAAGTCGTGAAGTGATCAGCACATAGCCCTGAGCTTGTGGTGGAAGAATAACTCAGAAAAAGACACTGTGTGCCCCTCTGTAGGTTCGGGAGGAGCTCTGTACACCTCTCCAGGGTATAGGTCCCCAAAGGTACGTATTACCATTATGAGTGCTATTGCTCTACTTACACCATCTCCCATTGTGGGTAGCATCAGGTTGTAGGCGAGGGGGATGGATGGGGCATACAAAATCTTATGCCGTGCTCTGTCCCGCAGCCTGTCCCATTCCCATCTCAAGGTTTCCACTGTGTCATTGTCACCACGAGGGCTCTTAAAGGTTTGGTACAATGAAACTTGCAAATGGACAGGCGCCGCAAACCCATCTCCACAGCTGTATGCGGTTGGAAGGGAGTTGGGTTCACCCAAAAATCTAAGAACTGTGCTTGCACACAAAAAGCATACAACTGAAAGTCAGGGGCACCCAACCAGCCCTGGGACAGTGGTAGTGTTAACAGTTCCCACGAGACCCACGCTTGTCAACCCACCCAAATCATGGAGGTCAGTAAGAGCGAATGGTGCTGAAAAAAGTTTGCGAGAGTAGAATCGGAATATTGACAGAAAGGTAAAGCAATTTCCGCAGTACCACCATTTTTGCAATGGCTATTCTCCCAGCCAGAGACAGTGGGAGGCTGGCCCACACAGTGACCTTATCTTCTAACCACGACACCGTATGGCCAAAGTTCATCTCCCATATTTCTTGAGTGTCTCTGCTGACCTAAATACCGGGATATTTCACCGGGCCATCTGTTCATTTCAGTGGGTAGTTGAGGAGAAAAGGTGTAGTAGTGTCAGTTAGAGGAAAAATTGTGGATTTCGACCAATTTATCGAAATTCTGGCGAGACCACCAAATGTTATCAATTCCCGGAGATTAGGAGCAGTGTTTGTGAGAAGTTGGCCTGGTATATGATGCTCACTAATTCTAGTGATCACCTTGTACCATGCCAAGCAACCCTTATGTTGTAAGTCAACCTTATAGACCAGCTATCCTAGTGGTAGCGTGGACAAAGCAGTCTTAGGCTAAACTCTGAAAGGCATGTGAAGCAAGCTGTTTTACCATATACAATCCCCTTTGAATACCAAATGAAAGGACACCACACAGATATATATTGAAAATATATATATATTTATTAACTAAAAATATCCCCTATACTCTTTATGAGCACAGAAGCACAAGCGTTAAAACAAAACACAGTTAAAATACACAAAAGTTGCACAATATGGATGAGGGCGAGTGGCCACTCAAACCATATATTAAGAAAGTGGTATAAGAGATACCAATCGAAAAGGAAGTAGGCCTAGGGCCTTGGGAATCGCTGGAGCTGATCGGGACTAGCAGTGACCAAGTCGGGAAAGGCCCGCGGGACTCGGGTGCAGTGTTTAAAGTGCACGGATTCACCAATGCATTGTCTATGGTGCGTAAAAGTTACAAAGTTAGTGTTTTAGGAACCTTCCGAGTGACATATAAGGAGGAAACTTTAGACACAGACACTAGAGGTGTATACCAGTGTGGGAACACCGGCGTTGCTGAGTTACCTCACCCACAGGAAGCGGGTGTACAGGTGCGAAGTAGTGTCGGGTTTCGTCACGCAGGTCGATGGTGCTTGGAGGGGAAGATGCTGCAGGCGGCTCGATGTGAAGAGTTCCGGTGGATCCAAGGGTGGATCTGAAGTGGTGAAGACCTGAAAGCAGAGGGGACAATGTTCAAAGTCACTAGCCAGTGACTACCGTGGAACCAGATTGGAACTAGGCGATGTCGGGTGCAAACAGGCGATGAGGTGTAGCTTCTCTCAGCAGTCACGTGGACACAAAGAAGTCGAGGACGTCCAGGAGTCGATCACGAGCTGTCCCACGAAGGCTCTAGCTGATGGCGGTGTCGGCAACTTGATCGGAGCAAACAGGCCTTGGCTAATGCAAGCCACGCAGGAAGTGAAAAAGGCTTATCACTCGGACCAGCAAGGTCAGAGCGGGTGCTCCCTTTTACAGGAGCGAGGGCAAGTCTGGAGCAACCAGGCCCGCAGTGTAGATTGTAGGTTTCGTCGCCAAGATGGCCACTGACCACGTGGCAAGTGGCCGGGATGGCGCGTTGAGTGGCACGATGCAAAAGGGCCCCACGAAGATCGTGGAGATGCTGGGGGGCTGATCTTCGGTGCAAGGGCTGCTCGGTTGTGGGGCTTCTCAATCCCCAAACCACAGCGTCAAGGGTGCCTCGGGTGCTGCGCAGTAAGCTTCTCGGGGGTCTTTCGAGATGTCCGGTCCCACGTCTCTCGGTGCCTCCACGGGTCCCTTCTTTGCAGGGACTGTGGATCGGGCTGTGAGAGGTCTGGGAGTCTGGGTCTTGTCAGGCTCTGGGCTCGGGCTCCGGCGGAAGGCGGCGGCAAAGCAGACGTCGAGTTGCTGGATGGTGCCCGTGTTCACAGGGTGGCCACTCCTAGGCCACAAGGGAGATGCTCTTCAGTCTTCTGTGCAGCAGAATGTCGAAGTCCAGTCGTCTTCTTAGTTTCAAGTTGATTCAGGATGATCTGAGGTGCTATGGCACTGCTCCCACTCTTATTCCCAATCTGAGGGGTGGATCACCTGCAAGGTCCCTTCTCTGGGTGGGACCAGGAAGGGGGGCGGTTACACCCCCTTTCCTTTGTCCAGCTCCTCGCCAGGCCTGGGTCTGGAAAGTCCCAGGACCGGTTTGGACTGGCTTATGCACGGGGACACCTTGTGTGCCCCGGGCATGTCTGATTCTATTAAGCCCTGTCCTAACCAATACACAAAATCCTGTCTGGGGTGGTGCTCGCACCTCCCAAGGCAGGAAACCCTTTGTCCAAGCCTCCCTCGCTGGAAGGACTCCAAGCAGCAGGAGGTCAGACTTGTGTCTGTGGTGGCAGCATCCATTTTGTGATGCTGAGGCTCTGGTTAACTTTAACCGGGGTTAAGGCTATGTACATGTCGTGTCCCTCTAGAAGGGTGGAATGCTATCCCCGTCGACAGAACTGTCGAGGGGATAGTATTCCAAATCGTATGACACCTTACTCGACATGTTTTGATAAAGCCAAACCAAAATTAGCATATAACCACAAGGATTATAATGCACTTAAGAGTATATGGTATGGCAATATCCCGGAACAGCTAAGGGAATTGTTCCAGACAGCTGCAGACAGGCTCAGCTCATGCTAGAGCACCACCTCACACGAAACCACGCACTCTTCCCCCAGGATTGCAGGGGCCTTCCATAGGAATGGCTTATAGGTTAACATGTGTCCAGTTAAGGTTAGATATAGGGATACTATATCTAAGCAAGAGGTGATTACACCAACTTACCCCAGCTGAGTGATCAGCCAGTTGTGTCAAATATGGAGGCCAGGCCAGGGGTGGCATAATACATGCTGCAGCCCCTGTGTGGTACTGAAAATTCTGGACCCTGCTATTGTGTGGTACCGAAGCTCTACACTCGTGTCAGAAAATATAGTCGTATCATGACGATTTTGGTATTGGCAGACCGGTAATAATTGAAATACTATACCTAAGCATTTGCGTCATGATCAAGTGACGAAATCACCTTGAAATCATAGTTTCTGTCTCGAACCATCGGGTTCCATTTTGTGAGCGGCATCCATTTTGTGATTGCCCTTACATAGTCAAATGACCAAGGCCGAAATCGATCTGAAAGGACACGTACACCTTTATTGACTCCTCTGTGACCTGGGCGAGCTGACTCCACTGCCTCCAGCCAAACCTGTTCGGGCAGTCCCTCTCCCAGTGGCCGAATGAGATTAGTATCAAGGCACAACATGTCATAAACCGTTCATCGTGTACAAGCCATGGTTTATCTTACACACACCTGTCCCTGTTTCTTCTTTATGATCTGTTTTACAAGGAGGAGGTGCCCGATTTTATTGGGGGTCCGTCGATATCTGATGGAAGTTCTGGGCCTTGCCGGGTAATCTATCACGAACTGGACAAACTGAAATGTGGGATTGTCATCATGACTATGCTTTTTCTTTGTAATAGAAATATTTATATGGCCGAACTGTAAAGCAAGGAATTCTTGCCTGAAGCTTAATGTTTAGTATAAAGAGAAGAGGCTGGTTCTGTAAAAACGAGCAGTCTCCTGAGAACATACATGCTGATGTACTTCTAGGATACCGGTTACTGGTTGCAGCCAATAAATACGATCTTAGACTTCACCTAGAAGACTGTGTTTCTGTGGTCCGAAACAGGAAGGACTCAAGGTCTTCGGGTGTTCTCCCTGGCACTGCCGGGTCCATAAAAACCCAGTACCTCACCTGGTCGGCCTTGGATGCACCTATGCCCTGGGTACCTATGGTACACTGTTACAGGGGACTGTAAGGTGAGCCAGTATTCAATTTGTAATACACTTAGAATGCGTTGGCAGTAATTTAGAGAGAGAACAGCAGGCTGTGGGTCTGATTAGCAGGCCCACAGCCAAATTAAGTCATAAACCAGTGAAGCAAAAAGCAAACATTTGTGGTGACCATAGGATAGCAGACCCTACTCTCCTACATCCACCACCACCAGTATGAATCTGTGCCCAGATGCTGTAGGGGGATCCATTGGACCTACAATATCAATTCCCACTCTTTCAAAGGGAACCCCCACCACAGGTAGTGGTATCAGGGGGGCCTTTGTGGTGCCACCTGCTTTACCACTGGCTTGGCAGGTTACACAGGAGCGACAAAACTCCTTGGTGTCTTCAGACATGTGAGGCCAGTGAAAGTGAGGGACAAGCCTGTCCCAAGTCTTATTCTGGCCTAGGTGTCCTGCTAAAGGAATATCATGGGCCAAGGTAAGAAGGAAGCCCCTAAATTGCAGAGGTATAACAAACCTCCTGGTTGTACCAGGCTTGGGGTCTCTACCCTCTGAATAAAGGAGCCCATCATCCCAATATACTTTATGGGTACCTTGAGCATTCCCAGCAGCCTCAGCAGCAGCCTGCTGTCTGAGGGGTTCAACGGAAGGACAGGTTAACTGAGCCTGCCCCAAGTCTGCCCTAGAAGGTCCCCCTGTCCCCAGAAACTCAACCTGATCAGGTTCAAGTTCTTCAGGGACAGTTCCTTCAGGGGTCTCAAGATCATCTTCCTGTGAAGGCTGATCCTCACTTGTAGGCAGTTGGAAAGGCACAGCCTTTATCCTCATGTTCTTCTTCTTGGAAGGTGCTTGGTTCATTGTTCCAGGATCCAAGAACTGAGGTTCAGAGAGGCACTTTTTGGCCTGTGACCTGGTCAAAGCAAGGACATGTGATGATATCCCTAACAACTCTGCATGAGTCCTGTACTCAACTTCGGACAATAGAGAGTTCTCCAGATCATTGCCCAACAAACATTCAACTGGGAGATCAGCACTAACCACAACTCTTTTTAGGCCAGTTATCCCTCCCCAGGAAAAGTTAACAATTGCCACACTATGTGTAGTGGTGACACTGCTGGCATTGGTCGCCAGGTAATTATCACCAGGTAATTATCACCTGGCAGGTATTGTCCAGGGTCCACAAAGTTAGGTGTCACCATAGTGACACTGGCACATGTGTCCCTGTATGCTTGAGACACTTTTTCATTAATCAAAGGCGTCTGCCTGTACTTGCCCAGATTACTTGGGCTGACAGTAGGGGGTCCAATCTAGTTCCCCATCGCAAACCAGAACAGCCTGTGTGAGGGTTCTGACTAGGCCAGAATCTCCCTCAGTTCCCAAGGTGATACCCACTACCCCCTTAGTTTGTGGACCAACACTGCTAACTGTACTAGTGGGTGCAGGTGCCTTAGGGGCTGCAGTGTTGGGGGCTCCACCCTTTTTACACTCACTTGTCCAGTGAGAGGTGTTTTTGCATGTACTACACCAGGGTTTTCTTTGACCTTCTTTCTTCTTCTTCTTGGAAGTTTGGGACCCACCCTCAGTATTAGTTTGGGGCCCTGTTGAAGACTTCTGGTCTTTAGCTTTCTGCTCCCCACCCTTCTGGTCTGTTTTCTTCTGGTCACCACCCTGGTTCTGGTTCTGGTTCTTTTGCTTAACTCTAGTTCTAACCCATTTATCTGCCCTCTTTCCCAATTCTTGGGGAGAGGTCAAATCTGAGTCAACCAAATGTTGATGCACCTGCTGGTTCTGACAATTATTTAAAATTTGTTCTCTCATAAGCAAATTGTACAATCCTGTATAATCTGTAACCTTACTTCCCAGCAACCATTCCCTCCAGAGCCTTAGTGGCACTTTCAACAAATTCAGACCAGTCCTGAGTCTGTGTCTTCTGGGTGTCTCTGAACATTAACCTGTACTGTTCAGTGGTTAAGCCTAATCCATCAATCAGAGCACTCTTCAGGACCAGGTAGTTTCTAGAATCCCCATCACTAACTGTGAGGAGTCTGTCTCGGCCTCTACCTTCAAAGGAGAGCCACAAGATTGCTGCCCACTGCTCCTGAGGGATCTGCTGTACTTTGCAGGCTCTCTCAAGTGCAGTCATCCATTTGTGGATATCATCCCCATCTTTGTAGGGGGGCACAATCTTACTCAGGTTTCTGTTATCAAAAGACCGGTCTTTATCCTTTGGGATAATGCTGCCACCAGTGGGTACTAACCCACTCTCTCTAGGCTGTCTTGCTCTAGCAAGTTTATCTTTGGCCAGGGCAACTTCTAGTTCTTGCTTCTGGATCCTAAGCTCAGCCTCTCTCATTTTGGCCTCATGTTCCCTTCTCTGAGGGCTAGTCATCCCCCTTCTGGAGTGACCATGAGAGCCTCTAGAAGCTTGGGAGGTGTTGGATTCACCTGAGATATTCCTCCTCCTCCTTGGCTCCTGGTTAAGGCCACTTGGGGGTCTGAATGGGTTGGACCCACTTTCAGTCCCAAATAGGCTTAAGTTAGTCTGGTTAAGCCTGCTGACTAACACCTGACTATTTCTGCCATCATCAGAGTCACTGCCCTCCCCTTCTGTCTCTTCTTCTTCTTCCTCCTCATCAGGCTGAGTAACTCCAGTGTCTGGGGTATCCTCATCTAACTGGACTACAGGGACAGGGGGGTCAGTATTGTCATCTTCAGTGGGAGAGCCTCAATCAGCATTCCCTGTGGGGTCTGCCTTAGAGGTCTTTAGAGCCTCAGACTGGTCTAAGAGCTCTCTAAGGTGGTCTGTAGTAGGGGTTGGCCATGTCCTAAGACCTCTTAAGGCACAAAGCTGCCTTAGTTCCTTAAAGGAGAATATATCAAATTTGGATAGTGGCCTTGGAGGGTCATTCTCAACAGAGACATTCCCAGTGGAACCCTCTGCTCCAGACATTGCTCTAGTGTGAGTGGATATGTTGCAATCTACCTACACTGGTGTTTACCTACTAAACCTATCTAGTAGTTGTAGTCAGGGTGTGCTACTCCCTATCCTCTACAACAACTAAGTTCAGTAGAACTTAAGTATACTAGTCTTGTTTTATATGTACCTAGCAGGAACCTGTATGATCTTTCAAATGATAATCTCAAAGATTGTAATGGTAAAACAACAGCAAGCTCAAATCCCAATCCGCTGCTCACCAATGTGAGAAGTTGGCCTGGTATATGATGCTCACTAGTTCTAGTGATCACCTTGTACCATGCCAAGCAACCCTTATGATGATTGGTTGTAAGTCAACCTTATAGACCAGCTATCCTAGTGGTAGCGTGGACAAAGCAGTCTTAGGCTAAACTCTGAAAGGCATGTGAAGCAAGCTGTTTTACCATATACAATCCCCTTTGAATACCAAATGAAAGGACACCACACAGATATATATTGAAAATATATATATATTTATTAACTACAAATATCCCCTATACTCTTTATGAGCACAGAAGCACAAGCGTTAAAACAAAACACAGTTAAAATACACAAAAGTTGCACAATATGGATGAGGGCGGGTGGCCACTCAAAACATATATTAAGAAAGTGGTATAAGAGATACCAAACCAAAAGGAAGTAGGCCTAAGGCCTTGGGAATCGCTGGAGCTGATCGGGACTAGCAGTGACTAAGTCGGGAAAGGCCCGCGGGACTCGGGTGCAGTGTTTAAAGTGCACGCATTCACCAATGCATTGTCTATGGTGCGTAAAAGTTACAAAGTTAGTGTTTTAGGAACCTTCCGAGTGACATATAAGGAGGAAACTTTAGACACAGACACTAGAGGTGTATACCAGTGTGGGAACACCGGCGTTGCTGAGTTACCTCACCCACAGGAAGCGGGTGCACAGGTGCGAAGTAGTGTCGGGTTTCGTCACGCAGGTCGATGGTGCTTGGAGCTGACGATGCTGCAGGCGGCTCGATGTGAAGAGTTCCGGTGGATCCAAGGGTGGATCTGAAGTGGTGCAGACCTGAAAGCAGAGGGGACAATGTTCAAAGTCACTAGCCAGTGACTACCGTGGAACCAGATTGGAACCAGGCGATGTCGGGTGCAAACAGGCGATGAGGTGTAGCTTCTCTCAGCAGCCACGTGAACACGAAGAGGTCGAGGATGTCCAGGAGTCGATCACGAGCTGTCCCACGAAGGCTCTAGCTGATGGCGGTGTCTAACACTTGATCGGAGCAAAAAGGCCTTGGCTAATGCAAGCCACGCAGGAAGTGAAAAAGGCTCATCACTCGGACCAGCAAGGTCAGAGCGGGTGCTCCTTTTTACAGGAGCGAGGGCAAGTCTGGAGCAACCAGACCCGCAGTGTAGATTGTAGGTTTCATCGCCAAGATGGCCGCTGACCACGTGGCAAGTGGCCGGGATGGCGCGTCTAGTGGCACGATGCAAAAGGGCCCCACGCAGATCGTGGAGATGCTGGGGGGCTGATCTTCGGTGCAAAGGCTGCTCTGTTGTGGGGCTTCTCAATCCCCAAAGCACAGCGTCGAGGGTGCCTCGGGTGCTGCGCAGTCAGCTTGTCGGGGGTCTTCCGAGATGTCCGGTCCCACGTCTCTCGGTGCCTCCACTGGTCCCTTCTTTACAGGGACTGTGGATCGGGCGGTGAGAAGTCTGGGAGTCGTCAGGCTCTGGGCTCGGGCTCCGGCAGGAGGCGGCGGCAAAGCAGACGTCGAGTTGCTGGATGGTGCCTGTGTTCACAGGGTGGCCACTCCTAGGCCACAAGGGAGATGCTCTTCAGTCTTCTGTGCAGCAGAATGTCGAAGTCCAGTCGTCGTCTTAGTTTCAAGTTGATTCAGGATGATCTGAGGTGCTATGGCACTGCTCCCACTCTTATTCCCAATCTGAGGGGTGGATCACCTGCTAGGTCCCTCCTCTGGGTGGGACCAGGAAGGGGGGCGGTTACATCCCCTTTCCTTTGTCCAGCTCCTCGCCAGGCCTGGGTCTGGAAAGTCCCAGGACCGGTTTGGACTGGCTTATGCACGTGGACACCTTGTGTGCCCCGGGCATGTCTGAGTCTATTCAGCCCTGTCCTACCCAATACACAAAATCCTGTCTGGGGTGGTGCTCGCACCTCCCAAGGCAGGAAACCCTTTGTCCAAGCCTCCCTCGCTGGAAGGACTCCCAGCAGCAGGAGGTCAGTGTCCCTCTAGAAGGGTGGAATGCTATCCCCGTCGACAGAACTGTCGAGGGGATAGTATTCCAAATCGTATGACACCTTACTCAACATGTTTTGATAAAGCCAAAACAAAGTTAGCATATAACCGCGAGGATTATAATGCACTTAAGAGTATATGGTATGGCAATATCCCGAAACAGCTAAGGGAGTTGTTCCAGACAGCTGCAGACAGGCTCAGTTCATGCTAGAGCACCATCTCACATGAAACCACGCACTCTGCCCCCAGGATTGCAGGGGCCTTCCATAGGAATGGCTTATAGGTTAACATGTGTCCAGTTAAGGTTAGATATAGGGATACTATATCTAAGCAAGAGGTGATTACACCACCTTACCCCAGCTGAGTGATCAGCCAGTTGTGTCAAATATGGAGGCCAGGCCAGGGGTGGCACAATACATGCTGCAGCCCCTGGTAGGCCTTGGCTACACCTATGCCCTGGGTACCTATGGTACACTGTTACAGGGGCCTACAAGGTGAACCAGTTCCAATTCGTAATGCACCTAGAGTGCATTGGCATTAATTTAGAGAGAGAACAGCAGGCTGTGGGTCTGATTAGCAGGCCCACACCCACATTAAGTCATAAACCAGTGAAGCAAAAAGCAAACAAAAATTTGGGGTGACCATAGGATAGCAGACCCTACTCTCCTACAGTGTTCGTCTCTGAGTCACAGAGGTACAGGGTGACATTGTCAGAATATAATGAGATCAAGAGGATTCTCGTGCTGAACTCCAGGCCCCTGGCTGTATGATGCTGCCTGATGTGGGCCGCCGATGGCTCCATTGTTATAGGGAAAAGCAGGGGAGACAATAGGCAACCCTGTCTCGTGCCCCGCGAAATAGTTAACGGGTCAGGTAGCATTCCGTTTACTTTGATTCTGGCTGATGGCCTCGTGTAGAGCAGACGTACCAGGCATAAAAATAGGGGGCTAAACCCCATCCTTTCCAGGGTTGCAAAAAGATAAGGCCACTCCAGTGAATAAAACGCTTTTGTGGCATCCAAAAAAACATGGCAATGGCCTTTGAGTTCGAATTGAGATAATGCACAACAGAGAAAAAAGTACGCAGATTATGAGATGTAGAACGCCCAGAGATAAAGACGGATTGCTCAGGGTGTGCGATTAACGGGAAGAAAGGCTGCAGTTGATTAGCAACCAGTTTTGCCAGGATTGTAACATCCACGTTAATCAATGACAGTGGGCGGTATTAATCCAGTTCATCCTCGGGTTTCCCTGGCTTAAGCAAGGTAATTATTATGGCTTCTCGCATGAATGGCAGTAAAATTCCCGAGGTTTTAGCCTCCTCGTAGAGCGTTATGAGGTGCGGGTGCAGTTTCTTGGCATAAGCCTTGTAGAAAGCTGTGGTTAACCAGTCAGAGACCCAGGCACCTTATTCGGTGGGAGGCTTTTGATTACTTGTTTTATGTCCTCCACTGTAAATGGAACATCAAGAAACTCCCTGTGCTCCCGGCCCAACCACAGCAACTCAAGATAGTCTAGATATGGCTTAAGGGTGTCCTGAACCGAGCTATGGGTAGATGTATATAAAAAGGTATAAAATTGTGTAAATTTGTGAAGTAGGTCTAGCGAACCACTTGAGACAGTTAGAGGGTCTTCCCTGATCTCCGTGATGTAGGCCGTCATGTGTGGAACGCGGAGCACAGTCGCTAGGGCCATCCAAGGTCTGTTGCCCTCCCCATACCTCCTGGCTTGTGTATATTTGCCTAACAACGTACGTTCACGGGGGGCCTCTTCTTCAAAGTCCAGCAGTGTTTACTTTATTTTTGCAACAAGAGTGGGGTTGTCAGCAGTAAAAAATGGTGTTTCAAGCTCCCTAAGCTGCTTCTCCAGAGACTCAAGCGTGCCCCTTATGGCTTTCAGCACTCCCGCTTGTCAGGCTATGCATTGTCCACTAATTACTACCTTAAATGCCTCTCATAAAGAGGCCTGGGTGGAAACTGAGCCAGCATTACTCTAATCTCCTCCTTAAATGCCTCGTCGAGCAGAGCATTAAAAGGGGGCCGGGGGGGGGGGGGGGGGGGGGGGGGGGGGGGGTTCATGGGGTGGAGTCTCAAACTGAACATTTTAGTTGGGGAATTTGGTAATGTAAGGTACAGTAGACTTGGCGCGTGGTCCGACAAGGACTGTGAGGGATGAGCTACTGCGCTTGTCCATGTTGCCACATCCTTTGACATCAACCAATAATCCAGTCGTGACCAAGCCTTGTGGAATTCTGATATGCATGTACCCTCCCTTGCTAATCGGCGCTTATGGTGCCATATGTCGATTAGATTGCCGTCAGATATTATGGCTTGCAGAGCAGCAGTCGTGCTGGGGTGTAGGGAACAAGACTGTCCACTCCTGTGTAGTGCATCATCCAATATTGCATTAAAGTCCCCTCCCCATATAACCATGTCGCATTCCATTGCTCTACTCCTGGCCCATTAATCCTGAAAAAAGGTTGGGGTGTCCGCATTCAGCTTGTAGATGGCCACTATGACCAACCGGGTTCCTCCCTAGGCTCCCTGCAGTATGATGTTCCTACCCTCAGGGTCCGAAAAGGAGTCTCCCTCCTTCCAGTCCAGTCCCCACCTTATCAGCACCGCTACTCCACGTGAGTAGTTAAGAGTATATAGAAGAAAATACGTGCCCCCAGGGTCTGTGCTGTAATCTAGTGGATGGAGTGGTGTTAAGGTGTGTCTACTGCAGGTGGCACACATCGATGTGGTGTCGTATTAAATAGGAGTGAACCAGCTGTGCCTTCCTGTGATCGTTCAAACCACAAATGTTCCAGGTTAATTATGGTTTAACATCGCCAAATATTTAAACACCAGTGAAGTGCCACAGAATGGACCCCATGAGTGCACTTCCGTACAGAAACAATGCCATACGGTGGATTGATACAGTCGCCTAGAAGCCAACTTTCGAATATACTAGATGTAAAACTAATAAAATATGCATCGTACAGACAGTGCCCACAAAACCAAGAAGCATTAATCTGGCTAAAAATAGTACAACAACCTCGCCACCACCACCCACTCCAACCCTCCCAAATAGGTTGTGAATTACCAACCCCCACCAACAACTTACAAATAAGAGGTGTATCCCAGAAAGGTCACACCATCAATGGGAGAGCTCCCTAGGGGCACAGTGTAGCCGGCATACACCCCCGCAAATAATGCAGGGAGGCGTGGAGGGACAACATAATAGTAAATATTACAGTATACAATCCCTGATACGCCTCGCCGCTAACATTTCGCAGACCCACTGTACAATCATGACTTGTTGAACCCAGCTATACACGGCAGGATTAAAAGAGAAACAAACGATACAATACTCTTACATTGACCCAACATGGACTAATCCTTGTCACTTAGCTTGTCTCCTGCCGCCTCTTCCGAACCCGGACCCCGCGTCTGTTTCTTCTTGCTCCCAACATGTGTAGCGAATTTGAGGGCAGATTTGGCATCCGCAAAGAAATGGGCAGTGCCCTCGTGGGACACCTTGAGTTTAATAGGGTATATGTGAGAAGTTGGCCTGATGTATGATGTTCACTATTCTAGTGAGCACCTTGTATCAGTCCAAACAACCCTTTTGGTGGTGGTTTTAAAGTCAACCTTATAGACAAGCTATCCTAGTGGTAGCATGGACATAAGCAGTTTTAGGCTTAACTCAAGAGGGCATGTGAAGCCAGCTGTTTTACCATATGCAATCCTGTAATATCAAATTAAAGGACACCACACAAGTTATATATTATAAAAATATATGTATTTATTACTAGAATAATCCTCTGTACTCTTTATGAGTCCCGAGGCACAAGCGTTTAAACAAAAGCACAGTTAAGCATACAAAAGTTGCACAATTTTGGATAGGCCCGGTGGCCACTTAAACCATATACTAAAATAGTGTTATAAGTACCACCTCTCGAACAATGGTAGGGCCTAGGGCCTTGTGAATCGCTGGGACTACTCTGGACTAACAGCAGTTAGGACGGGAGAGGCCCACGGGATTCGGGTGCAGTGCCTAACGCACACGCATGCACCAATGCAAAGTCAATGGCGCGTAAAATTTACAATGTTACTGTTTTAAAGGTCTTCCGACTGAACTAGAACTTAGCCACTAAAAACCAGGACACTAGAGGTGTAAACCACTATGGGTCATATGTAGGTGGCCAAATACCGGTCGGTAACGGCCGATTTCGGCCGTTACCGACCGGTATTTGTAGTTTCAGATGTAGGGGGCCAGATAATTACCGATTCTGTAAATTTACCGAATCTGTAAATTACCGAATCTGTAAATGTACAGAATCGGTAATGTGGGATGTAGGTGGCACTGGAAACAGTGCCACAGGCCCTTAGGAATTCGTTATTTACCATGAAATGCTATTGCATGGTAAATAACTGATTCCTGTGTATATGCACATCTGTGCATGTACCCCTGTGCCATGTGGCACACATACATGCCCTAAGGGCATGTATGTGTGTCACATGGCACACAAGCCAGAATCAGGGGTGCAACAGGGTGTCAAAGTGACACCCTGTCCCCCTTGACAAATCGGTAAATACTGATTCGGTAATTGCCATTGATTCCTATGGGCCTCAAGGCCCATAGGAATCAATGGCAATTACCGAATCGGTACATACCGATTCGGTAATTACTGAATCTTAACGATTCAGTAATTGTTACTGAATAATTACCTACATGGCATTTACCGATTTGTAAATACCGAATCGGTAAAATTCGATATTTACGATTCGGTAAATGCCATTTACCTACATATGGCTCTAAGGGAGCACCGGAGTACTCTTGTTACCTCAACCACAGGAAGCGGGTGCATAGGTGTCAAAGTGCGTCGGGTTTCGTCGTGGAGTTCTATGGAGCCTGGAGATGAAGATGCTGCAGGCGGCCAGGAGTGAAGAGTCCGGTTGTATCCAAGGGTGGATCGAAGATGTTGAGTACCTGAAAGCAAAGGGGACAGAGTCTGGGTCACTAGCCAGTGACCAGGATGGGACCAGGAAGGAACCAGGCGATGTCGGGAGCAATCAGGTGGTTGTTGAGAAGCTAGTCTCCGCTGCCACGTGGACTCGGGGGAGTCGACAATGACCAGGAGTGGAACACGGACTCACCCACGAAGGCTCTCGCTGTCAGCGGTGTCGGCTTCCGGATTGGAGTCAACAGGCCTTGGCAAAGGCAACCCACGAAGGATCTGAAGATCGCTTCTTACTCGGACCAGCAAGGTCAGAGCGGTTGCTCCTTTTCAGGGGAGCGAGGGCCAGTCTGGAGCAACCAAACTAGCAGAGTAAATTCAAAGGTTCGTCGTCGTAGAGGCCACTAGCCAACGGGCAAGTGACCGGACAGACGCGTCGAGCAGCAAAATGCAAAAGGGCCCCACGCAGCACTCGGTGAGTGTGAAGGGGTGGTCTTCGGTGCAAAAGCTGCTCGGGGCTGGGGCTTCTCAGTCCCCAATGCACAGCTTCGAGGGTGCCTCGGGAGCTGCACGGGAAGCACTTCGCAGTCTTCTCAAGATGGCCAGTCCCACATCTCACGTCGCCTCCACGGGTCTCAGCTTTGCTATGGCTGTGGATCGGGCTGTTGGATGTCTGGGAATCCGGTTCTTGTCGATCTCTGTCGCTCGAGCTCCGGCGGGAGCTGCAACAAAGCAAACCGTTGGGCGCTGCATGGTGCCTGTTTGCACAGGGTGGTCACTCCTTGACCACAAGGGAGATTCTTCAGTCTTCCACGTCGAGTGGGATGTCGAAGGGTCCAGAGTTTCGTTTCAAAGTTTCAGTCAAGGATATCGAAAGTCTATGGACACAGCTCCTACCTTTATTCCAAATCAAGGGGCTGGATTACCTGCTAGGTCCCTCCTATGGGTGGGACCCAGGAAGGGGGTTGTTACACCCCTTTCCCTTTGTCCAGTTTCGCGCCAGAGCTGGGGCTGGAGTGCCCCAGCACCGGTTTGAACTGGGCTATGCATGGGGAGCCTTGTGCGCCCCAGGCAGTGTCTAGTTTCACTCTCCCTGCCTGCCTCAATCCACTACCTCCTGTCTGGGGTGGTGTAACACCTCCCTGTGACAGGATACCATTTGTTCCGTCCTCCCCTGCCGGAGTTTCGGTCAGCAGCAGGAGGCCAGACATGTGTCTGTGGCAGCAGCATCCATTTTGTGATGCTGAGGCTCTGGTTAGATTTAACCGCGTTTAAGTAAAGTAACAAGTCTTCTCACTCTAGAAGGGTGGAATGCTACCCCCCCGTCGCCAGAACTGGCAAGGGGTTAGTATTCCAAAGTGTATGACACCTTACACGACATGTTTTGATAAAGCCAAACCAAAGTTAGCAATAACCGCGAGGATTATAATGCACTTGAGTATATGGTATGGCAATACTCTGGAACAGCTATAAGGACATGGTTCCGAAAGCTGCATACAGGCTCAGCTCATGCCAGAGCACCATCTCACATAAAACCAGGCACTCTGCCTCCAGGATTGTTAAGGCCTGCCATAGGAGTGACTTATAGGTGTATATGTGTCCAGATATAGGTTTAGACATAGGTATACTATTTTTAAGCAAGGGGTGATTACACGACCTTGCTCCAGCTGAGTGATCAGCCAGTTGTGTCAGTTTGGATGGCCAGCCAGGGGTGGCAAAAGATATGCTGCAGCCCCTGGTAGGCCTTGGATGCGCCTATGCCCTGGGTACCTATAGTACACTGTACAGAGGCTGATAAGGTGACCCAATAACAATTGGTGATGTACCTATAGTACATGGATGTGAATTTAGAGAGAGAACAGCAGGATTTGGGTCTGATTAGCAGGCCCACAGCCACATTATGTCTTAAACCAGTGAAGCAAAAAGCAAAAATTGGGGTGACCATAGGAAAGCAGACCCTACTCTCCTACAGTATAACAACGAGTACGGGATCTTGGCCTGAAGCAGGATTTCTTTTTGCATGCGTGAAGTCCGGATAAAAGGAAGTAGAGTTCCCCTGATGGGTATTGGACACCCGCTCTTTGGCCAAATGTAGGAAAAGATCACAGTTTTGATAGTTCAGGATCCGAGCCAATATTGGCTGAGGTGGTACAACGACAGGAAGCCTGGGACCCAAAGTGCGATGGGCTCGCTCAATCTCGAACACCGCTTAAAGGGCAGCATCGAATAGTTTGTGCAGTAAATCAGCTACATAGTTCTCCCTTTTTGATACAGCTGTTGTCTCTGGAATTCCCGTGATCCATTGGATGTTAAGATGGGAGCATGCATCCAAGTCCTCATTTTTGGATCTTATCAGGCCTAGAACCTTGTCCATGTGCAAGAGCAGTTCTTTAGTTTCGACTTGGAATCCGTGGAATTCCGTGTTGTGATTTTACAAAGCGTCTAGGCGCGTCTTGTGTGCACCCACCTGTTTCTTAACTGCATCCAGTTGAGACGTAAGCGTATCTAACTTCGTGTCTATGGTGCGGAGGCTGGAACGCATTGCCAGCATCAGCGTGCAAAGGACTTCACCATGAGCCTCGATCTGCGAATCGGACTGGCGTTCCACGCTCCCCTCCGGATCCTGCTCAGTCATTCTGGTGGTATGTCTTTGTTCAAAGGTTAATTTAGATTGTTTTGCATCCTGTTTTCCCATGATTCTACGTTCTGCAGTGTTGGTGACACCTCGCAGCTGTGGGCAACGATCTCCAACTGAACGCTTCGCAATCCACCTCCTGGCAAAAATACACTGCAAATGTTCCCAGATATCAATGCTACAGTCACCAGCCCACAGAAACGACTGGCAACTGGGCCCCCTGTGAAGCAGCCACCCGGTCGGATCAGAGCACACTACAGTCCATGGGACCGCTGCACGTTACTGTCTGAATGGGCGCAATGTGTCCCTGCTTGTTTTGGTGGAGTTCTTTGCTGGAGAGAGGTGTAGGATCTGCTTCCTATGGTCACCCCCACTTTTTGCTGTCATTTTCTGGTTTTTCGACTTTAGTATGGCTGTGGTCCTGCTAATCAGGCCCACAGCCTAGCTGTTCTCTCTCTAAATTGATACCATGCACTTTAGGTACATACGGGATTAGTTACTGGGTCACCCTTGTGAGTCCCTGTATAGTGTACTATAGGTACCCAAGGCCTACCAGGGGCTGCAGCATGTATTGTTCCACCCCTGGTTGGGCTTCCAAACTGACACCACAGGTCTGTTCACACAGCCTGGGTAAGCTGGTGTCACCCCTTACATAGATATAGTATATCTATATCTAACTTATCTATAGACACATGGTAACCTATAAGTCACTCCTATGGCAGGCCTTAACGATCCTGGAGGCAGAGTGCTTGGTTTTATGTGAGAGGGTGCCCTAGCATGAGCTGAGCCCCTCTGCAGCTTTCGGAACCATCTCCTTTTAGCTGTTCTATGATATAGCCATACCATATACTCTTAAGTGCACTATAATCCTTGCGGTTAATGCTAACTTTGGTTTGGCTTTATCAAAACATGTCGTGTAAGGTGTCAAACACTTTGGAATACAACCCCCTCGCCAGTCCTGGTGGCAGGGGTAGCATTCCACCCTTCTAGAAGGAGAAGACATGTAGTTACTGGTAAACCCGGTTTAAGTTAAACAGAGCCTCAACATCACAAAATGGATGCTGCTGCCACAGACACGAGTCTGCCCTCCTCCTGCTGGACGAAACTCTGGCAGGGGAGGTCGGGCAATAGGTTTCCTGTCCAGGGAGGTGCTGGCACCTCCCCAGACAGGCTTTAATGTATCGGGGCAGGGAGGTTTGCATTTAGTCAATGCATTTTCAGACACTGCCTGGGGCACACAAGGTGCTCCATGCATAGCCCGGTTCGAACCAGTTGCTGGGGCACTTCAGACCTGCTCTGGCGCAAAACTGGACAAAGGGGAAGGGGTGTAACCACCCCCTCCCCAGGTCCACCCATAGGAGGGACCTCTCAGGTAGTTCAGCCCCCAAACTTAGTATAAGTTTAGGAGTTGTGTCCCTAGGACTCTAGATTACCCTGGACGAAACTTCGAACCATAAATCCTGGACCTTCGACGTTCCATTTCGACAGGAAGATGGAAAACGGAAGACATCTCCCTAGTGGTCAAGGAGCGACTACCCTGTTCAAACAGGCACCTGAAGCAACTTTGCCGGTTTGCATTGTCGAGGCTCCCGCCGGATGCCGAAGATTTTGCAACATAGGACATGGACTTCCAGACATCTGACGCTGCTTGAACTTCCCAGCAAAGCTGAGACCCGTGGCGGACACGAGAGACATGGGACCGGAACTCCTGGACATCCTGCATTTTGCAAGCTGCATCTACTTCCCGAGGTATTTGGAAGTTGTGCTTTGGGGTGCTTGAAGCCCCATACCCGACACGTCTTCCCGGTTCCATGCCCCTTGCCCAGTGAGCCCCTGAAAGACTTCCTTTTGAATTTAACTTGCTTTCCTGGTTTCTCCAAGCTTGCTCCAACTTCTCCCCAAAAGAGAAGTTCCTCGAACCATGCTGGTCTACACCGAAGCCAATCTCGCCATCTTGCATGGATTGCGGTTACCAAGGCTTGTTGGGTCCAATCGGGATGCCGACACCAGTCAACTAGATCCTTCGTGGGACAGCTCGAATCCAGCTCCTGGTCGTCGTCGGCGCCTCCTGGTCCTCGTGGCTGAAGAAACAAGCGTCACCTTTTCACCTGACATCACCCAACATCGGCTGTTTCCTTCCTGGTCACTGGCTAGTGACCCAGACTCTGTCCCTTCTGCTTTCAGGTTCTTCAGATCTTCGATCCACCCTTGGATCCACCTGGACACTTTAACTCTGGTCGCCTGCAGCACTTCTTCGCAGCTCTCCATTGGAATCGACGACGAAACCAGACACGAAAAAAAAACCTATTCACCCGGCTTCCCTGGGTGAGGTAACTTGAGTACTCCGATGCTCCCGATGGTATTGACTCTCCTAGTGTCGTAGTCTAAAAGGGCTCCATCATAGTCACTTCTTTGTGCCCTTAATCTGTAATTTTTTTAACTTCTTAGTTTCCCATAGAAAGTCAATGGTAACTCGCGGCTGTGTTTAGACACTGCATGCGTCTCCCGTGGGCCTCCTGCATCCTAACCTTTGGTTGTTTAGAGTAGCTCCAGCGAGTCCCTAGGCCTGCTTTCTATTCCAGACGTGGTTCTCATACCACTATTTTAGTATATGGTTTGTAAGGCCCCTAGGGCAAAACGTATACTGTGCAACTTATCGTGTGCCAATTAAGTTCCTTGTATTGTACTTTTACCTCTGACCTCAAAGAGACCAGAGGGCATGAGCTGAGCCTGTCTGCAGCTGTCTGGACCAATTCCCTAAGCTGTTCCGGGATAATGCCATACCATATACTATTAAGTGCATTGTAATCCTCGCGGTTATATGTTAACTTTGGTTTGGCTTTATCAAAACATGTTGTGTAAGGTGTCATACGAATTGGAATACTACCCCCTCGCCAGTCCTGGCGACGGGGGTATCATTCCACCCCTCCAGAGGGAGACGACATGTTACTTTGCTAAAAAGCGGTTGATTTTAAAAAGAGCCTCAGATCCACAAAATGGATGCTTCTGCCACAGACACAAGTCTGACCTCCTGCAGCTGACCGAAACTCAGCCAAGGAGGCCTGGACAAAGGATTTCCTGTCACAGGGAGGTGTCACACCACCCCAGACAGGAGATAGTGGATTGTAGCAGGGAGGTTTGAAAGAAATCAGACACTGCCTGGGGAGCACAAGGCTTCCCCCTGCATAATCCGGCCAAACCGGTTCTGGGGCACACCAGACCCAGTCCCAGCGCGGCCTGGATCAAAGGGAAAGGGGTGTATCCACCACCTTCCTGGGTCCCACCCATAGGAGGGGACCTAGCAGGTAATCCAGCCCCCTAGATTGGTATAAGAATGGGAGCAGTGCCAACGCACTCAGATTATCCTGATTAAACATTTGAAACGAAACTCTGGACCCTTCGACATCCTACTCGACGTAGAAGACTGAAGAATCTCCCTTGTGGTCAAGGAGTGGCCACCCTGTGCAAACAGGCACCATCCAGCACCTCGACGTCTGCTTTGTTGCAGTTCCCGCTGAAACTCGAGCGACAGAGATCGACGAGATCAAGCTTGCCTGCCTTCTTACAGCCCGATCCACAGTCCCTGCAGAGCTGAGACCCGTGGAGGCGACCGGAAGCGTGGGGCACGCCATCTTGAAAAGACCACGAGACGCTGACCGTGCAGCCCACGAGTGACCCTTGAAGCTGTACACCGGGGTTTGAGAAGCCCCAGCCCTGAGCCACTTTTGCACCGAAGCTCACCCACCTACACTCGACCAGTGCTGCGTGGGTCCCTTCTGCTTCCTTTGGCTCAACACGTTGGCCCGGTCACTTGCCAGCTGGCTTGTGGCCCCTGTGCCAACGAAAACTGAAATATGACTTGTGATTCTGGTTGCTCCAGACTTGCACCCGCTCCTCTGAAAAGGAGCACCCGCTCTGATCCTCCTGGTCCGAGTGAGAAGCAATCTTCCAATCCCACGTAGATTGCTCTTGCCAAGTGTTGTTTGCTCCGATCTTGAAGCTGACAGCGCCGACGGTGAGAGCCTGCGTGGGACAGCTCGTGACCCGCTCCTGGACGTCGCAGATGCCCCATAGCCCACATGGCAGCGGAGAGAAGCTCCTCGACAACCACCTGATTGCGCCCGACATTGCCTGGTTCCGTCCTGGTTCCACCCTGGTCACTGCTGAGTGACCCAGACTCTGTCCCCTCTGCTTTCAGGTACTTTACGACTCTGATCCACTCTTGGATCACACCAGACACTTCTCCTTCACAGCGCCTGCAGTCTCTTCAGCTTCAAGCACTATCAACCTGCGTGACGAAACCCGACGCCACTTCGACCCTATGCACCCGCTTCTTGTGGGTGAGGTAACTCAGCAACGCCAGTGTTCCCACACTGGTGCACGCATCTAGGGTCTGTGTCTAAAGTTTTGTCCTTCTAGGTTGAGCGGAAGTGCCCTTTAACTCTAACTTTGTAACTTTTACGCACCATTGACTTTACATTGGTGCATGCGTGTGCTTTAAGCGCTGCACCTGAATCCTGCGGGCTTTTCCTGACTTCAGCATTGCTTGTCCCGACTGCTCCCAGCGATTCCCTAGGCCCTAGGCCTAACCACTGTTCGATTGGTATCTCTTATACCACTTTCTTAATATATGGTTTGAGTGGCCACCCGCCCTCATCCATAATTATGCAACTTTCATATGTTATACTGTGCTTTTGTTTAAACGCTTGTGCCCCTTTGCTCATAAAGAGTACTGGGGATTATCTTGAGTAATAAATATATATATTTTTATAATATATACTTGTGTGGTGTCCTTTCATTTGATATTACAGGATTGTGATTGGTAAAACAGCTCGCTTAACACAACCTCTTGAGTTTAGCCTTTAAGGCTGCTTAGTCTATGCTACCATTAACCCTTTCGCTGCTGATGACGAGCTCAGCTCGTCATCACCCACGGGTGTCGTGTGCTGATGACGAGCTGAGCTCGTCATGAATAAATGGCATCAGTGATTTTCCAGCACAGGGCAAAAATCCCCGCAGCAGCCATGTGGTTAAGATAGCTTGTCTATAAGGTTGACTTACAACCAGACACCATAAGGGATTGTTTGGACTGATACAAGGTGGTTCCAGAATTGGAAACATCATATATCAGGCCAACTTCTCACCATGACCAAAAGGCTGTACTGACTGTTTACCAGTCAGGACAGAAAGTGTGGGTATTGGAGACTGCGGCCCCAGCAGCTCTCCAAGACAAGTGGAGTGGACCTCACACTAATGTTGAACAGAAGGGAGAGGTTACCTATTTGGTAGACTTAGGAACTCCCAGGAGCCCCCATAGGGTGCTTCATGTCAACAGACTGAAACCATATGTTGACAGGGCAGACATGGGCTTGCTCATGGCTACTGATGAAGGACAGGAGGAAGAGAGTGACCCTCTCCAAGACCTGCTCTCACAGGACCCTGAAAATGGATTGGTTGATGGTGTAGCCTTGGCAGGCAGCCTCACTGATCAACAGTAGACTGATTGCAGACAAGTTCTACAACAGTTCAGGCATATGTTTTCACTGACTCCAAGTCAGACTACCTGGTGCACTCATTAAGTGGACACTGGGGACAGTCTGCCTGTTAAAAGTAAGATTTACAGGCAACCTGATCATGTCAGGGGCTGAATCATGACTGAAGTCCAGAAGTTGTTGGAATTGGGAGTGATTGAACCTTCAGATAGCACCAACATGGCGAATGCCGTTTCCGAAGTGGCCAGAGACACTGCTTCCAATGGTGACGTGGCGCTGGCAGCATAACAACGCTCCGGGGGGAGAACAACACAGCCTTACTGATGTTGCAGGTTTGGGGTCCTGGGAGGAGGGGGGCCATTGGGAGGAGAAAGTGGCCGGATGTCCACTTTGGTAATCTATCACAGACTTGTCCACTTGGGACATGACTGGGACTAAAAATTGTTGGGGTTCCAGGCGAATGCGGAAGGGAAGGAAGGGAGGGGGAGGGGGTGGCTGGTTGTTTGCATGAGGGGATTGTTGGGGGGGGAGGGGGATGGAAGGGGAAGGGCAGTTCGAGGGAAGTTCAAGGGGAGTTGGGGGGGGGGGGGAGGGACAGAGACCGTCCAGTGCTTTTGATGCATTCACTCTGGCCTTACAGTGCTCCTACACACTACCTGCACCAGAGCCGCCCCTCCTGGGCCGTGATACACTGCTTGAGCAATGCTTTTACCCACACCGATGACAGCTCTTAAGGTCGTCACCCTTAATGTGAAAGGGTTGAATAACCCTGTCAAGAGGAGAGCGGTGCTGTCCTTACTAGAAAACACACAAGCAGATATTTGTCTCTTGCAAGAGACCCACCTCCTAGCCCGAGATTGTCGGAGGATGCGATCTCACAAATTCCCAACACAATTTTTCTCCTCCAACACTACCAAGACAGCCGGGGTAGCAATCTTAGTGTCCAGAACATTTAAAGGGGAGGTCCGACATAAATTTGCAGAACAGAAAGGGAGGCTCCTAGCATATAGAGTTAAGTCGGGAGGTCTGGTGTTTACCATCGGATCGGCATATAGCCCCAACGAACATCAGGAATGATTTCTTCATTCGGCCATAGTGGGCATCAGCGCCACCCCAGATAGGCACATAATCATAGGGGGGGACCTGAACATGGTCTTCGACTCGTCCTTGGATAGATCGGCACAGAGGCACCCGCAGACGGGGGAAATTTCGCAGATAGGCAGATCCCAACTGGAGGAACTGAATCTCCACGACCTCTGGCGCCGCCTCCATCCCACCACCCAAGACTATTCCTATTACTCCCACGCACATAAGACCTATGCGAGACTGGACCACCTTCTGGTTACGGGGCCGGTCTGTGACCTGGCCATAGCCTCCGAAATAGGGGTCCTCTCACTGTCGGACCACGCCCCTGTCATGGGCACATTCCAACTACCACCGATGTCCCCCTCGCACTGGGTCTGGCGCCTCAGGGATACTCTTCTGCATAAGAAGACAGTGGTGAAGCACAAACCGGACTCGGTTCGTGATTACTAGACGCACCATGATAATGCTGACACCACCCCGGCGACACAGTGGGCAGCACTGAAAGCAGTGCTCCGAGGGGAATACTTTGCTATTTCATCGGCGGAGAATAGAGAGCGGCAGCAAAAGCGGGACGAACTCACCTGTAAAGTGTGTGAGCTGGAACAGGTACATCAGAGAACGGGAGCCCCCAGAATCTGGAAGCAACTTAAGGCAGCGAGGAAACTCCTGTCAGCTTTAGATATGGACAGAGCGGAATATGCTGCGTTACGCTTGAAACACGCGTATTACATGGGCAGCGATAAGTGCGGCCGGCTTCTGGCGACCAAGCTCCGGGTGGCGCATCAAAAACATTTGGTGAAGGAGCTATCGATCTCCGCTGGGGAGACAGCTACGGAGGATAGCCAGATAGCGGAGGGTTTCCGTCGGTTCTACGCTAAACTATATGCGAGCGAGCAATGTGTTTGGTTAAATAGGTTGCCTACTTCACTCTATGACAGGTAAAACGGTCTAGTCGACCAGTAACGGGATTCTGGAGAATGGCATGTTGACATCAGATCAGAAATCCCGCTTTCTCAGCCCGATCAGTAACAGACCAAGAAATTAGTGAACTAATGTAGATTAATATTCATGATAACTTCCATGCTCCTTCTACTGTACAGTGATGTCTTCAGCTAATGCTAAAAGGGCAGTCTGTGGAAATCGACAGAAATTAGAGTTTGCATGAAATGAAGCCATTTTGATTGTGGCACCCATTTTGTTAGCGATGTGATTCTTCCGTCTTCACTGTTGCTTGCCTTTCTATTCTGCTTGAGTCATCAGCTGTAGTTAACGCTTTCAGTACTGAGCCAGAGCAATGTATGAGCTCAGAAAGGCCTAAAGCTGCTAGAATGCACCAGTTTAAGAATTTAACTGTCAGGCTATTTCAACTGATGTAAGCAATTCTGTCTCCCCTCCCACTCTGCTGACTAAGTGATATCTATCTGCCCATGTTAGTCGACAGCTATTTCTGTGTATGCCTGTACCCTATTTGAGTCTCCATGCTTACTCAGCAACAAACTGGGTATATTAGCACCATGGTTTCAGTATTCCTTGTACTACCTCCCAAAGTGCCCAAGGGTGTTTGATGTAGTCCCACTCATGAGTGATTAATAAACTTATCATTTGATATTCCAGCTTACGTGCCAATCTCTATTTTGTTGGTTCAAGGACCAGTGAACAGATCAGGGTGAACCCCTGCACCGGTGGGCCCCTAAAAAGGCTAATTTCCACAAATTGGGGAGCAGAAAGAAGCCAGAGGAGTGCAGAAAGAGGCATGAGGGGTGCAGAAAGAAGCAAGAGTGGCACAGATAGAAGCAACAGAGATGGAGAATGGGGGAAGAGGGGTGCAGAAAGAGGCAGGAGGGGTAAAGAAAGAAACACGAGAGATGCAGAAAGGAACAAAAGAAGTGCCGAAAAAAGGAACAGAGGTGCAGAAAGAGGGGAGAGGGGTGCAGAAAGAGGCAAAAGGGGTTCAGAAAGAGGCAACAGGGTTGCAGAAAGAGGCAAAAGAGGAGTAGAAAGAAGCAATAGAGGTACAGAAAGATGCAAGATGGGTGCAGAAAGATGCAACAGAGGTGCAAAGCAAGAGAGGGCAGAAAGATGCAAGAGAAGTGCAGAAAAAACAAGCAAAAGTGATGCAGAAAGAGAGAAGAGGGTGCAGAAACAGGCAAGATGGGTGCAGAAAGAGGAAAGAGAAGTGCAGACAGAGGCCGGAAGCACAGAAAGAAGCAACACAGATGCAGAAAGGGAGAAAAGGGGTGGAGAAAGAAGCACAAGGGGTACAGCAAGAAGAGAGGTGCAGAAAGAACAAAAGTGCAAAAACAAGCAACAGAGGTGCAGAAAGTGACAGGAGGGGTGCAGAAAGTGGGGAGAGGGGTGTGGGAAGAGGGGTGAAGAAACAGGGAAGAGAGGTTCAGAAAGAAGCAAAAGAAGAACAGAAACAAGCAACAAAGTTAAAGAAAGGGAGAAGAGGGGGGAGAAAGACAAGAGATGTGCAGAAAGAGGGAAGGGGTGCAGAAAGAGGCACGATGGGTGCAGAAAGAAGCAACAGAGGTGCAGAAAGAGGAATGAGGGGTTTGGTAAGAGGCAAGAAAAGTGAAGAAAGAAGCAAGAGAAGTGCAGAAAGAAACAACTGAGATGCAGAAAGAGGAAAGGGGAGAAAGGCAAGAGAGGTGCAGAAATAAGTAAGGTGCAGAAAGAAACTAATTTAGTGCAGAAAGAAGTAACAGAGCTGCAGAAAAAGACAAGAGGGGTGCAAAAAACTGCAATAGAGGTACAGAAAGAGACAAGTGGGTTGCAGAAAGAGGTAAGAGGGTGCAGCTATAAGCAAGAGAGGTGCAGAAAGAACCAACAGAGGTGATGCAAGAGGCAAGAGAGGTGCAGAGAGTAGAGGGATGCAGGAAGAGACAATAGAAGGTGTAGAAAGAACTAACAGTTACAGAAAGAGAAGAGGGTGCAGAGAGATGCAAGA